>NW_025110945.1:0-639486 GCF_015476425.1 Leptopilina heterotoma | reverse complement strand
CATCATTATACCTCGAGGTCAAACCTCCCGCTCAGTTTGTCTCACGTGCCGGAAAAATACCAAGCCAAGTGGGCGCGAACCAAGGGTACTTATACCCTTGGTCCTTAAACGACCACCAACGCCAGGCACTTATCCGACTGAGCTAATCTGTCGGTTATAACATTTTTATATTTTTAACAATAACATTTTTATAAAAATAACCTCAACTAAAATGATACAGAATCAATTGAAACTAAAAGAGAGATGCAAAATGCATACCTACTGTGATGCTGCAATAGATGACACGGAGCATACTCTCTTTCATTGCGGACAATGGAACCATGTTAGAATGGACAGGTTTGCGGCAGTTGACTTTGAAATCAACATGGATAACATGCTGTCTACCATGATTCAAAACGTGGATTCCTGGAGGCATATTATATCCTTCATTATTAAAATAATGGGGGAAAAAGATAGAGACGGAAGACGAGGTTGACCAGAGGAAATCCAGAGTTCGGATGTGTGTGATCGTGGGGGGCAAGAAAAACAATTTCTCTCGTCTTCGCTCCCACATAGTTTAACCGGATTTCTGGAGGAGCAGGGAAAGGGAACCGCTACTTGCGAAATTCAAGGCCTGACGGAAGTACCGCAGGTGGATTAAGGGTCCCAGAATAAGACGGAAGTGATTTTTAATGGGTCGACCAGAACAAGAGCGGTCATCTTAATATGTTTGGGGTTGGGACAAGTCACACTCAGAAAGTCTCCCCCGGACAAGTCCTCCCAGGACAAGTCTCCACAGAGACATAACTCCCCATGGGACAAGTCTTCCCATGGACAGCTCCTCCCAGAGGACAAGTCTTCCCAGGGACATCTCTCCCCAAATGTAAATATTAAAAGTAAATAATGCCATGGGTGGACAAGTCTCCCCGGGACATCTCTCCCCAGTGAAAAATTGTTTATTAAAACAGTGACAAATTCAGGACAAGTCTCCCCGGGACATCTCTCCCCAGTAAAAATTGTTTATTATAACGGTGGCATGTTCAGGACAAGTCTCCCCAGGACAAGTATCCCCGGGACATCTCTCCCCAGTGAAAAATTGTTTATTAAAACAGTGACAAATTCAGGACAAGTCTCCCCAGGACATGTCTCCCCGGGACATCTCTCCCCAGTAAAAATTATTTATTAAATCGGTGGCACATTCAGGACAAGTCTCCCCAGGACAAGTCTCCCCGGGACATCTCTCCCCAGTAAAAATTGTTTATTATAACGGTGGCATGTTCAGGACAAGTCTCCCCAGGACAAGTCTCCCCGGGACATCTCTCCCCAGTGAAAAATTGTTTATTAAAACAGTGACAAATTCAGGACAAGTCTCCCCGGGACATCTCTCCCCAGTAAAAATTATTTATTAAATCGGTGGCACATTCAGGACAAGTCTCCCCGGGACATCTCTCCCCAGTAAAAATTGTTTATTAAAACGGTGGCACATTCAGGACAAGTCTCCCCAGGACAAGTCTCCCCGGGACATCTCTCCCCAGTAAAAATTATTTATTATAACGGTGGCATGTTCAGGACAAGTCTCCCCAGGACAAGTCTCCCCGGGACATCTCTCCCCAGTGAAAAATTGTTTATTAAAACAGTGACAAATTCAGGACAAGTCTCCCCGGGACATCTCTCCCCAGTAAAAATTATTTATTAAATCGGTGGCACATTCAGGACAAGTCTCCCCGGGACATCTCTCCCCAGTAAAAATTGTTTATTAAAACGGTGGCACATTCAGGACAAGTCTCCCCAGGACAAGTCTCCCCGGGACATCTCTCCCCAGTAAAAATTATTTATTATAACGGTGGCACATTCAGGACAAGTCTTCCCAGGACAAGTCTCCCCGGGACATCTCTCCCCAGTAAAAATTGTTTTTTAAAACAGTGACAAATTCAGGACAAGTCTCCCCGGGACATCTCTCCCCAGTAAAAATTATTTATTAAATCGGTGGCACATTCAGGACAAGTCTCCCCAGGACAAGTCTCCCCGGGACATCTCTCCCCAGTAAAAATTATTTATTAAATCGGTAGCACATTCAGGACAAGTCTCCCCAGGACAAGTCTCCCCGGGACATCTCTCCCCAGTAAAAATTGTTTATTAAAACGGTGGCACATTCAGGATAAGTCTCCCCGGGACATCTCTCCCCAGTTAGAATTGTTTATTAAAACAGTGGCACATTCAGGACAAGTCTTCCCAGGACAAGTCTCCCCGGGACATCTCTCCCCAGTGAAAAATTGTTTATTAAAACAGTGACAAATTCAGGACAAGTCTCCCCAGGACAAGTCTCCCCGGGACATCTCTCCCCAGTAAAAATTGTTTATTATAACAGTGGCAAATTCAGGACAAGTCTCCCCAGGACATCTCTCCCCAGTAAAAATTATTTATTAAAATGGTGGCACATTCAGGACAAGTCTCCCCGGGACATCTCTCCCCAGTTAACCCGTTGACTGTCGCTGACGCATATATGCGCAAAACTAAACTGGCTAAAAGTGGTTCATGACGCATATATGCGCAACTTAAAAAAGGTAATTAAAAACTACTTAAATGTTCCTGAAACCGATTACTCGGGGGTTTTCGAGGTCGCTGATTACGAATATGATATTCGTTTTCCAAAATTCAAAATAACTGGTTCAATATGGCGGAAAATTTTTTAAAATTTATTGAATTTGTTTGAAACTGGTTAATCTGACATCAGTATGATAATTTTTGGTGAAATCAAATTTCGATAAATACCTTGAAAAAATAATGACAGATTCGTAATCAGCGACTCTAAAAACCTCCGAGTATTCAGATTCAAGCCATTATAATTAATTTTGCTTCCTCGTGAGGAAGCTTTGTAGTCTTTTAATTTACAAAATTTTTAAAAATGCTTTTAACAAATTTTCTTCTATATGGGACTATGTTATATAAGACCCTGAACAATTGTCCGGATGTATGTATGTGTATGTGTGTGTATGTGTGTGTGTGTGTGTGTGTGTGGATCCCGATTTTTGTGAAAACGATAACTCGAAGAGGTTTTAACGAATTTGGCTAAAATTTACCAGGTATATTTATCATAAAAATATCTCGAAATGGATTGATAGACTTTAAAAAATTCTCAAAAAAAAATTTTTTTTGACTTTTTTCTAAAAAAATTTTTTTTCCAAAAAAATTTTTTTAAGTTGTTTATTGAAGTTAATATATAATAAAATCTTATTCTTTGCATCAAGACGAATCGATTGATATATAAGAAGTATAAATTGTATGAGAATTTATAGAGTTAATCACAATTAAAGCTGAAAAAATCGCATTTTTATCAAAAAAATGAGTTCTTTCCGCAAAATTATGTTGCTGTGTAAGAAAATCTTACTCATTTATTTCTAAAATCTTATTCATTACACCAAGACGGATCGATTGGTATATTTAAAGTATATGTTTTACTTAAATTTATAGAATTAAAACCAATTATAGACAAAAAATTTGCACTTTTAATAAAAATTCATTTTTCTTAAAAATCATGTTGCTGTACAATAGAATGTTATTATTTATTAAAAAAAAAATCAAAAATCTTATTCTTTGCATCAAGACGAATCGATTGATGTATATAAAGTATATATTCTATTGAAAATTATAGAATTAATTACAATTAAAGTTGAAAAATTCACTTTTTAACTAAAAATTTTTTTGTTTATTTAGATTCATATTATTGTATAAGAAAATTTTATTCTTTCTATTAAGACGAATGAACTTTATTTTATAAATGTTAAATTGTATTAAAAATGATTTAAAAATGAAATATATTTATCGTTAATGCTTCCTTTACGAGGAAGCAAATTTTTTTGCTGATCGTAAACAGGAAGCAAAATGTTCATGTAATGAACATCTGGATTTATAACTTGTTTTATTTTGTTGTCCGCCATATTGGATCCGTCATTTTGAATTTTGGAAAACGAATATCATATTCGTAATCAGCGACCTTGAAAACCCCCGAGTAATCGGTTTCAGGAACATTTAAGTAGTTTTTAATTACCTTTTTTAAGTTGCGCATATATGCGTCATGAACCACTTTTGGCCAGTTTAGTTTTGCGCATATATGCGTCAGCGACAGTCAACGGGTTAACTGGGGAGAGATGTCCCGGGGAGACTTGTCCTGAATGTGCCACCATTTTAATAAATAATTTTTACTGGGGAGAGATGTCCTGGGGAGACTTGTCCTAAATGTGCCACCGATTTAATAAATAATTTTTACTGGGGAGAGATGTCCCGGGGAGACTTGTCCTGAATTTGTCACTGTTTTAATAAACAATTTTTCACTGGGGAGAGATGTCCCGGGGAGACTTGTCCTGGGGAGACTTGTCCTGAACATGCCACTGTTATAATAAACAATTTTTACTGGGAAGAGATGTCCCGGGGAGACTTGTCCTGGGGAGACTTGTCCTGAATGTGCCACCGTTTTAATAAACAATTTTTACTGGGGAGAGATGTCCCGGGGAGACTTGTCCTGGGGAGACTTGTCCTGAATGTGCCACCGATTTAATAAATAATTTTTACTGGGGAGAGATGTCCCGGGGAGACTTGTCCTGGGGAGACTTGTCCTGAATGTGCCACCGATTTAATAAATAATTTTTACTGGGGAGAGATGTCCCGGGGAGACTTGTCCTGGGGAGACTTGTCCTGAATGTGCCACCGATTTAATAAATAATTTTTACTGGGGAGAGATGTCCCGGGGAGACTTGTCCTGGGGAGACTTGTCCTGAACATGCCACCGTTATAATAAACAATTTTTACTGTGGAGACTTGTCCTGGGGAGACTTGTCCTGAATGTGCCACCGTTTTAATAAACAATTTTTACTGGGGAGAGATGTCCCGGGGAGACTTGTCCTGGGGAGACTTGTCCTGAACATGCCACCGTTATAATAAACAATTTTTACTGGGGAGAGATGTCCCGGGGAGACTTGTCCTGAATTTGTCACTGTTTTAATAAACAATTTTTCACTGGGGAGAGATGTCCCGGGGAGACTTGTCCACCCATGGCATTATTTACTTTTAATATTTACATTTGGGGAGAGATGTCCCTGGGAAGACTTGTCCTCTGGGAGGAGCTGTCCATGGGAAGACTTGTCCCATGGGGAGTTATGTCTCTGTGGAGACTTGTCCTGGGAGGACTTGTCCGGGGGAGACTTTCTGAGTGTGACTTGTCTCATATTCAATTTTACTTTTCACATTCACTAAATTCTTTAACATTTGTCTTTACAGCACGCAGAAAAAACTGGATATTTAAGGTAAATACACAGGTTTTTAAGTTTAATGTTTTTATTCTTTAACATAGGAAAAGCCATCTAGATATTAAAAGTAAATATTTAGATGTTAAGAGTTAATATCTAGTATGTGATTTGAATACCTAGATATTATAGTTTCATATCTATAGATGTTGTGTTAATATTTTTTTTAATACCTAATTTTAGATATACAGTTTTCATTAAGGTCTGATGGAATCGCTCTCCCTGTTCTTCACCGTAGTCTCCTAAATTTTCGGGGATATAATCTGGATGTGAGTCTAAGAAATGCAGCTTCAAGCTCATGAAGTATATCCCATCTTTCCGAACTTAATAATTATATTATTTATTTTTCATTTTTTATCTAAACCCTTAATGTTCTACTACTCCTCGTTTAACCCTAGAACGGAAATATGATTTTTTATACACTAACGAAAACTGGGGTGGTTTCTTTCCAGATTTGAAACTTTTGTAAAAGGTTTCTGTTTTAACGAAAACAATTTTGATATAGAGCATTTTTTTCGTTTTTCAATAGGAAAGACAATGGCATTATTCATTTTTTAGTAAAGTGTTAAGAAATTTTGAAAATGTTGTTCAATCAAAAGGGAACAGAAAACATTTGAAAATTTTCGCAAAATATATCCTCTTCTTGTAATTATTACAATTTCTCAACAACGTTGTCAATTTAAAAAAATCAAGCGGATTTTAAAAGGTTAATAGAGACACTTTAAGTAAAATATTTACATTTGCATTACTCAAAAATATTAAATTTTTCAAAAAAACGAAGGGACGAAAATTAAGAGAAATTTACGCTTCAAAAACATATTTATCGCTCTAACCTGCCAAAATTTTTTATTTAATTATTCCGATTCCGTATTCCCTATTTAGATTCCACATTTAACTTTTAACATTCCATATTCCACTTTTCAGATTCCGTATTCCACATTTCAGATTCCGCATTCCACGCGGAATAGGAATACGGAATGTGAAAAGTGGAATCTAAAAGTGGAATACGGAATTGAAAAGGTGGAATGTGAAAAGTGGAATGCGGAATAGTTACATAATCGCCCCCCTGGCTGGAATTTGTAGATATTATTTTAAGCATTGAAAAATTTAGAAATAGAATAATAGGTGGAATAATGATTTCTCGATAGCCCCTAAATATTTATATAGTTGTAGCTCTTAGAGTAGTTGGAGAAGTAAGAAAGCGAAAGCCCACCGATTTCGCAGTTTATATACTCGTTGAACCGCCTGGTTCCATAAAGGTTCTAGAACATTCTACCATTTTACTAACCCTTTAAATGTGTGATTACTTCGTCACTATATGAGTGAGTGGAAATTTGCTAGTTTCCTCACCTTTGGAGTACAAGGACCTCATATTTTTACGATTCTCGTTTCGATTTTATCCCTTACGAAAATTCTCAGCAAGTCAAATTCTCGCGACTATATGTAGAGACTTTAGTCTACAACCTTTAACAATATGTACAATATTTTTACTTTTTTTTGCTTTCTACATTTTCAAAATACAATAATATAATTTTCATTTCTAAATATTTAATATTATTTTCTTAAGTTTAGTATTTATTTACTTTTATATGAATTTATTTTTGACTATTGAAGTACTATTTCAGTTTGAATATTATTTCCACCTCATTTTGAATAACATGACGATAAAACGTCCAAGCAGCAAATGCTAAACGTCCGGAATCAATATTGCTTAGAGAATGAAACGTGTAAGATCTGGTCGTCTCGCCCAAAGGAGAAACAGCAAAAATGGAATCACCGAATTCAACACCACAACCCTATGTCTGTAGCGAAGTAACGATAAATTTCACCGTCAATTCTAGAACTGGTGCTTAAGAAGTTAGACCACTGGAAGGATAGAATTAAACGTTTTTTACGCAATTTTTTTGTGAAGAAAAAAATTGGAGACCAATTATATTCAAGGATGTTTTTTTGACATGTTTAAAGCTTCCAAAAAAAATTTTTTATTCAAAATTATTACAAAATGGCGCCGTGAGAGCCGTTCGTTTTAAACGATTTTTCTTAGGGCTTTCGCTGCAAGCAGTCTACAGTTTTTAAAAATGAATCTGGAACAAATTAATTTTTCTTTAATTTAAATGAGTCTAGTTATTCAGAAATTTGTGACCGATTTTAAAATTATTTATTTCTATTAAATTAGTGAGTTTTCAAAGTTAAAAGTTAAATTTTTTATCAAAAAATGGGTACTTATTCGTGTAAGAAAAATAAAAATTTCAACTTATAGAAAATCGGCTACGTATTTGTGTGAGAAATGTTATTTTCAAGAATTGATATAAATTTGTAGTGAAAAAAATTTAAATTGTTCGAGTTAAGCTGTATGCAAATTTCAAAAATCGTGTTTCAAGAAACACGCGTTTTAAGTTTTGACATGTATTTTGTTTTGGGAGCGTTCACAAATGATATCACGCAATTCTAACATAAGTTTTCCAAAATTTAAAATGTCGGATCCAATATGGCGGACAATAAAATAAAAAAATTGATTAGATTGACTTGAAACTGAATACTCGGGGATTTTTAGGGTCGCTGATTTTTAAAATTCAAAATGATTGATCCAGTATGGCGGTCGTAAAAATAAAAAATTAATTCGATCAATTTTGAAAATTTTTCCGCCATGTGTCTTTCGAAATATTTAAAAACCAGTCGCAGAAATAGTTAAATTTTGCAACATCCATAAAGAAAATTTCAAGTTGCCGATCAAAGATGGATTCAAAAAATCATCAGAAACTCGTCGAAAAAGTGTCACCAACAAAAGCAAAGCATACAGAGGCTGATAAAGGCAACGTACATCTAGAAAGTGCTCTCTTCTATATATGCAGAAGAAAACCGAGAAAATCAGAATAAGAAAAGGAAGCGTATTCATGAGAAACGGTTTCGGAAGTTACCGAAGCCACAACGTCCTATATAATAGATCAAAAAGTTACGAGAGGGTCAACAATGGTGATCAGAGTCGCCGAAGGAAAGAGGTATTCCGATGTTCTGCGAGAAAACTTCTTAAGGAGGTAAATCCAGACGTCAGCAACTCGCAAGTGGCAGGAGTAAGAACAATAAAAAAAGGGGAGAACTCTTGATTAAAATCGGAAGTGACTCTAATAAGGAGGCTTTCACCGCGGAGGTCACCAAATCTCTGATAAAGTTCAGTTGCTGTATAAAAAAAGTAGCAATCGAGATCATCAATCTGGATGACTTTTCCCAGGAAGAAGAGTCCATCAAGTGTCAAAAAAGCACCCGAGAAGCAGAATCCAGAAACTCGATCTTTAATTTAGTAAAACTTATAATATTTCCAAGATTTAATTATGATTTCGTGGTTTCAATTCTGCAAAATAAAGCTGCTGTGTCAAATTTTCTCAAAAAAAGATCAAAGTTGGTCATGGGTCTTTCAATTTTTTGTAAAACTTAGTATATAAATGTAGTCTTTTAGTACAAAAGATTTTAAGAAAAAAGATTTTAAAAAATTTTCAAAATTATGGATTTTACAGGGCATCAAACATTAAAGTACATTTTTTTAAAAAGCGAATAACTTTTATTCATTCAGTTAGATTTTGTTCGAATTTTTTGTTCTGCAGCGCACATACTTTGCACTTACGCGAAATTGAGGTCCATGTGTTGCACGACCTTGTTTTACTTCTGCTTAGTTAATCTTTCTTATTATTTTGATTATTAAGTTGTTTATATAATTGTTAACAAAATAAAAAATTAAATTAACAATTACTAAATATAAACATTTTGTAAACACATTTAACCCCCTTGTAATTATTATTGTGGACGATAAACGCTAAGTAACAAATGAATTATATCTTATGTGAAGTTTATACATATCGCACTTACATATAGTTTTAATTTTTTTTATTTAAAAAAAAATAAACTGTATTTCATTAAAAACGTTTTGAAAAAATGATTTTTTAAAATAATTTCTTTATACTTGCCACGTTTCAAAATAAAATATTTTAAATTATGGAATATAGCTATTCATAATGATTATCTGAGTAGAAAAATTTTAAACTCAATTTTCTTTGTTTTCGGACCTTAGGAACTTTAAAAAATTAAAATTTTGCAAAAATGAACTTTTGAGTTTTTTTAGTTATAAATTAAGATTAAATTGTTTTTCTTTTCCTTTAAATTTGTAGTGCTTTTGAAAACGCATTTTTTGACTCCTTGTTGAACATTTTCCGTACATGTTAGCCAAAGTTATTTATATTTTGAAACCCCTAATTGAAAAATTGACCAAATTAAACACTACAAAAATTATTACTCTGCAAAATTTTTACGAAAATTATAAATAAAATCAACTAACTAGCGAGACTTCATTTTCATGCTAAAGTAGATTAATCAACCCCCTAAGATGTTTGATGTCCGGTAAAATTCACAATTTTGAAAATTTTTTAAAATCTTTTATTCCTAAAATCTTTTGTCATAAAACAGTACATTTATACCAAGTTTCACAACAATTGAAAGACCCATGAACAAATTCGATTTTTTTGAGAAATTGTGACTCTGCTTTTATTTAAAATCAATATATTATTTCACTTTAGAGGAAACTGATGAGAGGAAATTATGACGCACAAATATATTTTTTTTTTGGTCGATTTCGAACTATCACTGAAATCTAAATATATATGGAATTTTTGAAAAAGAGATTCATGGAATGATGGAGTTAAATTTCTGCAGATGGAGCCTGAAATTTATGTGCATTGTAAATGATGTGCTTTGACGGAGAGTTTCAACTGTCGATGTATATATATATGTGTATATATTATGGGGAAATATTAAAAACTAGCCGGTGGCAAAGTCTTTTACGTGACGTCTGTCGAGCCAGGACATTTCGATGGAAGTTTTAATAGAAAACATTCCGACTCACTCCCCGGAGATTTCATCCCTCATTCTGACCCGCAAGGGATGGGCAGTAGACACCGAACATGGTTTCTGTGTATCACCCTAGAGACCGAAAAGTACCCTGTCCAGTTCAGGGATGCTGTGTGCTATATACGGTCCAGCATCCTATACTTTCTCAAATCTCTGGATCTTGGCTCTCTCGGGGTCGAAGATCACCAACGTATGTTTCGAAAACCGGATCATTTTGACTTTATAATATGAGGGAAGTTCTCAGTAATCGGAAATAGATGAAAAATGGATAAATTCTTGAATAATTGGATAAATCTGACTATTCCAAAGATCTTGTAATTCTGATCCAAAATGATAAATTCTTGAATAGTTAGATAAATCTAACTATTCAAGAATTTATCATTTTGGATCAGAATTACAAGATCTTTGGAATTGTCTAAGTCTCGTATGGGATTAATAAATGAAACAGTAGGTGCACCTATTTGGGATGAGTAAGTCTTTGGCAAACAGAGTCTCTCTATTATTAGCAGATGGGAGATTATATCGACTTTTTTTGTAGTCGACGTTCAACCCCCTATTTCCGCCCCTGCATCGAGTTCGGCCCTCTTCCCGGTTAACGCTCCGATAAATGCAGTCCCGCGTCAATTACTCCGACGAACGGGGCGCTTTTGCCATTAATTGATTTCTCGAGCGCTCCCATATTTAAGGCGTAAAGGGAATTCTTTTTGTTCAATCCTCTCGCACATGTCAGCAATTTATTATTAAATTCACTTCTTATTATTTTCTCTCACAATCTATGGTGCAATGATGTTAAGGACACCGAAAATTAGATGTCATATCATTTATTTACTGATCAATTTATTTTTGGTTGGGGATTTTTTTTTCCTCTTATTTATTGCATATTTTTAATTCACAATCAGTGTAATAAATTGTACCATTTTATTATCGCTTTTTGGTATTATTTTCACTTATTCTCTTCACCCCAAGGATACATATCGAGTTGCTTAAATACTCGTCGGTTGCCAATGCAAACGAACCGTTCTGGAATCTCCCCCCGAGGGCTTCTTTTATAGATGTGTATATTTGCTTTCGTCTGGTTTGTCCAGTTTCAAATGGACCGACCTGTTCGACGTCAGCTTTTAGTTAAAATCTTGTTAAATGAGCAGCCATCCAGGCGAAAATCAACCTCTCGGTATACGTGGAGGGATTAAGCCTTTTATTTTCCATTTCCTTTAATTGATGCAAAAGCGCATGCAAAAGTATTTACATTCTGAAATTCTTATTTGATTATTACATATATTGGGTGAAATTTTCTCAAAAAAATCAAAGTTGGTCATGGGTCTTTCAATTTTTTGTGAAACTTAATATAAATGTAGTGTTTTAGGACAGAAGATTTTAGGAAAAAAGATTTTTAAAAATTTTCAAAATTGTGAATTTTACAGGGCATCAAACATTAAAGTACATTTTTTTAAAAAACGAATAACTGTTATCCATTCAGTTAGATTTTGTTCGAATTTTTTGTCCTGCAAAAAATCTTTCCTATTATTTTGAATATAAAGTTGTTTTCTCATAATTTTTAACACAATAAAAAATGAAATTAACAATTACTATTGTTAAAAACATCTTGTAAACACATTTAACCCTTTTGTTATTATCATTGTGGAGGATAAATGCTAACAAATGAATTATCTTATGTGAAGTCTGTATGTTACTTAAATCTATAGTTTAGAACAATTATTTGAAATAATAAAATAGCTAGTTAGGATGATTATTTGTCTTAAAATTTTTTTTCACCAATAATAATATTTTTTTGAAAAATTAATACTATTTTATTGTTTTAATTATTTTTATAATTCTTTATGTTTATTACTGTGACCTATAATATTAATAATTATAAAATATACTTATTGGCATTCCTCGTGAAATTTACAGTCGATAATTTAATGCCTTGTTTCTTAAGTTAACCATGTCCAAAAATTTTTAAACTTTGTAACTAATGAATTTTTTTACATTAAAGAAAATAAAAAAACCGTTGCAAAGTTAAAACTCTATTCTATGTATTCATTTTATGAACACTTTGTTTCCACATAAAAATTATTATTTTAAGAATTTTTTAAATTGCATTTTTGTTAGATGTTATCGCACATTTAATACCAAAAAACACAGAAAGTTATTTTTTTAATTTATAATTTTCAAAATATATAAATAACTTTGGCTGAGATGTACGTAAAATGTTTAACAAGAGGTCAAAAAATGCGTTTCCAAAAGCACTACAAATTTAAAGAAAGGGAAAAACAATAAAATCTTAATTTATAACTAAAAAAACCCAAAAAGTACATTTTTGCAAAATTCTGATTTTTTAAAATGTTAATAATTTTGACGAATATTACCGAATATTTTATTATGCTTTTTGGAAAGTTTTTTTTAAAAATATTTGCAAAAAACGTTTATTGAAAAATTTTAAAACATGGAAAAAAATAGTTAAACTTGATGAATAAGGTTCAAAGATCACCAATTATGTGTCCATTAATGAGATCTATAATTTGAAACAAATTATCCCTTTAGCTCCTTTAGAACTCAAGATTGGTACCTATTTATGAGAAATTTTAAGAAAAACTAATTCCAGAAATTTAATTATTTTCAAAAGTGATAAACTTCGTCGCATAAACTCAATTACAGTAGAACCTTGATTATCCGAAGTAATGTGGGGAAGAGGTGCCTCGGATAATCTAAAACTCGGATAACGCGGAACAAATGAAAATTTCATAATTTTAAATTATTTTTCATGCGTTTAAAGTGTTAGAATAATATTAAACGACAAAAATTGACGAAATTTTAAATGCCATGATCACAAATAGTGGTTTTGTAAAATTTTTTTTCCAAATTTAGTCGCTCGATCCGTTTTATCCGAGTTATTCCGCATTATCCGAGCATGTTTAGTGCCTCGGATAATCCGTAATCTCGGATAACCGAGGTTCTACTGTACGTTAAAAAATTTTTTTAAATTCTCGTCAAAATTTCAATTATTTTTATAAATAATAAAATTTTTCTTCGAAATTCAATTATTTTCAAAAAATTTAATAAAATTCTTTTAAAAATATTCTAAAAAATGTTGACAGAATTCTTTACAAGATTTAGTTAATAAAATTTTCATATACAATTCAATTATTTTTAATACAATTATTCTTCTTAAGAATTCAATTATTTAAAAACATTGGAATGAAGTTCTTCGCAAAAAATCAATTATTTTCATAAATAATAAAATTTTTCTCGAGAATTCAAGATTATTTAAAAAAATTTTGACAAAATGCTTTAGGTTTATAAATTTGAAAAATCATAATAAAATTGATCATAGAATATAATTATTTTCGTAAAATATAACATTCTTCTTAGGAATACAATTATTGTCAAACATTTCTGTAACAATCTTTGAAACAATTCAATTATTTTCGTAAACAATAAAATTCTTCGAAGCAAATCAATTATTAAAAAAATTATAATAAAATTCTTCCCAAGAATTCGATTCTTTTTAAAAATAAACATTTTCAAAGGAATTAAATTATTAAAAAAAATTTTTTTTTAATTTTCCGTCAGATTTCAAATATTTTTATTTTTTAATGAAATTTCTCGATAAAATTTAATTATTTTCAAAATTTTTTTTAAAAATTCTGAGAAATTCAATTATTTTAAAAAATTTAAATAAAATTCTTCGCCAGAAATTAATTATTTTTATAAATAATAATATTTTTCTCCAGAATTCAATTATATTTTCACAAATACATTTTTTCATTGGAATTAAATTGTTTAAAAAAAATTTTAATAAACAACTTAATAGTCAAAATAATAGGAAGGATTAACTAAACAGAAGTGAAACAAGATCGTGCAACACATGGAGCTCAGGTTCGCGTAAGTGCAAAGTATGTGCGCTGCAGAACAAAAAATTCGATACTTCGGTTAGTTTTAAAGTCTCCAGGAATGAAGTCAAAATTTTTTTTGACTTTGTTTCCGGTCAAATTTTGGATTTTTTTAAAAATTACACTTTAAATTGTTAGAAAATCAATTATTATTACCCTAAATAATATAAACAAAATCTAACTAAATGGATAAAAGTTATTCGTTTTTCAAAAAAATGCACTTTAATGTTTGATGCCCGGTAAAATCCACAATTTTTAAAATTTTTTAAAATCGTATTTTTCTAAAATTTTTGACCATAAAACACTAAATTTATACCAAGTTTCACAAAAATTGAAAGACCCATGACCAACTTTGATTTTTTTGACAAAATTTAACCCTATTCTAATATCAATTTTCACATTTTATGTAATAATAATATTTTAGAAAGAATTGGTCATATAAAAATTTCCATAGCTTTTTCTTCTTTAATGAAAAGAGGGAAATTTTTATTTCCGTAGAAATTAAAATTTCTTTTTCCTATTGGGAGTCATTTGAACTTTTTTTTGTTGTCCCGAAAAAAAATGAGATTTGTGATGCCAGGTAGTTTGGTAACAATTTATGGAACAACATGGATGCACTGTACATTTTCCTGGCTCGTTATATTCGATGTGCCCGGAAATCGCACGCGTGAGCCATCTGCACGCAACGGGACCGTTAGGCTCATCTCTCTGTCTCTCACTAACGATACATTCTATCTGTCCATCTCTATCTGTATTCTGATACAGTGGATCTCTCGTCCTCTATTTCTGTCTCTCTTTCTCTCTAACTCGGCATTTCTCCCCTATATATGCCCCTATCTAGGCACCCTATCTTGTCACGGTTTATATCTCTCTTCGGACTCCACAGGCTCTCTCGGACTCCAGCGAACTGCGAACTACTATTTCTCCACTCTTTGCCTTGTTTTCTTTTTGTCTGTCGACTATACGCCTTCTCCTCCTTCCCTACTGAGTTTTTATTGCTTCAACTTGTAACGCTACCTCACCAATTCCCTCTCGTTTAGGTTGGATCGAAAAATTAAAAAAAAACTTTACATGAATGCCTCTATCCAGAAAATATTTCTAAATACAGATTTGAGCTTATTTGATGAACAATAAATTACAAAATATCGAATTTTATTTAAAAATCTGAAGGTTAAACATTTGAAACTTTAATACATTATGTATTTAATTAGAATAAGATTTTATTTCCTCATTATGCTTAGAAGACATTTAAGAGTGCAAAATTTAGAAATCTCATTCACCGTGGGAGAGATTCGCATCCTAGCCACAGTCGTTTGCATATTTAGAAATTAGTAATAATAATGGAGAGGTTGCCTCAAAAATTTAATTTTCTTTTTTCCTGACTTTTCCTTTGACTTTTTCCCTGACCCTAAACAATATTCTTATTCAGTCTAAATTCTAAAAATTGATACTCAAAAACAATGTTCTATATTACATTTACTTACGAATTTCTTTAAATTGTAAAATTATGCAAAAACACAAATAACTTCATTTTTAAATAAATATTTAATCATTATTATTCTTCCATGGGAACTAAGATTTTCAAAATTTTTAATTTAGACATTTTGAAATTCAATAACTTATAAGAATATTATTATAAAACATGAAGATATCGAGGTCTTCGACTCGGATCGGAGTGATCGTTTTCTTCATATTTTATAATAATTAAAAGTGGCCAAGTGATAAAATCATTATTTTATATTATAATATAAAAATATTGTAACTATAACTTCTTCAAAATTATTTTCATCATTTCAATTCAATTATTATTTTTTACAATTTTGAAATAAAATTCTTCTTTAAATCAATTATTTTTAATAATTATTGAAAATCCATTAGTTTGCAATTCAATTTTACGTAAAATTTCAATTATTCAAAAATTCTTCAATTAAATCCTACATTAGAAAATAAAAACTTGAAATAATTTTAAAAAATTTCGATTAAGCTTTTTAAAAAAAATTAATTCCATACAACTTTAATTAAAAGTATAAAAAATTCAGATTTTCAAAGATTTTAATTTGAAACCTTTACAAAATTCAATTATTTCTAAAAATTGCAATTATTAGTTACTTCTCCGAAATTCAATTACTATCTAAAACTTTAACTGAAATTTATTTTTAAATCAATTTTTAGAGAAAATTCTACGAGAATTCAATTATTTAAATACAAACATAGATGGTTTATTCAATTTATATACATATAATTTTATCAAAAAATTTTTAAGGGGAGACTCCACCTTTATTTTTATCCCTTTAAAATAAAATTAATAAAAGAGGAAATATTTTTTTTCTTGCATCATTTTTAACCTGAAAACATATAAGATGGTCAAAAGTATTTAATTTGAATTTTTGAAGAGGTTAGAATTTCTTTCTTTTGACCTATTGCATATTATTGCAAATCCATGCGAGAAGTTGTTCAGAATGGTAAAATATGCATGGAAAAAATTTTCGTTAAAAAATATTAAAAACTTCAAGAGAAGATCGATTTTTAATATCCAAATCTTTAAATTTTGCCAAAATTTCGGAAGTCCTGAACCTTTAATTTTTTCCAATTTTTTGCTCTGAGTCGAGAAATCATAAAGTTAAAATTGACGATTAGCTCATTTTGATGGTAAAAACTATAAAAATCATATGGCTTTTTGCATTTATTTCGGTATATATAAAGTATTATACCATAAAAGCTTCGGACTATGATTTTTATCAGGAAAACGAGCTAAATGTCAATTTTAACAATGTTTTTTTAAATAATATCAAATTTCGGCAAAAGTTAAAGATTTGAATATTAAAAATTGATCTTCTCTTACAGTTTTTAATATTTTTCAACAAAAATTTTTTTCCATGCATATTTTACCATTCTAAACAACTTCTCGCATGGATTTGCAATAATATGCAATAGGTCAATAGAAAAAAATTCTAACCTCTTCCAAAATTAAAATTAAATATTTTTCACCATCTTATATCTTTTTAGGTTAAAAATGATGCAAGAAAAAAAATATTACCTCGTTTAATAATTTTATTTTAAAGGGGTCAAAATAAAGGTGGGGTCTCCCCTTAAATATTTGAATTCTTTCTACGAATTTTAATAACATTTTTAAGAATAATTATATTTTTCGAGGAATTGAATTCCTGTGAAATTTTCATTATTTTAGAAAATAATGGAATATTCGTGTAGAACTTTGTCAAAATTGTTTTTAAATAATTAAATTCTTTTGGAAAATATATTGAAATATGTAGTAGATATTCAAATTATTGAATTAAGAAATTTTTTTGAAAATAATCGAAATGCAATGAATTATATATTAAAATTTTTGGAAATAATTGAATTTTATTACTTTTGAAAATAATTGAATTCTTGTGATGAAAACTATTATTCATGAAAATAATTGACTTCCTGTGAATGATTTTATTATTTATGAAAATAATTAAATCCCTGAAAAGAATTTTAAAATTTATGAAAATAATTGAATTACTACGAAGAATTTAATGCTAAATTTTAAAACATTTGATTTTTTCGAAAAAAATTATGCAAATTCTATTTTAAATAATTGATTTCCTGTGAAATTTTTAATTTTTTTGGAAAATAATTAAATGTTCGTGTAGAATATTATCAACATTTTTGTTTAATAATTGAATTCTTTTAGGAAATTTTATTAAAATAGTAGAATATTGAAAATCATTGAATTTACAAAAATTTTTTTAAATAATTGAAATTTTACCATGAATTTTATTACTTTTGAAAATTATTGAATTATTGTGATCAATATTGTTATTTATGAAAATAATTGAATTTTACCATGGATTTTATAAAAATTCCTGATTATAATTGAATTTCGGCGAAGAATTTCGCTATTTATAAAAATAATTAAAATGTTGACAAGAATTTTTTTTTAATTTTTGAAAATAATTGAATTTCTTGAAAGAATTTTAATATTTAGTAAGGTAATTGAGGACTCGGATCGAAGAACCGACGCTTGCAAACGCACAGAACATTGCGAAGCGTCGGTTCTTCGATCCGAGCCCTCAAATTGAATTCCTTTAAAGAATTGCGTTAAAATTTTATGAATTGAAACCAGTGGCAACCCTAAATGAACAATAAAAAAATACTTCAGCTAGTGAGAAAGTTTCTTTTTTTTTATTTTTAGGTTTCATAAAAATGATTTTTTTTGCACTGAAACACAATTTTGAATTTGTAGTCAGAAGTTTTTAGAACTCACTTTCATTGTTTAATTTTGAATTTTCATTCTGCTGATTTTTAATGTTTACTGTCACGTCATTGTGACGTATTTATATATTTTACATTTATAAAATAATATTTTCCAAAGTCAAACATTTGAATCCTTCTCTCTTGTAAACTGAAGCTACATCGATCCAATAGTCTTACACGTGGGCAGCAGAAACCAAATCTGCTAATCAGTATTTCATCGCACCCTCCTAAAGGGTCACTCACCTGCATAGTACAGGGACTAAGCCCATGCGTTAAAAAATTAATCAATAATAAAAAATTAACCCCGAAAGAAATTAAAATAGGTGGTATTATCATATTGCTTTCTTGCAAGAAACTATATAAAAAATGCCACCCTTGCCGAATTCGTCAGTCCAGGAAACGCCTTCAATGTGTACTGTCACCAAGTGTCTTCTCCGACTCTACTCCAAAAATCACCAGAAATCCACGTATTTATGAGTTTACATGCACTTATTGACCGAGAGAGCGACTAATAACTTATAATAAGTGAAAATTCACATAACCAGGTTTAGAATCGTTTCCACAACTTTTGTAACCGAAGTTTAAGTCGGTGAACTCAGTTTAGTAATGTAACTAGACCGAGTTCATCGACTTAAACTCTTTGTTAATATAGTTGTGGAACCAACCCTTTGAGTACGAAATTAAAATAGATTGATTGAATAATATTCAAATAGAATGATTAAATTTTGATTTCTTGAAATATATAATTTTTGTGCTTGCGACGAATCACTGTAAAAGTGTTCATAAAAATTTACTATGATCTCCATGACAAGTTTAAAAAACATATCCCAAATGCAGAAGACACTTGCAATTCTGGCTGGAAAGGATATCAAGTTGTCCATACAACTTCTCACAAATGACATGTCAGAGAAACTTCTGTCCGTAGCTGGTAGCACAATAAAACGAGAGATATTATTTTCAATATATATTTTAGAACGTCAACATGATGAGTCACAAAACCTACATAATAAAATATTTAACATTCAAAAATCTTCTTTTTATTTTTCTATATGTATAATTGTATATGGTGGATATCACGTCAAAAATCCACCAAAAAAAATGTCCAATTATTCCCAAATTTTTTTTATGATATAGAAATTGGTCATTTTTACACAGACCGTCACAAAACTGTAGCCTCTCCCTCCCCCCTAAGCCTGTGACGTAATATGTGAATGATCCCCTAGCGTCGTGGCAAAATATTTTATCAGCTAATATTGGGGAATATCTTTCTGACAATTAAATGCTTTAATTATTTTTAAAATACAGAACTTCAAAACTCATTAACTTGTATCAAAAGTCAACTCTCAATTTCATAATCACATTATAACTTAGAAAATCTGAAACATTTTTTTATTAATTTGCACAACTACTGTCAATAGAATAATTTTACGAATTAGGGTTAGATTTTTAAATCTTCTGAAGGGTCTTTTGAACGCTCTTATAAAATTTTAGATATTTTATATCAGTTTTTAAATAAGCATGCGGAAACTGCAAAATAAAATTTTAAATAAATTTTTTTGTACATGCCCGAATCAAAATGTAAAACCTACCTTAGACCCATTTTAACACTATTTGCATCTCCTGTAAGCCTATTTATTTACTAATAATTAAATATTTTTTACTAATTGCTGAAGCTAAAAATCAACTATGATTTTACTAATACCTAATTAATTATTTTTAATTAATTCAAATTATTGGTTGGAGCAATATTTGTAAAATATATTAGAAAACTAATATTAAATCCTATACATTTTGTTTATTTATATTGTTTATTTTTATTATTTTATTATTTCATGTAAACAATAAAGGATCAATTTTTCGTAACTCTAAACATGTTATTTTATTTTTTAACGGTAATGCCCTTTGAATTTCAAACATGGACTGACCTTGAGTGTAAGAGTCAACCTGGACTACAATTTTTTTTTGAAATCTTTATAACTTTTTTATTTTAAAACCAATTAATTTACTTTGTACAGAAAAAATGTTCCTATTAAACAAGACTTTCCAACAATATACTTCAATTGACCAAATTCATTTTTAAAAAAAAGTTATAAACAAAAGTCAAAAGGTGGCCCGACCTTGACTATTATACTCCCCTAAACAAATAAATAGTGCTATATATACTCTTAGGGGTTGTTTTTGGAAATAAAGGTAGTTTTAATGGGTAGAAAGAGAGTTAATAAATTTTGCTTTTTTATTTCAGAGATTTAATTAATTAAAATTAATGGTAATTCTATTTATTAAACTGCGGGCAAAAAGTTCAATTTTTTGAGTATTTTAAATTATAAATTAACAAAAAAATGATTGTTTAAACAAATTTAAAAATTTATTTTAAATGTGTTTCTTCTTCACATTTACGACCTAATGTTCTCATTCCAATATAGTTAGTTTGCGTCAGAGTTAAACATAGTATGCTCATGGGTATTAATCGGTTAATTTTGTACATCTTTTAAACATTGCGCACTTTTTGATCCAGAATTACACATTCTTCTTTAATGATATTGAAAGTTACTGACTGCGTTTTAAAATTCAAAATTTTGAAAAATAAGCCTTTTTGTGATATTCTCTTTTCAAAAAAAAATTCCAAATGAAAAGTGAAAATTTAATTTAAATTTCAATATTTTGTATCAGTTCAATAAAAATTTTTAAAACGAATTGATTAACCTATTTTTGGATTTTATTCAGTCTAAATATACTGCTCTTACTTTGCAGCGTATTTTATTTAGTGTTTATAAAGTGCAAGTGAAAAATATACCCTCTAAATCTGAATTAGTTAGAAAATTAATTATTAGTAAAGAACACTTTTTAAAAAACCTAAATTTTAATATTGTTTCTATGAAAATATTTTATTTTTCGTCATTTAAAGTTAAGTACTATGTTCAATGTTTACTTATATCAATAAAAGTTTAGCCAAAAATCACTTTTTCACGCTTTTTCAAAACTATTTTTACAAATCAAATTACCACTAAAACTAGTCAAAATCTGCACAAAAACGTGTAGGTAAGATTCGAAAGATGGAAAGAATTAGCAAAATACATTGTTCTTTTTAACCATGATTGTTAAAAATATCTTAAACGATAAAATTCGCCAGCATTTTCATTTAATTTCTAAATTACATTCGGAAGTAAACGAGTTCCAACTAAAATTAATGTTAATCGATCGTTAGGACAATAACGACTTTGTTTAAAAGCTTTTACGTTGAATTAGCGTTTATATCTTTCAGGTTAACGGATATAATATTTGATTTTAAAATGGTACTTTCGTCTAATCTATTCTTATGATATTTACATTAACGAAGTTTTAATTGGTCCATTATTATCTTCCGATAAAGCTTCTGATGTATATATATATATATATATATATATATATATATATATATATATATATATATATATATATATATATATATATATATGTGTGTGTGTGTGTATAAAACTAGATCAAGAGTAAATTCAGTATAACACGGATCAAATCCTCGCACAGTCAATAATGCGGCTAATAATGCATTCCGATGTGGTGCATCGTTGATTTTGGGCGTCGATACGACCCCCTAATTACATCTTCATTAAACTGGCAGCAAACGCATGAGACCAGCTATCGCGCGCATTTGTTCCCTCTAATTCTGAGCTAAGGGGGAGTATTTGTGGCGCTTACACCACTGCGCGTCTATATCATGGTTTACCCGTCGTACGTTTCTGGCGGTAATAATAAATGCTCAGTGCGGGTGCGAGAGTGCTCGTTGGAGTGTTAGTGGCGGTTGGATGAAGGGGCGTGGGAGGAGGGGGGCAGTTGGCAGGCGTGAGAGAGCCGAGTAAAGCGAGGTTATATGGAAAGAGGGATAGAAATACGGGGGGATGTGGGATCGATGCGTCGCGCCGCGGGCCGATGCCTGCTCGCACTTCCGAACTGACATTACGAACGCCGCCCTATAGCGCAAGAGGATGTCTCCTCCCTCCACTTTCCACACAAACTGTTGGGGGATGAGAGTCTATCGATGACCCCGCGACATCCGACCGTGTCCGGTGAACTTTCTCAAGTGGGCGCTGATAATTGATCGTTAATCAATAGGGGTCAGTTTTCATCAAATATATCTATATATGTATATCCAATAAATTCTCCTAGTCTATTAAAATTCCACAAAATTGCTGGAGTCTCTTTAATAATATAGTTGTTCAGGTTGAATGTATATTTGTACTGACATGAGAAAGTCTTTGTATTTTTTACTAAACCTTGTTCTAATAGTCCAGTCAAATTAGTATTTTTAGAGTTTTTAACTCAGGACCGCAATTTTTTTTACTTAAACCCTTCATTTTGGGGTCAAAATAAAGGGCCTAAATTTGGTTCTTCGAACTCCGTCAGAAAAGCAAAAAATTTTTGCAAAATAGGTGCAAAAAATCAGTTTTTTGAAAATTACCGCTTTCCATTACACTTAAGGGTAAAAATGGTTATTATAAAAAATAAAGTGTATAAAATTCTGAGCAATTTACAAAAAAAGTGAACCTTCTAGCTCGAAAATTGACCGAGATATGCCCTCCGCAAGTAACCTGGTTTTTTCGTGATTTTAGCCAGAATTCGCTATTTTTCAGGTTTCTCAGAATAACTTCTAAAATATTGATTTTTTAAAAAAATGACCAACATTTGAGAGACTGTATCTTGAAAACTATTTATTTATTTACAATGTCCCCGCGGTCAAAAGACCATAAATGGGTTACTGAGGAATACAGAAAGTGTGTATATAGAAAAAAAATAAAATTAATATTAGAGTATTATCGCAAATTCTCTGTGTATTGCACTGAACATCTCAAAAATGCTGACTGATTAGAGAAAAAAAAATCCAAATCCGGACGCATATTGTCAAACATTCTGTTAACATGGTAACACGCAACCTCGGAACTCTAAAAAAAATTTCGCTTAGTAGGGGAGCGTGGGGTAATGGGAGCTTTTAAATTTCACGTACTTAAAAGCCTTCAAATTTGCTGTAATGTCTAGAAAATCTTCTACAACCTTTGTTTATATCATTCCAAAACAAACGATCACATTCTTGACAAATTTTTAGTAAAGACAAAGGAAAATGTATTTTTTGAGTTTTCGTTGTAAAATGCAAAATATTTCTAAACATCACCATAAGTAGTTAAAATCGTATTATTTAGTTCTGTTTTTTCATTATATTATATAGGTGAATATGTGTGGATACGTATACTTGTATAAAAATCGAGATAATAATAAAATTTGTTCATGTTTTTATTTTTTTATTCAAATTTTGTCCTGTAAAAATTCTGTGGGGTAATGGGAGAATTAGTGTCAGCCCAAAGAATTTTTTTACTATGTTACGGCTTTCGTTATTTCTTTGAAAATTGTAAAAGATATCACCTTATGAACAAACGTTTAATTAAAAAATCATTTTTGGTGGAAAAAATGAAAAATTTAATTTTTTTTCAAAAATTTTGTATTAAATTATAATTTAGGAAAAAATTTATTCTAAGTCTAAAGTTTTGGCTTCATTGTAAGTATTAACACTTTTTTCTATTAGAAAACAAAAAATATTCCTAAAAAATAAAAAAAAAATTTAATTTCCAGTGAAAGCTCCCAATACCCCACAAATTGGGTGATAGCAAAAAATGTATTTTTTTTTGAAAAAATTTTTTTCCAATTTATTTTCTCTTTTTAAGTTTCTAATTAAACATAATTAAAGATAAATAACGAAATGAGTAGAAAATGACGAAAACAATGTATTATTATGAAGATAAGTTGGTTTTTTTAATAATTTTCCTTAAGGGGCTCCAATTCCTCCACGCTCCCCTAAGTACGGACAATCGACTTGAGACCTAATAATTTTAAACAAAAAGGTGGCCGCAGTTATTAAATGGCGTTCAGCTAGCGTCATGAAACCAAAACGCTGACATAATAATAAATAGTCGCAACCTCGGTTAGGATATATACCATCCTTCTTAAAAGCCATATATTTTAAAAACCTTTTTTTAATCGACTCAATTTCTTTATTATATTTATCGTAGTAGGGATTCCAGATTATCCTTGCATACTTTGTTCGTGAACGAATAAATGTGTGAAACAATAATCGATATGTACTAGGTTCAGCCCAGTGCCGAAAAGTGCAGAAACCGTATTAGTGATATGTTCATTAAATGTTAGGTTAGAAGAAAAAGTCACAACAAGATCGCAAGTAGAAAAAACACGTTCCAAAGACACATCAGCCAACTTGTAATCGTAAAGGACCGGTGCTTTACCTCTATAAAAAGATATGACGTGAGATTTTTTAAAATTAATAGAAAGTTTATTGGTCAAAGACCAGTCCCTCACGCAGTCAAGATCAGACTGAAGCTGCAGATTATCTTCAGGTGAGAGAATAGATCGGTAAATTTTCAGATCATCGGCATAAATTAAAATGTATGATTTGACAACATTTGTTATATCATTAATATAAATTCCTAAAAGTGGGGATCCAAAGGATTCCAAAGGATTCAAAAACCTTAGCAAAATTTGAAACCAGTGATATCGGTCGATAGTTTACGACCTGAGACCTGTCCCCGGATTTATATACGGGAACAACTCTAGCAGACTTCCAAGGGGCAGGAAAATGACCAGAAAGTAGTGCAAGATTAAATATGAAAGTCAAGGGAGATGCTAATATTGAAGCACAGTCCTTGACGAAGAAGCTCGGCACACCATCTAGTCCGGCTGTAAAAGAAGGCTTAAGGGACCTCGCGGCACGAAACACAATGTCATGAGAAAGAGTATAAAGATTACCTCCCATGTCAATTGATGATGTTAAAGTATTGAAATTTGATATATTTAAGCTGGATGTGCAATGTTTAGCAAAAAGTGTAGAAAAAGCATCAACAATTACCTGGGGTTCGTCCAAAACTGTATTTTCATTATGCATGACATCAGGAAAGCTAGAATCCCTTCTAGATCTGTTTACAAAAGTCCAGAAAAATTTAGGATTAGAATGTATAATTCTTTTAACACTTACTATATAATTATCATGGTCGCTCTTAATACTCCTATGTATAAATAAAGACATTAATTTTATTTCTGAATCATAATCATTAATTTTATATCTGCGTTTTTTTTTCAAAAGATAGTTTTTTTTATTAATTTCTCGAATAACTATTTTACTAAACCAAGGTGGATATTTTCGGATTTTATTTTGTGAAAAACTGTAAACAGGTACGAAAAGTTGAAAACATTCCAATAAAATTGTAATAAAAGTATCATATGCTTCGTTGACATTAGTACAATTATATAATATAGTCCAATCAATCGACGAAAGGTGCACATATAAGTCAGTTAAAAGAGCTTTGCGAAAATTAAATTGAACAGTCTGATCATTTGTATTTCTTATAAAATTGAAAGGTTGGAATTTGTGTGACAATTGTAAAAGGGTGGAAATTGATAAGGTAGGATGATATGAGTCTTCAGGAACCAGTGGATAAGGTGCACGTTCAAGTATACATTTAAAATTCGCAAAGGCCAAATCCAGGCATTTCCCGTCCCCATTCATAACATTATTGATCTGCATTAAATCGAAAGCAAGAGCAAAATTTTTAATAATCCGGGTTCTAAAATCATTATTGACATTATTTTCTACAAACTTTGGTGAATTAAAATCTCCTATGACAATAAGTGGATTATCATACAAAGCCTGAACGTTCATTAAAGTAGAAAAAAAATCACGATAAGAATCAGCTGGTGTATTAGGAGGGATATAAATTAGTAGTAATGTAAAGGTTATGGTATATCAAGATATGTTAAGAGCAATTATATTTATGTTGTAATTATATAAATCATATGGACACATGTCTATAACTAAAATCTTATATGAGGAGTGTACTGCAACAAGAACACCACCTCCCTTTTTTCAAGTCTGTCATGTCTAAAGACTTTGAATATTTTAGAGTCAAAAATTTCATTAGAAGGGGTGTCAGGTTTCAACCACGATTCGGTGATACATATAATATCATACAGTGCTATATCAGGAAAACATTTTATTGAAGATAGTTTGGAGTTTATGCCGCGTGTATTTTGATAAAGGATATTAACATTGAAGAAATTCCCTCGTAGCACTATGGTTTGTTGACTCTCGTTGTTGGCTTGCGTGTGTTCACTACAATCGGTGATCCTCGACGATAGCGAATCTTGAGATCCTTCTCCCCTCTCTCCAAACGGTCGGACAATTCCTTCTTGGCCTGACGGTATTCTAATTGTTGTATCTTTGTTCGATCTGGAGCAACTGTCACAGATGTGAGTACTGGTATTGACTGATTGTCTGATTTGAGTGTCAAGAAACAAGTGAGAAAGAGGTTCGCATCCTGTGCACATTAAAAGATTACTTTCAGTGGACGTGGAACAGACTGTACCTGTGAAAAGGAACCAATTCGCCAAGTTTTAAAATTTTTTAGAGATTCTG
Source organism: Leptopilina heterotoma (assembly GCF_015476425.1). Taxonomy (NCBI): domain Eukaryota; kingdom Metazoa; phylum Arthropoda; class Insecta; order Hymenoptera; family Figitidae; genus Leptopilina; species Leptopilina heterotoma. The sequence goes on along the minus strand of NW_025110945.1, from coordinate 612,709 downwards.
TGGGTGAAATAAACAAAGATAGTAGGCGAGTGATGAAGTCTTTGTCCTTGTTTTTGACGTTAGATACCAGGGCATCATCGTCTTCAACACCAAAGATAATCACATTTTTCGACCTATTCATACATTCCTCCATCTCACTCAGACATGCAGAGAAATCAGCTGTGTTGTTACCTTTGTTTACCTCGGCAGCCTTGACCTCGAGTTCCTCAACCCGTTGACCGATATCAGTGATCAGAGATTCACACTCTGTGATGCGTGAGCTGTTCTTGTCAATGTGGGTAGATAAATTAGTAATATATTTTTTGACTTCTGCAAATTCACCACTCATAGATGTCTGAAGAATGTTAATTTGTTCCTTGAAAGCCTCCTTTATGTCATTAAGGGAAGGGAAAACTGAGGTGGGTGACGGGGGAGCACAACACTTTTTATAGCCACCCTCTAAGGTTTTGGGTGTTTTTTGCGCACAACTGTTATGGTATGGAGCATTACAAACTGCACAATGTGTGCACTTTTCCACAACTCGATTTCTACACTCAGTACATATTTGATGCTCACTCATACTATCTTGTTCGCCCGAAGCAGTACTCGCACTAGGCACACACAGAGAAATAGAATTGTTCACGACAGTTTGTGTTGTGCTTTCTTGATTCATGTTAAAGACCTTGATGTACCGACAAAACAAAATATAATTTGGGTACGATAAAGTACAGTCAAAATTAATACTATTCACTTAAGAAGAAAAAACCTTCACACCTGCATCAAAGACTGCATAATTTATATGAATCAAATATGAGATGCAAAGTCGATACAATTTAGGTCCGTCTTTGAGACAATGTCAATTAAAAAAGAATAAGAATTCAAAAATGTAACGCAGCGTCACATTGTAAGCACATGTTTACAGGGAAAAAGAAACAAGTTTCACACACAACTTCGAAAAGAGCACAAAAAAGGTCAATCGAAATATAAAAGAACAACCCTTCACTTTACACGTAAAACCATCATGAGAGAAATATTCAAATGTCAAAAAATACACTTCAAATACGATAATTACTTTAAAGCACAAAAACACACCTTCAAGCTAGGTCGGCCATTCTATTCTATTAAAGCTATTTTATTGTTCTTTATCGAATATTGTCAAGAATTTAGTCAGCTTTAAGTCCTCTGAAGGTCATTTTTTTAAAAAAATCAATATTTTAGAAGTTATTCTGAGAAAACTGAAAAATAGCGAATTTTGGCTAAAATCACGAAAAAAACGAGTTTTATGCCGAGGGCATATCTCGGTCAATTTTTGAGCTAAAAAGTTCACTTTTTTTGCAAATTGCTCAGAATTTTATACACTTTATTTTTATAATGACTATTTTTACCCTTAAATGTAATGGAAAGCGGTAATTTTTAAAAATCTGATTTTTTGCCCCTATTTTGCAAAAATTTTTTGCTTTCCCGACGGATTCGAAGAACCAAATTTAGGCATATAGTACATGTACGGTAAACTGTTTCAGTTCTGTTTATGATACTTCTATAATGTCTGAATTTGATTGTAAATTTGTCATCAAGGATGCAATTACAATTCATGATGTCACGTTTAGTAGAGAGGGAATTTTTGAAAAGATTAAGAATCTTAATGTTGCTAAGGGACCTAGACCAGATAGTATTCCCCTTGCCCTTGTAAAATCGTGCTGCTGTTCACTTATTGAGCCGTTATTTTTATTATTTAATAAATCATTATCATCTGGAATTTTTCCTTAATCTGGAAACAGGAAACAAAAGTACCCATTTTCAAAGATGGCAACAGCTCTGATGTAAAGAATTATTGGTCAATTACTATTTTAAATGTCTTTGCTAAATTAGTTAAAAGTTTATTATCTGTTAGGCATCAAGCCTAGTTTGATTTGATAATGAATTAATTGATTTATAAAATGACTGAAATTATGTCATTTGAATTCTTGGGTAGAGAACACATTAATGAATAAAACATATCTTACATTAAAACATATATTTTATACAAAATTACAAAAATTATAATATTGCGTTGAATTAGTTATGTACGATGTTTCTATTTTAAGGTACAAATGTGTTCTGTTTTACAATATTGCAAATTCCAGTGTAAGATTTGGTAAAGGAGGAAATACATTAGAGTATAGGGATGAATAGTAGGGAGGTGGATACTTTAAGATGATGAGAGGAATGGTCAATTTAAGGGTTTTATAAGTTGTTTTCAAAATCGAGTATTTTGACGTCTGTGTTTGAGTGTTTGTTCTATGGGGTTCAGATTTGGGGCATCTATTTCGTCGACAAAAATGAAAAGGTTCAGCTTGCATTTTTCAAGAGCCTTCTAGCTTTGCCAATCAATACCCCGAATTACGCGGTTAGACTGGAAACTGGAAACATTTTACTGGTTTCATTGCTTTAGGTAGATTGGCATTGTTTTCGGTTTGGGCAACGCCATACGCTGATTGGAGTGTTCTGAATCTGGACTCCACAGGTCAAACGAGAAATTTATTGATGAAGAACTATGGTATTTCCCTCAGAACTTCTGATTTGCAGCTTTGTGTTAAATCAAAAAGTCTTTTCATATACCCTAGTCTTTCTCGTGTTGAGGGAACGAATCACTATCTAAGAGCTCGTTCTTCCCTAATAACAAAGCGAATTTTTGCGCAGGCCAGATTATTAACTTCTTATATTTGTAGAATTGTTACTGGGAAACTTGTTTACAAATTTAATGCAGAAAATGTTTGCCTTTTTTGTGGCCAGGGTAAAGATGATGTTTTCCACATACTTGCGGATTGTCCGGCTTGAGAACATTTGTGTAGACGTGCTTTGCTGGACGTATTTTCCTGCATCGATGTAACAAATGGTTTGTTGGCACTTCTGTCCTCTGGACATATTTTCCAAATTAGAAAATTTGTTAAATTGATTCAACAGATTCTTGGCGATAGACAAAACAGCAAACTTAATATTTTTTAAAGATATTTGTTTTCCTGGGTTTTTTTATTCTTTTACGACGACTAAACAAGTGTAAAAATAAATAAATAAAATATTACTTTTTCTGAATATTTCTAGGCCACGTGTGGTGTACCGCAAGCTACACTACTTGGTCCCCTATTATTTACACTTTTTATTAATGATATTGGAAATGTATTTCAATAATGTTTGTTTTTATTATTTGCTGATGACTTTGTCATCATGCAGTCTAATTTTAATCGATTACAAGAATGGTGTATAGAAAATCATCTTCTGTTAAATCCAAATAAATGTACAGTTATTTCTTTTTCGAAGAGATCTTTATTCTAAAGCATCGATATGATATTGATTCCATTGAACTTAATAGAGTGGATCGGGTCTTAGTCAAGTTCATTCAAGGAAATAATTTCTACTACGAGGCACGTTTCTATTTTTCTAAGGACTGTATTACCTCGACATCAATGTCAAGTCAATAATTTAGTCACTCCTAGGCTGAGGGGTGTTTTATCTAATTTACATCGACGCGACACCTGGACTCCAGACCTTTCACTTTTGGCTGGCCCCAAATCAATTGGAGGGAAATTTCCTACTGCATTTTCTGTTTTCGATAGACAAGTTCATTTCCTCGACCTCATACTGGAAGGAGGTATCGCTTTATGGGTCTACGACACTAAGAATAATTTAAAAGGTAATTAACTAATACTTTAAATTGTGTCTCCATTTAAATTCTTGATTGATTCCACAAAGTTCTAATTTTGTTCTAGTGAGCCTGAAAACATCTAGATCTACTCTTTTTCTCTTATTCTAATTGTAAAGAATTTAAATAAAAACTTTAATAATTTAATTTTAACAGTTTCTCTTTCTTAAAACTTGTCCCATAAGATCAGAGCCTTCCGCTCTGTGAATAAATCAGGTTTGAATCACCGATGCCGGGCAATTTAAATATATATAAAATAGGGTATGTTTAGTTTCCTTCTGAGACATAACAAAGGACTATCAACTACTGATTAATAAGCTTGCCTCATTTAATATGCTTTTACTGTGTATGTTTTTGATTATTGTTGTGTGTCAAACAAATTAAATAATAAACTTGAAATAGCCTTCAATGCTTGCATTCGTTTAGCGGGATAATTTTGGTATAAATTTATATCAAGAGATTTTTTTAATTCGCTGATTACACAGGTCAACAAAAAAAGACTTACTTTTTTTTTATGAGATAGCGGAATGGTTTCCTATGTATTTTTGGACGCTGAACACGATCCCGACTTCCAAAATTGCCCATCACGTCAGGATTTTGAGAAAAGTGGGGGTAAAGACCCCAAAAACGCTTTTTTGAGGATTTTCAACATTTCTTTTCTCTTTAACCTGACGTGCTAGAGACTTCCACAAGGTCTTAAATTGCAGCTTGTAATGTGCACTACAAGACCAATATCCATAAAATAAAAAAAAATTAAAATTTTTTTCAAAAAATGGGGTTGAAGACACCAAAAATTTGTGTTTTTGGATTGCTTTAATAGACTTCTTGCAATCGCTTGGATTCGCTTGAAAATGGGTACTTGGGGTTTTTGGGGTCGCTGATTACGAATCCAATATTTGTTTGCAAAAATTTAAAACGGCGAAACCAAGATGGCAGATGTAAGAATTAAGAATTGCTTGGATTCGCTTGAAAATTGTTATTTCAGGGTTTTTGGGGTCGCTGATTACGAATCCGCCATTTTTAATTTTTGCAAACTAATATCGGATTCGTAATCAGCGACCCCAAAAACCCCAAGTAACCATTTTCATGCGAATCCAAGCAATTGCAAAAAGTCTATTAAAGCAATCCAAAAACACAAATTTTTGGTGTCTTCAATCCCATTTTTTGAAAAAAATTTTAATTTTTTTTTATTTTATGGATATTGGTCTTTTAGTGCACATTACAAGCTTTAATTTAAGACCTTGTGGAAGTCTCTAGCACGTCAGGTTAAAGAGAAAATAAATGTTGAAATTCCTCAAAAAAGCGTTTTTGAGGTCTTTACCCCCACTTTTCTCAAAATCCTGACGTGATGGGCAATTTTGGAAGTCGGGATCGTGTTCAGCGTCCAAAAATACATAGGAAACCATTCCGCTATCTCATAAAAAAAAGTAAGTCTTTTTTTGTTGACCTGTGTTACGAATCTAAACTTGGTTTTTCAAAATTCAAATTGCAGGACCCAATATTGTAGACGAATTTATGAAAAAATTGATCCAATTAGCCTGAAATATGTCACTCGGGTGTAGGTAACGAATCTAGACTAAGTTTTTCCAAATTCCAAAAATAGAATTTATTAATAATCAACTTCAAACTTAATACATAAAATAATTTAAATACAATTTTTCACCAGTCAAATCCAAATACGTCCTTCATATCTGTCGACTCGTCGATGTTTATCAATATCTGCAACAGACTAACAAATTAATATTTAAATTTTAACATCGCAATATTAAGTAGGGGAGACTGGGGTAAACCCGCTCACTAGCGATTTGACGCTATGAACTCAACTTAAGATGGAAATATTGGTACTGTGAATAGTACTTAACATTCAACTTATATTAACGAACTTTCGTTTAGTTTCATGAATTCAACATAGAATCAGAGACGATCAAATGTTTTTAGAGGTGTCAGAAAAAAAACGTATTTTGGATTTTTAAGTTTTTCGATCATTATTTTTCAGTATTAATTTATCTGGCAAATTTTTTTTGTTGCCATTGGATGTCCTTCTTCGAAGTACATATATAGTTTTGTCTTATTTTAAAAAGATTTAATTAAATTTATTCTGAAATGTGAGGAATACACTCGGGGTAAAGTTGCTCACGTGAAGTCGGGGTAAAGCCGCTCACTTAGTTTTAAATTTAAAATTTAGAATAAAATAATTTCACGTATTATATTTCAACAATAACACAATTTATGACTTATTAAAACCAAAATTGTAACTACATTTCACTTTCTCTTAATAAAATATAACACTATTTAAATCCATAGTTGTAATTCATGAAATCTATGTTCATTATTTATTAAACCAATTTGTTGTTTATAGAATTGTTTATATAACTCATAAATTATCAATAATAAATCATACTTAAGACGGGAATAAGACGAACTTTAATATTTAAAAAATAAAACTGTTCCGTCTTGAAAAGATAAAGTGAGCGGGTTTACCCTGAAAAATTGTGATTTCGAAATTTGGTATATGTTTATTAAAAAGTTTCTCTAAGTAAAACTAAAAAAGATAAATCAAAAACTCTTTTTTATGTTTTTAGTAGAAATCATGAGCTTTCAAATGATATAAATTAACTTGGATTTAGAGAATAATTTCCTAGATTTTAGCCGATCTGAAAAAAAGTGAGCGGGTTTACCCCAGTCTCCCCTACAATAAAATTATTAACACTTACATACTATTTAATAATACTCTTTTTGTATTAAATATTTCAATTATAAAGTCATGTAGGTATTATATAATTATTTTCAATATACCTAATTTTTTTTATTTATTTAGTGTATAATTTATTAATTATACATTCTTTGTCAAACTAAATTTAAGTAGCTTTTGCAAATTTAAAAAGATTTTTAACATTTAAAATACCTTTCTATCCCATAATGTTAACTTGAGAAAAAAAAGAAAGAAAGAGGTTCGTTATGGATTTTGAAAAATTATCATCGGATTCGTAATCAGTGACCCCTGTAACCATTAAATATTGCTTTATGTTAAAATAAAAAATAGACATGAATTAAATAAAATAATTTTTCATAAAAAGACTCAATAATTAAAATATTATAAATAAATTAAAAAATTTGCAGAATAAATAAATTAATAGAACAATTTATTTGATCCAATAGAAATCAAGCTTGAATTTATAATAATCAATTTAAAAAGTCATCAAATACATAGATCTTATCTTTCACACAACACACACATACAAATAGACATAGATATCCCAATAATTACAATATAAAATTTAATTTTAAGAACAGGGAATGCGCAAATCGTTGAGATCTTAAGAGAATTCTCATGAGAATGAATACAAAAAATAAAGACAATATACGGACCAATATCGATAAAGATTTTTCCCTTAGTCGAGCGTTTTTGAGGTGAGAGGACGAGATGACGTTGAGCCTTGTTCCCAGTCAAAGTATGTATATCCAATTTACAAATTCATCAGAGTATAAATTAAAATTCTTCTCCACAGCTTATATTCTGATGCGCGCTGATCAGGAGATCGAATTGTTGCTCTGGTTCGCCGTCAATTAAAGTTAGGGAAGACTCTTCGAATATAAGTTTTCTGCCATTTGTATAAATTCGCCACTCTAAATGAACATACAATTATTGATAATATTTTTCCTTCAATCACAAAATTGAATAATTTTATCTCACTTATATTCACAATATCAATTTTTCTTTTACCTTAAGGTTCTGCGCGAGACATTAAAAATGGCGAAAGAAAAACGTCCTAAACGCTGGACTATAATTTTATAAACTGGTCTCAATCATTCTCGTCTTTACGCCTGTCCCCACTCATTTCATTCATATATACGACGAGTGACGATTCGGGAACAAACGTTGATTTTCGGCAAATCGAGGAAACACCTCTTTTCTTATCGCTCGAATGTCCGTCTCACAATTTCATTATCGCACAAATATACTTTTACATATACATGAAATTTAGATCCTTACACCCCAAAATCCACGAGTAATTATGAGTTTTAAGCGAATTCAATGAATTAAAAAATTTCGTCCGCCATATTGGATCCGACATTTTAAATTATATTTATATCATTTCTGCACTATTTTTTGAAATATATGAATATATAAATTTGCTTATTTCCAAATTCAGCGTTTTTTAAGGGATATAATAATGAAATTTTGAATTTTAAATTTCATTAATTGAATGGGTATTAGTACTTGGATTTTTGTATCCGTTATCCGCTGATAACAATTGCAGAAGTAATTTAAAAATTCATTCTGTTGACCCAATTCATGATACTCGGGGTCGCTGATTACGAATTCAATGTTAGTTTTCAAAAATGAAAAATGATGGATTTAATATGACGTAGGTAACTACAAAAATTAATAATTTTCTGGTGAATTAAAAAATATTTTGTGCAACACCTGTAAGGAAAGTAATACTTTGCATGCCTGTAAAGTACGAAAGAAGATTTTCCAACTTCGTGCAAATTGCTGCCCTCGCTTCGCTCGGGACAGCAAACTTTGCACTCGTCGGAAAACAGCTTCTTTCTGTACTTGTTGCACAATATACTATTTAAACTGTATACGGCTTCGATACCAACTTCGTAGGAGCTTTTTTCATTACTTCTGTATATTTTTGGAAAAAATAATTTAAATTTAAAATCCATTTAGTACAATATTATTGTGTTTCAGCTTAGAAAATGTGAGGGGGATATAACTATTCAAAAAGATCTAAGTAATGTGGAAAAGACGTCTTTTAAACGTCCTTGTGGACCAGACATATAATATGTTTTAAAGATATCTTTTATTTGTTTTTATGATATCTCCGAGACATTATCATCATTATCCCCGGATGTCTGCGTACAAATAGAGACTTCTTCAAGACGTCCTTGTCCTTACTGTGTTAAAAGTCCAGAAGCTTTTACTAGACTTTACTATAGTATACTGTTTCAGTAAATTAACGGAAGGAGGTAAGTGTATAGAAGCAATTTCATCTCAACTTAAAAGTATTTTTATTTTACAATAGAATTGACTATAATGTTCCTAAAGTACAGAAATTTATTTAATATGTGTATTTAACTACAGTTTGACCATATCTATTGGTTCTTTTCATGATTGCTTTAAGTATTAATATGTATTTAATAAATTCGATGTTGACTTTTCAATTTGGTTGGAAAGATCTCTAAATAACAATGTTCGTGTTAATCCGGTAAAATTAATTTTTTTTATTAGATTAGATCAATTAGGTATTGACTTTAGTTTTCAAAAATCAAAAAAATAATTTTCACTAATTATTATCATATTATCATCTAGTCAATGCACTCCCTTCCACAACGTCGTGAAGGGGATCTTTTTAACTACAATCAGCGCTAAATAGGCACACAAACGTCACCTAGGCAGAAAATATATTACTCTATCCTAAAAGTTCTTTAAAAAATTTGTAATTATCATTTTCATATTAATTTACTAACAGGCACAAGATGCTAAAAAATTAATGGTTAATATAACTCCAACATTTCGATCAGCGACCCCAAAAACCTCCGAGTGACAAGTTTTACGCGAATCTAGTGAATTTTTATAATATTCGGTCGCCATATTGGATCCACCATTTTTAATTTAAAAAAACTGTCATTATATTCATAATCAGCGACCCCAAAAATCCCCAAGTAACAAATTTTAGGCAAAATTGGTAGATTTTTAAATTGTTTGGTTTTTTTGGGGGGTAGTTTTCATTATTTTTTTTACCCTGAGGTAAATTTTTGTTATTAATTTTTTTTACAAAGTTTACAATATTTTTAAACATATGTTACTGTGAAAGCCAAACAAAATTTTTTGTCTTAAATTTATACCTTCTTTTAAATTTTTGTAATTTGTTGCGTTTTTTGAAGGTGTGTATTTGAAAAAGGGTAGTTTTTTGAAAATGTCATGCATATGTATTGGTTACTCTCGCTCACCCCTTCAAAATGAGACCTTAGTGGAGTTGATCCGTTAAGTTTTAAGAAAGTTATGATTTTTTGAAGTAGGTAGTACGTATTTATACCACTGGCCAATAAAGGGTTAAAGAAGAACGATTAGCAGTGGTGTTCGAACTGGTGATGATTATCTCGGTCTCTAATCCTGTTGTGAACCAGACACAAAGGGGGCCTCAAGTGGGTCTTCTTAATGGTTGAAAATTAAGAAATTGGTGACACTAATAAGATATAGTGTATTGTATTCCTATTAATGTATACTCATCTCCAAAACTGTTTTCGCCAAATAAATTCTTTTACAGAATTACTGGGTTGTACTTTTAACCGGTTTACTTTACTGAGGTTGGCATCAGAAATAGTACTTGATGATCTTTATAAGTTCACTTCTAAAATAATACTCTCTTTCTAGAAGATGTGATGCGGTTGATTTCCAAATTAATACTCTCTTTCTGGAAGATGCGATAAGGTTGATTATTAAACTAATACTCTTTGATGTTCTAAGGTCGGTTTGTAAATTAATACTCTCTGGTTAAACGTAACTGCTTGCCCTTTTTATGCAAAACGCTGCCCGACAAAAGAAAACCCATGTAGTTTTTTAAAACCATTGTTATCCGAACACTTGTTTGACGCATCCCTCTGAATTCATTAGATTGCCTATGGATCCTGTTCTACTTTATAATACACGTGTTGTTTTTTATAATTCAGTAAACTATAAATTATTATAATTTGTTAAGTTATTAGTTACACAGGCACACAAAAAAAAAAGTTTCGTGGCCGAGACACTACAGTAGTATATTCCCTTTTTTTTTTGCCGCTGAATCCGAATCTGAAGTCCGAATGCTCAAATTGGTTCTTTTTTTTGAGTTATACTCAAAAAACGACTCAAAACACGAATTTGAACCAAAAAAATTAAAAATTTTTTTTGTGAGACATGACAATAGCATATTTCCATGTATTTTTTCCCGCTAAATCCGTATTCGAAGTCAGAATTGACAGATGTGCTCAAAATTTTGAGCTAAACTCAAAAAACGACTCAAAAAACCGAATTAAAATGACGAAAATGAAAAATTTTTTCTGTAACACTGCAAAAGTATATTCCTATGTATTTTTTCATGCTGAATCCGAATTCGAAGTCAAAATTGACAGATTTGCTCAAAATTTTGAGATAAACTCAAAAAACCACTCAAAAAAAGACTCAAAAATCCGAATTAAGATGAAAAAATTTTTTATGACACTACACTACTATATTCCCATGTACTTTTTCCCGCTGAATCCGTATTCGCAGTCAGAATTGACAGATTTGTTCAAAATTTTGAGATAAGCTCAAAGAACTGATAAAAAAAGCGATTTAAAATAAAGAAATGGCAATTTTTTGCTATGACACTACATTACAGTATTTCCATATATTTTTACACTCGGATCTCGCATTTGAAGTCAGAATTATTCTAATGGCTTAAAATTTTGAGCAAATCAGTCATAAATCTGTCAATTCTGACTTTAAATGCGAGATCCGATATGGAAATACTGTAATGTAGTGTCATATCAAAAAATTTCCATTTCTTTATTTTAAATCGCTTTTTTTATCAGTTCTTTGAGCTTATCTCAAAATTTTGAGCAAATCTGTAAATTCTGACTGCGAATTCGGATTCAGCATGCAAAAATACATAGGAATATACTTTTGCAATGTCACAGAGAAAATTTTTCATTTTCGTCATTTTAATTCGGTTTTTTGAGTCGTTTTTTGAGTTTAGCTCATAATTTTGAGCACATCTGTCAATTCTGACTTCGAATCCGGATTCAGCGGGAAAAAATACATGGAAATATGCTATTGTCATGTCACAAAAAATTTTTTTAATTTTTTTGGTTCAAATTTGTGTTTTGAGTCGTTTTTTGAGTATAATTCAAAAAAAAGAACCAATTTGAGCATTCGGACTTCAGATTCGGATTCAGCGGCCAAAAATACATGGGAATATACTACTGTAGTGTCTCGGCCACGACACTTTTTTTTGTGTGCCTGTGTTATTGTTTGTTATTAACATTATGTTATTTGTTAATTAAAATCAATTTCTATTCATTATTACAATCTTGTTATTAAATACAGAAGTCTGTAAAGAGAATTTTTTCTTAACATTTTTTTTGCTACGATATCGAACTTATTTTTCGAAAAGTCTGAATATACCACATGAAAGAATGTAATACCGGTTATGCAGCAGATTAAAACTTATCTCGATCATATTTGAGTTGAAACGTTTCTCGATTTTTGAATCAAATGAACCGTCATTGGTCTACAAAGAGACCACCACTTGTTGTTCGCTTCCATCGCGTGCTTTTGACAGTAGACAGCAAAAAATTCACTTGTTCACGTACACACACATACTATGTATATATTCTATATATATATATATAAAGTTCGATACGCATGCGCAAATTATAGTACCCTTGTCGTATCCGCCCGCAGCACGGACACGAAATTATATTCCAGGGTAGAAAACCTCGTTCGCCTTTCAGCGACCCGTAGGAAATACTCCGCTACCGGATGTGGGCGGGATGTGCTCAGGCTGCTTCTGTAAGTAAGCACGGACCAAAGCTATATACAACAAGCCGAGGGTCCCGAGACGAGAAAACTGAAAAGTAAAACGAGTGAGCAATCGCATTACCGAGTGTGTGGAGACTCCACAACCCTACCACGATCTTTACTGACTTACGGATATATACTTATACAATATACATAAATGGACACTCAATATTACTATAGCTATATACATAATTACATACCAGATTTTTGAATCTTCAACTCTCTCAGGAGTTCATAAAAATAGAAAATTTGAAAAATATCGCTATTCCTAAATTATTGACCAGACCTCAATTCGATATCAAAAGGTAATTTGTCTATAAATAAACAATTCTCATCACAAGTCATCAGAAATCACGTTATATATCTAAACATACATTGCCGAATATCCACTTGAATGGATAACCATTGCTTTGATGAGATGGGGATTATTTGTATTGAAGATAAATGATGGTATACGTTCTTAATGGCATAGAGAGGGATAACACATCAATATATGTATACCAAAATCCTAAGTGCTCCCGGAAATTAATGACACTTTGGATACAAAATATGAGCGAAGGTTTTTTTTGAAAATTCATAGAATTTTAAAGAGGTATAACACCATATACATATACATGTTATGTATATATATGGTTAGTATGAATAGACACTTTAGACAGCTACCCCTAATGACTACACTCTGCGAAATCCATATCGATTCCATATTCTACTGTTCAACCCCTTTGCTCAGATTTCAAATGGTAGGATTATCAATCGCCACTGGCAATTGTTAACCACTTGTGGTAACCCACATGTAGCGAATTCACCCCGTCGAATGGATTGGGGTAGTGGGGGGAAACATTTTCCGAGGGTTGCCAGTCAATCGTGGAATCTGAGATTGGGGTTGCCATTCGATAACGACCCTTTCCACACACGATTTCTGCTTCGTGTTGCAATAGGTTTTTCTTGCTGGCATCACTTTATCTCAAGGGTGAATTGTCAATATATATATATATATATTTATCGATGTTCTATTTTATGATGAAAGGACGTCTAACTTTTTATGTGACATTGTTGTTTTCTAGAGGGATATAAATGCAGTCTTTTGTAGCCATACGAACGTGTTTCAGGTTAGTTGGACATTTTTAAAGTGGTTTTTGTGTTAACCACTTCACAATTTTTAAGGGTATGTGACTGTTGGATAACTACATGTAAATATTTTTCGTAGTTGCGTTACCTAATTATATGGTGTGATAGTGTAGGTTCATTGAACAAATTTTGTTGAGAAGTGCACTGATTTTTATGAGGCACGATGGGAAATAATTCTGAAAGTATGTATGGTAGTTTAATGTAGTTTGATAAAAGACTCCTTACCTATTTAATGGGTGTATGATTCAAACACAATCTTTATGTTCTCAAATTATTAAAGATTTGTTAGCGAAGATTTTGTGTTATAATTATTGAAGGACAAACAAGAAGTTACGGATTGGTATTTGTCTGGATAGCAGATGCTAAATATGGTCAAGTGTATATCTTGTCATTTTTCTATTGGTTCCCAACTTAAATGTAATACAATTTTATTACGTTGACTCTAAGGTGATAATTGTGGGTGATATGACGTAGTTCCCTTTGCAAACGGAACCTGTAAAAGGTGTCACCCTTGCCGAATTAGTCAGTCCAGGAAATCCCGTCAACTTAACTAGACCACAAGTCACCACCGAATTAACTTCACGTCAGTCCAGAAACCGCCACCAAGTTAACTAGTCGTGTACTACCCCTAAGTGTCTTCTTCGACCCCAGTCCGGAAAATCTCTTCAAATATCAAGTGTATTCTTTGACTTTCGTCTAACTCAAGTTCATTTAAGAAGATAATTTCTACTGCGAGGCACATTTCTATTTTTCTAAGGACTACATTACTTCGACTTCAACGTCAAATCAATAATACGGTCACTTCTAGGCTGAGGGGTGTTTTATCTAATTTACATCGACACCTGGACTTCGAACCTTCCAGTTTGGCTGTCCCGAAAACAATTTGAGGGAAATCTACTGCATTCTCTGTTTCTGATAGACAATGTCATTTCTTCGACCTCATACTGAAGGAGGTATCGCTTGTTGGGTCTACGACTCTAAGAATAATTTTAAAAGGTAAGTAACTAATACTTGAAATTTTGTCCCCATTTCAATTCCCCTCTGGACACGGAAACATCTTTGTTCTAAAAACGTTTTTAAAATGTTTCATGTCCGCTACATAACGGCTTAAGAACATCCAATGTTCTAAAAATTATTTTTAAACATAAAACGTTTTTAAGATGTTGTGTTGAGGACATGAAACGTTCTAAAAACGTTTTAGGAACGTTTCTAGAACAAAGACGTTTTCGTGCCTAAAGGGTCTAGATTGATTCCACAAATTCTAATTTTGTTTCAGTATTCCTGAAGACATCTGGATCTACTCTTTCTCTCTGATTCTAATTGTAAAGGATTCAAATAAAAACTTTAATAATTAACTTTAATTTAACAGTTACTCTTTCTTAAAACTTGTCCCTTAATATCAGAGCCTTCCGCTCTGCGAATAAATCAGGTTTGAATCACCGATGCCGAACAAATTAAATATAAATTATGATATAAATATCATAATAAATACATATCATATAAATTATAATATGTTTGTTTAACTCTGAGACATAACACGAATAAGGGAAGATGATTAATTGATCTTTGCATAATTTTTAATTTATCATTTAAACAATTGTTATAAAAGATAACTTAACACCAGTAATGATACTTAGCTTACCAGATTCATACAGTTCTTTGATAACTGGTTTAGAAAACAGACCTAAAATTGATATTACAATCAGTTTCGTTACAGAGAAGTTAATCGATAAGTACAAAAGACGTAAAGTTATGGAAGCTCTTGAAGATTCGCGAGAAACTGCCATGAAAGTGAAACATCAAGATTCTAAGGATAATCAAAACTGATGTTATTTCTGTAATAAGATAGGACACTTTAATAAGGAATGTGTCAAATACGAAGCGTTGAAAGAAAACAGAACAAAGCAAATAAAGTTACAGGACCTACACATAACGAAAATGGGCATTGTTTCATATCCTGGACCTAAAGCGGACACAACCACTTCTGAAGAATACAGAAGATCCGGGTACAGAAAAGGCAATAAAAAAGGGAAAAGTTCCAAAATCAACATCTGTTGAAATAGGATTTCTGCAAACAGAAGATTGTCGTTTGAAAGATGAAGGAAACAAAGAATATCAAGAAATAAATAAAGACACCCAAGAATGCTGAACAATATTTACTTAATATTGGAAACATTAAGGAATTGTTGTCAATGTTGCGGTAAATTTCAGAGCTCAATTTGAGTTCATCTGCAAAAGGGGAATCTTTTTTGCATTGTATAATGAATAGTGATGAAAAGTGGATAATTCCAAGAGTAGAAAGTATCCCGGACGTGAACGAAAATTTATGGCAGAGCCGAATATTCATGTACCCAAGTTGATACTCTGTATTTGGTGGGATCAGCTAGGCGTAATATATTACGAGCTACTCGAACCCAACGAAACAATTACGGCAGATTGTTACAGACTACAGTTGACGCTTTTGAGCAGAGTATTAAAGGATAAACGTCCGCAATACAAGAAGAGACACGACAAAGTAATTTTGCAACATGATGACGACGCTAGCACACATGTTCTAAAATTAAACAAAAACTATTTAAAAACATTCAAGTGATAAGAACTGCTACATTACCCACTAAAATGGATTTATTGCGGACTATTTAGTATTAATTTCAGATTCATCAGTTATACGAAATTATTTATTACAAACTAAAGAAGACTAATTTCGGATGACAAAAACGTGTCTACAAAATAAAGTTGATTTTATTGGTAGTTTTTTTAAGTTAAAGTATGCATCACTTGTGTATTTGTTTCACAAAGTGAATATATGCAAAAAAAAGTTTCTTCAGATCTGGATGGAAAAATTGTATGCTCATGGAATATTCGAGTCTCACTCAATTTGCAAAGGGATTCAGTCGAAAGGAGAAGCATCGGTAGCTTCTCAATCGTCCTCGGAAATGGTCTGATTTTGAACAAGAGAACGAGGGGTACTGATTTTAGACGGTTGGTAATCTAATAGTTACGGACGGGTAATTGAGTGGGTGGCTTTTGGTGAGAGCGAGGAAAGATTCGTTCATGGAAGGGCGGAATAGAGAAAGAGCTAGAAACAGAGTATGAGACTTTGTGGTGAAGGTTGAAGAGAGAAGGAGAAAGAGAGCAGAAGAGAGACAGAAGATGAATAGAACTGCGAGAGTCAGATTCAGGCGACTTGCAACGCTCCCATAATGAAATCAAGGGTGTAATGGCCCCGTCAGAGCGCAAACCCCCCTCCCACCAATCCTTCCAGCTATATACTTACACTCTTACAGCTTTGACGCACTGTAAAACCATTACACTTTAAGGTCGAGAGAACACCAAAGCTAAAACATTCACTCTCATCCACTATTGTCAGCTTGGATGAAGCTTAGGTACAATTCGCCATTGAGACTTTTCTCGTAATAAACAAAATTTACTGCACCGATAAATTTACGAACTCTTCTGGGATAAAATTAAACACTCTTGAAAGATTAGAAATATTTTCCCCCTTTTATTACTGAAAGTGAAATTTAACAATGGTGATAGGATTTTAACAATGACCCAACCTATACTGACAAAGTTAATTCACAATTTTCATTTGTACGATCTTGTAAAGAAAGTGCTATTGAAAGTTTATTTATAGATATATGTGTAAATGTGCTTTGAAATGCGTTGAAATGTTTCGCATATTCACAGTTTTCTACTTAACTGTGCAATATTCCAATTTTATCAAAAGTGGATGTTATACATATGTAGCATAGCATGTAGAAATTGTGGAGAGAATATTAGAGACTCTCGGAACTGTTCTCGACTTTGCTCATACTCCCTTCCACTTAGTAGCTATCACCCTGCTTCCCAGAATCCCAGATACATATTCCACTCTCTCTCTTGTGGGGAATTTTACAAGAAATGGATTTCGCAGGCTTTCATCCAGTGTAAAAATACGATTCTGTTCCCATTTTCTTCTGTTTACCACTTTATTCCTTCATGTTACAAATACTGTTTTTTTTCTCTTGTTAATTTTTCAAATATTGCTTCTCCATTTAACGGGTGGATTGAAAATTATAAAGAAATGCTATTTATACTAAGTATTTTAGAAAATAGATAATTTTAAGAATACAAGAAATCAGAAAAATATGTTAAACTAAAGACATTTAATATTAAGCTCTACAGTGTGTTTTTGGCGTGGACAACAACTGCACAAAATCTGACAACAAATATACAATAAATAGTTTCAGATACATATTCAGGAAACCCAAATAGACTAAAAAATACTTGATTTGATGAAAGTTCTGAGTAGGAATTTCTCGTGTCGACTGATTAACTTAAAACAGAATTATTTTTTAATTTTTCGTTTTTAAAAACGTTTGCAAAGTGGATATCACTTTGGTAAACTACTGCGTTTGGAGACCGACTTAGATTAGACGTACACAAATTTACCTAGACCATCCCTATTAAATTTTCTTGACAGAAGAGAGTAAACCTGTAGAAGACAATCTGCTTATAGACAGTCGAGCTCTAAAGGCATGTACCGGACAATAATCGATAGTGCATACCATTGTACCTCGACGTCAGAGCTCCAGCTTGATATATCTCGATAGTAGTGAAAATACCAAAGCTTCAGCCAAAATCTATGTGTCGTCACCCACCTAAATATTAACCTTATTCGAAGGTACTTAACCTAGATGATCGCAAACTATGTAGTCTTTGAGAAGATTATGGAAACCTAGAGACTTTACCTAACTATACTGATAAAAATAATAAATTAAGTTCGTCGAATCTGGTGCTAAGACGCCCCAAATCCAGTCAAACATTGTGTTGGATATTTACAAATTGCAACGATACTCTCACAAACACACAGATACTCACACAGAATTGTACCTACACTAACAAGTTTAAGTTTATTACTACGGTTCATACCTGAAGGACCAAAAATGTTTAGTTCAAAAATAACTACAGTCAAGTGTAGTTGATTGTCGTTTTTCCAAAATATAAATTGACAGTTTTAAAGTAACAAGAATACTCACGTGTATAAATTGTGTTTATGTGCATATTATATGTTTTATAAAGGAATATTAAAGTGTGTTTTATTTGTGTTAACAGTGAAACCTATTTTCCTTTATCCTGAGAAATATTATTTTGTCTAATATTTCTAATACATTGTTCTCGTGTTACGTTCGAATCGTAACTATTTTAATTTTTTTTATATTTTTTAAAAATTTTATTAAGATTATATAGAATCTAAAAATGGGTAAACATGTTAATTAAAATTAAGTACACCTTACACTAAACAAGCATAAATAAATGCTAAGGATTAATATATATATATATATATATATATATATATATATATATATATAGATATATATATATATATATATATATATATATATATATATATATATATATATATATATATATATATATATATATATATATAT
This sequence comes from Leptopilina heterotoma, assembly GCF_015476425.1. Taxonomy (NCBI): domain Eukaryota; kingdom Metazoa; phylum Arthropoda; class Insecta; order Hymenoptera; family Figitidae; genus Leptopilina; species Leptopilina heterotoma. Next base: position 593,937 of record NW_025110945.1, on the reverse strand, counting down.
ACTACTCATCAATTTGTTATTACAAATCATAGAGAAAATCCATAAAAAGAAATAGTTATTTTAAATTTTTGTTTAGTATGTAAAATTACTAAATTATAGTCTCGATAAAAAGAATATGAAAAGAAATCATTTAGGGAATGTAGCGACCGTCTCGGAAATTCGTCAATTTTGCAAAAGTAGTCACCTACACAAAGACTCTTTAAAGTACTTATAAAAAATTACTAACAAAGGAGAATACATATTACACACGCGCAAAATCCAATAGAGAACAACAAACTCTATCACGCCATTTACCAAGGAATTTGCAAGCTTGCAAAAAGCTTTCTTGGTAACAATAAAATCGGCGGGCCGTGTGCATAAGTTTCTCCCACCTACAAAAATTGAGTCAAATTCTAAGGTGTGAACGATTTCCTTTTTGGATTAATCGAAGAGTTTTATTGAGTATTTCCCGCAGAGCAGACGTTTACTATATCCTTATTTTTTCTTTTCCCGCAAAAAGCGAAAGTAGATTATTTTTCTTATCCCCAAAGACAAGGGTTAAAATTCAAATATTGAAGTGAGTGTTTTCTTAAAAAAGATAGATTTATAGAAATCTGATATTGTTATTTAACAAGAATATTAATTAAAAAAAGGAATAAAATAAAAGAATATATCAAAATATACAAAAAAAACAAGTAAAGAAGTAAAACATAAAAAAGTGAATATTTAAAAGAGTGAGTTAAAATAAAATAAAAAAAAAGAAAGTAAAATTTATTTAGCTTTAAACTATAGTGTTTTTCTGAGTGATTTAATTAAAATCTCAAAGTGAAGTTCAGTTAATGTTATAATATATGAGAAAAACGAATACAAGATATTGAAATTCAAGCCTTGTATTTGAGATCTAAGACCTTTTACTCTCAGTCTCTTTAAATTCTAGAATTTATTCAGAAAATAAGATAAATGTTTAAATACGGTGATCCCGAATTTTAAGCATCACAAATATTATTTTTTGAATATTGTCTCAGATTTAGACCAATCAGAGAGTACAAATTTAATTACATAGAAGAAAAACAAAGAAAACGAAATTACGTTTTTATAAAAAGTAAAAAGTATAAAATATCGATAAGAGCATAATTGAATTTAAAAACAGGATATCATCCATAAGTGTCGATATTACCCTATATAATAAAAAGGGAGAAAAAGATTTTTCTCGTACTAAAAAAGAAATTAATTCATTAAAATTACAATTTACAATTGGTGAGTAAGCTATATAATAATTCCACATTTATAAATTTTCATGACACATACACACATACACACAAGGTAAAATTAATGTTAATATAGTAATTTTCTTAGTTTAATAAAAGTGTTCATGTTACGAAAGCTAAAGAATTTACATCGTTTATTGTATTCTTAAAGGGGGCAATTTTAATAATTATTAATACTGATTATAAATATATACAATATTTTCAAGGGATATTTTTATTGTAACTATTACTGTATTTTTCTTGTTATTGCTACTTTATTCTTATGTTTTAAATAAAATAACCTAGATTATGTCATTAATATGAAAATTGAGTCAAAATACGTGAAGTGTACCCGAAATTCTCAATTTGCCTATATATATTTAACAATGATTGGAATTGACACATAATTATATGTTATTTAACAGGTTTAAACGATTTTTTAAAAAAATTAAATTTCTTTTAATTATAAACAATTGAAGTTTTTTGCAGTCTTTAATTAAAAAATTCATATCTCGGGTTAGAATCAACGAATCTTAATGAAATTTTATACACAAACTTATGAAACATTGTAGTTTAAATATAAATTATCAAAATAAAAAATTATTGAAATTTAGTAATTGTTATTGTAAAATTAATTGTTTAAATAAAAAAAAACAATGTTCTTAACATTTTATAAAGTTCTCGTAAAATCTATTCGAAAGGATATTTCATAAGCTTTTATTAACCGTTTTGAAAACCTATGAGTCGAAATTAGCAAAAGAGTTACAAATTTTTTTCTATTGCGCGGTACGTCTCTTAGGCGTTCTCCCGCTATAGGACTACGTCTTACCGGTCGACGTTTATGTCATCTTTAAGATTATTTGTGTACTTTTTTGTTTTGTTTATTAACACATTAATTAATTATTTAAACGTAAATAAGGTTAAGTAATTTATTTAATTAAATTTAAATAATTAATTCAATTAATTAAATATATCTTGTGATACGTTGAAAATTAACGAAAATTATATAAGCTAAAAATAAATGATAATTTCGTTCAAGAATAAAGTTTATTAAAATTTAGTAAAAATAAGATAATATATCTTCCTCACTACAATCTATTTTACAATGATGTGTTCTTGAGGAAGTGTATCAGCAGAAAAAAATTTACAATAAAGACTTTTTTCAACTTTAACATAAAAACAATGAAATTGGCGAGTTTGTTTTATCGTCACATCCTTTTGAAACCTATTTTTTAAAAAAATTTCTTCATCTTCGTGGTCTTTCTTGATGCAAAAATCGAAATCAATTTTTTTGAAAAATGCTTTTGCCCAATCGAATAGAATTTTTGGGTTTGTGATTTGATCACCGTGTGGTCTTTGCAAGCTGGTCTTGTGTGCAGTTCTTTTTACGGTACCCCCAATACCGTCGCATGCACCCTTACCGTGAGATGTTGCGAAAAAATGCCATTCTGCGATAATATTAAAATCTTCTTCGTGAAAAAGTAAATTAACAAAATTACTTTTGTTTTTATATTGGGAGGCAGCACAGTCCGAAAAGTAAATAATTTTTTTTACCGAATCCTCCTCATGCTTTTCTCGCAAATAAGTTATTAATCTCTTGTTAAAACGATGTACAGTGCATTATGTTTCTCATTTTCTGAAATGATTACGAAGCTGTGATTGCGAAGAATATTATTTGTCTTGTAGTATACTACATATGGATGCAATGTTACTTGTGTACTTGCCCAATGATATGCTTGAATACCATCTTGTACACAGAAGGTGTAATTTTTCGCAAAATCCAGTGACACTAAAAATTCTCCATCACCTAACTCGTGTTTTAAATTCAAAAAATAAGCACTTTGCGACTTTGCAATGAAATCATGCTTTAATAAAATTGTCAAATCTTCTTTTAGTTTTCGTAAAAATTCTTCTATGCAATCATTCTGCTGTTGAATCTCACATCTAAAGAACATCAAGTAACATTAAAAAAAATAATTTCAAACATTTCACAATTTAAACATTATTATGTTTTAAGACGATAATATGGTTGTAGGTCATTCCTTGACCTAAATCTGAATAAATAAAAATATGACAATTTTTGTTGTTGTTAGAAAGTAAATACACTGAGAAAACATTATACTTAATTCAAATAGAAAAATTATTTTAAGTGATTTTGTTTAATTGAAATTATTTAATAAAACATTTAATTTAACGATTTATTAAATATTTAAAACAACCATGTGATAAAATCATATAATATTTTAATTGAAATTCCCAATATATAGAAAATATCTACTGCTTTTTTGCGAAAGTATTATTTGCTTAAATAATTATATTTAGTTCAAACATATTTTTTGTTTTGGTTTAAACAAAAAATATGTTTAAAAATTTTATGTTTGATTCAAACTTAAAAGTCGATTATGAATAGTTTAAAATCAACCATAATTTGTGTTTGAATTAAATACATTATTCTTTTAAATGAACCAAAAAATATGTTTGAATTAAACTTAAATATGTTTGACTGTATAGCAAAGATATTTTAAGTTTGATTTAACCAAAATTTGTTTGGATCAAATAAATCGTTTTCTCAGTGTATTTTATCTTTTTCAGCTTGAAAAATACATTATTTTGACTGTAAATGAAACATCTAACAGAAATATATCAAAAATTATTAGATAGATACTTAAAAATAAATTTTTTTTGGAAACTTCATTTCTGATTACGAATTTACCTGTCGGTGCTGATCCATTCATTATATTTGATTTCGGATATCGAATAATCCGAAACTAATTGGTGTAGCTTCTTGCAAAATACTTTTGAACCGAGGCATTTATGTCAGGTCAATAAATAACAAGATGAGGAAGATTCTTCACAAGTAATTTCATTTAATGCATCCTTGTATGAAGTCATGAAATCGTATTGGTGCTTTTTAAATTCAGATTTCAGACCTTGAAATTTCAACTTCACATTTTGGTGAATCCTGCAGACACACACATTATGACAACCATTTTTGCTCGCCAAAATACACTGTTTAGGTCTCAATTTTGTCAACATTGACAAACTAATTCTGTCATTTGGATATTTAGTTATGAAAGTGGAATGGAGGTCTTTTAAATCGTGCAGTAATAATTGTTTTTGTACGTTTATACGCCCTGTTTCTGTTGGTATTGAAATACAGTCTTTTTTCCACGGCATTATTCGGCTAGTTTCTTCTGACAAATAAAAACATGTTGCTTTTTCCACGATTTTAGGATTCATTTTATTTCCTTTTCTCTTCTTCGGGCGAGATTTGTATCCATCTGTTTTACGCAATTTTTTCGCTTGAGATGCCATACGACGGGAAACATTAAAATATGTACGCATTTGACGAATACTTAACTCTGTCGGAAGAGTTGTTAGTATTTCTATCTTTTCTCCATAATTTGTAGCTCTCAATAATGCATCATTAATATCAGAAATTAATTGTTCGTTAATTATCGTTGCGTTGGTATTTTTCGTATTCTCCGCCGAGACATCAGTCACTATTGCTTCATTAATGGTGTTTTAAAAGGATTTTCTCTGACGTTTTGCGATTCTTTCCAGTGTAGAATTTTCCCGACTTTTTAATTTAACTTTACCCATTTTCAAATCATAATCAAGTTTTTTAAATTCACATGTAGAATCTTTTTTGTTTTGATCTGTATATAAAAGTAAATTAGATTAGAAATAATTAAATTTCAATAATTATTTTATAAGATAATCTGTCATGAAATATATAATAAAAAATTGAAATAAAACGAATAGTAAATAAAATGTAATAAATTTTATAAAAAAATCAATCAAAATGTGTATTTAATTTCATATTATATTATTGTTACCTGATTCTTCTTCTGTGATGTACAATTCATTTTGAACTTCACTATTTTCTGATTCTATTAGAAAAGTTTCTTTAATTTCTAGACCTTTCTTACTAATATCAATTCTGCAGGTGTCGCAAACATATTGTCCAATCAAGGAACTAAACACAGTCTTCCAATCCTTTGTAACACATTTTACATTTCTTTGAATTGATTTGTGCTTCACTTTTAAAAGAGGATTACAGCACCGTGGCACAGGTGAAATTTTAATTAAAAAACAAATATTTTGTAAATAAACAAGATAAAAAAAATTAACTTACTTATAAAGCACTTTTAAATTATATCTATAACACTGTTTTTTAATTGTAAACGAACAGAAGCCGTTAAGTGACGTAACACGTTTATACTTGATTAAGACCCTTAGCGCGTTGGTGGCGCGTGTCCAGTAGTCCGTCAGCGCTTGAGAGACGTACCGCGCGATAGAAAAAAATTTGTAACTATTTTGCTAATTTCGACTCATAGGTTTTCAAAACGGTTATTAAAAGCTTATGAAATATCCTTTCGAATAGATTTTACGAGAACTTTATAAAATGTTGAGAACATTGTTTTTTTTATATAAACAATTAATTTTGCAATAACAATTACTAAATTTCAATAATTTTTTATTTTGATAATTTATATTTAAACTGCAATATTTCATAAGTTTGTGTATAAAATTTCATTAGGATTCGTTGTTTCGAACCCGAGATATGAATTTTTTAATTAAAGACTGCAAAAAATTTCAATTGTTTATAATTAAAAGAAATTTAATTTTTTTAAAAAATCATTTAAACCTGTTAAATAACATATAATTATGTGTCAATTCCAATCATTGTTAAATATATATAGGCAAATTGAGAATTTCGGGTACACTTCACGTATTTTGATTTTAGAGTAATTATTTGTGTCTTACAACCTATTTCCACCCATCTTTTAATATTCTTTCATAAACCTTGAATACCGTCTAATCGGAGACGTTGAACTGATAACGTACTTAAACTCACATTGAATCATCTATTATAGGCCCATGTAATGAATCTTCTGCATCTTCAGCACCTTCTATAACTTTATTTTGGTTTTGTTCATTCACAATCTAGGCAGGTAGATAAAAGGGACAGACGCTCCGACAATGTTTACAAACTTGAATGCAACTTGGGGAATATTGAACGGATTGCTCTGAAATTTTCTGAGTGTACTCTTAAATACATGTATATTACGAAAATGCAATAAAAAAATTCGATTTTTTTTAAATCCTAAGTGGACGTAACCCCTTAAGAAGATACTCTGAACAAAGGGACCTCTAAGGAGACACTCTCTTGTAAAAAAGCTTCAGTATGACATTAACCGTTGTTCCTAAATGTGTGACAAAATATGAATGATTAAAATTTAAATTATATTTTCTAATAATTATTTAAATCAATAATTTAAATAAATAATTATTTAAATCTTTTTTACGTTGAAAAAATATTAGTACACCTTTAAACGCATTTAATAGTAAATATTATAATTAAAAACACTGCCTCGTTGGCTAAATTTGGGTTACGTAAATCCGAATGATCCGAAAATATACATGTATATAGATGTATATAATGCATAAGTCTGTGGATATTGTCAGAAGCTGACTACGTAAACAGAATTAAGTAGTCATACAGCGAGATATTAAATTCTCTGCGTGCTCAAGAGCACTGTTGAAATTTCCGTGAATTTTCTCGCGAGAATATTCCCATCACAGCGGCATCAGCAGCCAAGTCGAACGTGTGCGGGATAGAGAGTGAGGGTATTTACCCAGGAAACGGGAGGAAACGAAATGCATGGGATATCGGCGAACGAGACATGGAATGAGGTGAGAGAGCAAGGAAGAGAGAAGCAAGTCTTGGTATGGAGCTGTGGCGTGTAAAACTTTCTCGCATTTGCGAGCAATAGCGCGCGCATCCCAGAAAGAGAAGTCGAAAAGGGAGCAAAGCAGAAACTTTAAAAGAAGGTGGAGATTAGGAAGCCAAAATGCTTTGGCCTGGAAAAGAGTCAGAAAGAATAGGAGTTGTGGGAGGAAAAAGGAAGGTGTCATTGGGGTCACTTTGTCAATAAAGTCAAAAGTCTTTGAATCACGTGATATATGTCATTTTAGAATAAGGAAAGATTTTAGACATACTTTATGTCTAAAATGTTCACGGAAATTTTAACAAAATCTTTACCAAAAGCTCCTTCTTATCATTAAAAATTGATTTACCTTTCAGGAATCAATTTTAAATCTAAAAATTTCGTAAGATTATGTAATATTGTCTCTTTATGTTTCGTCCTTATTTACAAATGTTCCTGTAGAACTGGTCGTTAAAGTTATTAAAGTAAAGTGGCTATTTATTAAGACAGCAACCATTATTCCTAAAAATGAATTTATCAATTGTATAGTTTTTATTGTTAATAATATGTATTTTCAATTTGACAATAAATATTACCGACGAAAATTTGGTACCCCTATGGGATCGTCTATTTCTCAAATCTTAGTTGACATAGTTATGTAAGATTTGAAAGAAAATGTCTGGAATACTGTTCTTAATGTTGATAATGTGGATGATGAAAATCATCTTCTAATTTGCAACTTAACGATGTGACATCTACTGGATGTAACGAGGTGAATCTTCATTTTATAGTAATATCGAGAAATGATATATTTGTTAAAATAAAAGATTTGGATGCAGGTAAGGGAGCAGGTCCGGATGAAATCCCTCCTTTATTAATTCGTTCATGTGGTTTTTCGTTTGCTGAACCACTGTATATCTTATTTAATAAATCGGCAAAATTTAAAAAATTTCCTAATGAGTGGAAAAAGGGTATGGTATATTTAATAATATCTCCTATATTTAAAGATGGCATTAAAAACAATATTTAAAATTATAGGCCAATAACTATACTTAGTACAATATCAAGAATATTTGGGAGTCTTATATATGAGTCACTGTATCTTGCGGTTTCAAATATTATAACTAATAAGCAACATGGGTTTATTCGTGGTCGTTCTACAATTACTAACTCCAGTATTTTTACAGATTTTTTAACAAATTTAGAAAATGAACATCAGGTTGACGCAATATACGCTGATTTTACTAAGGCTTTTGATAAAGTCAATCATTGTATACTTATTGAAAAATTGCGTCGAATGGGTGTATCTTCAAATATAATTATATTTTTAGAAAATTATTCATCAGGAAGGTTCCAAATAGTAAAACTAAAAAATGAATACTCAGAACCATTTTTGTCAGTTTCTGGTATTCCACAAGGCTCGAATCTTGAACCGCTCTTGTTTGTTCTTTACATCACTGACATTAAGAGGTCTACCCACTTTAGACGCGCTAAATAAAGGCTATTTTCATTAATTTTTTTAATAGGTTTATATTATGAATATTTTCATGTGAGGTATTACACATCTTAAATACACTCTCAAAGTGCAAAAAAAAAATATTTTGATTTTTTCCAATTTGTTTTTTTATTTAAAAATAATTGTTAAAAAATATGTTTAAAAAAGAAAGGGGTGTGCGCTGTTAATGAAATTTTTGGCTTAGATGATCTGAAACAAAAAATTCAAATGGTATTAGATTCCGCATGTTAATAGCTCTTGCGCATATCATACGATTTTTTTTTTCAAAATTGACAAAATGGCGGACATTTTTCGAAAAAAAAGTAAAAAAAAATTGTTTTTTGACCGTTTTGGGTCCCAAAAAATATTTAAAATCAAAATTTTGAAAATCCCTCGATATGCGCAAGAGCTATGGTCCCAAAGAATATGTGGTATAAATTTGGTAAGGATCGGTTTAGTAGTTTCGGAGATATCATCAACAAGCGGTCGAAAAACGTTGCTTTGAGAAAAACGCGTTTAAATAAAAAAACAAATTGAAAAAAATCAAAATATTTTTTTTTTGCACTTTTAGAGTGTATTTAAGATGTGTAATACCTCACATGAAAATATTTATAATATAAACCTATTAAAAAAAATAAATGAAAATAGCCTTTTTTTAGCGCGTCTAAAGTGGGTAGACCCCTTAAAATTATTTTCAAAAAATTGTCATTTTTAACTTTACGCTGATGATCTTAAGCTTTATAAAGTTGTTACTTCAAGTCCATTGCATATTCAATTTGATTTTGACCGCGTGACAGTAAACATGGTGTGACAGTAAACAAATGTCTGTAAATGTTAAAAAAAATTATGTTATTGTATTTTATTTTCAAAAAAAGTACTTTGATTTATCGTTATACTGTTGGTCAGGAAGAATTGACAAGAGTTACTTGTATTCGGGACTTGGATCTGCTTCTATGCAGTGATCTCTTATTTAATAGACATACATCTGAATTAATTTCAAAAGCTTTAAGAGAGCCCTAGGTTTTATAATTAGAAACGCATCAATGTTTCATAATATTAATACACTTATTGTTAGAATTCTGTACTTCTCTTTGGTGAGATCGCTGCTGGAGTATGCCTCTGTTATATGGGTACCATTTTATGATTTTAATATGATTATAGAATTGAAAGAGTTCAAAACAGATTTCTTAGTTTTGTAGCGAGACAATTTAATATACCCTTTGACAGATACCCCCATGACTATAGTACATAAGGATTATCGATTAGCACTCCACTAATTGCATCCAGATTTCTACTTAATGATTTGACTTTTTTTATAAGATTATAAATGGTCCTTCTATAAAAAGAGTAGATATGCAAATTAGGTAAAGGAAGACATTCTAATGTTATTTATTTTCGAAAGAGGAAGAAAGCAATACCGTTCCTTGAAGTGAGACAATTTTACGCCATTTCCATATAATAAAAGCAAGATGGGAATGCGTTAGATTTTCTGCGGTATAAACAGAGACAAATTTATGTTATTTATTTAGAAAGAGAAAGAAGGAAAGATATTTTCAATAAATATTATTAAATAAGAGATAACAAGAAAAATGAGAGGTCTGCTCAAGTACCTGGGTTATAAAATTTTACAAGAGAACTATTGTTCGAATTATTTATATTATATTATTTTACTTGATAAATTAAAACAATATTAATCAGAATTTGACGCGTCAAGTAAAACAAAAAGCAACTGTTCTTGGAATTCTTTCATTTAACAAACTACACTTTTTTGCAACAAGATTAAATAGAGAGCCTTTTTTTAAAATTAATTTTTTGAGTTTCACCTCTTCATCGCGTAAGTTTATTTTAGACTTTTAAGTCAAAAACTACCCAGCGTAGATTACTTAATTAATATTGTATAAGATAGGCTATGGTTTGCAACTTTTAGATTGTAAGAGTACTATGTACAAAAGGGCTTGTCCCGTATTCTGGTTAAATAAATAAATAAAACAAAATTGCTATAGTTAAGAACCTTGTTGACACGGCTAACAGTGGGGCAAAATGTGACAAGAGGAGTCAGAATTCTGTAACCACGTCAATTTTTAATAAAAATGTATGCCACTTGGTGACATGAAGCTTTAAGTATCACTACAGAATTTATAACTCTTGCCGCATTTCCAAAATTCAAAATGGCATCTGTGCTGTAAAAACTTAAATTTGCTTATTTTCGTATTTTTAAAAAGTAATAATCATTGAAACTGCAAAATTTTATACAAATAAATTCCAGAAAGACTGCCAAAGGAATGCTTTGGAACTAAAGCATTACTCGTTAAAAAGCTGCATTGCAACTTTCAAAATTGAAAATGGCCGATCCAATATATACGCTCAAAGAACAATAATGTTTATAAACGAATATTAAAAGGAATTTTGGCCGCTGATTACAAATCTAAAGTCAAATTTTCAAAACTCAAAATGGCCAATCCAATATGTCGCTCGAAATTCTGAAAAATTAGGTAAATAATTCTGAAGCTCAGTATTCCAACTTTTTTCAAGTTGCTTATTAGGAATCTAAAGTCTGACTTTCGAAATTGAAAACGGCCTATAGAAAAATTGAGGATGGATGCTATATTTGAATTTCCCCGAAATTATTCATAAATAATTGTCAATCATAGTCAATAGGTCCTAGGTTTCAATCCCCAGCAGAGCTAGTTTCCCATTTTTTTTATAGTTTTAATTTTCAATTCTTCACATTTAGTGAAATGCGACCTGCTGATGATTGATAATGTGAATAATTATACAGGAAAAATTAATACAATTTTTATATTATTATTGCACTTTCAATACAAAGTGTTTTGATATTAATAACAATTTTTCAAGGCTACGTGCAAGAAAAGCATACGCGTGGATTTCGTAGGATAAGTTTTGTGAAAAAGTTCAATTTTTCAAACTTCATTTTGTTTGACAATACTTATATTCGCACCATAAGTTCACGAGTATACCCTTATTGCATGTAATCCTTCAGTTTGTCCTCTATATTGGATCCGATATTTTGAATTTCCGAATGTTAACTTCCTATATTCTTAACGAACAACCCCACACGGTACAGAGTGGAAAAAATGCTCTTTTGTGTAAAAATCATATAAATGTTGATATAGAATTAAGCAATTTTGAACCAATCAAAAAGGAAACAAAACTCTAGCTTAATTGCTAGAGAATAGAGAAAAAATATAAAGAACATAAAAAACATTTTTTAAATTAAATTAAAAAGTTTCCAATTAACAATCATTGCAAACTTAACAGTTTCAGGCAAAATGGCATCATTTTTTGTCTGCATTGTTAAGAAAAATTATGAAATTAGTTCTTTTGACAGGACTAAATTTCAACATTTGATAATACTGAATAAAAATCTAAAGTCGATATGCGCATAATTAAAATGTCAGATTATTTTCTCTATTAGTAATTAGCGACTATCAAACCACCCTAGTAACTAATTTTAACCCTTTAACACCCGATATTTTAAAAAAATGCAATTTTCGCCATCTTTTGTATTGAGCGGGTTTTAAGGTCGCTGATTACGAATGTAAAAATAGTTTTTTAAAACTCAAAATGACTAATTCAATATGTCGGACGAATTTCTTAAAATTGAGACCTCCTCGTTGTTGATCTCGGTAACTAAAAATAAGTTGGGAAATTACAGACACTCATAAATACATTTTTTTTCGTCTACGATATTGGATCCGACATTTTAAATTTTGAAAAACTGATTTCATATTTGTAATTAGAGACCACAAAAACCCCCGAGCAACAAGTTTCAAACGTATAGGATTAATTTTTAAAAATTCGTCCGCCATATTGGATCCGACATTTTATATTTTGAAAAACTGACTTCATATTCGTAATCAGCGATCTCGAAAACCCCAAAGTAGTCATTTGTATTAGCTTAGCTTTTTTAAATTTTTTATTTTGTAATTTTGTTGAAAATCTTGCCATAAACATTCTTTTTTCATTAATGTTATATTTAAAAAATTTGTAATTCTTCACTGGAAAATAAATTTTTTTTCTCAAAGTAGAATAAATTTGTATAAAACAGAGTTATTTTTATCATTTTTTCTTAGCTTTTCAAGCAAAAAAAATGTCGATTTTGTCTGAACCTAGTGTCAAGAAATCATGTTCGTTCTAAAAACGTCTTTAAAACGTTTTAAGCACATTTTTAGAATGAACATGTTTTACCTAATTAGAAAACTCAAGTTTTCAATGATTTTTAATTGGTTAGAAAAGTGTTTTTCACACTGTATTTTTTGTGTATTAAAATTAAATAAAAATTAAACGAAATTAAATGAAATTAAAATTTCACTCAATCAGTTTCTCAAAATTTAAAATGGTTGATCCAATATGGTGGACGATTTTGAAATAAATATTGGATTCGCTTGAACCTAACGAGGTTCAAGTGAATCCAGGTTTTTGGGTCGCTGATTACGAATCGGTCGTTAGTTTTTCAAAATTCAAAATGGCAGATCCAATATGGCCAAAGTTGTTTAAAATAATGATTGGATTCGCTAAAACTCGTTACTTGGGTGTTTTTGGGTTGTTGTAAAAAATCATGTTGAGTAAATGCATTTTTTAAATAACAATGTCAATATTTGATCATCATTACAAAAATTGAATATTGTTAAAAATTTTTTTTTTTGAAAATTACCTTTATTAGAAAAATAAATTTTTAGAAAATGACCTTAATTAGAAGAAAGAAAATTAGAAAATCACCTTCATTAGAAAAAAGTTTCTTAGAAATCTACCTTTAAAAAATACGTTTTAGAAAAACTGTACCCCAACCTTATTTTGCCTTTGCCCATAATTTGTTAGTTTTCGCAATTTGTAAAATTTAAATTTAAAAGACCGCATATATTAGAAATCTTTTCTTACATAATTTAAAATTTGATAAGGTTTTGCCGGAAAATCAAATTTTTACTTGAAAAACGTAATTTTGCTTTTTCCTATTCTTCGTTAGCTTTAAAAAATTTTGAAAACTTTATAAAATTTATATTTAAAAGATCATAAATTAGTTAAGACTGATTTTGCCTTTGCCCATGCTTCGTTAGCTTTCGTCTACTATTATTCAAATTTTATTCTTCAAAGATCATAAATTACCAAAAAAAACCATATACTTTTAAAGTTTTTGACATTGTTTTTGCCATAATTAAATAATGGGTTTTGCTCATTAGCCATTGTTTGTTAGCTTCATAACAAGTACGGCAATTGACTGATTTAGAATTGTACTCGACTTGTATTACCTTTCAACCTTTTACTTATTGTCAGCCTGAAGCCTTATATTTCCATTATATACGTTTCCAGCTTTTAGCCATCATACTTTTATTTTCACGCTGGTAAGTTATTGTAACATTATTTTTGAGGGCAAATTCAATTCTGAAATCATTTTTGGTTACTCTATAAGTACATATAATTGAAATACATCAATTTGGAAATTTTGCATCCCGCTTATACTTAACTGTATGGAACGAAACCCGAATTAGCCGATCGTTGAACATGGCAACGAATAACATTTGATTTCGCGGTGCCGCAATTAATACAGTGTGCCAAAGTTTCATACGCAGAGAGACCGGATTTTACCAATCCCCATGTTGTATTTTCTCTCCTCTTTTCGCTTTTCTCTCTGTCTCTCCCTCTCTTTTTTCCTCTGTCCCTTTTATTCTCCTGTTTTCGCTTCGTATGACGTTCAGCGTCTGCATTTCCTACAATGAGGCCGTCGAGCTCCGCCCCATGACCACCACCCTCTCGTGTCGTGAAAAACAAACGGATTTTTAATTAATCACGTGCTAATGAGCTGGCACTCGTCGAAAGACACGAATATAGTCAGCCCCCAAACACCCAGTGTACATGTGACGTTTCACGCTTTCAAAAAAAAAAAGAGGAGAGAAAAAAAAATTGGAAAATAAGTAGAAAATCTGGTAGGAAAGAAAAGAGGAGAAATAAGAGAGAGAGAGAGAGAGAGAGAGAGAGAGAGAGAGAGAGAGAGAGAGAGGAAGTCTACGTTTTACGGAAGCTGACGTTCTAAAGACTCTCCCTCGACCTTTCCACTACGTTTAAACGAGGTCTTCGTTAAAAGCCGCAAAAGAGAGAAAGAAAAAACCGAACGCAGCAATTTTTTTTCCCTCAATCTTGCCCGAGCTTTTCTCGATCCACTTTTTGCCTCTCGCCTTTTTTTCCAACCTTCTTCATCCTTGTGTTATTTTTCCTTTCGGATCCTTCTTATTTTTCCTCCTTACAAACTCAATTTTCGTCTATATACATTTCTCAGAGTTTTCGCGGTTTACAATATGTTTTATGGTTTTTAAAAATATTTCAGGGAGGTTTTTTCATTAACGAGTGATTTTTCATTTATGCCCATATGTTTTATTTTAGGTTTGACACAAAAATTTAATTTTGTTTTTCCTGATTTCCAGATAAAAGTTTGACTTTTTCCCTGACCCTAAATAGTAAAGAATATTCTGATTCACTCTAAAAATGATAAGATCAAAAAAATGTTCTTCTATTACATATATTTACGAATTTCCTTGATTGTAAAATTATTTAAAAACACCAAAAACTTCATTTTTAAATAAATATTTAATCATTAGGTATTATTTTTCCATGGGAAGTAGGTGTTTTTGAGTTTGTTTTGTACGAACTAGTAGATAATTAATCCATCTAACTTTTCTGATTAGAAATGTATGCAGCTAAATAATATTTTACAAGTAAATTTAATTTTTCTAAAACCTTACAAAAGGATCATCTTGGACACCGGGGTATCCAAGATGATCCCCCTGATATGGGCAAGATGATCCGTATAGGTATCTTACCCCAATTATTGGAAAAGGAGACTAAATTGAAGAAATAACGTAAATTAATATTAAATATGCTTTATTTAGGTTATAAATGCCTTTGAACACTCACCAAAATTCATTTTTCTATTTTATAATTACGAGGCATTGTCTACACAGAGAAAATTAATAAAATAGATGTAGATTGCAACTTTTTGTTTTAAATAAGTTAGTTTTGATAATAATAACATATAAGAAGCGAGAAAAATTGAATTTTTTATTAATACTAGAAAATTCACTTTGAGGTGAGATGAAATATACATGGGAATCAGGGGGGATCATCTTGTACACCCATTGAGGGATCATCTTGCCCCAAATGCCACTATTTTGTAATTTGTTCGTAACTTAACCTACGAGCTCTGTTATTCCATTGTATCAATCAGAACACTTAATTGAAGATATGCTGAAGCTGTGAGTACAAGAAATATGGAATTTCAGCTGCTACAACAAAAGTTATCTAAGTACAAAGTTAAGCTTTCCTTAGATGAAAAGTATGAAATTTTTATTTTTTACAATAGAATTTTTTTAATGACGCGTGTTGTCATGACAGTTTGACTGATTCATAGGTATGTCATTGACAACGAATTACCGTATTTGCCTAAAAGGTTACGCTAATAGGCTCTCCAAAAATCAAAAGGATCATCTTGCCTCAGGGGATCATCTCGTACACCTTTCCCCTAAGATTTTCAAAATTTCTAATTCAAGCCTTTGGAAATTCAATAACTTATAAGAAATTATTACAAAACGTAAAGATATCGATATTTCTTTGTGTTTTATAATAATTAAAGATGACCGAGTGATAAAATCATTGTTCTATAATATTATAAAAATATTGTTACTGTAACTTCTTCAAAATTATTTTTATCATTTCAGTTAAATTATTATTAAGTAAGGTAAATAAACGAAAACATTCGGACAATGTATAAATAGTACATTTCGTAACAAGTGTGAACTGATGGCGTTTTTGATTCGAGCGCAATGTTTTTGAAACGAGTTTCAAAAACTTGCGCGAGATTCAAAAAGCAGTTCACACAAGTTACGAACGATACTTTTTATAATAAAGTCATAAAAAAAGGCGTTAAAAACGAGACAGCCAGATTTGTCAAGTTCTGTAACTGGTGAGGAACAGGCAGGTCAAAATGTCGTCCCCCTGGAGGCACAAAATAGGAACCAAAGTCTGTAACAATTCTAGAACAAAACTAGAACATTGTTTTAGAACAAATATATAACAATTCTATAACAAAAACGATTTATCATAAATAATACCCAAGCAGAAATTTAATAGTTGCATAGAACAAATAAATGTTTATGAGTATGAATAAAAATATGAATAATTAATAGAATATCTTTTTTTGCAATAAGTTTTTAAAAAATATTTTTCTTATTTTCTTTAATAATTTAAACAGACTATCTTATTTATTTAAATTAATGACTAAATTATTATTATCATTGTTAATAATTATTTAAATTTATACTTTATGTAACAATATTCAGAATTATACACAGAACACTTAAAACTAAGAATGAAAAATTTCGCACGCACGGGGGATCGAAACCTAGACCTACAGGACACAAGTCGAATACGCATACCGCATAGCCACGCAAGCTTGGAAGTGATTTTACTTCAACTTCCTTTTGAATTGTAGGACCGTTATATGCAGTGCTAAAATTATAAATTGAAATGTAACATACTTAATAAAAAAATAACTATATATGGGGCATTCCAGGCCAAATCGGAAATTATTTTGCTTTTGCATCTCAAATTTTTTTTAAACATTTTTTTTCTTTTAGTACTCTTTGAAATGAGCTACCTTGAATTTTTTCAAATTTTTTCATAAAGCGGTTGAGGAGATACAGATTTATGAAAAATGACGTTTTTTACGTACATTTTTTTTTAAATGCTTATAACTCGGTCAAAAATTGATCAAATTGGACGTTTTTATAATGAAAAGTTTTGTTTTCACGCGTAGTTTTTAATAAAAATATTTTTAAGATGCAAAAGCAAAATAATTTCCGATTTGGCCTGGAATGCCCCATATATATATATATATATATATATATATATAAATTTTTGTATTACAAATAATAATATATAATTATGCTGCAAATAATAACAAATTTTAATTAATTAGTTAATAATAATAATTTATTATTGTATTTTTATGATATACCTATTAATTAATAATTGATAATAAATTAATTAAATATTTGATGTTATTGTTGGTGAATAATGTTTTTAAAAATCTTGAAAATTTATGCAAGCTGACAGTGAAAAATTATTTAATTTTTCACGAATCATCGATACGAGTCTTTCTAAGTATCTAAATTCAAAAGATTTTTTGTAATTCATGCAAAAACGCGGCTGCACTCGACACGGAAAGAAAGTTATTATATTAGTTATTATATTAGAAGTATTAAACTTTAATAAAAATTATACTATATTTAGTAAAGTTATATCAAATATCGAAAACTTTTAACAAATTTTAATATAACTTTACTAAATTTTATTATATTATATTATTATATATATTTAAAACATTAAATCTATCGATCCTAGCCTCAAAAACACATCTAAGATTCCAAACAAACAAATTATACCATACACAGCACAATAAAAATTATATATAAGCTCATGAAAGTTACAACTTAGGTGTTTTTATGATTGCTGATTACGAATCCGGTGTTAGTTTATCAAAATTCAAAATTGCGGATCCAATATGGCGGACAATATAATTAAAAATTTGTTTGGATTGGCTTGAAAATCGTTACTCGGTGGTTTTCGGGGTCGCTGATGACGAATGCCATGTAGGTTTCTAAAAATATAAAATGGCGGATCCAATATTTGAGGTCTTTATTACTTTAACGATTTTTTAAAATTTATTACTCGCGCTTTTTCGGGACCTTTGATAACGAATCGTATATAAATTTTTATAATTTTACTTTATTATTTGCGATTTTTTGGGACCTTTGATAACGAATTGTATTTAAATTTTTATAATCCTTAAAATATTAAGTTAGAAAAAATTGTTAGAAAACAATTCGTAAGACTTTAAGATTATAAAAATTGATATAGGATTCGTTATCAAAGGTCCCGAAAAACCGCGAGTAATAAATTTTAAAAAATTGTTAAAGTAATAAAGACCTCAAATATTGGATCCGCCATTTTATATTTTTAGAAACCTACATGGGATTCGTCATCAGCGACCCCAAAAACCCCCGAGTAACGATTTTCAAGCCAATCCAAACAAATTTTAATTATATTGTTCGCCATATTGGATCCGCCATTTTGAATTTTGATTAACTAACACCGGCTTCGTAATCAGCAGTCATAGAAACACCTAAGTTGTAACTTTCATGAGCTTACCTATTTTTTATTTCGCTGTGTATGGTATAATTTGTTTGTTTGGAATCTTAGATGTGTTTTTGAGGTTAGGTTCGATAGATTTAATGTTTTATATGAATCAATATGCGATTAGATTCAATTTTGATAATTCAAAAGTGACCATTTTAACGATATTAGGGTATTTTTTGAGGTTAGGGCGAAACCAGGACCCATTGGCTAAATTCTGATGGCGGATTCGGATTCAGCGCATCGAAATACATCGGAATACATATGTCTCGACCCCAGATCAAGACACTTTATTTTTTTTGTGTGGCTGTGTAATAATTGAAATTTTTCAATGAGTTTTATTTTTTATGAAAACAAATTAAATTATTGCGAAGAATTTTAGAGAAAGGTTTCAACTAATTGATTTTTTTGAAAAAATTGATGCAAACCTTTTTTTTTAATATTTGGTTTACTGTGAAATTTTCATTATTTTGAAGAATAATTAAATATTCATGTAAATTAAACTTTGTCAAAATTGTTTGTAAATAATTGAATTCTTTTAGAAAATTTTATTAAAATAGTAAAATATTGAAAATCATTGAATAAAGAAAAATTTTTTAAAATAACTGAAATTTCGCAATAAATTTTATTAAAATTTTAATGATTTTATTATTTGTGAAAATAATTAGATCTCTAAAAAGAATTTTAAAATTTATAAAAGTAATTAAATTATTGCGAAGAATTTAATGACAAATTTTAAAACATTTGATTTTTTGGAAAAAATTTGCAAATTCTATTTTAAATAATTGAATTCCTGTGAAATTTTTTTATTCTAAAATAATAATTGAATGTTCGTGTAGAATATTATCAAAATTTTTATTTAATAACTGAATTCTTTTGGGAAATTTTATTAAAATATTAGAATATTGAAAATTATTGAATTAAGGAAAATTTTTGAAAATAATTGAAATTTTATTAAAATTTTTTAAAATAATTGAATTCTTGTGATAAATACGATTATTTATGAAAATAATTGAATTTTGCTATGAATTTTATTAATTTTTAAAAATAATTGAATTTTCTCGAAGAGTTTTGCTATTTATTTATAAAGATAATTGAAATGTTGACATTTTTTTAGATTTTTTGAAATTAATTGAATTTTTGCGAAGACTTTTATGAATTTTGAAAATAATTGAATTCTTGTGTTGAATATTGTTCTTTATGAAAATAATTGAATTTTTGCAAAGACTTTTATTAACTTTGAATATATAATTGAATTTCGGCGAAGAATTTTGCTATTTATAAAGATAATTGAAATGTTGACGAATATTTTTTTTTAATTTTTGAAAATAATTGAATTTCTTCAAAGAATTTTAATATTTATTCAGATAGTTGAATTCTTTCAAAGAATAGCGTTAAAATTTTTAAAATTAAAACTTGTTTCAACAGAATTGAAATTAAAATTTTTCAAAAAAATACTTCATTAATTTATAAGTAATAACTTTATGGCAGTTCTTTAATAGAATTAAGTTATTTAAAATAAATTATTGTCAGAAATAGAACTAAATTTAAGGTTTTTTTTAGAATTCGTGGTAATTTCATATAATAGTTTATAAAGCAAACAAAAAGACACAAAAATTCAGAATTTTCTTATAAACTCCAAACATTTAGGGTCTGTTTCACCATCACCGATTAAAAGTTAATAAAGGATTAAATCCTTAACCGACCAATCATAAGCGGTTAAATTAACTTTAATCATTGATTAACTTTTAATTAGAGTTAATGAATCTGTTAATGCCTTTAATTTTTTCCATTACTTTTAATAAAAATCCCTGATTTTTCTCTGAATTCCCTGATTTGACAGACCTGTGGCAACCCTGTATTTTAAATAGAATAAAATTGATATAATAGAGTATCAAATTTGGCTTTATTTCAAATTAAACTGATAATTCAATGCGAAAATGAGTCTGCAATTTTTTTTTTACTGAATTTTGCAACTGGAATATGTATACGTACATATTATTCGGAGGCAGAACGATTTAATCCAGATATTTTTTTTTCTTTTTTTTTGAACATATGTACATATATATGTATGTATAAGGTATAAATTGATGTTCTTTTTACGTTACGGTTTTTTACCTCGTGTGCTCTGTGAACCAGCGGGCAAACGGGTTTGTGAACAAACGCATCGCAGTCGCTGCATTAACGAGCGGTGCGTGTAATAATTACTGGCATCGATGAAAGTCCATGTACCGTGCACTTTCACACATATTTATATATGTGAATATGCGTGTAAATGCTGGCAGGTAATATGCCAACGAATGGAGCGATCGTAAACGATCGATTTTCGTGCTAGCAGGTCGAGCTGGTCTCTTTTCTCTCTTGCTCACGCTTTGGAGCTCGATGCACTTGTTATCGCGTCATTTTGCATGAATTTCCCTAACCGTTCACGTTTCAACGATATATAGTCATGGTATATAGAGACAGAAATCGACATTCATCTCGAAATGTTTCAACTCCATGGAGAAAAATTAATTATTAAAAGTGTAATCCAGATATTATGTATACTCAGTAGAATATTTTTACATTGACATTCAATTTCAGTAATTGCAAAGTAGTATATAGTATATATGATTTCTATAAGTGGTATTTTGCTGATTCATTACCGAGTTCATTACTGATATTCCTAAGAATCAAATGATTCATGCAGGAATCATTTATAAGGCAGAAGGTGTCAGATCACAAAAGTTAGGGTCCAATCAATGCTAAATAATGATTTCATTTACAGGCATACTTTTTTTTTCTTTTATGTAAGGGATAGAGGGTACAGATGAAAATACTTGCGTTTGAGAAATGCTTTATGTAGATTTAAAAAATTCTTGCCTTTTCCAGCTACATGGTTGGTATTCAAGTTAAATCTCGACGAACTTCTCCTTGCATAAGAAGCAGCTCTTGCAAGTCTTACAATCTCTGCACTTACATTGGCTTTTGTGCACTTGAAACACGTTGCCAAGGTGTACTGCTCATATAGCAAAACATATTACAGGAACCTTCCTCTACGGAAACTACCCAACCTTCCTCTGGAATAATATGGAAAGCTTACATAGTTATATTTAAATGTTCCGCCGCACAAGAATAGTACATTGATTTTCAAGGAAATCCCGAGATGAAATTTTCAATCTTCATTATCACATAGAAACCTACTTTAAAACTGATTCAAACCTTTTGATGCTTTCTTCATCATTATGACTTTAACATTTATTAACCTTCGATTGTATCTTTCCAACCATGAAATAAAATTTACACAACTCAACAAAAGTTGTTAATTTTATTACTGTCAAGCAGGCAAACCTTAATAACCGTACTTTAACCCATAAAACAGACATTAGGTTCAATCACATCATCCTCGTTTGAAGATAAAAAATTGGTTTTGAAATTTGAAGTAGGTACAATATAAATGTAGTTAGAAAGGGGACCAAAGCTACGAATTCAGTCCGTAATTAGTCCGCTAAAAATACGCTAAAAATACGAAAATTGTCTGCAACAATCTGGATTTAATCAAATTAAAAGGTGTTTAGTCGTATCAGAAAAATTAATTCTTAAATTGCATTTATTTTTTAACTAATGAAATATTTTCAGTAAATATTTAAGAAACTCAAAATGTACAACGATATTTGTAGTAAAGGACCCACTTTCTCTTTTATTATTTTTCAACTATTTGTACAGCAGATGTTTTTATTCAATATGCTCTTTCTTTCAATTGCCAAAAACGCTAAATGTTTATCTATGTACTTGGGAATTTCCACAAATTTAAAAAGTATTTCTAAATGTATTGAGTTTATTACGATAATCCTTCTTAAAGACTATTCGATTCATAAACTTTATTGAGGGTAAGAGATTAGGATACGAGTTAGGCGCGACCGCCATACCTATTTTTATGGCTCATTATGTGCAAATTTCTATATACGAACATTCTCCCTCTTTTCGAAATTGTAACTTCGGAAACTCTCGGAAAGGTTCGGGTTTTTTAAAGTCTTCGACATCAGGTTTCATTTAGTAAAAACCAAAAAGGAAAATCACTATTTTTCTGACCTTAATCAGGAGTTGAGCTCTCTCAAAAATGGCCAACTCCTCTTTTTACTGCGCAAAGTTATTCTCACAGAATGTAAATTGTTAAATAATGTATGTTGTTTTTCGTGAATAAATAAATATGTTTATTGTGTATTTAAAAAATTAAATATATAAAAATTTTATTTCATTAAAACCATACACAGTTTCCACTACTGAACAAAAGGCATAATCCGAAACAAATACGAAATAATCCGAAATCTGTACGCAAAGAATCCGGTATATTCAATTCAATTCAAAGACTTAATCCGGAATGATTTTGGCATAATATTTAATTTGTATTCAAATATTAATTGTTTTTAATATTATTAAAAACAATTTGTATTAAATTCAGATAAATTCAAACTATATATAATATTATAATTTTGTATGACAAACACCTGACCATAACCAGATTAATTCCGGACTTAATCGGACTAATTATACATTTGCAAGTTGCGTGTTGTCAGACTAACTTCATACTAGATCGGACTAATTCCGGATTCACTGGTTATGCACAAACCGTATTGAGTTTGGATTTATCCGGACTAATTCCAAGTGGCAAAAACCTGACCATAAGCTGCTTTGGATTAGCTACGGATTCACTGGTTAAACCAACCGAATTACTTCTGCATTTACGAGTTGCAGTTGTTATAATCTGACTAACTTCGGACTAATTACGGATTCAATAGTCATAAAAAACTATATTGATTTCAAACTTAATTCCGGGTGAAAAAACTCCACAATAAACCGTACTGTTGCGGACAAATTCCGAATTAATCTTACGTTCAAGGACGTAAGGTTCTTATAATACCATAAGAGACCTGGTGCTCACTGGATTGCTTAGATATACATATAAAAATTTCTTCGTTACGCAGTGGGCACTAGGACATGAGTTTTCTTTAGGATTGTCTTTACAGCACATTAGGATGTCTTAAGACGTTCATCTCTGTTAAAAAAAAGTTCCTAAATAAATCTTAAGTTACAAATATGTCTTTATTACATAACTTGTCTATGAAACGTCCTGATGATGTTCTAATGATGACTCATGTCCCCGTTCTCTTTCTCTGTCAAATTTTGTCTTCTCATATAGATTCACTTCCTTGTAGACTATTCCCAAAGCCTAAGCGTATGGTTTTCCTTTCCCAACCCTAATCTACTCTTCATCTTTATTGATTTGACTTGGTTTCTCTGTTGATGTTCTTGAAAATGTGCATGTTACATCTATGCTCCTTAATTCTCTGATAAAATGATCCTTTTTCTAATTCCTCGTATACAAGTACTCACCCTTTCTCTTACGTCATCGTCATTAATACTGACTTCTTGAACAGTGTTATGAAAACGAAGTGATCATAAAAACACTTTGTCAGGATTTTATTTCATCTTTTATATCTGTTGGACCTCATAGAACTAAGGCCACTTGTAGATCTCTTTTTAAATTTTTACTATGCATATCTATTGCTAAGATATTCGAGAGACTTGTAGTAGTAGTTTTTCTTCTGTATTCTTTCCTCTTCTTTGATGATTTACAGTTCTGCAAGACGTGTGTGGGACGCCCCTACAATCGGTGTGGACAATTTTCATCAGTTATGAGAAAGGGCGGTGAAATCCTTTCCTCCCAGTAGGAAATTTACAACCGGCGCGGATCCTCGCCCAAACCGACGTCGGAGTAACGGTACTGGCTGGGAACCGTCTGCCTACCGCCCGAGAACTGGTATTCTACCGAAAGATGACTTGGCCAGGAGCTGGCTGGCCATCCGTCTCGGAACTGGCATTCTACCGCCCGGTAACCGGCCGCGAAGAGCCGTTCCGTGTATAATTCAACCGGCTGGGACCCGGCACTGTACCGACTGCGGATCTTTCATTTAATAGACAGCCGAGCGCTGGCATTCTACCGACTGACAACCGGATCGGATCAAAATGATAATTTCAACAAATATCAATAAAAAATAATAATTAATTGCAAAAGATAAATACGGATGACAATTCATTGACAGTACTTTTTTACACATTTTTTTATTTTTTTATACACTTAAACGCAATTTTTTATTACATACACATTTGAAAAATCCTAACGCTTGGAGGTACGAACCTACGCCTAACCGAATATTTACGCACCGAAATCACGCACGCTAACCACTATGCTACGCTCGCATGGAACTCTCAAACCTTAAATGCTTTCAAGTCTCACTAGCTGAAATAAAAATTGTAATTCTGGCTTCGCGCGGCAGCGAATGAGAGAAAACAGGGACGAATTTATGCTGGAGAATAATAAATAATGATATATTTAAAAGAATTTATCACTTGGTAAAAAATCATATAATTCGAAATAAAAGGAATTTATCAATCTTCCAAGTCAAAAAAAATAAAAAACAACTTTTAACGTTTCGACAGCTCAGCTGTCCTCTTCATAAACTGAAAATATTTATTAACAATTAAAAATAATAAAAAATACAAAAAAATTACAAAATAAAATTTTACAAAAAATTACCGAAAGTAAGAGTTGCTAAATAGCTTGCGATCAACTCAACGATTACAAATCAACTAACTACACTAAAGTTTTAAACAATAGACAAAGGTCGATGACTTTGTAGAAAACAAAATTATAATACATACAAAAACAATAATAGTGAAAAGAAAAGGAAACTAATAACCGAGATAACAAACATCAATTAAAAAATATTGTAGAAATAATATTAAAAATATTTAAATTTTTTTTAAATATTTATTTAAATATTTAAATATTTAATAAATAATGATGTTTCACGAGTAATATAAAGAAACTCAAAAGTTCATCGTTCCCCCGCATGAATTCGTTCCTGTTTTCTCTCTCATTCGCTGCCGCGCGAAGCCAGAATCGAGTCGTCACAGTTGAATTTCAAAGCACCAATCGGTCGAAACACGGCTTCACATTTTTAATGATATATCGGAGACGGATTAACCTTTTTTAATTTCCGAAGGCTTATTTTAAAGCTGAAATTCTAACGAAGATTTCTGTGTTTTTAGAAAAATTTTATATAAATTTTTCTAGATTTTTGAAAAAGTTGAAGTCAAGAGACAAAAATGAGAAAATTTGATAATTTTTTTTATTTCTTTCTCACTCTACAACTTAAAAAATAATTAACGAAATGACTTCAAAGACGGCTTATTTTACGCAGAATTTAATCAGCTTTCTAACCGTATTTAAGTTTTTTTTTGTATCTCCTTTAATTTCCGAGATATGATTGAAAAAGTGATAGCATGTTTTTTCATAGAGTCGAATGTAATCGTCCTGATACTCGAGGACGGTAGTGTAAGTAATAGTATTAAATTGAATAAAATTTTAATGCACAACACATTTTTTTAATTATTTAATTTGCAGAAAAGTGTCAATAAATAATTACTTAATATATTGTTTAAATTAAAAAAGATTATTAATTAATTAATAATAAATTAATTAATAATCTCTTTTTTATATATTGTATTTAATATGTTATTTATTGTAGGCATTATTATATATTAAACACATTTTCTTTCAAGTTAAATATATTTTACTTCTTTCAAATTAATATATTATTTATTAAAAATTATTTAGGGACCATCCATAAACCACGTAGCTCCGATTTTTGAACTTTTCGACCCCTCCCCTCCCCCACGTAGCCTAACGTAGCATATTACCGAACCCCCTCCCCCCCTACCTAATGGAACGTAGCTTTTTTCTTTTTTTATGAATATTAAATTCTCTTTTCTAAAAATAATCAATACAATCGTATTGAAACATAGTAAACAATATTAAATGTTTTTAAATCACAGTTTATTTTTTTCTTTGACAAGTAAGAGTTTGATACAAGACTAATTCTTAAGTTTAATCGATATTTTTGTATATATATGTATATTTTTCATCACTATATATTTTATCAATATATGTGGACGTCCACATGAAAAGGGCCTATATTGTCGGTTCTAGTTTTCGAGATAATCACAATTTAGTAATTTTGGAGCAAAATCTTAATTTTTAAAAATTTTTTATTATCAATCTACATGTTTTGACAAGTCGAATCATGCGGTTTTCATTAATTTATCGATAATTTAACTGTTTGATTTCATTGGTTCTTTAGAAAATTGAAAAGGGCCCATTTTGGCGGTCATTTGCAAAATTAATCCGTATTTTAAAAATAGAGGTGTGGAAAAAATTTAAAACCTCTTGATTTTTCATCTTTAAGGTGTCCTGGACTGTAAACAATTCTTATCTGAATAACTTCCCAGAAGAACCAGAGATATTGATGTTAGAGTCTTTTTTTCGTAATTGTCGAAATGAAAATTTGAATATTACGTTAATTTTTTCATAATAGAAACTGTCAAAAATTTTTAAATAAGTTTAATATCTATCCTTTTTCTTCAAATGACACAATTAAATTGTACCTAATAATTAATCTTGTTAAAAAATGGTTCTTTAATAGAAAAACTGTCCTTTTTAGAAAAAAAAAGTTTTTCGTATTTTCAAAATTAAGAGGGGGGGATGGTTTTAAAAATTTAAAACCTGTTGGTTTTTTATCTTCAAGGTAACCGTTTTTCTCGAAATGAGGTTTTTGGCGTTCTAAACTTTTAAATTCGTAACTCAGCGAATTTTTAACCAAAAAAGTTCTAAGACCACTCAAAATTTTCCAACTTTTGCCAGGAATACGCCCATATAGATAACTCCAATAGTGTTAAAATGGGCCCTTTTCATGTGGACGTCCACATATATTTCTCGACTTGACTTTCGAGCTGCCCGCGTAATTTCAAAAAAATGTATGTCAAATAAAAATACAAAGCTACGTTGCTCAGACTAAAAAACCCTCCCTCCCCCCATGTGGTCTAACGTAGCACATTACCGAACCCCCTCCCCCCCAAAAACAGGCTACGTGGTTTATGGATGGTCCCTTATTTAATTGCACATTAATAAAGTTGGATTTTTATATATATAATGAAAAAATTAAGTTTCTTATATATTCTTCCTTTGCATGAATACTATTAATTTATTTATTGGTTAACTAATAATAATATTATAATAAATGCAATTAGTTATTGTAATAATTAATTATAATAATAAAATAAATTTATGATTATACTGATAATGTGAACTATAACAATAAATGACGAGATCCGCAGTCGGATCCGCCCCAGCACCGAGCCAGTACAGACCTAACATCCGTCATTCTTCCGACGCCCTTAGAAGAATGAAATCCGCAGGCGGAACAAATCCAGTACCACGCCAGTACTGACGAAAGTAGAATGGCGGATCCAAAATTCTGAGCCTAATCTGTTCCGCGCCAGTTGAATTTTGGGATCCGAATCGGTACAAAACATCGGTACTGGCGGTCCGCACGGGCGCGGATCCCAGGCGGTTGTAAACTCCGACATTCGTCCGACTTTTCCTCCTGGGTATTGATATTAGGAGGTTTTCGGGCTCGATGATTACGAATATGATGTCAGATTTCCAAAATTCTAAATGTCGGATCCAATATGGTGGACAATAGAACTACTCCAAAATAAATAATTTTCTTTTGAAAAAAAATATATCTAATTTTTTACATTAAATTAGCAAATTTTTTAGTAAATAGAATTTTATATACATAAATATATTCTCGTATAGGTGTTAAAAGGTTATGTTGAATTACTTTTCAAGTGAATTCGATACATTTCGATAAACCACAATCTCAGTTTCTCATTATCGTTAGATTCTTTTAGGTTGCACTTTAATCAGGAGAAATAATTATTGGCTGCTTTCTATAGCCTCTTTGATGATTGCCTCTTGCACACACGCACACACAAATACACACTCTCATACATTGTGTATATTTTGCATTTATTTTCCGTTTTCTAAATGAAATTTTCAATTGGAATGGTAGTATTAAAAAAATTTGCAGTCAAACCCCAGAATGATATCGAAAGTTCACGTTTTTCAAAGAAGGTCTAAAGCTATTATTCAACTTCTCTGGAGTCGCGTTTTCTGCTTTATATATATATAGCGCTATCCTTCTCTTCTTCATTTTGTATGACGCAGTACTTTTAACCCCCCTCACCCCTCTTGGAGTTCATCGCGCTGCTTTCACCATATCCGACCAATTCAATTCCCGGAATAAAAGGCCAAAGCCAAAATTATCGGTTGAAGATATCGAGACCGGGAAATGAGACGAAGATTCCGGAAGGATCTATATTGCATTTTTCAAAGTTCAAGGGAATCAAGTACCAGTATTGAAAATGACTTTAATATTGTATATTATTTATAAAAAAGAATTCTTCTTTAAATTTTGGAATATTTTTTCTTTTTGGAAAATTTTGAATTTACGGTTTGTTACCATTTATATAATTAGCAGTCACTTATATGATTCACAGACAAACATACATGGAGCTACTTTTGTTGATACTCATTCTTCAAATAAATGAACGAAGAATAAACAACCGAAAGTGTATATTTAACTATTTGTTAAAATTTTTTAAATATTTTTGATACATTTCTTCAATAAAATATAATGAAAATTGCCGCACTAATTTATTTCAGTTGTTCTCTACACTTCACCAAACTCTTCCCGCATTCTTCGAAAAAAAACAAATTTTTTAAAAATGCTAAAAAATTTTGCAAAACTTTATTCTAGCCTTTGCCTGTATACTTCGCCAGACTCTTCTCACAGTCAGGAAAATGTATAAAACTTAACAGAAAAGTAAAAACTCTTGGAAAAATTGATTCTAACCGTTGCCCAACACTTTGCCAGACTCTTTCTCTTGTTTTGTAAAATGAAAAAAATTTGTATAAAAACTAAAATATTTCAGAAAAATTAATTCTAGCCGTTTTCCATACTTTGCCAGACATTACTTATTCGTACTATTTATTAAATAGAAAAATATTCTGTCTTCTTTACAAAGAAGAAAAATTTAATAGTTAACTAAAAAAATGCTTCATGTACCAAACTTCAGGTCAGATAAACAATTACAGTGGAACCTCGCTTATCCGAACCTCTGTTATCCGAACCCTCTATTATCCGAACCGAAAATCATTTTATCCGAACTTCTATTATCCGAACTTTTTTTTGACCTCCCGAATCTTTCAAAGGAAAATAACGATATTTATGCCAGAAAAATCTTTAAAAATTCTGAATTCTATGTTTTATTAATAGATTATTATGAATTAATATATATTTACGTATATATACTTATGTATATTTAAAAAATGGATTAAATGAAATATATATAATTCAACTGTCGATTTTTTTACTTTAATTATATAAAAAAATTAAAATCTCTATTATCCGAACTTTCGATTATCCGAACCCGGCCTTGCCTAGGTTAGTTCGGATAATCAAGGTTCCACTGTATTATATAATAGGGAAGAGTCTGGTGAAGTATGGGCAAAGACCATGTCCATTTACAAAAATTACAAGAAATTTTTTACAAAAACTAAAAAAATTTTTTTTTAAATAATAATAGGGTAAGTGCACTAGTTCCTGCGGTATTTCAGCCAAGATATCTTTTGCATATAAAAAAATACTTATCGCAAAGGAAGTAAATTTAAAATTTATTATACTAATTGTTTGTATTCTTAAGAAATTTTTGCAAAAATTAATAGCTTATAAAATTCTAGCATTTGATTGAATTTAAATACATAATTAAAAAGAATATCAAAAGCGTCTAATTCTGCGCGCTGTGTCAATTGCTGCGCGCCAGATTCTAGCGTCGATTTTTTTTAAAAATTCACCCCATTCGCCTGAAACTTTATAATTTTTTTATTTTTTTTTTTTTATACTCCTGCCCTATTGGCCTTACGCACTTCGACAAGAGTCCCCGAGAAATACTTTTTTGGATTAAGCATAACCATTCTACTTTAGAAATTTTTTCTATATATTAACCTAATTTGCGTTTACAGCCGACTTTATTAGGAGTACTCGCATTACGCCTGGACCACCCGTCAATGGGTTTTCTAGCCAGAGAAGAGGAAAACTGTAGAAAACCTCTCCTGAGTACAACCGGTTTATCGACAGTCGAGTTCTAATGGTGTGTACCGAACAATAATCGACGGTGCACATCATTATACCTCGACGTCAAACCTCCCGCTCAGATTGTCTCACGTGCCGGAAAAATACCAAGCCAAGTGGGCGCGAACCAAGGATACTTATACCCTTGGTCCTTAAACGACCGCCAACGCCAGGCACTTATCCGACTGAGCCAATCTGTCGGTAAAACTTTATAATTTTTTGAACGTATTATACCTTAATAACTTTAAAAAATGACACTTACAGTTGTAATTATTATAAAAAATTTAATTTCTATAGGTATTGAAATAATCGAATTTTTGAAAAACTTTCGGAAAATTATTTTAAAAAATAGATTTAGAGATAAAGTTTAATTAAGGAGGATGGTGACTGTCTTTTCGGGGCAGGCGGCGAGAGGGGAATTCACATGCTTTTATATGGGATTAAAACTGCAAATACCAACTGTTTTAATATATATTTTATAAGTGAAATATGCAATACTTAATATATTAGACATAAAAAATAGTATTTTTAATAATTCTAATTCATTATTCTTAAAAAATATTTTAAAAAATAATTATTTAATTACGTAAAAAAAATTTTGTAAAAAAATTTTATGAGCATGGAGATCGTGACCACAGCGCATTCCATATGCATGCTAGAAACAGTGTTGGTAACACTGAATAAGATTTCATTCGTATATGATTACATTGCGACGTTGCCACGTTTCTGTGTATTATGTTAGAGAGGTTAGAAAATCTGTAATTTTACGTCAGTTTTAATGTTATTTCTAAAAATCAGGACAGTCGGTTTACTCAATTATTTTTTAAAATTATTTCAAAAGTATTAAACTTTAAAAGAGTATGATTTTTAAAAAAAGTTTAACTTTTTTACACAAGTTATTATCAAAATAGTGCACTTCACATAACACTCCCCATAAGAGCCCATATAAAAACATGCAATTTCAACAATTAAATTCTCAAAAACGGGACAGTAAAAAATTAAAAAAAAAATTGTTCTATAATTTAGACATTCTTAACAACGAGTTTTTCCAAATTTAAAAAAATTCTTAACATTTTTATTTGAGTCACCATCCTCCTTAAAAATTGTAGAAAATAATTGAATTTCAGAAGGGGTATGTTTTAATTTTCAAAAATTATTAAATTTTTTAAAAGGTTTTAAATTAAAATTCTTTTAATGAAAAAACAATAAGAATTATTTAAATATTTACTTAACAAAATTATTTAATTTCTTAATAATTTAACAACTTAGAATGTTTTGTTAATAACACAGCTCAACAAAAAAACGAAAAATTTTTGCGCTTGGGTTTATGTAATGATTTTTCTATTTATTATTCACTAAAATAAAGGAAAAATATACATATTCTTTTTAAAGTTTGCTTTTGCAGTAGTTGCAGACATGTTAAGGGGGGACATTTAACCTTTAAAGTGCTATGCCGGTCTGACAGACCGCTATTAAAATTTTCTTTGTTTGTAACTTTTTTTCAAAGTATAATAAGAACTTGAACTTTTTAGTAGCTTCATATTTTATGAAAATCTGTTAGGAGACAACTTTTTCAAAAATTTTTATTCGTTAAATTTTGTAATATAAATAAATATTTGAAGTATAGCGGTCTGTGAGACCGGGGTTAGCTTTAAGTGAAAGTATATTCCAGTATATTCCCATGAGTGACGTCTGCGCAACTTGACGCGCAGCTAGTTCTACTGACAGTTCTCATAGACTGCATTTATAAAATAAATAAAATAAATAAATGCATAATACAGAAATGACTTTTTTGTTAAAAAGTAAAAAATATTTATAATAGTTGCCTTTTAAAAATTATAAATGACTAAAAAACTGTCAAAAGGGAATAGCGGTCTGACAGACCGGGGTTAGCACTGAGCGTGATTTTTCAACACTTAGCACTTTAAAGGTTAAGTAATTCACGAAAATTAGGCATATTTTTATGAATTTTTTTGGCTCAATGAAATGGTCAATTGAAAATCTGTAAAGTACTTTTTATTCCTTGAGTATTGATATGCAAAATATATTTTTTCAAAAAAATTTTATTACAAAATGACTGCTGTGCAGCATTTTATTGGATGGCGTCTGTTTTTTTAGGGTTCCATGGCCGGACAACTAACGTCTTCAATTTTTGATTTGAAAAAAAACTAAAATGTTGTCATTTTCTATACATTAACAGTTATCGACATACGTAGGATTTTTTCGATATTTTAATTTTTTGCAAAATGGTGCGTAATTGAACAAAAAAGGAACAATTTAAAAAAAAAAATTCACAAAATTGTTGATAAAAATAAAAGTAAGTAATATAAAAAAATCCTACGTGTGTCGATAGCTGTTGATGTATAGAAAATGAAAACATTTTCGTTTTTTTCCAGATCAAAAACTAAGGACGTTAGTTGTCTCCTGGCCATGGAATCTTGAAACGAGACGCTTTCTAATAAAATGCTGCACAGCCACCATTTTTTAATAAAATTTAAAAAATATATTTATTTTCCACATCTATCTACTCATGAAATATCAAAAATCTGTAAAGTACGTTTTATTACGTACTTTACAGATTTTTAATCGACCAATTTTCATTCCGAAAATAATAAATTTTCAAAAATATGGTAAAAACGTTCTTCTATCTAAAAAAAGTATAAAATTTGAAAAGAACGTAAAAAATTTCGGAAAAATTGATTCTAGCCGTTGCCCATACTTTGATAAACTCTTCCCATAGTTCGGAAAATATATGAAATTTTATATAAAAGTAAAAAATTTCGGAAAAGTTGATTCTAGTCGTTGCCCATACTTTCCCAGACATTTAAATTGGCAGATTAATGGTTAATAATATTTTTATTAGAAATAATAGTACCTATTCACTTTTTTTTATTTACTGTCTAACTTTATTTTATTTATTTAAATTATATATTTAATTTATTTATCCCCTTCAAAAACATTGAAATGACAAGAAATGTGGTGTGTGAAAATGAAGATTTTCGATTGTTATCATTTTTGCGCCTCTTCATTTTAACATTTAGAAATGGAGTTAAAGTGACATCTCTTTTTGCAGGGTCGGTTTTTGTAAAATGTTCTAAAGTTCCAGCGTACAAAGTGTAAAATTATACAAAAGGTTATAACGTTTAATTGTTCACTAGATTGTGCTGAAAATTTCGAGCATTGTACCTTGAAAATCATATGAATGATGATATAAATTTTCTACACCAGTACATACAATTTTGTAGAATTTTTTTTTCATTAGAAATAAAATCTGTCAATTGGATTCAATTTGTAAATTAGTGAATTGATGAATTCTTTTGTATAGAAGGAAATTCTCCTATAATACTTGTTTTGAAGTCTATATTGATCGTTCTTATCAGTTTTTGTTCATATTCTTTTTTTCGTCATCCAATCCCTCGTCCTTTCTAATGTCACGTCAGAATGGCATGTATATCATTACATCGTTAATCGACCAGACTTTGTCAGTCCAAGTACAGGTCCGTGAACGTTGAAAGGGGTGAATAGGTTTCGTTAAAAAAAATGAAGGGAAATAAGGATGGAGATGGGGTGAAACTAGGCGTCCCTAATGACTGCGGATCCGACGCGACGCTCGTATACGCGATGATTATAATCGATAACCCGGCCTCTCCGACCTCTCGTTTCAGTACTACACTTCGTGTCCTCCTGTTTCTCTCTATCGCCAGGGCTGGGCAAATCTTACTCAAATGCACTTGACATTTGATCTTGAACTCCAATTAACAGATTTTTTTCAATTAATATATTATTGATGCCATTATTACTTACGATTTGGTTCTCTAAAGGTGAATTCCTAAATTCACAAATTTTTTGTAGAAAAGAATATATTTGTGCCATTATTATTACGATTTAGTTTTCCAAAAGTGAATTCCTAAATTCACAAATTTTTTGTAGAAAAG
This sequence comes from Leptopilina heterotoma, assembly GCF_015476425.1. Taxonomy (NCBI): domain Eukaryota; kingdom Metazoa; phylum Arthropoda; class Insecta; order Hymenoptera; family Figitidae; genus Leptopilina; species Leptopilina heterotoma. The sequence continues at coordinate 559,287 of NW_025110945.1, read as the reverse complement.
AAGCAATCCAGTGAGGGTCCCCGGTAGTATCTGAAAAAAGATCAATAAGATGTTCTTTGAATAGTATGAAAAATTGTGAGAATTGTTAGTAAAAGGAGAAAAAAAATTTTTTTCCTTTTTTTAAATACTTGCCCAGCCCTGTTTGTCGCAAGGAAAACCAGAACACGTAGATTTTCTCCTTCCATCTTCCTTCCTCGTATAGCCTGTATCTCGTTCCCGTTCTCCATTCCAGGATTCTCTCCTGGCAGCGGGAGGTTATGGTTATCGCCTCTTTACAAGCTCGTAAGCAGCCCGCAAGCTCGCCTCTCACCGAACCACTTTGCGGGCTTTTCTGCACGTGTTAGCAACACACATTGATCGACACGCCACCTACTGGTGTTACTTTAGAGCGCGGTCGACGATATCTCGTCGATATTCCTGTCGTTTATTTTGAGATACCTCGTTGAAATATCGGAGAAAAATTGGTCCTCAACTTTTTTTCATACCAAAAAAAAGAAACAAATTATTCAACAAGAAAAATTCTTTATATTACACAAGAATTTCTATTTTAATTCTTTTTTAAATTATTAAATATAGGGTCAGAATTTCTCAAATGAATCACTTAAAAAAATTAATTTTGTTTTTCATCTAAAATAATTTTTTTACTACTCGTAGAGTGAAAAAAAGGCCCTGAAAATTTTAAAACAAAAAAAATGTTTGTTAATGTTATTAACAATTTAGTTTTTTTTAGTTTTAAATAAACAATTTTTTTTTCAAGTTTAACGTCCTGTATTGCTTATGCAACACCACAGTTATTATTTAATAACTTTTTCGTAATTGACGTGGGCAGAACAGAATTTGTTATAATATAAACATCTTATTTCTACAAATTGTTATTAACATTTTATAAACAAATTATATAAAAAACTATTAAAAATAAATTTTTTAATATGACGAAGAAAACCCTTTTTGTTATTTTCAAATCGGTGAATGGATTTCGAAAAAACAATTTTTTCTACTAATATTACAAAAAAAAAAAATTATTAATAACATTAACAAAAAATTTGTTTTTGTTCAAATATTTTAAGAGTCTTTTTTTACTCTACGAGGAGTAAAACAAAATTATTTTCGGATTTTTTGGTAAAAACAACGGTCATCCGTTTGAGTTCCTGAAACCGGTCACTCGGGGGTTTTCCAGGTCGCTGATTACGAATATGACATCAGTTTTTCGAAATTTAAAATGGCGGATCCAAGATGGCGGAAATTTTTTCAAAATTCGTCGAATTTGCTTGAAACTTGTTACTCGGGGGTTTTAAGGGTCGCTGATTACGAATCTAACATTAGTTTTCCAAAATTCAAAATGGCGGATCCAATATGGCAGACAACGAAATAAAAAATTGATCAGATTGGCTTGAAACTGAATATACTCGGGGGTTTTTAGGGTCGCTGATTACGAATCTGTCATTATTTTTTCAGGGTATTTATCTAAATTTGATTTCATCAAAAATTATCATACTGATGTCAGATTAACCAGTTTCAAACAAATTCAATAAATTTTAAAAAAATTTTCGCCATATTGAACCAGATATTTTGAATTTTGGAAAACTGATTTCAGATTCGTTATCAGCGACCCTGAAAATCCCAAAGTATTCAGTTTCAAGCTAATCTGATCAATTTTTTATTTCGTTGTCCGCCATATTGGATCCGACATTTTGAATTTTGGAAAACTAATGTTAGATTCGTATTCAGCGATCCTTAAAACCCCCGAGTAACAAGTTTCAAGCAAATTCGACGAATTTTGAAAAAATTTCCCCCATCTTGGATCCGCTATTTTGAATTTCGAAAAACTCATGTCAGATTCGTAATCAGCGACCCCAGAAACCTTAGGGTACCAAGTTTCATAAAAATCCATTAAAAATTTTTTCAACACACTTTTGGCCCAAACAGTGGAAATCTCATCGTTGACAGCGAAGGGGTTAATTTTTGAATAATTTATCAGATTCGAAATTAAAAAAATTCAATTATTAACAATTTACTAATTAGTTTTCATTGATTACTATTTTCGAAATTTTTATAAAATTCTTGGCAAAAATTCAATTATTTTCATAAATAATAAGATTCTACAAAAAAAATTAAGTATTTTTATAAACAATAAAATTCATCGAAGGAATTTAACTATTTTCAGTATAATTTTAATAAAATTCTTTGAAACGATTAAATTATTTTTACAAATAGCAAAAATTCTATGCAAGAATTGCATTTTTTTGTAAATAAAAAAATTCTTCTCATGAATTTAATTATTTTCAATACAATTTTAACAAAATTCCTCGAAATGATTAATTTATTTATTTTATTATAATAAAATTTTTCTAAAGAATTTTGATAAATTGATTTATCAGATCATATTTTTAATTTCAATAATTAAGGCTATGTCCAAGTTGTGAAATGTAAACAAACCAAAAGGTCACTACATCAGCACTAAAAACGCAATTTTGTGACATCCAATTCTCCCACAAAAAATAACATTTTTACACTTTCTTTACGAAAATGGTAAATTAGAGTATCAAAGTTTCCAAAAAAATCATTTTTGACTATGAGCAATAAAAAGCAATTAGTAAAATAACTAATTATAATGACCTGTAAAATGGCATTTTTGACGCGTCGCGAAAAATAAACTGTTTGAGTATATCAACCGCACTGACGATGAAGAAGTCTCATGTCAGCGATTGGACCTTCAACATGTGGAAAGGGAAATTTTTCCCTTTCCTCCTTGAAATTACAAGAGAAAGGGTAAAAACTTCTTCATCGTCCGTGCGGTTGATATAGTCAAACAGTTTAATTTTTCGCGACGTGAACTCTGTTGCTCGCTGCGCGTGCGCAGACCGTACCAAGGTCGCAATGACATGACCATGCAAAAAGGCACATTTTTTTTTTGACTGAATTTCAGTGGTTTTCTTATTTTTTCAGTTATTCAAAGTTTAGTTACCAAATTCGATACTTTAGTTCACCATTTCTATAAAGAAAATGTGAATTTATCTTTATTTACGCAAATGGGAACCGCGAAAAAATGCTTCACTATTCGGTCTATAATGGGGCATTTTTTCGCTGTTCGCATTTGCGTAAATCAATATAAATTCACATTTTCTTTATGGAAATGGCGAACTAAAGTATCGAATTTGGTAACTACACCTTGCATAGCTGAAAAAATGAGAAAACCACTGAGTATCATTCAAAACCAAAACTAAGAATGCATTGACAGCACCATGCGAAAATGCACATTTTGTTTTCGACTGAAACTTAGTTATTTTCTCATTTTTTTCAGCTATGCAAGGTGTAGTTACCAAATTCGATACTTTAGTTTGCCATTTCCATAAAGAAAATGTGAATTTATATTTATTTACGCAAATGGGAACAGCGAAAAAATGCTTCATTATAGACCGAATAGTGAAGCATTTTTTCGCCGTTCCCATTTCCGTAAATAAATATAAATTCATATTTTCTTTATTGAAATGGTGAACTAAAGTAACGAATTTGGTTACTAAACTTTGAATAACTGAAAAAATGAGAAAACCACTGAAATTCAGTCAAAAAAAAATGTGCCTTTTTGCATGGCAATGTCATTGCGACCTTGGTACGGTCTGCGCACGCGCAGCGAGGAACAGAGTTCACGTCGCGAAAAATTAAAGTGTTTGACTATATCAACCGCACGGACGATGAAGAAGATTTTACCCTTTCTCTTGTAATTTCAAGGAGGAAAGGGAAAAATTTACCCTTCCACATGTTGAAGGTCCAATCGCTGACATGAGACTTCTTCATCGTCAGTGCGGTTGATATACTCAAACAGTTTATTTTTCGCGACGCGTCAAAAATGCCATTTTACAGGTCATTTTAATTAGTTATTTTACTAATTGCTTTTTATTGCTTATATTCAAAAATGATTTTTTTGGAAACTTTGATACTCTAATTTTCCATTTTCCTAAAGAAAGTGTAAAAATGTTATTTTTTGTGGGAGAATTGGCTGTCGCAAAATTGCGTTTTTAGTGCTGGTGTAGTAACCTTTTGGTTTGTTTACATTTCACAACTTGGACATAGCCTTAAGAAACACTAATACTATTTAAAAAATTTGAAATAAATTTTTCCTGAAATTCAATTATTTTTAAAATTTCCAATTAAAATTATTTAAAAAACTATAATATTTTCAAAAAACCTAAAAAAAGTTCTTAAAAAAATTTAATATTTTCGAAAACAGTAATAAAATTGTCCAAAAGAATTAATTTTTCATTTTTTTCTAAGAGGCGCGGAACACAATTTGTTATTAACATTTTATAAACAAATTATATAAAAAACTATTCAAAATTAATTTTTTTAAAACCAAAAATTATTTTTAAATACAGTCGGGTCCCCATACTGTTGCATTTCCAGAAATTTCCCACTCCTCCAGACTCAGCTCTATTATGTGCTCAAAGTATGCCTACTGCGCACTTTTCAGGAACGTAAATATATACACCTCAAGTTTGGCCTAGAAGTATATGCCCCCTTTTCTTTGGGCTTAAGAATACGGCCCTGAAAATTGGTGACGTAACGTGACGTCACCTAACACTTCTGAATTTGGAGGTTATGCAAAAACATAACACTACTGAGGACATAACAGTTTGGAATCTAACAGTATGGGGACCTGACTGTACTTTGTTCCATGACGAGAAAAACCCATTTTGGTATTTTAAATTCGGTCAACTGGATTTCCAGAAAAAAAATTTTTTATTTAAGACTACAAAAAAAACTAAATTTTTAATAACATTAACAAAAAATTTTTTTTGTTCTAAAATTATCAGGGTCTTTTTTTACTCTACGAAGAGTAAAAAAAATTATTTTAGATGAAAAACAAAATTACTTTTTTTTAAGTGATTTGTTTGAGAAATTCTGACCCTAATGTTCATTTATTTTGACTATTTTTCTTATATTATTTGCTATGAGAAGAATAATTTCCATTAGAGAGGAGAATTTGAATCTTCTTTGAGGGAGAATTTGTCAAATCTTTCCGTTTTGTAAGACGAAAGTAAGATGAAGTCAAAGATGTATAAGAGGCTTGTCGGATGTCGTACTACGTGTCAATCGACCGTGCGCACCGTCATTGAGAAATTAGATCACCTCTACTAACCAGGTTGCGCGTTCCATTGGATTCCGCAATTAGAGAATCTGCCGAAAATTATTCATGATACTTCTCCAATAGATGTGCATTTCCGAATCACATTATTCCAGACCACATTTTCTCAAACTCGCTATTTCACATTAACGTATTCTCGTGAATTCTTGACTGGTAAATTTTCACTCCTGCGAGATTGGCGTATGATGATAATTATTAAAGCTTCACTTGGGAAGTTCTGAAATTCTTTTATTAGACCGTATAAGTAAGGTAGATGTCGCTTTTATTTCATTATATAATTTTTCACAATAATTTATAATTCGATAATTAAATTCCCTTTGTGATATTATGTAAAAGATTTCATACAAAGTTAATTTAATCGTGTGCCTTCATATCCTATGGTTGATGTTTCAAAAACTGTATTTTGAAAGCATTTAAATTAAAAACTTGAAAATTTATATATTTTAACTGTGGTCAACAACTAGCGAATCGTATGGACAATTAATAAGAATTAATAATTAATTAATTTTTAATTTTATTAATTAAAAGAATATTTAAAATAACCTTCAAAATTAATGTACTCAGGGCTTGAATCAGTGAAAGTATTTAAAAATACGGTTTTTACGGACCAAAAAAGAAAAATTACGGACCAATTACTGGCAAAAATCTAACGAGTCCGAGTCAAATAAGAGAACATTTTATACTTAACCCCTTCGCAGTCAAGACCAAAATCTCATAAGTGGGAATCCGATATCAGATTTTGAAAATTAAAAATGGCGGATCCAATAAGGCGGATGACATTTTCTAAAATTCATCGGATTCACTTGAAACTTTTTACTCGGGGGTTTTCAGGGTCGCTGATTACAAATCCAAATTCAGATTTTGAAAATTCAAAATAGCGGATCCAATAAGGCGGACGAAATTTTCTAAAATTCAATTTTATGAAATTTCAATTATTTGTAAATTCTTGAATTAAATATATATTAGAAAATAAAAACTTAAAATAATATTTAAAAAAAATAAATTAAACTTTTTCAAAAAAATTAATTTCAAAATTCAATTATTTCTAAAAATCCACGCTATATGTTGCTTTTAATATTCAATTATTATCTAAAAGTTTAATTGAATAATTCATTTCTAAATCAATTTTTATTAAAAAATTCTACTATAATTCAATTATTTAACTACAAAAATAAATAATTTATTGAATAATTCAATGTTACTTAAAATTAAATTCCCATAAAGAATTTTATTAACAAATTTTTAAATAATTGAATTCTTTCGACGAAATTTAATAAAAAATTTTAAGAATAATTACATTTTTCGAGAAATTTGATTAAAATTGTATTAAAAATAATTGAAATTCTGTGATGAGTTTTATTATTTGTAGAAATAATTGAATCCCTAAGAAGAATTTTATAATAAATTTTTGAACAATATTTAATTTTTGCAAAGAATATTATTACTTTGGAAAACAATTAAATTTCTATAGAAAATTTGTAACTTTTCTGTTGAAATAAGTTTTCATTTTTTAAATTTTAACGCAATTCTTTGAAAGAATACAACTATATTAATAAATATTAAAATTCTTTCCAAAAATTCAATTATTTTCAATTTTTCTCCGAAATTAAATTATTAAAGAATTTTTATAAAATTCATTGTAAAATTCAATTATTTTCATTAATAACAATAATCATAACAGGAATTCAATTATTTTCAAAATTAATAAAATTCTTTGCAGAAATTCAATTATTAAAAAAAAAAAAATCTAAAAAAAATTGTTGTCCACATTTCAATTATCTTTATAAATAAATATCAAAATTCTTCCATAAAATTTAATAATTTTCAGGAATTTTAATAGCATTCATTGCAAAGTTCAATTATTCAGGGCCGGATTTATGTATAAGCAAAATAAGCAGTTGCTTAGGGCCCCGGCTTGCCGGGGGCCCCAAAATTTTTCCAAGATTATATTTTTTCAAATAAAAAAAAATTTAATTTTTAAATTTTGCAGTGGTGCTAAAAAAATGTATAAAAATGTTCTTTAAATTTATTATATAAAAATTAAATTTCTTTTATAAAAATAAAAGAATGTTTATAAATATATTATTTTATAACGAAATTGAAATATATATAATATATTAAACACTTATTTAAGTTGTCACATTTTTTATCTCAAATTTTATAAAGGCTTAGTGCTGAGGGCCCCTTCTTTGGTAACTCTTGCCTAATGCTTAGGGCCCCCGAAGGTGTAAATCCGGCCCTGCAATTACTTTAATAAATAATAGTATACATCACAAGTATTCAATTATTTTCAGAAATTTTAATTCAATTATTATTTTCTACAATTTGTAAATAATAAAATTCTTCTATAAATTATTTGAAATAATTTTTTGAAAAATTTCTTTGAGAATTTACAAATTCATTTGTTTAAAATTAAATTTTAGAAAATTTTAATTATTCGTAAATTCTTCAATTAAATAGTAGGTACATATTAGAAAATAAAAACTTCAAATAATTTCACAAAAATCCGCAATTAAACTTTAAAAAAAAAAAAATTCCGCAGAATTATTAATTAAAAATGTAAAACAAATCAGATTTTCAAAGATTTTTTGAATTCTTTTTAAAATTCAATTATTTCTATCAATTCACGCTCTAATACTTTTAATGTTCAAATATAATCTAAAATTTAAACTGAAATCCATTCTTAAATCAATTTTTATTAGAAAATTCTACTAGAATTCAATTATTTAAATACAAAAAAATACGTTATTGAATAATTAAAAATTGAATTATCATAAAGAATTTTCGCAATAAATTTTAAATAATTGACTTCTTTTGACGAATTTTAATAAAATTTTCCATTTTTCGGAGGAATTTTCCATTTTTTGATGAATTCGATTATAATTGTATTAAAAATAATTGATATTCTGCAACGAGTTTTATTATTTATCCGGAAATAATTGAATTCCTAAAAAGAATTTTATTATTCACGAAAAGAATTGAATCCCTGTGAAATTTTTATTATTTTATGAAAATAATTAAAGGTTTGCGTAGAATTTTATTAAATTTTTTTTAATAATTGAATTCTTTTGAAAATTTTTATTAAAATAGTAGAAATTAAAAATCATTGAATTCAGGAAAATTTTTGAAAATAATTGATATTTTGCCAAGAATTTTATTAAAATTTTTGAAAATAATTGAATTTTGGAGAACAATTTAATTATTTCTAAAAATAATCGAAATTTTATAAATATAAATATGTATACTTCAGACCATAGTTAATCCTAAACAATTTTTGCCTTTGATTCTTAGAACAACTTGTGCTCGATCGATCAATCAATCTTTTATCTTAATTTGCTTCAACCCTGCATTAATATGAAGAAAGTTTCTGACTTTTCTTTTTGATTTCACAAGGGATGTGGGAAATCTGCTACATGATACTAAACAGCTCATACTCTCTACTTATGTTGGGTTGTCCACTATTGACCTGGCCGACCCACTGAAACTCACACCCTCTGTATTGGACTTCGTCCAACCTATGGAACTATAGTCTGGCTTTAAACTTCTTCACTCCCTCAAAGACTGACCTAAAGACTCCTCATGCTTCACTTCCTGCGACGTGGTTGGAATTCTCCTTTCTGACAAATTTCGCTTAACCTAAGAAGCAGATTGCATTATCTTGCAATCTGAAAACTTGTAAATAGATTCTTCGCACTTGTAGCACGCAGCTCTCTGTACTTGTCACTTTTTATGCATTGCAATTTTTTAGTTTTTTCTGTTTTGAACAAAAGCATAGGGTGTTGGAGCAATTTTGACGTTGTTTTTGAGTTGTTGGAGCAAAACTACAAGATTGTATGGTTCTGTTTTAAAAGACAATTTGTTATTCCATTCTTTTACCTCTGAAGTTTGAATCTATCCTACAAAGGGTAGTTTTTTTTAACAAAAAAAGGGTTGCCACAGGTCAGGAGAGTCAGAGATTTTTATTAAAAGTACTAGAAAAAATTAAGTATTTAGAATTTATAAGAATATTCTGAATTTTTGTGTCTTTTTGTTTGCCTCATAAACTATAAAATTATCACGAATTCTAAAAAAAAAATTTTTTTTTCTATTTCTGACAATAATTTATTTTAAATAACTTAATTCTATTGAAGAACTGCCATAAAGTTATTACTATAAATCAGTTATTAGTGAAGTAATTATTTAAAAAATTTTAATTTCAATTCTAATAAAATAAGTTTCAATTTTAAAAATTTTAACGCAATGCTTTGAAAAAATTCAACTATCTTAATAAATATTGAAATTTTTTCCAGAAATTCAATTATTTTAAAAAAATTTTTAAAAAAATTTTCGTCAACATTTTAATTATGTTTGTAAATAGCAAAATTCTTCGCTAAAATTCAATTATATTCAGGAATTTTTACAAAATTCATTGTAACATTCAATTATTTGTATAAATAATAATATTCATCACAAGAATGCAATTATGTTCAAAATTAATAAAATTCTTCGCAGAAATTCAATTATTTTCAAAAAAACTAAAAAAATTGTCGTCAACATTTCAATTATCTTTATAAACAGCAAAATTCTTCGCCCAAATTCAATTATATTCTGAAATTTTAATAAAATTCATCTCAAAATTCAATTATTTTCATAAATAATAGTAGGTACCTATTCATCACAAGAATTCAATTATTTTCAAAAATTTTTATTATTATCAAAAAGTTTTCTTAATTCAATGATTTTTAATATTTTATTTTTAATAAAATTTCCGAAAAGAATTCAATTATTAAACAAAAATTTTGATATCATTTTACACAAACATTTAATTACTTTACAAATAAATAAAAATTTCAAAGGAATTTAATTATTATTTGAAGTAGAATTTACATACATTTTTTCGAAAAAATCGAATGTTTTAAAATTTGGCATTAAATTCTTTGCATTAATTCAATGATTTTCATAAATTTTAAAATTCTTTTTAGGGATTTCATTATTTTTATAAATAACAAAATTCATCACAAGAATTCAATTAGGGGAGAGTGGGGCAAAGGCGCTAGGTTTACATTTATCGATGTATATTTTTTAAATTAAGAGCAATTAATTTATGCGGTCTTTGTTTTTCATTATTCTAAAACTAATCAACAAGAAATTTTAATAGTTGCTATTTAGTATATTATAATTATAAATACATTATTTAATGAAATTTAAAAACAATGCAAAAAATGCCTTTGCCCCACACGCTGGGGCAGCGACGTTTTCGCTTATATTTCTAAAAGAAAGCATTTATAAGCCTTAAAAAAATTAACAAGTGATATTTATTATTATAATATTTACGAAACATAAAGTTAACAACATATTATTAAAAGAATTAAACTATTTAAATAAAAAATAAAAACTTTTAGTGATTTTAACCTTATATTGTGAATTAATACATAGAAAATTCGAATATTCAATTGTTTTTAACCAAATTATGTTCAAAATTGCCTTTGCCCCACATAACAAACTTTTTTTTTTACTTTAAATTTAAAATATTTAGATACAAAATTAAACTAAAACACCACGCCAGTTGTGTAGAGAAATATTTAATTTATTTACATGTTACGTTTTTAAAAATTAAATACTTAAACTTATGTTTTAAAAAATAAAAGTTTGTTCAGTAAAATTATCATTTTATTTTTGCAAAACAAATTTTTTGTTATATTTCCTAAAATATTTGATATTTTTAGGTTTTTCTTTTTTTAATCAATTGGTCTGATTGCATTGCAACTTAATTTTTAATACCAATTGGAATAGACAGAAAATAAAGGAGATACCCGTGTAGAAAAATCTTCTGGCGCTGGCCTGAGTCAGACCAGAACGTCTATTTTCCAGTCTAGTGGCAGGCTTGAAACTCTGGCCTGTGGCTAGCCAAAAGTGTAACGCTAGAAACGGTCAGCCACTGAATAGACAGGCGGCAAGCCAGGCGCTAGCCAACCGCAAGATAGATATTTACTGCTTTCTAAATATAATAAAGCAGCCCTCCAACATCGTTTATTTAACGAAACAAATGAGAAATTTATTTAAATTCAATGTTAATATAATAAAAAAAAATTAATTTGTATTTGCAAACAAGTAATAATCATCAACTTTTAACTTTCAATCAAATTAATGTTTGCGACACAGAATAAACGCAAACCTATAACTAAAGAAAATTTGACATTGCGGGGAATCGAACCTACGACCTACGGACTTCTAGCCTAACACTCTAACCACTACTCTATCGAAGCTACATGAAAATAAATTTTAATTTTCGACACCTTTTACACTTACAATTAATAAAGAGTGTTTAACTGTGTAATCACGAAACTACTGCAAGTTTCGTGTTATGGTACATAAAGAAAAATAACGAAACTTTTTATGAACTACTTCATAGTAAATTTACCGTAAATTACCGCTAAAATTTCCATAAATTACCATAAATTACCGACGTCAAATTTTTTAGTTCTCGTTTGTGTTTTACATAGTTTTACAAATTATCGCAAAAATTTCCATAAATTACCATAAACTACCGACGTTAAATTTTTTAGTTCTCGTTTGTGTTTTACATAGTTTCATAAATTATCGTCAAAATGTTTATAAATTACCGCGAAAATTTCCATAAATTACCTCGAAAATTTCCATAAATGACTGAAATCCAAAATTTTAATGATAATTTTTGTTTTACATATTTTTATAAATTATCGCGAAAATTACTAGAAACCATAAATTTCCGCAAAATTGTTATAGTTGTTTACAACAAATTTAATTCATTTTACTTCCTCATAGAGGAAGTATTTTAGTAATAATTCTGCGAGGAACCTTCTGGTTCCCTTAGTAAACATAAATTAAAAATTCAAACGGGATTCTATTTATAAAGATTTTTTTCTAGACAACAATCCTCAAAAACTATTTTTTGAATGGTTTACAACTTTTTATACCTACATATTGATCTTAAAAAGTCGAAAAATGTTGTGTTTTTGGACAATCTTCTCCCGTAGAAAATATTATGTGGAAGAAATGTTAAATTTTAGAAATTTGTTGTCTAGTTTTTTAGAAAAAGAATTAGGTGGTTTTTTATATCTTAAAATCGGTTCAGTAGATTTTGAGAAAAGTATCTGGCTAGTCTCTTCAGACCAGTATCGCTCTCTGCAGCCTATAGAAGTTGAAAAATAAATCATTTTAGTTATCTAGAAATTCTGACTAGAATCAGAGCTGAGTCTGTCCAGACCTTCCAGGCCAGCATCGCTCTCCGCAGCCTAGAAATTGCAAAATAAAAAATTTTAGTCATCTAGAAATTCTGACTAGAATCAGAGCTGGGTCTGTCTAGACAATCCAGAACAGACAAAATAGCTAAGTCTATTTTGGTCTGGCTTGTAGCTAAGCAGCACCAGAACTGGGTCAAATCAGATCTTCCAGACTTGCGAGGCTAGACGCTTTCTAGTTTGCGCCAGGCTTGACTCTAGACGTTCCAGAAGATTTTTCTACACGGGTATTTTAAAAAACGTCTTTGCCCCGCATAGCGCCTTTGCCCCACTCTCCCCTATTTTCAAAAATTTTAATAAAATTCATTGCAAAATTTCAATTGTCTTCAAAAATTTTAATCAAATTCATTGTAAAATTTTAATTATTTTCCAAAAATTTTCTTAATTCAATAATTTGTAAATTTATTATTTTAATAATATTTCCCAAAAGAATTCAATTGTTTAAAAACAATTTTAACAAAGTTCTACACGAATATTCAATTATTTTCAAAAATAATGAAAATTTCACAGGAATTCATTCAATATTATTAAAAATAGAATTTTCATAAATTTTTTCGAAAAAAATAAATTGTTTGACTTTTTTTTTATAAAATTCTTCGCAATAATTCCATTAATTTTATAAATAATAAATCTTATTACAGAATTTTAATTATTATATTTTTAATATAGTTTTAATCGAATTTCTTGAAAAATATAATTATTCTTAAAAAATTTATTAAAATTTGTCGAAAAAATTCAATTATTTAAAAATTTGTTGATAAAATTATGTGTAAGAATTCAAGTCTAAGAAACATTCAATTGTTCAATAAATTATCTATGTTTGTATCTAAAAATTTGAATTTTCGTAGAATTTTCTAATAAAAATTGATTTAAAAATTAATTTTAGTTATAGTTTTGGTAATAATTATGAATTTTGGAGAAGTTACTAATAATTGCAATTTTTAGAAATAATTGAATTTTGTAAAGGTTTCAAATTAAAATCTTGGAAAATTTGAATTTTTTATAGAACCTACTTTTAATTAATAATTCTATGAAACTAATTTTTTTAAAAAAATTTAATCGAAATTTTTTAAAATTATTTGAAGTTTTTATTTTCTAATGTATGTTTATTTAATTGAAGTAATTTCAAATAATTGAAATTTCATATAAATTTGAATATTGTAAAAGAATGGATTTAAAAATTCCTTCATATTTTATTTGTTAACGTGATTTTTGTTGTAGATGCCGCTATAGCGGTTATACACATTGGCGGCACGAATTATTTTTGTCTCTATAGACGTCAAATGCAGTGAAGGTGTTAAAAATGAAGTTATTGGTGTTTTTGAATAATTTTAAAATTATGAGGAAATTCGTAAATAAATGTAGTAGAACATTTTTTTGATTATCGAATCATTTTAAAACTGAATCAGAATATTCTCTAGGGTCAGGGAAAGATACGACGTAATAATATCTCCCTTCCAAAACAGTCTCCAATTCCTTAAATTCACAAATGTCTTTGCCACTGCAACAAGTAATGCGCCGCACTCAACTAATTCAAACTAATTCGTCTGCAAACTTGTCGAAAAAATGTTCTGCTTCTACCTCAATGAAAATACAATGCTGCTTATAAGAGAAGGGAGAATGTATACATAGGCGATCGCCAATTGAGCATGAGTTTGTCAACGAGCTGTTTGTTTTACATGGGACACAACCCTCTTGAATGAATCCGTTTCGCGGCAAAGAGGGTCCAGCAGGCAAGCAAATTAAATTTAATGGGGTGAATTAGTGTCGGCTAACCGGTGCGTGCCGATCGCGCGTTGAAAACTATGGGTACAATCACTGGCCTGTCTTCGCAAAATGAGTAACCCTCGCAAACCACCCACGCGTGCAAATGCAGACGGGAATACATATATAGACGTAATAGTCAGTCATCTCGTATCGTTGGATTATATCGAAGCCGAGAACCCTCTTCACGGATGTGTGTGCACACACACACACACATTCAGACATACACGACTATTGCCATCGAGACGAGGAAATATAAGGGATGAGACGTCGAGGGTTTGCTCGCAGGATACGGCAAGCGCCATCAGGAGGGTAAGAGTCGAGGATCCGTATCCCTAGGGGCTTACAGCTGTCGCGTATCCAACACCTTCCCCCGTTTTTGGTGTATATACAGTGAACACACCAACGAATCCAGTGCACGTGCGCGAATAAGCGCCCACGTTCACACGTACACATATACACGCTTCGCGACTCTTTTGTATGCGTACTTTGGTGCCGCATAAATTAAATACGCGTGGTAGATAAAAATGGCCGGGTATTTACGTGGCGTCTGGCCGAGAGCAGCGTTTGTATGTATGCGTGAGTGAGTGAGTGTATTTTGTGTGCGTTACCCGCGAGAGTTGCAGAAAAAAAAAGTTACTCGCTCCATGTTTGCCTTTCCTCCGACATGCGGGGAAAAGGATTATCTGGTACATATTAATTTGTCCTTAAAATAACCTTAAAAAAACTCTAATACACGTTATCATAAATGAAGAGTTCCCCTATAGTTTGTATGCATGCTTACCGCGCGCACACTTTTTTAGAGACTTTTTTGATAATTCTTTGGGAAATTTTGAAATCAGATTTTTTAATGTACTTATTTTTTTAAGACAGTTTATTGCAAAGAAAATTATGAACATATCCCTTCTGGAAACAGAAAAATGGCAAATTCTAGCAAACTATTGCTAATGACTAGTCAAAGAAATCAAGCTTTGAGACATACTTTGTAACCTTGGCCAATAATACTAATATACTGTTATTGCCGTTTTCCGACGTACTACAAATTAATATATAGCCAAAATCTAGCAAACCATAGTCGAAGACAAAGATGCATTTAACCATTCATAAAATACACAAATTTTCAGTTTTTTAAATATTTTTGTTGTTCGCCATGGTTTTCTAATTGTGACCACATATAGTCAGAGTGTAGAAAGAAAGAGTCCGGTAAGAAGGCTTGCATTAGAAAGTATTAAAAAAATGAATTCCTTTTAATTCATTTTTTGTCCTGAATTTTGAATTCCCAATAAGTGACCAGAAATAACAGTTTTCTTATAGCCCTTAATATCGCCTGATAAACGTTAAACAAGATATAGAAAGAAATTGAAAAACACAAAAATTTAGGTTAGGTATAGAAAGGTATTCAATTTCATCCTTTTCTCAAGTAACTTAAATTTTGATTGGTCAATTTTTGTAAGTTGTCCACCAACAAGCACTTGATTTACAGGGAATTAAAAGGGATTAGATATAGATCACAAATTTATTCCACTTTAAGTGATTAAAAAGTATTCACTCTGATATTGTAATCTTTGAGCATATTGAGAAGGATTCGCTTTACAGACGAATTTGCCTAACAGCATGTGACTGTTAGACATTCAATGGTAATTTTTTCGACCACATTTCTCTTTAAATATTTAATAAATTGAGCTGAAATTTTGTAAGAAAGTCTAAAATATAATAAAGAAGGGCAGTTATGTGCAAAAGTTTTAATAATTAAAAAATAAATTATAATAAAACACTTTGAAATCGGTAAAGACGAGAAATTGATTATAGAAGTGACCGTGACAACTGATAATTCTAAAGTAATTTGTAATAATTGATTTTAAAAATATTAAAACTTTTGCACATCACTGCTCTTCTTTATTGTATTTTAGACTTTTATACAAAATTTCAGCTCAATTTATTAAATATTTGAAGAGAAAAGTGGTCGAAAAAATTACTTTAAAATGATTAGTTGTCACGGTCACTTCTAATCAATTTTTCGTCTTTACCGATTTCAAAGTGTTTTATTTTCATTTATTTTTGATTTGTTAAAACTTTTGCACATCACTGCCGTTCTTTATTATATTTTAGACTTTCTTACAAAATTTCAGCTCAATTTATTAAATATTTGAAGAAAAAAGTGGTCGAAAAAATTACCATTGAGAACCTAACAGTCACATGCTGTTAGTATTCAAATCTAGCGAACAAAAAAGGAATTCAGTGGGTCGATTCTGTAACTTTCGCACTCTCACTTCCTACTCTTATTATCCCACTCTCATTTCCCTCTCCCACTTTCCACTTTTTATTCTCTCTTCCCACTCACATTTCCCATCTTCCACTTTCCACACTTACTACCCACTTTCCAATCTCACTTCCCACCTTCCATTCTCACTACCCACTCTCACTTCCCACCTTACACTTTTCACTCCCACTTTCCACTCTCACATCCCACCTTCCACTTTTCACACTCCCACTTTCTACTTCCACTTTGTACTCCTACTTCCCTAATTGCGTATTTTTGCACTTCCCACTCTCACTTATTATCTTCCACTTTCACTTCCTAACTTCTATTTTTTACATCTTCTTTTCACTTTTACGCTCTATCTGCCATTTTTCACACCTTCTTTACACTCACAGTTACTTCTCTCACTTTCTACCTTGAACTCTTAATCGTTAATCAGGCATAAGTGGGAAGTGAAAGTGTAAAATGGGAGTGAAAAGTGAGAGTTAAAAGTAGAAAGTAAGAGTAGAATGTGGTAAGTGAGAGATGAAAGTGGAATGTGAGTAGTCAAAGTGGGTGTGAGAAGTGAGAGTGTGAAAGTTACAGAATGTGGGAAGTAGGAGTAGGAAGTGAAAGTGGAAGGCAGGAGTAGAAAGTGGTTGTGAAAAGTTAAAGGTGGGAAGTAAAAGTAGGAAATAGAAGTGAGAGTGAAAAGTGGGAAGTGGAAAGTGAAAGTGGAAGGTTGAAAGTGAGAGTGGGAGTGGGTAGTAAGAGTGGAAGGTGAGAGTGAAAAGTGGAAGGTGGGAAGTGAGAGTGGAAAGTGGAAGTGGGAAATGAGAGTGGGAAGTAGAAGGTGAGAGTGGGAAGTGAGAGTGAAAAGTGGAAGGTGGGAAGTGAGAGGGGAAAGTGGGAGTGGAAAGTGGGAAACTTACAGAATCGACTTTAAAATTTTTGTCTTCCTATATTGATTATGAAATAATTTCTAATACCTTCCCAGGAAACAAAAACCTATTCGCTTGTTTTCAATCGGTCAGAAGCTCTCGTGAATCCGCATTCTTAAAAGACGAAGGCAGATTAATTCTGATTATTTGCACTACTTATTGAATAGGACGTCAATAATTTGAATCGGGATAACAAAGTTTTTAAATCATCCGATTCACAATGTGACATAAATCGGAGGTGGCGTTAAATGAAAATAGTATGATAAAAATATGTTTACAGATAAATAAATATTATATTATTTTTCAAAATAAATTAACGAATGATAATCATTTTCAAAATAAACGATTTATAAAATATTTACAAGAAGAAAAATGAAAAGTATTATGAACTCGAAAACTTTTTCGCACTAATATACAAACACTTCAAGTGCTAAAAATGTTCATTAAATATCGTAGATTTCAATTTTAATAATAAAAATTGAATAATAATAATAATTAAATATTTTAATAAGCTGACTTAATCTTCACGAACCTAAGCACTCGATAACATAATTGTCCACTATTGCACATTATTTATTATATTATTAACCGCGTATTTCAAAAAAAGCTACAAACCGAAGCCACAAGGAACGCATTGATATAATATACAGAGAGACGCATCACGTTAGGTTAGGTATGGATTTCAAAAGTTCTTCTCTCACTTCCAATTAGTGTTTTTTCATTTCAAAATAAATTAAAAGGCACTACGTTATTAAAAGAACATAACCTTTATAGTACCTATTCAATAATATTTAACACGATTCAGTCTGTATCGCAACTTTCTTATTACACGGAGAGACCGAGATTACTAATTTTTGTATAAAATCACACTAGAATTTACTATTTTCACATTGCAACCACCGGAAATAAGGGGACTTTTTGTATTTTTTACTATTTTCTACACTAAGTCACTAATCCCGACAAATGTTCACCAAATTAGCAAAGTTTCTTACTATTTCGTCCAATAGTTCCAAATAACTGTAGTAAACTCAGAAGCATTGTGTACGTAAAATTAGTACAGTCGTTTGTAAATGCAGAAAGAAAGAGCGAAAGAAAAAATACGGATTTTTGTCGCCGGTTTCCCGTCAATTCTTGACTAATGGAGATGAACTGGAAGGATTTTTACATACACAGACACACACACACACTTATATATTTGTTGGATAAATATTTGAAGACACACACCTGTTTATTTCACTTATATGTATAGACGCGGTTAATTAATACACTAATACACAATTGCACGCACGACAACGAATTTCACTGAAAGTATACATCTTTGTTTCCTTATATAATGAATGATGAAAATTTACAGCACTTACGAGAAAGCAGTTTACTTTTAACAACTTATTATAAGACATAGTTCTTGGGACAGGAATAAATGCAAAGTTTATTAATTTATAATGGTCAATTTCTGAGATAACGAACGACCTACGATTCACTTTATATTTAATTATTGTAGATAATATCCAAATTTATTTTACATACGCGAAACATAGTCACTGTCAATGATCGGATGGCATCGGCTCATTTACGGAGATTGACGAAGTTAGCAACCAATAGAAATGCAGGCGCCATATGACTGCACTCGCTAGCCACACTTGCTCACCAAAAATTACTACAGTGGATCGTAGGTTTTAGTGGAAAATGTTTTCATTTGTCAGATTTTGTCTAATTAAATTAGAGAAAACTATAATCAATTTTTGCTACATTTACAACTCTTACACAAAATATTAAAACTTGCTATTTCAATGTAGCAAATTTATCTATTTCTTTTGTAAATTTATCTAATTCTGTAGCACATTATGCTAAAAGTCCCCTTATTTCCGGTCATTGCAACCATTTTTAGTAATTTTTACGAATGTGGGTCTCTCCGTGTAAACTTTATATTTTTATAGTGCCTTTTCAAAAATAATTTTACTCATTTGCTTTATTATGCTGTTAACTGGAAGATGGTTATTGGAAAAATTTGAGGTTATAGTTTCTCCTACGTAGACTATTCAGGTGTATAAAATTGACGAATTAATCAATGGGAAAACACAGATTCAAAAATGTCTGAAAAATATTCCGATTCAAATTTCCCGAAACCGATTCAAAGCAAGTCGCTTAAGGCTATGTCCAAGTTGTGAAATGTAAACAAACCAAAAGGTCACTACACCAGCACTAAAAACGCAATTTTGTGACATCCAATTCTCCCACAAAAAATAACATTTTTACACTTTCTTTACGAAAATGGTAAATTAGAGTATCAAAGTTTCCAAAAAAATCATTTTTGACTATGAGCAATAAAAAGCAATTAGTAAAATAACTAATTAAAATTACCTGTAAAACAGCATTTTTGACGCGTCGCGAAAAATAAACTGTTTGAGTATATCAACCGCACTGACGATGAAGAAGTTCCATGTCAGCGATTGGACCTTCAACATGTGGAAAGGGAAATTTTTCCCTTTCCTCCTTAAAATTACAAGAGAAAGGGTAAAAACTTCTTCATCGTCCGTGCGGTTGATATAGTCAAACAGTTTAATTTTTCGCGACGTGAACTCTGTTGCTCGCTGCGCGTGCGCAGACCGTACCAAGGTCGCAATGACATTGCCATGCAAAAAGGCACATTTTTTTTTTTGACTGAATTTCAGTGGTTTTCTTATTTTTTCAGTTATTCAAAGTTTAGTTACCAAATTCGATACTTTATTTCGCCATTTCCATAAAGAAAATGTGAATTTATCTTTATTTACACATATGCGAACAGCGAAAAAATGCCCCATTATAGACCGAATAGTGAAGCATTTTTTCGCTGTTCCCATTTGCGTAAATAAAGATAAATTCACATTTTCTTTATAGAAATGGTGAACTAACGTATCGAATTTGGTTACTAAACTTTGAATAACCGATAAAATTAGAATACCACTGAGTTTCAGTCAAAAAGAGAATGTGCCTTTTTGCATGGTGATGTCATTGCGACCTTGGTACGGTCTGCGCACGCGCAGCGAGCAACAGAGTTTACGTCGCGAAAAATTAAACTGTTTGACTATATCAACCGCACGGACGATGAAGAAGTTTTTACCCTTTCTCTTGTAATTTTAAGGAGGAAAGGGAAAAATTTCCCTTTCCACATGTTGAAGGTCCAATCGCTGACATGGAACTTCTTCATCGTCAGTGCGGTTGATATACTAGAAGGCCTGATTAATAGGTTTTTTTCCTGGGTTTCTATTCAAGCTTTCTTACCGGGAGGGCCCCTAGAGCCTATATTTGGGGTTTTGATTTAAATTATTAAAATGTACATTTTTACAAATAAGGATTATATTTTTTTCGATTTTAGGAGAAACGGCAGTGTTTTGGTCACATCAATCCTTTAATACTAACGTTTTTTTTTTAAAAAGGGTGTTAAAAAGTCACATAAAATATTTAAAATTGTAATGTTACTGACTTCAATCTTGTTATTTAGGGGTTTTTGGGGTCGCTGATTATGGCGAACGATTTCTGTAAAAACTCATGGAATTCATTTTAAAATCGTTACTAAGATTCCGCCATTTTGAATTTTTAAAATTCGGCTTCAGATTTGTAATCAGCGACCCCAAAAACCTCCGAGTAACAAATTTAAAGTCAACTGCATTACAAATTAAAAAAAATTTTGTGCCTCTTTCACACCCTTTTTTTGAAAAAAAGATCTTAGTATAAATGGGTTAATATGACTAAAACACCCCCGTCTCGCCTAAAATAGAAAAAAATATAATTCTCATTTGTAAAAATGTACATTTCAATCATTTAAATCAAAATCCCAAATGGCCAAAATATAGGTCTTAGAGGCCCTCCTGCAAAAGAATAAAACTATAGTTTTCCGCGGTTGATCATGGTTTGCTAGATTTTCGGCTAGGTCAAAAGTATATATAAATACTGAGGGTTTTAAATATTTTTTGCATTATCTGTGATTTGTTAGTTTTTGACCGTTTTGTCAAAATACAGAAATTTTCAGTTTTAAACTATTTTTCTGGTTGGTCATGGTTTTCTAAATTTTGCCCATGGTAAAAAATATAGTAATTTTGAGGGTTTAAAATATTTTTTGTCGTTACCTATGGTTTGCTAGTTTTTGACCATATATTTAGAAACTTTTTGACTTTTAAAATATATTTGTCATTGGCCATGAATCACTAAATTTTGACCAGTCAAAATACAGAAATATCTAGATTTGAACTAATTTTCCGTTGGTCTAGCAAACCGTAGGTTGCTAGATTTTGGCCATGATAAAAAATATATCAATTTTGAGGGTTCAAAATATTTTTGTCATTGGGCATGGTTTACTAGATTTTTACCACAGTTAAAATATTTAAATTTTCAAGTTTTTAAATGCTTTTGTCGTTAGCCATGGTTTGCTAGATTTTAACCATGCTTAAAATATATAAATTTTCATGTTTATAAATATTTTTATTGTTGTCCATGGTTTGGTATTCATGACTTTTAAAAGAAGAAATATACACTCTTAATTTTCTGGTGAAGGCGAAGTTGACTTTGCGAATTAGTCTGAATTATACCGACTTTTCACTATCGATAACCTTTGGAAGACAATGAATATTGTTACAGGTGGTTTTGCCCTTTATATTCGAAAAAGGTGGACTGTATTTTTTTCCCATTTTTAAAACAAAGTGAAGTTTAAAAAAATTTTTTTTTTTTTTAGTTTTTGTATGAAAAATCTGGGTTTTACCACTTCAAGGAGGCGCATGAAAAGTCTCCAATTTTTATTTTCCGAATCTTTATTTTATCGAAATTCTTTTTATCTAATGAGAATTAATTATAATTTCTTTTAATCGAAAGAATAATTGTCAAAAACATTATTTTTGTGAATGACTAATTAACAGAATGTTTAATACTGCGAAAGAAAATTTTTTATAATCTTCAAATAACTGAATTATCATTTCTAAAAATTATTATTTTGTATATTTCTTATTTACACTAATATTTTCATTTTCGAAATTTCAATTTTGATAAATATTATTTTATAGGTTTGTTAATAATTATATAATAATTATGTTCCCGAATTATTATTCAATATAATTCAAATATTACCGAATAACCAATTCTTAAAAAATTTATTGTTCCTAATAATATTTTTTTATAATGTGTAAATGTTCTATATTTTAAAGTTTCTAAATTTTATTTTTTCGAAATATCATTTGTTATAAAACTTTTTTCTTATAAATGTTTTTCAAAATAATTTTAACTTTTTCGAATTAACATTATTTATTAGTGTAAATAAGAAATATAAAAAATAATAATTTTTAGAAATGATAATTCAGTTATTTGAAGATTATAAGAAATTTTCTTTCGCAGTATTAAACATTCTGTTAATTAGTCATTCAAAAAAATAATGTTTTTGACAATTATTCTTTGGATTAAAAGAAATTATAATTAATTCTTATTAGATAAAAAGAATTTCGATAAAATAAAGATTCGGAAAATAAAAATTGGAGAGTTTTCATGCGCCTCACTTCAAGGGTAGTTTTTTCAAATTTTAACAAAAACTAATAGTTAAAAAAATACAGAAATATATGCTTCTTTTACAAAATTAATCGTTTTTCTCATTTTTCTCCTGTTAAGAGTATTTTTTTAATTTTCAACAAAAACAAGGGGTGATATTTTAATTCTTACCTTGCTTTTGAGTTGTTGAAAAAGAAATATATAAATTCATTGTTCTGTTTAAAAAAATCTATTATCTCATTTTTTTATATTTTAACGTTTGGATTTGCACATCTAAGGGGATTCACTGTAAAAAGAAGGTATCTTATTTTAAGATATTTTGGTAGCCACTTTTAAGTTGTTTCCAAAAAGTTATCAAAAGCATCTTAAAATGCATTAATTTCTAAGATGGAAGTTGGAAAAATAAGATGTTTTAAACGTTTTAAAAGTGACTAAAATGTATTTTAAGATGCTTCTTTTTGCAGTGTTATGTTTTAATTCTGACATTGTTTCTAAGTTGATGTAAGAGAAGTACATAAATTTATTATTCTGTTTTAAAAAAAATCTGTTATTACATTTTTTATTACTTTAAACTTTGAATTTTTACATTTAAGGGTAGTTTTTTTGATTTATATATTCGTTTTCAGCAGGCAAAAATACTATAAGACATGTAGGTCTGGTAAAATAAACAGACCATTTTTTTTGTGTACCTGTGTTACGAATCAAAAGTCAGATTTTCAAAAATTAAAATTGTGAATCCTATGTGTCTGGCAAAATTAAAAAAAAACAGTTATATTTTTATGAAACTCCCTAGCCAAGTCAAAAAACATGGAATACTCACCGAGTAATCTTTTTAAATATTCATAATAACATTGACAAAATATTCTTCGCGATGTTATCGCGTTGGGTGAAAGCTGAATTCCAAAACACTATAATATCCTTATTTACAAATTGGTCGAAATTTGTATCTCACAATGATGACGTCTCGAAAAACCTTTGTCCCGTGAGTGACTAAATCATAGAGCAAATCTGATATCGACACGAACCCAATTAGCATGAAATAGGATCGTTTAGCACTGACACGAACTCTATATAGCATCGCATAGCATTATATATATATATATATACATATATGGGGAGAAATATTTTAGTCGTCGACAAAGGAATCTTAATTGAGGAAGCATTTGGATAACATAAATCTTTCTCTGACCCAGAATTACCAAACTATTTTGTATTCCTAATATAGTCCTAAATTTTTTCTTGGCTAATTTTTCCAAATCAATTATCCTTTCTTTAGAAAATAATGGGCATGAAGACATAGTTTATCTTAAAGACGTATTTTGAATATATTTTTAAGATGCCTCTTAAAAGGACATGAATTAATTTTTCAGGTTTTTGCAAAGAATCATCAAAAATAGTTTTTGGAAAAATTCTTACTATCCCTAATCCCTTAATAATCTGATGAAGATATCAAACATTATGTGGAAGAAAACTAAAGGTGGTTCTTAAACAATGGATACTATTTTATAAATGTAAAAGTAACAACAATAAAAATCGGTTTCTTAAATAAGTTTGTCGCAAAAGTCACTAACACGGTCAGAAGAATGGTTGATCAATAAGTGACCCACGAGATAAACAATTTGGATTGCCTAATCCAGGAAAAAGAGGATCAGCAAGAGTTAGAAAAAGTACTAAAGAAGCCAGGAAGCAGGAATGTGACGAACGTTGAACCCAAAGGTTGGAGAATGAAACTCGAGATTCTATAAAGTCACCAACACCGATCAAGAAGAGGCGGACACAGTGAAAAAATTCAGACGCATAAAATTGGTTTTATGTCTTGTTCATTCATGAGGAGAGTAATGGTGCTTTATTTACGGCCACACCGGAAGAAATTCTAAAACTGGGAACATATATACACTGCTTGCTTTAAATGCGGAGAAGTTAATCACAAGTTCGTAGACTGTAAGCGAAGAACCCAAATTCGACAGGAAGGAGTCCACCAACCAAGTCTAAGGAAGTGGAGTTTTCAGGGTCTTCAAGTCAGCCCTTGAGGAAACAATGACAACCTTATGGTAGTACCATGAATCAAAGATTCACTGAGGGGAAAAAGGAAGGTTTTTTAGTACGGTTAGAACGCCTACCTATACAACCCCAAGGGGTTCTTATTATACCTAAAAAACGAAGGTTTTTTTAGGTCTGCATGAAGCAATTTTTTTAGGTAAATACTAAACTTTTCTTCTTTGTGAACAAGGCAGAATATTTTTCTATTTTATAAGGGGCCGTACACATAATACGTCACGCGAACAGGGGGAGGGGGGGGTCAAGACATTTGTGACGACCTATAGAAAAAATGGCGCTAATGTATGGGACAGTGTGTGACATGGGGGAGGGGGGGGTCTAAAATGGTCAAAAATCGCGTGACGTATTATGTGTACGGCCCCTAAATAGTGCGAAGTAATGTCTATCAAACTCTAGTAATGTCAATGGCTAGAATTAATTTTTGTGAAATGTTTTAGTTTTCTACAAATTTTTTTCATTTTACGAAACAAGAGAAAGAGTCTGTCAAAGTATCGGCAATGGTTTGAATCAATTTTTCCGAAATTTTTTACTTTTCTGTTAGGTTTTATATATTTTCCTGGCTGTGGGAAGAGTCTGACAAGTATAGGCATAGGTTAGAATAATTTTTTGGGGAAATTTCAATCAATTTTAAATCTTCGTTCTTACAATCTAATGCGTGTACCATCCCATAGAATTAACTATGGTAAAAATTCGGCTATTTCTAGAATGGCTGTTGAGGTGAATAACTATTGTAACGTAATCGATGTCTTTGAGAAAAAGGAGAACATTTTTACTACTTATTTAAGAAAATAAGTTCTATTGACAGATTAGTTTGCGACCGTATTGATTTAGTTTTATAATCATTTTTTTTGTATTCTCATATTTAGGATAACTAATAAAATTGAATACACTACCGTCGAAAATTATTGGTACGGCTCACAGTGGGAAAAAAGCGGCTTATTTTATTCAAAAATTCACCGACAACACAAATTTCAATGGATTTCGATGATTTTTATTTTCAAATTCTTAGAGAGGATCGGGCTAAAATATGTCATTGCGGAAACGTGTCAATTTCTCAAAATAACCTTAAAAATGTTAAAAAAATTTTTAAACTCTTACACATATTTTAAAAATTGTAGACAAAATTTTAAAATTATATAGACGTCATCCCTGAAGTCTCATCTTTAATTTAAGACCAAAAAAGTTAAAAAATCTTATTCGGTTCGCGAGATAACATTATCTTTATTATTATTTTTTGAAAATTTTTTTAGTTTTTGTAACAAATATCTTTTAATTATTCTAAACGGGGCATAGTTATTTGCCCATATTTTGCCAGACTCTTTCAATAGTTCGGAAATTGTATAAAGTTTGATAGAAAAGTAAAAAATTTTGGAAAAATTGATTCCACTCTTTGTACAGTAGTAAAGAACTGACCTTAACTAATATTAAAGGACAAAAGGCTGTGTTTAAAGAACCTAACGTCCATTAGTTGGGGGAAAAGTCTTTTCATATTCAGATGTGAGGGGAAGGAATCAAAAAGTTTACAATTTTCATTACATCATATATATGTGAAAGGTTCTCTATTCTTCCTCCCATTTTTGTTTTAAGGATTGAAATAAAGTGTTTCCATTAGTGACCAACGTTATGTTAGGAAACTCCTTTGTCAATATAATACTGCGTTAGAACCTCTGTCCTTTTGGTTTTGTTGTTGATCATTCTATGCATCAATCAAGTGACCGAGGAGCGTTGATCGGGGGAGGTTTGTGTGCGAATGTGGGTGAGTGTATGTGATGCTACATGATCAGACTATAGAGAACGTTACCGAGGGGACTGGAAGCGAGGGGTGTGTAACAGGAGCCGCTATAGTGCTGTGGGATTATTGAGTACGAGAGGGCGGGTTTGGGCGGGTTGAAAAGTCCCGGGACCCGGGCCGTTCGCCTGTTCGCCACCACAAGGTTTATGATTCCGTTGAGAGAGACCGAGAAAGAAATGAGGAGAGAAAGAGAACGACGAAAGAACCCAGACATAACCGCAGTAACAAGGACAGAGCCTCCCTAGAGACTCTGCAGCAAGAAAGAAACAAAAGAACTCAGTGCTACAGATGTAGGAGAGCAGTTAGCAAGAGAGGGGCATACAATACGGTATGAAAAGACAGACCTGGACAAATTAGTTTCGTAGAATTTTCTACCTTCTTCTTCTGGCTTGTTTGATCCCCAATTATCACATTTTCGCTGCGGTGTATGCGTGAAACGAATCATTTTATTTTACCGCACACTAAAATGCGTACAATATACAAAGCTTGAAACACAAGTCAAGTGTGCTGACCTTGTGTTACCCGGTGAAAAATAGTCTGGGAATTCTTTTTGTATTTTGCAACTATAATTTGTTAGGATGAGTTAGTGTAATGACAACTGCTTCCCTTTTGAAAACAAACAAGTTTTTATTCCTTAACTAAAATTTGAGAGTTTAGTTCACATTTACTTATGAATTAATTTATAGATACCTAATTTAAATTGTTATCTGATGTCATTGTACAAATTTTTATTAACCCATTTCGTCCGAGAAGTATGTTTTTCGCACTATGTTTGTACTCGTCATTCTTAAAGATAGTGGGCTAAAAAAATTTCATATGGTGTTTCTTATGTATTCTTTAGTCCTCTTTCAGAATCTCCAAAAAAATTCAACTTTTGTTTCAAGGATAAAAAATTATGATTGTTAAAACAAAAAAGATCTTAAATTTTTCGGGTCTTCTTTCATTACAACTATATTTTTGATTGGAAAACGCATCAGGGAAAATTTTAAATGACAAAATACCGTATTCAAAATGCATTACCTTTCATTTAATTCGGAGCAATTCTTATTATGACATTTATAGGTTAGGAAAATAATAAATTAGAGAATTTAAATCTTAGAAGAAATTTATGTTATGTAAAATACGAATTAGGAAATATAAAAATTATGAAAAAGAAGTATTTGGAAAAATGAATATTAGGAAAAATAAAAAATCGATTAAAAAAAATTATTTAAAATATGATTTCGGTAAGAAAAAAATTATACGAAATAATTATTCTAATAAAATAAAATTATAAAAATTGGTTATTATACAATAAAGAAATTTGTATAAAAAATTATTAGATATTACAAAAATTTTGAAAAATTCTATTTCGATATAATAATAATTATGAGAAGTGACAATTCGGTAAAGTTATAGTTAGAAGAAATACAAGTTAGAAAATATAGTAATATTATAAAGAAGAATGATTAGGAGTAAAGAAAATTATGAGTAATGTTAATTCGAAAAAGTTAAAATTATTTTGAAAAACATTTATAAGAAAAAAGTTTTATAACAAATGATATTTCGATAAAATAGAATTTAGAGTCTTTAGAATTTAGAACATTTACACATTATAAAAAAAAGATATTAGGAACAATAAATTTTTTAAGAATTGGTAATTCGGTAATATTAAAATTATATTGAATGATAATTTGGGAACATAATTATTATATAATTATTAACAAATCTATAAAATAATATTTATCAAAATTGAAATTTCGAAAATGAAAATATTAATGTAAATGAGAAATATAAAAAAT
This sequence comes from Leptopilina heterotoma, assembly GCF_015476425.1. Lineage (NCBI taxonomy): Eukaryota > Metazoa > Arthropoda > Insecta > Hymenoptera > Figitidae > Leptopilina > Leptopilina heterotoma. The sequence goes on along the minus strand of NW_025110945.1, from coordinate 530,802 downwards.
AATAATTTTTAGAAATGATAATTCGGTTATTTGAATATTATAAAAAATTTTTCTTTCGCAGTATTAAACATTCTGTTAATTAGTCATTCAAAAAAATAATGTTTTTGACAATTATTCTTTCGATTAAAAGAAATTATAATTAATTCTTATTAGATAAAAAGAATTTCGATAAAATAAAGATTCAGAAAATAAAAATTGGAGAGTTTTCATGCGCCTCAATTCTTCCCCTATTCTTTTTTCTATAGGGTTTATCTTAAAACTTTAATTTAGTTCTTGACATTTATCAACAAAGTTATAAAGTATTCTTGTAAACAAATTATTTGACAACAATGTAACTATAGTCAAAATCTAGAAAATCATATGTGAAAAACAAGAATATTTTTAAATATAATTTTTTTAAATTTTTAGCTAAGTTTAACGTCTAGTGAACCATTGCTGAAGGAGCAAAAAGTTTAAAACTTAAAAATTTTTATACTTTGCCCATTTTTTAAATTTAGCCAACCATGGACAAAGGCAAAAATAGTTTAGGACCAAAAAATTTGGTTCACAGTGGTGAAAAATGTATACTTTTTCGTTTCGAATCACTCTACAGGTCACAATTTTTTACCAAAATAATTTTTTTTTTCTAAATCTTCGTAATTAAATTATTTATCGATCTCCCAAGTCCGATTGTTAAATTTTAGTTTTAAACATTTTTTAATAACAATAAGTATTGAAAAAAATCATAAAATCGTAAAAAATATTTTTTTAGCTTCATTAATTAAGAAAATTAATCAAAAATAACCTATTAAAATAATGTTTGAGTGTTTTTGATTTATGAAAAAACAATAACAATTAATAACAATAATAACAATAACTAAATAATAAATAATAAATAATAAATAATAAATAATAAATAATAAATAATAAATAATAAATAATAAATAATAAATAATAAATAATAAATAATAAATAATAAATAATAAATAATAAATAATAAATAATAAATAATAAATAATAAATAATAAATAATAAATAATAAATAATAAATAATAAATAATAAATAATAAATAATAAATAATAAATAATAAATAATAAATAATAAATAATAAATAATAAATAATAAATAATAAATAATAAATAATAAATAATAAATAATAAATAATAATAAAATAAATAATAAATAATAAATAATAAATAATAAATAATAAATAATAATAATAAATATAAATAATAATTAATAATTAATAAATAATAATAATAATAATAATAATAATAAATAATTGTTATTAATAACAATTTATTAAGTTGTTTAAACAATTAATAATTTTTTTATAAACTGTACTTAGAACTAGAATGAAATTTCTAGTTTTTTCTCAATATTGTGCAATTTTTCATGAGTTAAATATCCACTGATAATAAAAAATAAAAAATAATTTATTTAGAAATTGTTTAAACAATTAATTATTACTATTTTTGTCATAAATTGTACTTACGACTAGAAAATGTTTTCTACTGATTTCAATTTTTCTACTAATGATAAAAAATAAAATATAAATTAATTAAACATTGTTTAAATATTTAAATGTTGTTATTTTTTATAAACTGTACTTAGTGCTTGAAATGACAAGTTTCTTCTCAATTATGCAATTTTTCATGAGTAAAATATCTACTGATAACATAAAAAAAATTATTGCTTTAGAAATTGTTTAAACAATTAATTGTTATTATTTTTGTCATAAACTGTACTTAGGGATAGAAATTTTTTTTCTTTATTGTGCATTTTCTTGTAACTACAACATTCAAGTATTAAAGAATCAAAATTCAAGTATCAAAAATTAATTATTTAAACTTTGTTTAAATAATTTATAATTTTTAATTTAAATTTAAACAATTTTCTAATTTTTCAAAAATGTTTTGTTTTTGTATATTGTTTTATATTTTTTGTATATTATTTTATATTTTTATAGACTCCCTGAAGAGGAAATCATTTAGATTTTGAAACGTTGGAGTAAACTAATTTTTAAAAACTATTTGTCCGAATGTTTTCGTTTCATTCTCCTTTACTTTAATTACTATTTCTCGGACGTAAAAGATTGATTAACAATCTTTTATTTGTTATCCTTATATGTGTTCTCCTGAAAATTTGTACAATTAAGAAAAAAATAGAAATTTTTAGTTCTAATTACAGTTTGTAACAAAAAAAACCATAATTAATTGTTCAACCAATGTTGAATTAATTAATTTTTTTTTATCATTAGTAGATGTTTTACTTATGACAAATTGCACAATTGATAAAAAACTAGAAATTTCTAGCCCTAAGTACAGTTTATAAAAAAAATAACAGCAATTAATTATTTAAACCATTTAATAAATTATATATAATGATGCTATCACTCGGTCGATAAAATATTAAAATGATGAAAAAAATCGATCACTCCGATCCTGACTCGGAGTGATCGATTTTTTTCATCATCTTAACATTTAATAAATTGTTATACTTTTTTTCATAACTCAGAAATACTCAAACATTATTTTAATAGGTTTTTTGATTAATTTTCTTAATTAATGAAGCTAAAAAAAATATTTTTTATGATTTTATGAATTTTGTAATTTTCTATTGATATTAAAAAAAGTGTTTAAAAACAAAAATTCAAGAATCGGGCTCGAGAGATCGATAAAGAATTTAATTAGGAAAATTTAGAAAAAAAATCGTTTTGGTCGAAAATTGTAATCTGTAGAGTGATTTGAAACGAAAAAGTACATTTTTCGGTGGGGCATCGATTTAATTGATTTAATTTGTTACTTGAATTAATTGATTACAATTTTACAAATTAGTGCATTTCATTATCTGTATCGAAATATTTCGGTTTTGATTTTTAATTTTTCCTTAGGTTATATACATTATGCATGTTTGCTCTCAAAATAATTCTCGTCTTAATGATTTCATTCATGAGAAATGCAACTGCAGAAGGAACAATTGTTTGATGATTCATACTGTCGCCACTAGATGTAGGAGTTGATGCAGTGTTAGCAACTGTAAGTGGCACGTGTTCACTCGTTGACGATAGAGAAATCATGGAGGCAATTTTTTCACCCATTTTAGTTTTATGTGTCAAGGACTCTTCAATGTATCCTTCTGCAACTTTACCACAACGCCAGCCTCCATGTCTTTTTAGGGTTAGTATGTCCACTCTTGAAACAGCCAAAAGGCTCACCGATGTTTGGTGAAAACAATGTCCAGTATATCAATTTTCAACTCCAAAGCTTTAAGAATTAAATTAAAATAATTAAATTTAATCTCTTGTGTAGTTTCAGTAAAAGTTCTTATTTCAATTATTTGATTGAAGTACTTCTCATTATTGTATTTGAAAAAAAATTTGTCGCTGCTAGTGTAAGTAGGACAACTCTTCAATTTATTTTTCAAAAATTTTTGCAAATTTATCAGTAATCGGGACCTCTACAAACGGTCGTAATATCAACTATTAAGAGAATCAATAAAAAATGTTTGTTTCGCAATTTTAAAATTATTGTTATCCTTTTAGAGAAAGTACTTTTAATTTTACTTCCAGTGAAAGAAAGAATGAAATAATTATAAAAATAGAATCACATATATATTAAAGAAAGTGTTATAAATTTATTGGAGCGAAGGGACAAATGTGTAAAAATTTGTGCTTTACTATTTTGTAACCCTCGCATTTCAATTCATCGATGTCACGCAGTGAGCGCGCCGCTTTCCTTCTCTCGGTATGATTTGGAAATGACGTTGGAAAAAAATTTCATTTCTAACAGGAGTCTTTTCTTAGTGCTTCGGAAATTCTGCCATGAATCAAATTTAAAGTCGCTTTAGCGTAAATTTTCCGTTCCACCCTCGTTGCGGACTGCTCAGCGAGGGACTTCCCTCATCGTTTCATGAAACTCTTCTCCTCCAGAAGCGCCTGGCTCTAAGCAAGGCAATTAGTCACTCGCGCGCCACGATGATAAAACACAAAATTTCTCATCGCTATCCTTAACATCGTTTCCAAGAACCTCCCCCATTACTGATTTCACGTCTGCTGGAATTACCGATACCTTGAACTATTTCTCTCCTTTTTCCGAGAGCAATGAGAATTACATTAAGTCTTTCCAGTTGGAATAAGTCTCCATTTCAATTCTTTTCTTTCTATTAATAGGCTTTTTATATATAATAGTATATATAGTATTTTGATGGCATATAGAATTACCAGACACGTTTTTTATTTTTAATTTGATACTGCTTGAAGTCTATTCTAAAAAATTGTCAGCAGGAGATTAGCTTTCAAAATTCGCCGGAATTTTCTAAATTTGTCAATTTTTGGAAAACTACAATTTTTTTTTATAAATAATGCCAATTTTGAGAAATTTTTAAATTAAATTTCGTTTTTACAACTTTTTTTACATTTCTTTTTTAGTTTATAAAAAAATAAATCATACCATCGCCTTCCTTACAGAAAAACAAAAAAAAGGCACTATACTAAACCTCTTTTTCAGTAAAATAGAAACCTTTGACAAATGTTTCAAATCTGGGGTGCCAAACCACCCCAGATTTCCGTTAGAGATCAAGAAAATCATATTTTCGTTCTAGAGTTAAATATTAAACAAAATATTTTTAACAAAATTTAAGTGAAATTATTCCCAATTTTCTAGTAACAAGAAGGAACATTCCAAATTATCGAATATGATACCCTTTTATCTGCAGAGTAAGACATTTGAACAACTTTTTTTTGTCAACTATATATACGTGTAAAAAAATGGAAATCTTATTCGATACATACATGAAGGTGTATAGTGTCTTTTATAGAATCGATATAAAGTTTTGTGTGTGTTAGTGACGAACAAAATATCACGTACAAAATATCTGTATATCTGCAAATTTATACCCAAACGGTCTGCTTCCTCTCTTTCTCTCTCTCTCTCTCTCTCTCTCTCTCTCTCTCTTTGTCTCTCTCTTTACGAAGCGTACAGAATCGCATGAAATCCGTCGCTTTTGCTATAGGGCGAGTTATACCCAAGTTCGAACTCTCGTAGCCGATGGGCAAATATACAGGCTAATTCAAAATTCCCACAGAAAGAGCTGAATTGCGGGAAAAGTTTTATTTACGCCGGAATGATGTTTTGTTCATTTTGTGCTGAAAGTACCAAATAAACCACACTCACTTCTATACTCGTAACTTCCATATTCCTCTAATTTCCATCTTTAAGTTTTCCTGCCTCTTGCACTATACAATTGCGGTGTATGTTATAAAACTTAAGGTGGAGGAGGAATTCTTATCGGGACCCGTTTTGGGTCCAGACAGGAGTTCTTAAGTATGGTACTTGGGATTTGATTACGTAACTTACAGAAGGTCGATTCTGTAACTTTTCCACTTTTAACTCCCACTTTCACTTCCCACTCACGCTTTCCACTCCTACTTTCTATTTCCACTCTCACTTTACACTTCCACTTTTTACTTCCCACTCCAACTTTCCACTTCCATTTTTTACTGTAACTTTCCACTCCCACATTCCATTCCGACTCCTTTTTTCCATTCTCACTACCCACTTTCACTTTTTTCTTCCTACATCCACTTTCCACTCTCACTTCCCACTTCCATTTTCCACTCTTACTTTCATCTCCTACTTTCGACTTTCGCGTCCCAATACTCACTTTCCACTCCCATTTTTTACTGTCACTTTCCACTACTCACTTTCCCGTCCTATTTTTTACTGTCACTATCTACTTTCAATTTCCACTCCTACTCTCCACTCTCACTATCCACTTTCACTTTTTACTTCCCACTCCCATTTCCCACTCTTACTTTCCTCTCCCATTTTGTAATCTTACTACACTCTACTACTTTCTACTCCCCACTTTCAACTACTTATTTTCCACTCTCACTACCCACATTCTACACCCAATTATCACGCTTACTTCCCACAACTCACTTTCCACTCCCATTTTTTTCTGTCACTTTTAACTCCTTCTTTCCACTTACAATTCCGACTCCTACTTTCCACTCTCACTACCAACTTTCTATTTTTACTTCTAACTTCAATTTTCCACTCTTACTTTTCTTTTCTACTTTCCACTCTTACTTTCCATTTTCCACTACTCACTTTCAACACCCAATTTCCACTTTCGTGTCCCAATATTCACTTTCCACTCCCATTTTTTACTGTCACTTTCCAGTCCTATTTTTATACTGTCACTTTCTACTTCTACTGTCCCCAAACACTACCCATTTTCACTTTTTACTTCCTATTCCTACTTTCAATTCCCACTCCTACTCTTCACTCTCACTATACCTACTTTCACTTTTTACTTCCCACTCCCACTTTCCATTCCTACTTTACACTTTCACTTCCCACCCTCATTTTTTAGTGTAAATTACCACTCCCACATTCCATTTCCACTCCTACTTTCTACTCTTACTACCCACTTTCACTTTTTACTTACTAGTACTCACTTTCCATACCCATTTTTTACTGCCACTTTCAACTCTCATTCACACTTTCAATTCTCACTACTTATTTCCACTCTCACTTGCCACTCCCATTTTTTACTGTCACTTTCCACTTTTAATTCCCACTCCTACTGTCCACTCTCACTACCCACTTTCCACTTTTCCCTCCTACTTTCTACTCTTAATTCCCACTAGCCACTTTCCACACCCATTTATTGATCACTTTCCACTGCCATTTTTCACTATCACCTTCCACTTTCCGTTCTACACATTCCACTTTCCACTTCCGGTTTTCACTCCCCAATTTTTAATTCTACTCCCACTTTCATTTCTTACATTTCCCTTTCTACTTTCGACTCCTAATTTTTACTTTCAGTTCCGAGTTTTTATTTTCTATGCAACCAAACAAATTTGATATATTAGTAGAATTGGTAATTAATTAATGACTTTCAATACATAATTTAAAAATTAAGATAACTGTCAGGTGCTATATATTATGAATTCATGAGTCTTTTCTCCGCTAAAGATTCAAAGAATTTTGATCTATTTTCACTAACAATAAGATCTTCATTTGTACTAGCAGTTTAAAAAAACATACCCATAAGATTGTAAGTATGATTTTTTATTATAAAATTTTACAAGATAGGAAAACTATTATAGTAGGGGCATTCTCTGTAAAACGGACCCCCCCCTTCAGCCCAGAAAGGGTTTAAAAATAAAAGACCATTCTTTTTAAAAAATTACAGCTTGGAATATGTAGTTACTTTTGCCGTATGGCTTTTTTTAATTAAAAATTTTTATTAGATAATATAGCACTATAAATAAATAAATGCTAACAAAAAAAATATATAAACTGTTTCAGAATTTTCAAATTTGACCAGATGTGCTCAAAACTTGTTATTCGGGGGTTTTTGAGGTCGCTGATTACGAATCTGAAGTCGTTTTTTAGGAATTCAAAAAGGCGGATCCAATATGGCGGACTAAATTTTTAATTTGATCAGATTCGTTTAAAACTTGTTACTCGGGGGTTTTTGGTGTCGCTGATTACGAATCTGAAGTCAAATTAGTTAGAAATTCAAAATATGTCAGATACAATATGGCGATTAGATTTTTTTTATTTGATTAAATTTGCTTAAAACTTGTTACCCGGAGGTTTTTGGGGTCATTGATTACCAATCTGAAGATACTTTTAAAAAATTTTATCTTCATACTGTTTTATAATGTAAATACATTTATATTAAATAAGCTTGTGTATACTGTTCAAACCCATTTTGGTTAAATCAAGTTTAAAAAATCTTTCCTGTGCAGTTCAACATTGTATTTATGTTTGATTGAAATATATTTTTTTAATTTAAACAAATGATATATTTAATTCAAACATAAGTCATGCTTAATTTTAAATTATTCATTATAATCCACTTTTAATATTTAATTAAACAAAATTTCAAACATATTTTTTATTTAAACCAAAACAGAATATATGGTCGAATTAATTATAATTATTTAAACAAATAATGCTTTTGAATCAAATCAGTAGATATTTTCTATGCATTATGATTAATCTTTTAAACTAATTTTGATTAAACAAAATTATCTAAAATAATTTATGTATTTCATTTAAGTATAAGCTTTTCTCAGTGAAGAGTTAAACTCTAAGGTTTACAAGACATAATTTTTATTTATTAAATAAACTCGTGTATAATTTAAACAGGGTAAAATTTTATTTTGGAGAACTTATTACTTTATTAAATTATAGTGGAAAGTATGTATTTTGTAGAAATAGTCTTCTAGTAGAATAATAACCAACATCTGTTGGTTCCGATTTAAAAGTAAAATAACGTTTTTCAATAACGTTTTCACTGGATTGACAAATTAAAATATTTGTAAATAATTACACCAAGAAAATAGCAATCTTAAATTTAGAAAAACAATAGTATTCTAATATTTTTAAAAGGGTAGTCTGGTGTTCGAGTCTGAATTTTTAAAAAGTAACTTCAGATTCGTAATCAGCGACCCCAGAAACCCCCGAGTAACAAGTTTTAAATGAATCTGATCAAATTAAAAATTTAGTCCGCCATATTGGATCCGCCATTTTGAATTTCCAAAAAATGACTTCAGATTCGTAATCAGAGATCCCAAAAACCCCTGAGTAACAAGTTTTGAGCGAATCTGATCAAATTTTAAAAATCTTGTCCGCCATATTGGATCCACCATTTTGAATTTTTAAAAAGTAACTTCAGATTCGTAATCAACGACCCCAGAAACCCCCGAGTAACGAATTTTAAACGAATCTGATCAAATTAAAAATTTAGTCCGCCATATTGGATCCGCCATTTTGAATTTTTAAAAAGTAACTTCAGATTCGAAATCAGCGACCCCAATAACCCCCGAGTAACAAGTTTTGAGCAAATCTGGTCAAATTTTAAAATTCTGAAACAGTTTATATATTTTTTTGTTAGCATTTATTTATTTATAGTGCTATATTATCTAATAAAAATTTTTAATTAAAAAAAGGCATACGGCAAAAGTAACTACATATTCCAAGCTGTAATTTTTCAAAAAGAATGGTCTTTTATTTTTAAACCCTTTCTGGGCAGAAGGGGGGGGGGGGTCAGTTTTACAGAGAATGCCCCAGTAATATATCAAATTAGTTTTACTTAATAGAAAAAAGAAAATAAAAAATGAAAAGTGGGAAAAGGAAAGTTGGAAGTGAAAGTGGGAAATTAAAGTGGAAAGTAGGAAGTAAAAGTGGATAGTGAAAGTGGAAACGGAAAGTGAGAGTGGAAAGTGGGAGTAAAGTGTGAGAGTGGAAAGTTGAAGTGGAAGGTGAGGGTGAAAAGTGAGAGTGGAAAGTTGAAGTGGGAGGTGAGGGTGAAAAGTGAGAGTGGGAAGTGGGAGTAGAAATTGTGAAGTTTGAGTCTACAATCTAGATTCTTGATTCGGTATTTCACATTTTCTATTCCGGATGTAACATTACGGAATACGGTATATGCGGAATTTAGAATGTCCGATATACGGAATAAGTTACGTAATCGATCCCAAATCCGTATCCCAGCCTGGGTCAAATTCCCCGTTTCCACCAGTTTGAAGCCAAATGGATAAAAGAAAACAAAAAAATCTATTTTCCAAATACAAAAAAAAATAAATTCACAAAAGTTGACAACTTTTTTTGAATACAAATTTAAAAGTACGTTTTGCATAGTGCTGTACACGCTATCAGGGTTGCATATGGATCGTCGAAGCTTGAACTGGAAGGGGGAGTTAAATACCGAGGGCACGAGTGTCATTCCGCATTCGTCTGTATATAGTTATATATACGTATATACAATACACGTATATATCTCAACGAGTCGGTAGCGTCGATGTTTGTAGTGGTAGTGATGGTGGGTAGTAGGATTTGCGAGACGTCACGGCGAAAATACGCGCAATTGAACTTTTCAACCCCTCTTGCCGTGCGGCCACCCTTAGTCTGCTTCTTCCCATCCTCCGCTGGCGCTTCCACGAGGAGCTCCAGCGTTCCATTTGCGTCCGTCTTTCTCTGACTACATAGCCGCCCACATAACGTCCTCGTTCCAATCCACCCACCCATCTCAAACCGGAGTAAAGCTACCCCCCCTTCACCCTACCACCGTGGCCTTCTCGGGTCTTTTGTCATGGCACCCTTGTTCGCGCTGTCCCACTCTATTTGCCACCCCCTGTCGTTTCCATCATCCCTCACAGAGCCTGGTAGTACCGAGGGTCCGTGTGGTACACGAGATTCTCAACATTGAACGAGAGAAGGAGATTCGCAGAGCGAGAGAGAGAGAGAGAGAGAGAAAGAAGAGGAAAGAGTAAGAGACTGAAAATCGGTTGGGATTTCACAGGTCCTCGTAAACGTGCAGCCAATGAGGAGGGTTCTTTTTCCTGCGTCCCAGATCACGACAATATCTCTACTTTAGCATCAAATCCGGCTCAATTTTCCCTTTAGCTATCTATATCTATAAGTATATGTATAAATATCTTTGCGTTTAGAAATACAAATTATGGTTTTGGCTTAATCATTGTGAGAGCTTAATTGTCAGTGGTTTATTATTCGGATAATAATATTATATGATATGTTTCACGGTTCATGTTCCCGTTGGTGTGAATTATTCAACATAAAAGGCGTGGTTATTATCTGGGTCGACATGTTCTCTCATCGTTTTTCCTCATCAATATTCATCTATTGATCTATAACTATCCATGTGTTAATGAATGGTTAAAATTTTACGTGCCAGGAAAGGGGAGACATGGATGTCCTCAAGCGGCAATTATCCAATCAGCAATTAACCACACTGGCGCACAATATATCCACCGGTGGTAAATTTATTTTTGATAAATGTATATCTGCCACTATTTTGTAACTATTTCTGTTTTAGAGATGCACAGAATTTTTGGTAGGGCGCCAGGGTAATGAGATCTTAATAGCCAACTTCACTGATGCATAAGCAGATTGGGGCAAGTAGGACAATTTCTGCACAGGTAGTTCAAAGAGACACTACTTAGTTGAAAAGGTGTGTAGTAGAAACAATTATGTCAAAAGCTGTTGAATTAACTCTCACTTCCCACACACCACGAGATCTTCCTCTAAGCTTACTCTAATCTTCTCAAGGATTATTCTTAAGCTTCCCTTGGGAACTTGAGGGAAGCTTCCCCTAAGCTTAAAATGTCCGCCTGGAGGGAAGCTTCTACCGGAATATCATGGTAATCTTTCATCAAAATATAAAAGAAAGCTACCTTGAATATTTCAGTAAAATGTTCATTTTCTAAATATTTCCTTATTTACGGGGTTAGGTCCCAGCATTGTAAAAAATCATTTTTTTGTTGCATTTCCTGAAAATAGTATGTATGTAGTGTGACTGTTATCCTCGATAACAGATAGCCGACATCAGCTTTTAATTATCAATCTCATAATTGTAACAATTTATTTATCCTTTAACTCATAAATTGGTAAAAAATTTCAGAATCACCTAAAACTAAAAGATCAAGTTAAATGTCTGTCCCTTATTATAAAAATAGAATTAAAGATCAACATAAATTATCATAAATTATTTTATCAGACAATTGTAAGTATAATTTTAATACAAATCCTAATGCATTTTGAAAGATTATAAGCTCGGAAAATAAATATCTACGAATCCCCAGTGTCATGAAACAAAAACATCAAATGTTTGATACTCCCCAGTCAATTTCTAATTTCTTCCTAAAATCTACTGCCTTCATCCTGGCTGAGCCACTTTGTTTCCTTTTTAATAAAATGTTAGCGACGGGAATCTTTTCAGATTCTTGGAAAATAACAAGAGTAGTTCTGGTTTTTAAATCTGGAGACAAAAGTGACATCACTAACCATAGACAAATCTCAATAGTTCCCAACTTTGCAAAGCTTTCGAGAGATCCGTATTTAAGCATATTATATATTTACCTTTACTATATATTAATTACTTACATAGCGGATGAGCAAAATGGGTGCATAAATAATCGTTCTACTGCCAACAATCTAATTAGCATCATCCAAGTGACTAACGATGTAATTTCTGAACGAAATCAATTGGATGTGGTTTATACTGACTTCTCGAAGGCCTTTGATACAGTTAATCATAATCTTCTCTTTTCAAAACATGCAAATGTAAATCTTTCATATTTTTTTCTTGTATAGTCGGAAGTGGAAAATCTGCAAAAGTTTAGATATCTGGATCAAATGCAAGGTCATGTGGGGATGACCACCCTTATGTATGTTCTGGGGTCGACTCACTAAAAACCACTCCTTTAAGTGAACTTATCTCCAACCTACGGAACTACCTTTCGGCTTTAAGATTCGCAGGATGAGGTCCCTTCTCATCGCTTACGCGATCCTACCGTACCGCTCTTGTTCTAGCTTCACTTATTTTAGTTCTTGCTACTGTCTTCTTAGCCTCCTCGAGGGCTGATCTAAAGACTTGGAATCCTCCACTGCTAGGCTCGTGCACAAAGAGAAGAGTTATTGTTGTGGTAACAAAACACGTTTAGTAACCTAAAATTTTGTCATTTGAACCGTTCTAGCAGTAGCTGTAACTAAACAGCGTTGAGTTCCGTTTAGTTAACGATACTCAACAGTATTTTTGTCCTCACTATCTCTTGAGTGAATGCTACTGCTAGTGTCCCCTGTTTCCATCGACTTCGGTGTCCTTAGAGGGGAAAGCTTCTCTATTGGAGTCTCCTCTGATTTGTATCAAGGGATCTCCTTTTCTTGTAGGCCTTGTCCTCACAATGCGCGTGTGGCTGACGTCTGGATTTACTTCCTCGCACAAAATTTATCCAATACGTCAGCGTACGTCTTCTGGACTGCCAGGACTTCTATTCCTTTTTCGTGATTCTGTGCGAGCACATCTAACTTCATGAGCTTAGAGGTATGTTCTTCCTTCCCTCCTTAACTTTTTGTTCTCCTCTGCGAAGCCTATTGTGGATTTTAGCCGATCGTCGCGTCGCCGTTATCGCTTATTCCGCTCTCAGTACTTAGCACTTCTCACGCTCTTCGTTGATAGCCTCCTCGTCTAACTCTGAAGGCACCGGACTAATAACACTTTTAGTGCTACTAACACTCAAGAGGCTGGATGAACTTCCTCTTCTACTTCTTCCCTCTCCTTCTATGATGGTCTCTGGATCCAACCTTTACACGATGACCCGTGGTATTGCAAGAAATTGTGCGCTTCTACAATTCGTGTGCACTAAAGCACCAGTCGAAAAATTCATATCCGCAATGAGGGACCCCAAAAACCTCTAGGCAGAATTTTTTATTAAAATACATTAAATTTTTAATTCCCATGTCCGCGAAAAGTCATTGGATCTAAATGTCGTTAGGTCAAAAAGACTTTTCTACCAAATGACTTTTCTATCAAATAACTTTTTAATCGAATATGTCTTTCAGACCAAATGGCTTTCTAACCGAATGTCTTTTAGATCGAATGTCTTTCTGAATAAATTTTTGTTTCACACAATGTTATCTAGATTTAATGGCATTTCGATCTAATGTACAATTCGACAAAATGTTGTTTTACCGTATTTGTTAATTATGGGGTCGATTAGATATTTATTCTTTTGTTTGCTTTTTTTATTTTTCTTAATGATTCCATAATATCTGGAAAATATTGTGTCAAAGTTTCAAATCAATCAGAGCAAAATTGACAAAGTTACGAGTATTTGAGGGTCCATCGCTTCAGGCAGGGTTTCTATGCCAGTTTGACATCAAGCTGCTCAAAACAGTAAAGCGGAAAGAGTTTTGCGTAGGCAGATGCAAAAAGATGTTCTGAATTATCTTGATTGAAAGCTTTTTGTGGATTTGACATTGACGACTCTGTGTGGGTATAAACAGAAAAAAAGTTATGAAGTTTTATTTCGAATTGTTTAGTGTGCAATACTTTAAAGCTTTCTGATGAATATTGTTATATTTTTGTTGTCCGTGTACAACAACGCCTACAACAATATAATGCTCATCAGTCGTCGTCGAAATCAATAATCAATTATTATTTTTGAATTGTAAGGAACAATTGTCTACTTGACTCAGAGATCGTGACTATAAATGACCGCAAATGAGGGGATTGGATATCACGTCTTCCCTCTTTTCGTAAGAGCATTTAAAAACCACGCTGCAATAATTGTCGCAATCATAATACTAATGTATAATTAATTGTATACAGAATTCAAAAATTTTTATACAAATTCAGTCTACAATAAAATTTCTCATTTGTTAAAGTAGAATGTTAATTTTAATAATTCGTTTTAATACTTGGTTAGTCATTCAACCAATATGTAGAGAACCTTATATCCTTGATGTGTGGAATGAAGGGATTTTAGGTATTTAAATTAAAAGAAACAAATGACGTAAACAATTATTAGGTAAATAATTAAATTATTTTAATTAAATTAGGTATTATGAAAATTTGTATTTAACATTTTTTAAAAATTACGGAGTTCGGCCGTAACAGCACTCTGTCGTCAATCATGGTCACTCTAATAGCCCCTTTTTAAATTCTTGTTTTGTGTTTTTCCGCTAGTGGAACTACAGCTGTCTCATTCGGGTGACCTAATGTCCCTAAAGTGACGTCGCAGACTGAGAGCTCTGTACTGACTCTGAAAAGACGCCAAACTTCTCAAAAGGAGGCATTAGACGACTCTCAAGGGTTCTCAGAGCTCCTGAATCGTGGGTTTACATGAAAATAGCAAATAATACTTTTTGAGCTCTCTGAAGTCTCGTGATACTTTTAGTGTAAAACACAGCTTCCTATGGGAGATGCAAAATTGATTGGAATGGTTGAAACTTATTTCTTGAGGGCTTTTGGGATCGCTGATCGCCCTCAAAATTATAATCAACCATATTATAATTATTGGAAATTAAAAGTTTTTTAAATTGTACTTGGCACTATTAATTAAATCAGTCAAAAGTAGACAGACTGCGATACTATTACACAAATTGGATGCCACAAAATCCTTTCTAAACAAAAATAAAAATATAATGTGCCCTTCGGCTGACAAAGGAAACACCACTGTAGCTATAACAAAATCTGATTATATAATAATGTAAAAGTACAGGCTTCGCTTTCAGACATCAATACTTATTTACCTCTTGACAGCAACCCATTAGACAATTTGCAAAAATATTACTATAATATTTTATTAAATTTAAATGCTAGAGGTTTTTTAGATAGGTAGATTTTATAATTACAGGCAGCTAACGCAAACCAATACAAATTTAACTAAATTTTATGGCCTTCCAAAAATACATAAAGTTGTTTACTCTTTAACCCTTTAACGACGAGGTATGCTGCTTCAACATAAATTTCAATCTCTTACAATTAGTAGAAAAAAGCCATAAAAGTTTTCAAAAGTTCATACCCTACTTGAAAAATATTCATTTCTAATTTATACTTTTTTCGATTTTGAATTTAAAATGGCGCTAGAAGGACAAAATATTTCCTAATTTTATACGTAAGATGACAACCTTTTTCAAAAGTGCTCAAATCTGATTAAAATTTGTTTTGGAGGTCGCTGATTACGAATCTGATAACAGATTTTCAAAATTCAAAATGGCGGATCCAATATGGTGGATGACTTTTTTAAAAACTGATCGGATTCGTTTGAAACTCGTTACTCGGGGGTTTTCGGGGTTGCTGATTACGAATATGATGTTAGTTTATAAAAATTTAATATGGCGGATCCAATATCACAGATATTTTTTTAAAAAATTGATCGGATTCGCTTGAAAGTTACTCTGTCACTGATTACGAATCCGATGTTTGTCTTTCAAAATTCAAAATGTCACATTCAATATGGTGGACAAAGTTTAAAACAATTTTTGGATTCACTTATAAATTTATACTTGGGTATCTTGAGGTATCTTATACATTTAGTAACTTGAGGATTTCTTTTTGGAGTGTTTATTAAATACATATTGAAATGTGGAAAAAAAAAATTTTTTAAATGATATAACAAAATGTTGCGTTGGCAGTAAATTTCATATTCAAAATCGACTATACTTTTACGTCCGGAATAGTTTTTTGAATAGTTTAAGTCCTGGAATTAAAAACAAAGAAATTTTTTAAGCTATATAGTATAAACTTTGGAAGTACATATGGATTTTTTAATTATTGTATGTAAACTTTATTTTTTATAAACAATTTACTGCTTATTTTTTGTCAAAAAGTCGATTAATTTACTTAAAAAGAGCGCCATTTTTTACAAAAATTGATATAAAAAAATCCATTATGTACTCCCAAAGTTGATATTAATTTCTTTTTTTTTTCCAAGACTTAAACTTTTTAAAAAACTTGTCCGGCCGTTTTGGTCACTAAAAGGAACAGTCAGTTTTTACTATGAAATTTATCGCCACCATTTTGTTATAAAATTTTAAATAACATTTTTTTTTCTTACCTTAATATGTATTTAACAAACCTTAAAAAAATCCTATTCATTTTTTAATTTTCCGAAACAAACTCATTAACAATAGGCCATTTTTGGCTCTAGAGTGATATTACCCCTTAAGACCTAAAGTTTCTATTATTGGGTCTCCTATATATTTTTAATTTAAATAGTTATTCAAAACATTAAACGACTCAATAAAAAAAACCAAAATATCACATTAAAAACAGTTATTCTTTCATATAAAAAATTAATAACTTAACAATTCCTAAAAATTATATTTTAATTAGTCTAGATGTGAAGTCTCTATTTACTAAATTCCTATTATGAACATTTACAAGCACAAAATTTCTTTTTATATTATATAAATTTTAATGTAATATTCTGACTTTATCACTTGGTAGTGGCAGGACATCAAATATTTTCGAATTTGCCTCGATTAATCAACAGTGAAAAATTTTAAAACTGTGAATCAACGTGAACCAGGATTTCGCTAAATTCACATTTCAATTACGAATTTCTCTTAATCTGTCGGACGTATGGTATAAAAAAAATTGAACTCGAAGTAATCGTTAACCACAAAGTTTTATTTGTATAAATATATAAATTTTGTTTGAATTAAATTCTGTTCGACACTTTAAAAAAATGAGTAATATTTTATATTTTGATAAAAATACTACTTGTCATTATTAGAATTTGTTGAATTTCTTAATATTGTTGTTACAATTTGTTTATAATTTGTTGTTAGAAATTGTTTGCTATTACAATTAGTTTGTTTTTATAATTATTTGTTGTTATTACAATTACAATTTGTTAATTATTTTGTTACTACTATTATTTGTTATTACAATTATTTGTTATTATTGCAATTATTTGTTGTTATTACAATAATTTTTTAAATTATTGAAATATTAATCTGAATAATTACAATCAACAATATCAGCGCTCGGTTATGTTGGTATGTTTATAAAAATTTTAAAATTCAAATTTTATCATTTAAATTAATGAGTCGAGAGGAGGAATATAACTTCAGAAATTATATGCAAAAATTTGTATGTACTTATCACTATACTGTTTTAATAATTAATGTTCTATACTTAAAATAAATTGAAAAGTAGGTTAAACAAGGTGAAACAATTTAATTAATTTACGTCTTAATTTTGGAATTAATATATACTATCTGAATATCCTCTAAATACTGGACATTATATATGGACAGCTATATCTCATATATAGAATCAGGTTAGTGAGCGAGAAGAGGAGATATAGAGTCGGAGGTCGAATCTAAGAGCCCTTTCTCACGCGATGACCATCATCCCTCCGGATCAAACCAGAATTGAAGTAACAACCCCTTCCCAATCTCGAGAGATTTCAACATTGGGATTTCTCTCTTCTTTTCTCGCGTGTTGGGTGCGGCTTGACCGTTGTCCAGTGCTCCAGCATCCCTTCGCAATACCGGCCCGTGAGAATCACGTCTTTGAATCAAAAAACTGGTCCATAGGCACCGCGAATCACAGAATCCCTACCGCCGCAGTTATAGTGGGGCCTTTTCTCAATTCAGTTACCAAATTCTCACTTTGTCTGCAAGACTCGCGATGAACTGTCGTATTGTTCGTGATTTTTATCTTGCAGATTGTCCTTATTTTTATTAATTCTAAATAAAAATAGTGAAAGTGTTTGGTGATTTTTTGTTTTTAACGGAAAATTCTTTCGGATTGTGAAATTTTTTTAATTGCATTTCTCGACTGGTCATTATTATTCGTATTCTGATTGTCGTTTTGGAGCGATTGTTGATAATTAGTGTTCTTGTGTATAGATTCTGCGAAAGGAAATTGATATCCGTTGATTTCAAAGTCGGAATATAAGCTTAGGGGGTTTGTCTGGTTTGGTAAATGACTCGTCGGTGGGGGAGTAAAAGCAGTAGTAGTTCTTGACATCTCAAGTGCCTTTGGGCTAGTTTCTCAAATCTTTGACTCTCTGTTGCCATCGATTTTCTATCGTACAAAGTTCCTGGCGACGTTTCCTTCTTATCTCGACCCGCAATTCGTAATAAGAAATTCTCATCATATTTTTTTTTTTTTTTGCTTCAAAAGAAAACAGGGATTCGATTTTTGTTGCGTATCAGATTGTGAACCAGTGCTGAACGAAATTCCACTTGGCGCCATCTTCTGCTTTTTTGGATTTAAAATTAGGTTTTAGTTGAGGGATATTGTTCAATTTTTGCTACTTCTGCTTTTGATTTTTCTTTCGCTTCTCTATCTTTCTAGCACTGTTTTAATTTCCGCTTCTGCTTTTAGTTTTGTGCATGATTAATTTCTTGTCACTATGCTTGATACTGCTTTCTAAATTCTTTTTTTCATCCTTTCGGTTTGCTTTGCGGCTTTTTATTGTCATTCAGGTTCTATAGTTTAGCGACAGTGTTGAAAAGATTTTTATCACTCTTCACGTTGGTTGGACGTTGGTTCTTTTTTTTGGGGGTGGGCGAGGGGGAAGATTCAAAGATTTCAGATTCCTGTGAAGTTGGAGACGATGGAAAATTTCTCGGAGCGAAAATGGATCAAAGACAAAAGTGGCGCGTGTGAGCAATGAGTTTCAGTGTCCCACTGAGTTCGGAACCTTCAAAACAAGACGGGAATTCCTTTTTTTTGGATGCTGGCCAGATAAACAAAAGCCGCTGTCTGTGCGAGTGGAAGTGAGGATCGACGATCCACACGGAAGGCAGAACGTGATTGGTGAGGAAAATGTAATTAGTATCGGGGTTTCACCGCTCTCTCTACTTCTTCTCCATATATGTATATATATATTGCAACCGAATGGATGGATATCCTCTCTACTGTCACGCGTGTACACCTCGGGCGATGTGAGCATGTTCCCTATATTGTGTGGCATGTATCTATTATAGATATCGTTGCGAGATTGCCGAGCAGATTGGAATTGGTCACGGGGTACTCTCTATATATGATCTCGTACAGTAAAAAAAATTATAACCATAGGGGAGTTCATTACTTCACAGAAGTTCAATAATTGATGGATTATATCCATCATACGCGTATATATGTATAATGTACACGCTCATGCCTGCTGATGTACCGCCGTCAAAGACTGGTTTTTAGTACACTGAAAAAAAAGTGCTGTTGAATCAAATATCTCCATGCTATTGAATTCCCCGTCATTGATTCAATGACACATTTATTAATCGAAAAGTATATTGCTTAAAATGAAAAAATGAAACTGTTTAAATTAAAAGTACGGTACTGTAGAATTAATGATATTGTGCAAATTGTTTCTATAGTTCATCTATATATAGCAACAGAATAATTTATTGCTTCTTTGACATTATTCATTTGAAGCATCTAATAGGTAAATTTGAAGAAAATGCGTGTAAATTTAAATCAAATGAAAAATTGTTTGCTCCAAAGAAGGGCGCTCTGAAAACGAAAGCATATGCTTTCGTTTCAATGAGTGGTGCTATTGCGGACTGCCTATAGCATATGCTATAAAAATAAGAACACTATGTTTTGAGACATTGACAGGTACTAAATTTATTGAAATACTTACCCACATATATTTATATGTTTATTAAACCTGTCGTTTTTGAGATTCCAATATAAAAAAGTATTATTTAAATTCTTTTAATTAATTAATGACTAGTTAAATATAAATTCCCTATATAAATTCCCTTATATACGCGAAAAATCTCGAGCACGGTATTTAACCACAAAGTAAGTGCCCAACGTTGAGAAGCGGATGTATTACATTGCAGCGCGGCGGTTCTCGTCTATCACGGAAGTTAAGCGTCGTTGGTCGCGGTTACTAAATGGATGGGTGACCGCTTGGGAATAGCCGTATTTTTCTGACTAAAAAAGATAAGTGTGTTTGAATGTGTATGTGTGTGTGTGTGTTTAGCCGTTGGGAAAAATGAAAATAATAATAAAGATGTATATGTTAGTGTGAAAAATTGAAAAAAAGATGTGTATAAAAAGTGTTGTGTTAAAGGTGTGAGAATTAATTATAGTATATAAAAAACATGTTAACAAAAATTCCCTTTTTTCAATTTATCGTTGGTATATATTTAACCACATAAAAGAATTGAATTAACAGTATGGTGTTATTCAATCGATAGCAACAACTAAAAAAATTAAGAATACAAATTTTTGAATCATAAAAATGATGCTTTTAAATTTAAAAGTTATAGTCATTGACTCAAAAGCATATACTGTTAAATTAAAAAATTTTGTTTATTCATTCAAAAGAATTCACCTTCGAATTAACATAGTATGCTGTCAATTTGAGAAATATGCTTTTGTTTCAAAGAAAGTGATACTATCGAATCATTAGAATCGGTGCTTTCAAAACAACAGCATATACGTTAGGCAGCCCGTTATGACACTATTCAATGAATCAAACCCATATGTCATTGATTCAACAGCATTTTTTTCTCCGTGTACATTTTTTATTAAAATTCCACAGTCAACCCTCTCAGTAAATCCGGTTTCCCAGTTGCGAAGAAATTTCCAAAAGTACCCCCTCAATATATCCTATCGGAATTTCTTTATTCAAACTTTTTTATTTAGCTTTACAATTATAAAATTAAAGAACACTACCCACATGAAAAAGTTATCCGGAATGATTCCGTAAATTGTCGAATTTTCGCAAATTGATTAATATACAGAATTAAGAGAGAGAGAGAGAGAGAGTATAGGTTTTTTTTTAAATATAAACATAAAAAAACATAACGAATCCTACAAATAAAAAATCACCAGAAGTTTTTCAGTTTTAATTTAATTTAGACTTAATTACATAAATAGAAATTTTTAATATTCATCATGTCGGCTCCAAGAAAAGATACTTTTACTTTTAAAAACTCAATAATATAATAATTATTATATATAAATGTATAATAAGAACTCAATACTCTAAAACGACTACTGCGACTATTCAAATCGGCACACTGACCTAAAACATTCGCGACCTGTAGAATAAATTTAAGAAGGACCGCGGATATTAGGGACTTTTCGCAATTGACGTATCCTCTATGAATATAGAGATCTCCAAAAAGAATCAATTGTGTCAAAGTTAGCGAGACTTTAATATCTTTGAAATTAAATAAATGAGGATAAGGATTCCGCTCACAACAGTTAACACAAAGGTTAATGAACGAAATCTTCTTATATCAAAATGCGACTTTACCTGTAGTTTCAATTAAATATTAGGGACAAAACACAATAAAACCAAGTAATTGAAAAATAAACATTTAATTAATAATAATGCGCGTTACAACGAGGCGCATGAAAAGTCTCTAATTTTTATTTTCCGAATCTTTATTTTATCGAAATTCTTTTTATCTAATAATAATTATAATTATAACTAGCAGAGCTACGCGCGCGATATTTCTGCTTTTGTCTCTTATTTCATCGTGTGTATATACAAATGTGACTAAGACTTTAAGATGTTTTTTTCTTCTGCGGAAATGTTAGAAAAGATTACAAATTTTTTTGAAGAATATTAAAAAACATATAACACGAAAACCAAAATTAAATTTAACATACTAAGCAGTTTCACGACATAAATATAATAATTTTTTTGTTTTTATAATTATTTCCTTAAATTTTCAGTTTGCTTGAAAACTGTATTATTTCAAGAATTCGTTAGAAAATTTGAAAGTCGGTTACAAAACATACTTTTTTAAACTCGTATAAACTATGCTAGGGGAGACCGAGGAGGAAAGTAACAACGCTAATATCTTTTAAACAAATTAGCGGATATACAGAGTTTAAATTTTTTTGTAGTCAGTAGTGCCCCCTACAACTTCTCCATAGCGTGCAAGAGCATTTCCGGTGAGGTTAGGTCCGCTAGTGATGTGACGTTACAAAAACACGTCAAAAGTAAATTTTCGTTTAAATTTTCAAACCCTCGTATTTTTTTAATTACACAGTTAAATAAAATGTGCTTTTCGATTTTTTGTAGCTTAACTATCTGTCTTTAAGTTGTAATAGTGCATTTTTAAATTGTGTGTAATACTTTTGTGTAATTTTCACTTTTTTGTTGAAAAAGATAGTGAGGAGGAAAGTAACACGTTGTTACTTTCCTCCTCGTTTCAGTATATTGTGCATTCATTATGAAATGAGTGAAGTAAATCATATTTAAATTTTTAGATTAAATTTTGTTCGTTAAAAGGAATGAATTATAATTGATTATAATTAAAATAAAAAAATATTAAATAATATTATTATTATATATTATTATATAATTATATATATATATATTATATATATTATATATATTATTATTATTATATATTATTATATAATATATAATATATATATATATATATATATATATATATATTATTATTATATTATTATTATTATATTATTATTATTATTATTATTATTATTATTATATATATTATTATTATATTATTATTATTATATTATTATTATTATTTTATATATTTATTAAATTATAATTGATTGACTTTCGTTTTGACGTATTAACATAACCTTAAAATGGTTTATTGAACCAGGCAAAATTTTTATTTTGTGTTCATATTGTACAGCTGCACGGAGAAACTTTTTCTTATAATATTAAATATATTTGGTTATGTTTATTCTAAAAGTACGTTAGAATGTGAGGATTTTTCGTGCGTTGTGCTAATAATTTCAACATTAATACGAAAATATGATAAGTTCGTTATATATTAAGCAACCTTCGGTGTACAAAAATTACTATCTGCATTAGAAATAGTCTTATTTTTCTTTAGAAAAGAATAAAATGCTAGTTTTTGTTTGTGAAATAATACGGTAATTCTAACCTTTTTTCCACATATAGATAGAATATATAACAGACATTCTAACGTAGCATACCAATTTTGGAAGGACTGCGGGCGGACTTAACCGATTTCGCCCGAGCATCACCGAGACCATCACCTGACGTCGCGAACTAACCCTAATGTTTTCGAAGTTGAAATTCACACGTGTATGAAAGAAAAAAACCTTTTATTAATAAACGTGAATGTCTCCTCATGCCAAATTAAATTCAAGAACTGTTCCTCAATATAACATAATTTTTTTCACGACTTTTACTTATTTACATAATTTGATTAGAAAGTTATTTAAAAAAATGCTCTCTCTCGAAGGCACATATTTTTCCACTCGTTTAATATATAAGGACGATTCAGCTGTGTACTTCTAACGAATCGTGCGATCTTTCGGTTTCCGTGACCAATCGTCGTGTCTTTACTTGCGTGTGCGTGTGTGCGTTAATAATATAGGTTAGGTTCTTACGTCGTGTTAAATATATTTACCTACAGTTACAGTGACATACACTAATGCCATCTACCATCAGATCCAAGTATCACTATCGTCTCTATGAGTATCTATAGACAATTAATTTGTTGTGTTTCTTTTTAATTCATGGCTTTCCCAACTTTGCAAAAATTATTATTTTCTTTCTAAAACAACATACTAATTTTCGTTAGTTTCCTTATGAAGAACTGTAAAATATATACTGAATGAGTGTTTTTGATAGTCTCAATAGCAATTTCTATAACCTATGTCGTTTTTCCCTTGAATCTAACCTAACATACTAAAATGTCTCACCAGTTTTAAGAATTATTGGTATTAAAAGTTTCTCCGTGTGGTGAAAATAATTACGTTTGTCATAATTGTTAATTTTTGCTTTTAAACTTTAGACAAAGTTACTTTTATGTTTTAAAAAATTAATGTTTTATTTTTTCCATGCCAAAAATATGAAACATATGCAAAATTAAGCAAATTTTCTTAAGTGGTGAAAACTATTACGTTATTAATTATTAATTTAATCTATATACTTCGTATTTTTGTTGTACATTTTAATAATTTAATATTATAACGTTTAAAAGTAGATGTTACATCTGTGATATAGATAAGAAGATAATATCTATGAGACGACATAATGTACCAAAATGTATTAAATTTAAATATGTATTAAATTTGTGCCAAATATGTACAATTTGTACTTTAAATATCTTTGTATTTTTCTAAGTTGATAATAAAAATATTTGAAATTAATAATAGTCTTGAAATTATAATATTTGCCATAATTCTATAATGTTACATTCCTCCTAGGTGCTGTTACTTTCCTCCTCGGGGGTTAGGAGGAAAGTAACAAATGCAGAGGTCGTGAAAAAGTCATGCTGTGAACTGATTATTTAATCTAAATGTCTAATTCAAATTTTATTTAACAGATGAAAGTCCAAGCTTTCAATTAAGGTATCAACAAAAATTATTGCTCAAATAGTTTTAACGCTACAATAAAAAAACTGATTTTTGTTACTTTCCTCCTCGGTCTCCCTATATTGTACACGGTGGTCTTCAAGCACATTTAGGTTTACCTAAAATGAGTCAAAATTGTGCTAACGCAGTTTTATCTGAAATCGGTCCAAGATTTCAAATTTTAATTTCCGAAAATCGTAGCTGATTCTTTTTTCGAAAAAAAAACCAAAAAACCATATATATATGGGCAATTCCACGTGAGATTTAAGTCGACCTCTTAAAATAGGCCAAAAATATTTTTTTTCTATTCTGTATCGAAAAAAACAGATACGTATTTTTTCATTTTTGTTTAATTGTCCAAATTTTCGAGTTATGAATTTTCGAAATTTTGGACTTGTAATTGTAGACCTATATTTAGTAGTTTATAAGTCAGAAAATATTGAGTTTAGGAAAAAGTTGTCAAAGAATGAAAGTTTTAGTTTTCTTTCGACTTTTAAGAAATGTAAACAAAAAATTTTTTTTTTAATTTTTTATTAAAAGAATTTTTTTATATAAAAAAATTAATTTTTTCTAACTTTGGCCCGGATTTTTTTTATTTTTTTAAAATTTATTTATTCCTTATAATATAGAGAAGATTTTCCAAAAAATCCCGAGGTGGGACTGATGTGTTGAATGAGTTTTAAAACATTTTCAAAAATCACTTGCAAGCATCACAGTGGGGATTTTTTTACAATTAACTTCTAAAACTGTCTATACAGCGTAGATCCTTTAATTTAAAAAAAGAGTGTTATCACCCTAAATAAATGTCTGGAGTTGTGTGCAATTCTGTTTATTTTTGTGGTGTCGATATTGAAAGCTTTTTTCAACCTACTTTTGAAAATTTTTTCGAAAAAGAAAATAGGGACCATTCAAGTATTACGTAAGCATTTAAGGGGAGGGGGGTGGTCTAGCTATTGCTTATTTCCATTAGAAAAAATGGCGCTAATGCATATAAAAAATCTTACATGGGGGAGACGGGGTTTAAAAACCTGAAACATATGCTTACGTAATACTTGAATGGCCCCATATCAACTTTTAAGTATATTTTTTGAATTTATTCTCATCGCGATTTTTTAGATCCTTCCCTCACAGCATAAGATATTGCAGGATATCCAAATTATATCCAGTGAATATCCCATGGATATCCTACAGATATCAAAGGGATCATTTCAGGATTTCCGAAAATGCGGAAGTTTGGATATCCTATGGATATCTCATGGATGTCGAAAGATATCGATATGATATCCATAAGATATCCAAAAAATATTTTATGATATCCTTGGGATATCTCTGTGATATCCCGTGGATATCTTATGGATATCTCAGGGATATTATATTGATATCTCAGGGATATCTTATGGATATCTCAGGGATATTATATTGATATGTTTGGGACCTCGCAAATTTGCATTGTAAGTTTGCAGCAAACTTGAGGCAAATAACAAAATGTCCGCCTTGTGTAAAGTTTGCGGAGCAATCTTACTACAAATTTTGACAGAAAATTTGCGGAAAAGTTGTAACAAACTTGCAGTGAACTTTCTGAAAACTTTAAAAATTTTCAAAAAAAACCTTTTTCTTTATACCTCGATCGAAAGTACGCACTTCCCTCTTAGACTTCGCAGCTGAAAGTCAAACATTTATGCTTTGGTTGATATACACACACTCCCTCTATTACAGCGAGAGTAAAAGAACCCGGTAAGAAGCGAGGAATAGAAAAAGATTAAATTTCCAGAAATATTCTGTTAAACGAGGATTTTTTAATCTTTCTGAATAGGCGAATTTCCAAAAAAACCCAATTCCTCTGTGAACAGCAAAATATCAGAAAAATTAATTCTTCTCTATTACTCGTGTCAATGAGATGATAAAAAAGGATTAAGAGTTTCTATTTTTTTGAATGCGCAAAATTTTTCTGCTTCTCAACGTTCCAAAAAAATACAGAATCCTATCCTTTTGAATCGACAAAGTAAATCTTGTAAAAGCGAATTGAAAAAAATTAGAAATAGCTATTCTTTTCAATCGACTTTAAGCGATTTTACGTAGTCAATTCAAACGAATAGAAATTGTTTATTCTTTTCAATTAACTGCTTCGAATTTTAGAAACGCATTAAGAGGAATAGAACTTTTGACAAACAATTTGAAAAAGCATAATCTTTCCAATTATTTGTAGGAGCTCCTCTAGTTATTGTTTTAAAATAAAATGCAGTGACAGCTATTTTTCGCGTCGTGTGAATTTCATTGTAATTTCAGTGCTAAACAGCTAAACTATTAAAATTAAATATTAAAACTAGTGAAAATATGGTTAAAAACGCACAGTGCTTACGATAAAATAAAAAATTCTCTTATTGAAATAAATGAAAGAAATTTTCAAGTGTTCAATGTTTAACGTCAAGTTTTCAAAACCTAACCTTTTTTCAAGTGAAATATTAAGTGATAGTAAAGCAATTCAGTGGAATAGAAATTTCTACTGATTTGTTGTACTCTCTCACTCTTTTGATTTCGCGTTTCATATTTTAGTGAAGTCAATTAAGAATAATAGATTTTGCTACTTTTCCTTGCTTCACCGAGGAATTGGATTATTTTGGAAATTCGCCCATTCAAAAGAAATGAACTTCTGAATTCTTTTCAATTCCTCGCTTCTTACCGGGAATTCTTTGGTGGTAAAAATACCAATGTCGGTAAATAAGAAAATTATAAGTTCCAGAAAATTTAACGATTTTTTTATTTTAATATAGGGGAGAGTCTCCAGTTGTGAGACACCTCCAGTTGTGAGACAGTCAATTTTTTTTAACATGCAATATTAAAAAGCCGATTGGTTTATATAAAAACATTTCTTTTTGTATGAGCCAACTTTTTCGTGTACGCCGAAGCGGATATATAAACTGTTTTTGTTAAATACCAACACTGTGTGTGATAATCGACTAAAGAGCGTTTTTTCAATAAATGCAAAGTACTTTTTTTCCAAGTTAATTAATTGGAAAAGGTAAATGTAATGCATTTTCTTTTAGTGTTTTCCTTATATTTTGTGATGCAATATTGCATTGTTCCAATCTACGGCTGAAAATAATTTAATTTTCCTTTTTCAAAATAGCGCCGATTTCTGGGTGTGAGACACAGCATATCACCAGTTGTGAGACGGTGTCAACACCCATCTGGGCAGCATAAAAAATACGACTTTGCAGGCATACTATTTAAACGTTGTTTTGATTTTTTTTCTAGTATTTTTGGGCATGTCAAGTGGAAAGAAGTCAATTGATTCAGAAGAAATCAATTTTAATGCTCTTGTTGAAGCTATTAAATTGTGTTTATTTGATAGTCATATTTTGGCGAATAAATATTATCATTTAGTATATAATAATATATATTATTAATATATTTAATTATTTATACTAAACATAACGTTTTATGTCAAACTTATTAAATTTTAGCAATTTTTAATAAGTGTCTCACAACTGGAGACAATTTTTTTTTTTGAAAAAGCGATGTGCTCGGAAAATGTATCGTAAAATATTTTGAGTTCATCGAAACACTATACTTTCTTTTAATAAAAGTTGCGTATTTCTGTTACCTTTCGAACGGTGTATTTTATTTACAATTTCGTTAACCTGTTTACAATTTACGGGTCAAAAATAAAACCCGTCTCACAACTGGAGACTCTCCCCTATAAATCGAGAATAAAAATTAACAAGAAGATTTTATAATTTATTTTTTCTAACACACGCACGGAAAGTACATCATTTCTTAACTGTGTAGAGGGTGGAAAGTATGTCTTTTCCGACGAGAGGGAGGGAATGTTACTTTACCTCCCTCTGACGTCATAACGGGGAGAGAAAAGTATACTTTACCTCCCCGTGACGACAGGGAGGTAAAGTACTTTTCTCTCCCCGCTATGACGTCACGGGGAGGTAAAGTATACTTTTCTGTCCCCGTTATGACGTCAGAGGGAGGTAAAGTAACATTCCCTCCCTCTCGTCGGAAAAGACATACTTTCCACCCTCTACACAGGTAAGAAATGATGTACTTTCCGTGCGTGTGTTAGAAAAAAGTACTTTACCTCCCTGTCGTCCAAAATCACATGTACACTCGACTCTCGGATTTTTTGCATTTAGTTCTTTTACACTCTCGCTTCTTTTGCAATTTTTCTCCCGCACCTTTTACCTTTTGTATTAAATAAATAAATGACTATAAAATTGTCAAAACATTTATTTCGCGATAACTTTGGTTATCTATAGTAAATTAGAACAGCTCCTCCATTATGTGATTAAAATTATATTAAAGTTGTAATTATTATAAATGTAAATATTGAAACTAAAACATAAATACTGTCATTAATTTACATATTTGGTTATACATATTATTTTGTTTTGCGTTACCATGGCATTTGTTTTGGTAAAAGGTATGAGAGGATTTGGTCCCGTAAGTGCAAAAGATCCGAGAGTCGAGTGTAATATATTTTGATAACAATGTAAAGATAAAATGTATCTTTATTTACGACTAAATATATGTTTCATTGAAAATTGTTAAAATTGTTAAATTGTTTTTTTTGTTTAAAACTGTTTTAATTGTTAAATTATTAAAATTTGTTTTTTAATTTGTTAAATTGTTGTTTATTGTTATTGTTAAAATTGTTAATTTCTAATAATTAATCAATTTAAAAAATTATACTATTATTATAATAAACTTTGGGTTGAAAACACTATTGTCGTTAAAATTTTTTATGAAGTAATTGTACTTTCCGTTTACGTGTGTTAGAAAAAATAGTATGTGCACCACGGGAGGAAAATGATTTCCACTTGTGGAAATCTTCTATTTTCCTCCCTATAGATGCACAATATAATATTTTATACGTGCCAGAATATTATAATAAAGTTTTAATAATTTAAAGAAATAACGACATTTTGTTTCTTAGAACGTTTAAAATTTCCGAAATATAAAATTAATTTTGTACGAACAAAAAAATTCTTTTGAGAATATAATATTAATTTATTTCGTTGCCCGTGTATTATTAGGTATAAATAAATCAATAAATTTATCTTTCACATTTTTTTCGTGCCTGCCCCCGACCAGAAGCACTCGCTTCGCTCGTGCTTCAAATGTCGGGGCAGGCGTATGTTGAATGACCACAAAAAATTTTTTGCAGTAGCTATGACACAAAATGTGCCAAAAAACACAGTTTTTCAGCCCTTTTTTCAAGTCTATACTTTCACCTGTTCCCCAAGCGAAACTGCTAGTAGAAAAAATTTTAAAAATTCACAGATATTCTTTAACCCTCTGCCTACTCAAGTGACCGTTATCGACAAAAAACGACAATTCGGTCGCCTGGTGGGGACTATGGGAAATACATTCAAAAGCGCTAGAGTGGGGATAAGTCGGCGTAGGCAGAGGGTTAAGGTGTGTACAATTAATTTTTGTTTTTGAAATTAAAAAATAATAATTAATTTATTGTTTACACAGCTTTATTCAGCTTAATGCTATCTTTTAAACAAATAGAGATAAAATGACGTTTTTTAGCTTAAAATGTGCAATTTTATAGTAGGATAAAATTATACATAAATTAAAAACTAAATAAATTGAATATTCTTCTCAAAAAATGAATTTACATATTTTGGACAGACGTTTTCTATTTACAAAAAGACAACAGAATTCTAGCTGTATTTAATCACTTCAGTTATATAATAAGTACATAACAACTAAAAGAAACAAGAAATTATTATAAATACGATTTATAAAAAATCAGTGCTCAAAACTTGATGTTCTTACAAAACGCTGATAACCTCAAAATAGAGTCATAATGATATAAGAAATATCATGCCGGAAAATGTATCATTAATTCAAGTATATTAATATTTATAAGATTTCTAAGACTTTTTAAATTTTTAAAATTTTTCTAAATTTTCTTTTGCATTTGATGTGAATAAAATAAAGTATAACATTATTTGAAATTTTATGTCAACAAGAAGATGACTAGACTGGCAACACAAAAGCAGACGATTCATCATGATCTAAAGATGCCGTCCAGTGTTGGCGTAAAGGCCTTTCTCCAATAGGTTTTAAAAAGTGTGCGAAGGACTGCGTCTGCGTCGGTTGCTATAGCAACACATGCTAAAATCAACGCAACGCAGTCATTTGCACACTTGTGGTAACCTATTGGAGAAAGGCCTCAATAGGTTCCCAAAACTCTGCGTTGCGTCGGTTGCTATGGCAACATATGCTAAAATCAACGCAACGCAGTCATTCGCAGACAAACGCAAAGTTTTGGGTTCCTATAGGCCTTTCTCCAATAGGTTTTAAAAAGTGTGCGAAGGACTGCGTCTGCGTCGGTTGCTATAGCAACACATGCTAAAATCAACGCAACGCACACTTTTTGAAACCTATTGGAGAAAGGCCTTATTGGAGAAAGGCCTTAAGGGTGCATTTACATGAAGGAGAGTAACGCGTTCATACCGACGTCGACTCTATTCTGGACTCTCCTTCAATGTTGATTCCTGAAGGAGAGTCCAGAATAGAGTCGAAGTCGGTATGAACGCGCTGATACTAACGCGCTCCTCCTATGTATTCCATATGGACGAGCGCGTTACTATCAGCGCGTTCGACTCTATTCTGGACTCTCCTTAAAGGTACGCTCTCAGTTCGTCTGTCTGCTGGTTGTCATGGTAAGATAATATATAAGGGTGGAGTCACATGGCAGCGTTTTGCGTTGCTTTTTGTAACTAGGCAATGAGTGCAAATAGAACAAACCTATATCTGTATCTCTCTCACACTCATTGCCTAGTTACAAAACGCAACGCAAAACGCTGACATGGGACTTCAGCCTAAGGCTGCTTCTACAACAACTTTTTTTCATCGACACGAACAAGATGCACTGTTAAAACCATGCAAAAAAGTTGCGCGCGCATCGTTTTCACGCTCATGTCGATGAAAAAAAAGTTGTTGTAGAAGCAGCTTAAGGCTGGAGTCCCATGACAGCGTTGTGCGTTGCGTTTTGTAACTAGACCATGAGTGTGAGAGAGATACCGATATAAGTTTACTCTATTTGCACTTATTGACTAGTTAAAAACGCAACGCAAACTTGTAACATATAACTTGTTATTTGTTATTATGTTAATAACAAATAATCAGACATTGTTTATTGTAGAATGATTAGTATTTTAACTAACTAAAATTTGTGAAGATCTATATCACTGAATGATAAATTTATAATAATTTTTAAATATTAAATCTGAAATTGGCAAAAATTAATTATCTATTCTTTAATAAAATTTCTACTACTACTAGCTCGACTGAAAATTCTCAATTATTTAATAATATTAAAATAGTTTATTTCTTAATTTCTAATTATTTACTAACAATAGACCAGAAAGTAAATTACAAAAAGAGGTTATGTTGCGATTGTCTTGGTTACAATAATTTATGTACCTATTACACGTAGAAAACCTCCAGAAAATAACTTTTACCCATCTCTGTTAAGTACACATCTTTGCATGGCAGCTTATTTTTACGTTGCGTTTTTTAACTAGGCCATGTTACAAGCGTAAATATTTGAAAGTGAAAGCTGTAACCTTATCAATGCCTCGGTTACAACGCCGACATCAAGTGTGGAACCGACTTAAATTCTTGAGCCCTATCGTTGGGTTTGCGTTGAGCAAAGAGTGTAAGAAGGATAGAAGTATATGAAAACGAAAAAACGTGCGTTAAAACGCAAGCATGTAGACACAGCCTTAGGATCGTATTGGAGAAAGGCCTTAAAAGTCTGTGTTGTGACTGGGGGTGCTTCCGACATTTGCTCTCTGAGCGCTCTGAAAATCCGAAACGTGGTTGGTTGAATTAGGGGAATTGCAAATTTTTATTGGCTACTCTAAATTTACAGTCTCGTGCTTTGTTTTCACGCTCTGTCTATCTCCGTCTATCTCGTGAAAACAGCACGAAATGTCAATTTAGAGTTTTAGCCAATCATAATTCACAATTCCTCTAATCCAACCAACCATGTTTCGTACTTTTAGAACGTACAGAAAGTGAATGTGAACACCCTATTCCACTTGTGGAACTAACCATGTGATAGAACAGTTGACCAGTTATTTAAGAATTATAAGAAGGAAAAAATGTATTTGACTATATAATATTCGATTTTTATAATTTTCGAAGCCACAAAATAAAGACAAAAGAGAAGAAAAAAAGACAATTTCTATCTTGTGTAGCGGTAGCAGGAGAAGTAAAAACAAATGAAAAAGTGACGCTTTTGTCGCTTTTGTCATTTAAGCTGGAAAACGTTCCTGTAGTTCCTTCTTTTAATTTAGTTTAATTTTGTGTGTTTATTAAATCTACAAAACATCGAAAGGAAGCAAATTGCTTACTGCCAGGTATGTATTTTCCTGTTTTATAGATTATTAAATTTAATTCGTGAAATAATACAATTTATCCTTCAAATTTGTTTTATGACATTTTCTTTTTTCATGAAAAACCTCCATATTAAAAAAAAATATTTTTACTTTATTTTCAAAATTTAAATAAAAAATTTATTAGCTTGTGATAAATTTATTTGACAGATTCAATTTAAGCAAATATGCTTATTTGTTATTTTGTTTTATATTAATTTTTTGATACTCCTTGATTAATTGATTGCATTTTTACATATAATGTATATATATGTAGTATAAATATTTTGTGTTTATTAAATGAATATTCTTCAAACTTCAAGAGTAAAATATGTTTATTGATAAAATTTATATTACTACTTATATAATTACATAATTATATTAAATATCCTTTTTTAATGAGCGCTTCCTGTAATGGAATTTTTTTTTGTCTCTATTTTATTAAATTTATTATTATTATTATTATTAATAATAATATTTAGTTTATTAAACATCAGGATTCTCATTTATTTACTAAAACCTACTCTTTATTACTTTTTTATAATTTCATATTATTTGGATACTTTTTTTCTAGATTTGAAACAAAAAATTAATACTTATTATCTTCAAAATAATTATAAATTTATGAATAACCTATTATCTTGTTTCATTATTACATACAAATATTGTTAATAAAATTTAACTTTCTTAATACAAATTTATTTACTCTAATCAAATTTTAGGAGATTTAAATTTCCTTTGATTTCTGTAAAATTATTTTTAATAAGAGAATTTCATTTAAACTACTTTATTAGAACTATCTGATAAGAATTGTTTTAAATCGAATTTCTGTTAAAATTAAAAAAAATGATTGATTATTAGAAGATTTATAGTAGGAATTTTTATAAATAATAATATTAATAATGTTTTGTAAATAGAAATGTTTAAAAACTTGATGTAAAAGTATAAAGATATTTTTAATTAAAAATTCTGAAAAGTAATTGAATTTTGGAAGAACTGCTGATTTACTATTTAGAAATAACTAAATTTTACAAGATTGTACAGTGAAGTTATTTAAAATTTTATTTCTTGTGTAAAAAACCACAATAAGTACTTTAATATTATTTTAACATAAATTATGAGTTTTAAAAAATTTAATTTTTAAAAATTGTACTTAAATCTTTAAAAGTTGTTTAAATACTCGAAAAACTGAACTGAAACTAATTGAAAATTTGGAAAATAATTGGATTAAATTTGAAATAAAATCTATAATTAAATGGTTTGCGTTTAATTTTTTTTGCAAACAGTGTTCAATGACAGGAAAACAGAGAGCTCAAATTGTTATTTTTAAATTCTTTGCAAGTTATGAACAGAAAAAATTCATAAAATTAAAAACGAAACATTTGTGTTGGTGATTTGCAAAGCTCGTAAAAATTATACCAAATGTCTTAGATTTTAAAAGTGTGTCTTAAACTGTGCAAAGTATGTGTTGTCAATTTCATTGCGATAATATTTTGGGGGCTATTTTATACATGAGACAAATTAAATATTTTTAAAAAATGATATTTCATAATAAGTAATGAAGATTCTAGTGCATCGTTTTTATACATTTTTGTCTCAATTTTTTATCATACAACTATAAAAGTAAATTAAAACCATTGGAACTTTACCGGCCCGTAACATATCCTCAAAACATTAACTTTACTTAAGAATTTTAAGTTTTTTAAGGGGGCAAACCACATTAGAACACTGTGTTTTAGTCGTTTTTCGCGAATTTTTTTAAGGTAAGAATTTTTTTGAATGAAATAAAACATTTCCACCATATTGTTGAGTTTCCTTAATAATACATTTAATAACGAACAATTTCCAATTTTTCATTTTAAAATCGATCAATAACTTTTTGAGCTACACTGCACGGCAATTTCAAAAATCATGTTTTGAGAAAAACGCATTAGAAAAAAAAGTATCAAAAAATTGATACTTAGAACAAAATTTTTTTTAAAGTGATTACACTTTAATCGGCTATTCCGTTCATCACCAATACAGCAAGGACGTCGAATTTTACTCTAAAAACTATTTCAGCCTATTTTTTAATTCCTTAACTAACAATTTATGCAAAAAAGAAAAAATCAATTTTTCAGACGTCTAATGTGGTTTCTCCCCTTGAATTAATTTTAAAAATAAAAATATTTTAAAAAATAAAGTTTTATGTAATATATTGGTACTCCAGAGTAGTCTTACGTCGGTCTACTATGCTATTTAGTCGAGAATTGTAAGAGATTCAAAAATTACGTTGGCAAGTGTATAATTGTGTTCAGCAACCATTTTCCTATAATTATGTATTACCCTTGTTTTGTGCTTGAATATAAAAAAACAATGTATATTTTTTTGTTCAACCAAAAACGCTGCTACATTTTGATTAAACGTACAGTAAAACAGGAAGTTTCTGATTTTTGTCAATCAGAAAAAGCGTCAAGTGACAATTTAGGGTACTGTTTCAAAAAGTGGACGTAATTATACGAATCTGTCGATCAAAAAATACGCATTTTCAATCATTTTCTTAACAATAGAATTTTTTTTAATATAAAATATAGAAGGGTATTTATACTACTGTTAAACTACAAAAAATATAAAAAATTTTTTTTTTCAAAAATGTCGGTCTGGCAGATGATTTGTCGGAGTACTTATAAAATGTATGGCCGTGCAGTGGACACTATAACTCGGTCCAGATTTGAGCTAGACCAAAAAATAAAAAAACATTTATTTCTGCAGTTTAAAATCTATCTATCTAAAAAAATTGTGTCAGTTAGTGTCCACCGATTTTTAAAATACAGTTTTGAGAAAAACACGTTTAAAGTTTTCATTACAACGTAAACGTTAGCGCGGGACCCTGCTTGAACAGTTTGAAAATTGTCTTTTCACTTCATATATTGATATATAACTAATGACATATCTTTTTGGTTTCCATAAAGAGTAAATTAAGCAAAAAAAATTTCAATTTCTTGAAAATTTCAAAGTGGTGTAACCCATTAAAATAACTTAATATTTAGTAAATCCATATTTTTAGTAAAATCTTATAATTGTTAGCGTTTTATTTTAGAATTTGTTAAACATTTGCCATAATATAAATATAATTTTTAAACTGTTCTCGAATTATTGGTGAAATTAAAACTTTATACATATATGTCAATTGCTAAGCTTTGTATTATATAATATGGGAGTATAGTCAAGGTCGGACCACCTTTTGACTTATGTTTATAACACCCTAACTTTTTTTAAAAATGAATTTGGTCAATTGAAGTATATTGTTGGATAGTCCTGTTTAATAGGAATATTTGTTCTGTACAAAGTAAATTGATTGGTTTTAAAAAGAAAAAGTTATAAAGTTTTCAAAAAAAAATTTTGTAGTCCAGGTTGGCCCTTGCAGTCAGGGTCGGACCATGTTTAAAATTCAAAGGGTATTACCATTAAAAAATAAAAAAACATTAATAGCGTTGCGAGAAATGTATCCTTTATTGATTACAACATGGAAAGAGTTTTTTTGTATATTTATTAAAAAAGTATGTGTCAAATTCATGTATTATAAATGGTGATCTGACCTTGACAAAATGCATCATTGTCGAATTGTTCTAACCAAAACGAGATATGTTTCCGGACTCGATTTTTCACTTTATTTTTTTTGTTATCAAGAATCCAAAAATACTTCTGCATGCTTGCCTTGACGATTTCATGATTTTTTAAAATATTTTATTAATGGTTTTTCACATGAAGCACAGAAGTTTTTTTGAGATTTTTTTGTACTGAGGTCATAAAAAACACCACGTTTAATTATCCAATAATGGAATATAACAAAAAGTAGTGGCCTATTTTGACAGTGGTCCAACCTCGTCTACACTCCACTAATTATTTTAAAGTGTAAAGATAATATTTCAGTAAATACAAAATTTGAATTTTTTGTTAAAAATAAAAATAGCGATTTATTTTATTTATTTAAATAAAAAAATTGATTTATAAACTACACTTGAAAAATTTTTAAAAATAATTGATTCTAAGAAAGATGTTTATCAAGAAGTTCATTACCTATTATCACTTTCTATATTCTCCAAGAAACAAAATTTGAATATTATAATGTGTCATATAAGAAAATTATTCATTTCTTTAGTCAAATTACTTATAATATTATTAGGTATTAAGTTTTAAATTGCTATTTATGAAGATGGATTTTGTATTTCTTCTACACTGAGAAAAAAGGAATATTAATAATTTAACGCTAATTTCCAGTTAGGTCAACAAAAGCGACCTTTGTAGGAAAAGTAACATACGACATAAGTCGGATCCGACTGTTTTCGATATGGACACACTTTTCTGGAAACAATTGAGCCTGGTCGCTTAGTCAAATGAGCGCCTCTGCAGGGGAAAGTATTCGTACACTGAGAATAAAATTAACGGAATGAAGTTATATTTTTTGTTCTTAAGTTATCAACACCAGAAAATAGTGTTATTATTATTAACAATGTGTTGTGTAAATATCATGAAAATTGATAACTGAAAGAGCATCATCACTAACATACAATAAAAACATTATTGATTAATATTTTTTCTTGACTGTATAAATGTGCTTCTCTAAAGATTTAATTTCTCCTTCTATTATACAATTATAATTTATTATAAAAAATATTACGTTTATAGTTATCAATGCATTCGTAATATTTTGAAGTTATAAAAACACATTTTTCAAACCATTTCATTTTTTACCTGTAATGTAATTGCTTCTTAAATTCGTATTGAAATTACACTGAATAACAAAACACTTTATTTATCTTGTTTAAAAAAATTATATTATATATAAATTGCAATACCATTAAGATAATATTTTTTACGTGAGGTATACAAAATCACGCGTTTATGAAACATTAATTCCTTGGTTGATTTACAGAGGCGCTTAAGAGCATTAAGCGTTTAATAGATATAGAATGTTATGTACCAGAAAAGTGTAACCAAACCAAGCAGAAAAATGCACAGAAGATTTTTTTCTTTACATTACTTCATGCTTTTAGCTACAGATTTCACTTTAGTTGATGTAACTGAAATTTACTATTACATCAACGTGTTTTCTTTTCCAGTGTTGGGAAAATGTCTAATCCTAGCAATGAAAAGAAATTTTTGGTGCTGGATTTTGATGATGGACCACAGGTTGTTCCTCGTGTCTGGATTTCTGGCAGCGGAAAAAGTATCTTCTGGCCTAATTTAACAAATATGAACGCTTACTACAAAGCTGTAGAGTGTGAAATTAAACCAACTTCGAAATGGGCAGAAATTGAATTCAAATCAGAAATAAGTTCTGCAAGTAAATAAAGATTTTATTAATTTATTTATAATAACCCTTTGAACACAATCCACTTTTTCTAATACAATGCACACTTAAGGTGTCTATGAACTCAAAGTTAAATTCTAGGACATGATTTCAAAAACCCATTCTAAAATTTTCTTATAGATTCTAAATCATAATCATTATCTCTTGTGTCATTTAATTATGTACATAATTAAATCTTAAAATCATAACAAAATTTGACTTTCGTGAAGTTCGAATAAATTGAATATTTCCATAAAAATATATTTTTTATATGTGTCAATATTATGTTCAATGGTTTTTTATAGATACTTTTCAAAGAGCTATGGACAAGTTAAGATCATATGAAAATGAATCTGAAGTTAGTACAGACCCTGAGGCTAAATCTAATAGAAAAATTAAGAAATTGAAAACACATTCTGACAGCGATTTTGAATATAAAAAAAATCCTAAAACGAAAGAATTAAAAAGCAAGTCACTTACGCCTTTCAAAGTTTCAAGTATTGAAGAAAGCAAAAAGAATAATTTACCTTCATGTCCAGAATTTAATCAACCAAAAAACCCAAAAAAGCCTTCCATTGTAAAATCTCAAAAAGTTTCGTTGCTCTTATACTCGCAAAATAGAAAAGATCAAGGAAGCTTTGCAAAAAATTCGTCAATACATTCGCGAGAAACGACTGATTTCCCTACCAGACCGATGTTTAAGAATTCATTTCCTGGAAACTCAACTACAAAAAGTTTGTTACCATTGCAAACAAAGCCTGCAAACAAAAACTTAGATTCAACTTATGCTCAGAAATCAATTATTTCGAATACTATTCCATCACTCTCCCAGATGTTACCAACTGCTAACATTTCAACATCACTTGGTTCTAATCAATATATTGCACCACAACAACAGTTGTTTGAAAACCAAAATATTGAAGGTGAACATATTTTAAATTGAAAATTTCTTTTATATTTTACAATCAAAGAAACAAGAAGTTCATTTCATGATCATTTAGCTTCCTATAAAACTGAAATAACTAGTTATAAAAGTGTACCGAAAAGTTGATTTTTATGCATTACTTTAAAACGATTTAAACTAAATTTGCACATTATATTATTAAATATACCTATTATATTATTATTATAAAAGTGTACATATTACTTTGGGTTGTGTTTTGATTTTGCTGTTCTTATAAATTTATTTAAAAATCTTTTCATGTGAAATTATTACTTTATTATTGTATTTTTCTGAAAAGTTCACCCATTGTCTTATGTAAATGTCAACCGTTTAAAGTTATTGAATCTATTTCTTGTAATCTGAAAACTTTTTTCTTTAAATGTACCATTTCATGAATTAAATTAATTTATTATTGAATTTAATGTTAAATTAATAAATAATAGTTAACTATAGCTATAACTACAGCATTTTTTATAGCATACGATATAGTGTATCATTGATTCCCTATTACACTATATATATGTAATTGATTTAATTTACTGAATGAAAATTGCTTCTTTTTTGATGGAAAATATAAGCAGGACATATCTTTAATAACTTTTTAAATATTGTGTCATTATAGATCGACTTTTTCGTAAGTCTGTGATGAGGTCATTGACCGAAATTAAGTTTCTACTAGCAACTGTTAGTGAACGCCTTGAGGATATTGAGAAAGACAAAAATGAAATTAAAAATTTAATACAAGAAAAATTTGTTAATGGAACAGGAACATTGAATTCGGACAAGATGATGAAATTGAAAAAAACTTTTCCACTTAAAGATCTCAGTGAATTAGCTAAACTAGAAACAGACCTCGTTGCAGAGGAGTTCTATCAGGATGTTGTAAGTAGAGCGTTTTATATTTGCAAAAAAGGTTGAAATATACATAACCTAAATGTAAGAATATAGTATTTTAAAATGGGCTTTAATTAAATTTATTATACAAGAAGGCACTTACTTACAAATATTTACTTAAATATAATAGGTTTAAGTAAAAAAATGACAAGTTTTATATTTTTAAAGTTTGTATAGGTGTTTTGTATTTATTATTCTTATAAAAGCATAGGTGACCGCGTCTAATTCTAAAAATCGATTTTTTTTGGTCATAAGGTTCTTTTATCATTAGATTTATGGAATGTGCATTGTTAATATTAACATAAGAAAGTATTTTCTGTCCAACAAGCGGGATAAACTCGACTTTCCGTTCATGCATAGCGAGCGAAAAATAAGCTTTTGCCGCCCGACTACTAACACTGCTTTAGAAATATTAAAAAATACTATTAATTAAAAATACTTTCACTTTATTATATAGGTTATTTTTTAGTTTTTAAGAGTTTTTTAGGATTTTATTTTTAAGAACCATGAAAACTAAGAACTAACTAAGATACTGACTAATTGACTAAACTAAAATCAAAAAGCATTTCAATCTATGAAGATGCGGCTATCGCATAAACTAGGATTATTTCAAAACATTACAAATTAAATTTTTTACGCAGCTTTGAAATTTAAAATACGTTTTTTTTGTCTATTTTTTTGTACTAAAAAGAAACAACTTGAACTTTTTATTGATCAAGCCGTTTTTAAGATATCGTGGTCGCCAGTTTAAAAACACAGTTTTCAGAAACACACCTTTCAAATTCTCTTTGCCCACATATGCTACACATATTCTACATGTGATTTATGAAACAAAATATTTTTCGATGTTTTAAAAGTAAGTTTTATACAGAATTTTGCACAGAAATGGAGTGCTATTTAAAAATCAAATGTGGTGTGCAAAATCACACATTTTTAACCGACTCTGTGTGATTTTAATACACTCGAATCTCGCTATAACGAGAAGTTTGGGAGTCAAGTCTCCCTCTTTTACGAACGCAAGAGGAGAAAAGAAAAATCCCCACTTTTAAGATTCTTCATTCATTTTTTAGTGTTTACAATTTACAGAAAATTTATATAAGTTAAAATTTTGAAGATGCTCAACTCATTGATATAATTTCAAATAAGAAGTAACTTTTTATGCTAATTATGACATAAATAAAAGTGATTTTAACCAAATTTAAACCAACAGAATGTACATTTGTTTATAAATAGTAGGGGTAATCGAAATGAAATTTTGTTCGCTATAGAGAAGGTCGTTATAGCGAGATTTGAGTGTACTGCATTTATTGTTAAAATATCACTGAAGTGTGTTAAAATAACACTAGAGTGTGTTAAATTATTATATATTATAAATAAGTTTTAAAATATCACCATTTTCAAAACTACACGCAACTAATTTAACTAACTTCTTCTGTGTATTAATCAATTTATAAAGTATAACTGTTCGAATTTGCCTTAGGATTAATAAAAATGTTTCAAATATTCAATACTTAATACATATAAGTATGTAGTATCTTGTTTATCGTGCAACTGGACAAAAAACATCGTGTGCAACTCGGGCAGAATTGGCAATTCTAACCTCGTACGATTCGAACCCGACCAGGAATAACCAACTTTCCGTCCTTGCCATACAATGTACTATTTTTAACAAAAAAATTGCGATTTGTGAAAGGATTAAAAAGCATAATTTTGTTTACAAAGCAACATAATCCAGTCTTAGCATACACATTGAGTATTACGTAAAAAATTGAGGTAGATTATCAATTTTTTTTCCAATATCAATAACATTCTGTTGGATCTAACCAATCATCATTAACCTGGAATTTTTTTCTTTCTTTTTTAATGACTTCCCAGTGGGCAAAAAACCATCATTGTTTTAAAAACGTTCCAAAAACGTTCCATTGCTTTTAAAACGTTTTAGAACCATATAACGTTTTTGGGACGTTATTTAGCAGACATGAAACGTTCTAAAAACGTTTTTGGAATGTTTTTAAAACAATGATGGTTTTTTGCTCACTGGGTTTAGGCTTTGACAACTGTTAGAGCACACAATCTTATATACCAACTATTTTTGCTAACTAATAATAATTAATTTAGTTTATGTGTTAATAGTTGAGGCGCTGAATGTTGCCATTTCCATGCAATACAGCAAGAAGTCTAAAACTAGAAGGTACATATAACTTGACTGTTTTGACACAGGTAGAAGTGAATCTTCTACCTGTGAAGGCATGTCCGAAAAGCACAGCTTTCTCAGTGTATCTAAGTCCCCCTTTTCTCACTCTTCTCGCCTTCTGCGTAAGGTACGTAAGCTTGCCTTCAGTCACTATTTTACTCATCCCTACCACTTGAGATATACTTTCTGTTTCTATAGTCGTTAAGTTTAAATTATTCGATTGTCTCAGTACATATAGCCTCCCAGCTTTCTAACCGTCTTATCGTTAGGGTTAAAAATTAGGTCTTCAATTGAGATCTTTTTATCTTATTTTACACCTAAAGTTTCCGATTCTGTAAAGATGTTGTTAAGCTCTCTTACTCGAAAACGTCCAATCGAGATAATAAAGGAAACTTATGTTTTTATAAGAAAAAGTGTTCAATTTTCTCTTATAAGAGACAAAAATATGGAAAATTGATCCAAACACTGGATCGTCAATGGAGAACAGAGCTTTGTGCTGTGCCTTTCTCGATAAACGCGATCTTTATCTTTCAAAAATGTAAACATCCAGGATCGTAAAAATTTATTCGAGTTTGGGTACCCTGTCTGGAGTTGATTGGAGATGCTACTACCTTTAAAATTTAGTTGTTGAGCTCTTGGTATAGACCCGGACCATCTACCAAAGTTAATAAAATTTCTTTTCTATAAAGCCGATCTTATCAGTGACTGATAAAAGTAGAATTTTTTCTTCTATTTACGATATTTCAGAATTTTTATGTTTACATTTGACACTTTGTAAAATGTTATTCAAGTATATTTACTAATAGTCCAATTTAAACATAATCGAATATTTATTCAACAAAATTTGATTTAAGTAAAATTTAAAATTATATTTAGCCTGTTTAATAAACATTTATTTAACTGCATTTTTATTTTATAAAATCCATAATTAGCTAAATTTACGACTAATTTACTATCGCAAAATTAGCCATTATTAAAAAATAGTTCTTATAACCTCTTTTCTTAAGCTGGGGAATTATAAAAAGAAGTAGTGTGCAAAATTTTAAAACGATTTGTTTAGTATATTTTAAGTTACGCTGCGCACAGGACTTTAAAAAAACAATTTTAAGCAAAACGGTTTAATGTTTTTCACACTAATAAGTTCAAAATAAAATTCTAAATTTTTTTACGAAGTAGTGTAGGGAGACTTAACGGGCTAGAAAACTTGGTTTTAGAATGAGGCAAAGCCTATCTCACGTTATCTGGTGGTAGATTGTTGAGTTCACTCCGCTTAGAAAAATGTTAAACTAAATAATGTCTTTTGCTGTTAAAGCATGGTGAACTATTCAATAAATATTTTACAGTGCTTTATGGAGGTCGCTCTCCATAATCCACTACAGAAAAACGTAACATAGCCATTGCCTAATTATATATTTTGAAAAAATAACAAGAAATTAAATGAATCAATATTACTTTTTTCAGCTTTCTTATCTTAACAAAATTGGAGGGAAAAATGTTAAGGATGCTGTCTATTCAATGTTGCGAAAAGTTTTTTGTAATGAGGTTGCAGCTCAATTTAGTTGGTTAGGGTGTAAAGGAAAATACAGATTCTCTTCGTTGGAAGTAACTAAAGTGATTTTGGGTAAGTTTTACATTTTTAAATGTTGTTTTAATCTTTTAATAATGCCAATAATTGCGAGAAATCAGCAACTGTTTATTTCCTTATCGCTTTCAACTTAAAATATCAAACTCCCATTCCAGTTGACCAAATTTTAATTCAAAACTTACGATTTTAAAAGTAAAATTGGAGTAGACAACCATTGGTGGGGATGGCCGGATAATTTAATACATTCACTAATCACTGATTAA
This sequence comes from Leptopilina heterotoma, assembly GCF_015476425.1. Lineage (NCBI taxonomy): Eukaryota > Metazoa > Arthropoda > Insecta > Hymenoptera > Figitidae > Leptopilina > Leptopilina heterotoma. The sequence goes on along the minus strand of NW_025110945.1, from coordinate 486,579 downwards.
TAAAAATTTATTTAAATTATCCTGCCATCCAACCAAAGCCGTCTTTAGTTAAAGACATAAGATTCAATCATATTGTTGCAGTCACTAGAAAAGTTAGTTAATGTAACCAGCAAAAATAGTATATTAAGCAACAAGGGTATAAAGGCAGCCATTTGTTTACGGTGATTTTTGTGACACGAGTGGAGGTCGAGGGCACCCCGAGACCTCCACTCATGTCACAAAAATCATCGTAAACAAATTGGCTGCCTTTATTCCCATGTTACTTACGATATTTTTTATTCCTAATGCACAAAAGTGTCGATTTCAAATAGCAGACGACAGGGAGTAAAAGTCATTCACTTGTTCGACTTGTATGAAAATGGTGGCCTTTTTTTCTCATGGGCAAAAAGAACACATGGGACCAACTGTTTTTTGCCCATGGAAAAAAGGTGGCCATTTTCATATGGTCGAACAAATGAGTGACTTTACTCCCTGTCGTCAGCTATCTAAAAGCGCCATTTTTGTGCATGTGGGATAAAAATAAAGTTTACTCCCTAACAACAAGCTAATACTTTATAATATCCGTAAAATATCCTAGGGGTGTCCTCAGATATCTGGAGGATATCCTAATTTTGCAATATGACTAAGATGTCCGTAGGATATCCCATTTTATAAGAAAAGTAAACACGAATAATAAAAAAATCTTTTTTTAATTACGATAAATCACGAAAGCAGACGCGTGCACAATTATAACATTTTTTAAAGTCATTAAATGTCCTAGTCATTTGTCTATAGTTAATGCAGGTTCTTTTTACAATGTTTTGATTTGTTAAATTAATCTAAAAAACATAATTAAAATGATTAAGAATCCTTATTAATCTTATTAGATTAGGATTTACTATGGATGATCAGTTAAAATTCAATGTAGATTTTTTGAGTGTAAAATTGAGCTTATTGGAGTCATATAGTAGCGTAAGAAGACAGATCTGCATGTTTTTGATACTTTTCGGAAACAATTAAACCCTTTGATGCAAGAACCAAATGTAGCCCCATGAAGGATAGACTATACTGTCCAAACTGGTATGTTCGTACAATAAAACCGATAACTTTTGCATGAATCGGTCAGGTAAATTATGACATAAAATTTATATTTTTGCATTTAAAGTTTTAATTAAATAAAATAATAAAATTTTAAATTGCAGAAGAATAATAAATATTACTTTTAATTTACAAATAAAAATAAAATGTATACAATATGTTCAGAAAAACAAAGTGCTTACAAGTTAAGTTTGGTTATTATATATTATTTATAACTTACACGACCGATACATACGCTATAGGCGAAAAATTAAAGAATTTAATTAATTAATTAACTCCAGACGCAAAAGTGTTTTATGTCAAATACATTAGTTTGGTCTTTTGTAGTCTATTCTCCATGTGTAGCTCATTGAAATTCGTACGTGTGGTTTTTGCATTAAGGCGTTCCATTCAGTCTAGGCGCATAATCATATGAGCACCTCTGCAGGAGAAAATACAATAACAACGCATAAAATGACGGAAGGAGGTTTAGTTTATAAAAATACACATTTTTCACACAAAAATTGAGTTGTTATTAGGTTGTATTAATTTAAAAGAAAAGTATAAATAAAAGATTATTCTCCTGCCTGAAATGATTTTCTCTTAAAATTATACCCATCAACAAGATACTTCCATTTCTGTATCTTGTTTAAAAAAATTAACATATGGGTGATTCTTTGCGTGGCGCAGGATTTGGTTTATGAAATTAAAAAAAAATTATCGTAACGATAATTATAAATATATTTTTTATCCCACATGCACAAAAATGGGTCTTTCTGATAGCAGACGACAGAGAGGAAAGTCATTCATTTCTTCGACCGCATGAAAATGGCGGCCGTGTTCTCCCATGGGACAGAAAATCAGCTGTTCACATGCATTTTTTCTTGCCCATAGGAGAAAACGGCTGTCATTTTCATACAAGTCGAACAAATGCATGACTTATACTCCCTGTCGTCTTCTATCTGAAATCGACACTTTTGTGCATTTGGGATTAAAAATATCGTAAGTAACACGAGGATAAAGGCAGCCAATTTCATTACGATAATGTTTGTCAAAAAAATCACCGTAAAGAAATGGCTGACTTAATCTCTTGTTGCTTAATATCGTCGGTTGGGGGCAGAAAGGTGCCAATTCAGACTAGTCGTGAAAAAAGTGCCGTTTCAAAAAACACGTGAGAAACCTGCCACTTCAGCTGCGATTTGGAAAACATGCCAACTCAGAATTGACGTTCATATTTTTTATTTTAGGTTGACATTTGACAGTACAGAAAAATTTGAAGCAAAGATTATAAAGTTGTACAAAAATTATTTTTTTAGTTGCATTATGCATAATTGTTATTTTTCTTTAAAAAAGGAATATTTTTACTAATTTATTGAATTAATTTGTTGATTATTTATTATTTGATAGACAACTTCTTTCTTGTACCTAAAATAAAAAAAATGAACATCAATTCTGAGTTGGCATGTTTTTCAAATCGCAGATGAAGTGGCAGGTTTCTCACGTGTTTTTTGAAACGGCACGCTTCTCACGACTTGTCCGAATTAACAACTTACTGCACCCAACCGACAATATACTATTTTAAAGATAAGTGGTATTAATTGTTCGCAGTTAAAAAAGCATTTATCCAAAAAGATTTCCTAGTAATTATTGCTGAAAAATTAAATTACTTTGTTGTAAACAAGAGCTATTGACGTAAAAAGGTGTTTTCCTTTGATAAGTTATAAAAATTTTTGCTGTAATTTATAAAATTATTATAGCATGAAACTCAATTAAAAATTATTTTGGTAATTTCTGGAAATTAAGAGACGCATGAATATTTCCCAAATGACAAGTAACCGAACTGTCATTTAACCGAAATGCATGTAACCGACCTGTCATGTAACAGAATTGTCATTTGACCGACCCATCATGTAACAGAACTGTCATTTGACCGACCCGTCATTTAACCGATCTGTCATTTGATCGACCCGTCATGTAACCGAATTGTCATTTAACCGACCTGTCATGTAACAGAATTGTCATTTGATCGACCCGTCATGTAACAGAACTGTCATTTGACCGACCCGTCATTTAACCGACCTGTCATTTGACCAACCCGTCATGTAACAGAATTGTTATTTAACCGACCTGTCATGTAACCGACTTGTCATGTAACCGAATTGTCATGTAACCGAATTGTCATGTAACCGAATTGTCATTTAACCGAATTGTCTTGTAACAACCCTTTTCATAGAAATTTGTATGAATTTCTTTGAATTACTGTAAATTTCCAAGAAATAGGTTGTTACAAGACAGTTCTGTTAAATGTCGAGTCGGTTACCTGACAATTCGGTTACATGACGGGTCGGTCAAATGACAATTCGGTTACATGACAATTCGGTTACATGACAAGTCGGTTACATGACAGGTCGGTTAAGTGACAATTCGGTTACCTGACAATTCGGTTACATGACGGGTCGGTCAAATTACAATTCGGTTACATGACAAGTCGGATACATGACAGGTCGGTTAAATGACAATTCTGTTACATGACGGGTCGGTTACATTACAATTCGGTTAAATGATAATTCGGTTACATGACAATTCAGTTACATGACAATTCGGTTACATGACAAGTCGGTTACATGACAGGTCGGTTAAGTGACAATTCGGTTACCTGACAATTCGGTTACATGACGGGTCGGTCAAATGACAATTCGGTTACATGACAAGTCGGTTACATGACAGGTCGGTTAAGTGACAATTCGGTTACCTGACAATTCGGTTACATGACGGGTCGGTCAAATGACAATTCGGTTACATGACAAGTCGGTTACATGACAGGTCGGTTAAATGACAATTCTGTTACATGACGGGTCGGTTACATTACAATTCGGTTAAATGATAATTCGGTTACATGACAATTCGGTTACATGACAGGTCGGTTAAGTGACAATTCGGTTACCTGACAATTCGGTTACATGACGGGTCGGTCAAATGACAATTCGGTTACATGACAAGTCGGTAACATGACAGGTCGGTTAAATGACAATTCTGTTACATGACGGGTCGGTCAAATGACAATTCGGTTACATGACGAGTCGGTTACATGACAATTCGGTCAAATGACAATTCGGTTACATGACAATTCGGTTACATGACAAGTCGGTTACATGACAGGTCGGTTAAGTGACAATTCGGTTACCTGACAATTCGGTTACATGACGGGTCGGTCAAATGACAAGTCGGTTACATGACAGGTCGGTTAAATGACAATTCTGTTACATGTCAGGTCGGTTAAATGACAATTCTGTTACATGACGGGTCGGTCAAATGACAATTCGGTTAAATGACAATTCGTTTACATGACAATTCGGTTACATGACAAATCGGTTACATGACAGGTCGGTTAAATGACGGGTCGGTCAAATGGCAGTTCTGTTACATGACGGGTCGGTCAAATGACAATTCTGTTACATGACAGGTCGGTTAAATGACAATTCTGTTACATGACGGGTCGGTTACATGACAATTCGGTTAAATGACAATTCGGTTACATGACGGTTCGGTCAAATGACAGGTCGGTTAAATGACGGGTCGGTCACATGACAGTTCTGTTACATGACGGGTCGGTCAAATGACAATTCTGTTACATAAACGGTCGGTCACATGCATTTCGGTTAAATGACAGTTCGGTTACTTGTCATTTGGGAAATATTCATGCGTCTCCACAAATTACAACTAAAAAATGTAACGTCTGTATTTTGTGTTAATTTATGAAAATTTTCGCTGTGATTTATAGAAATTTAATAGATAATTTATGGTAAATTTACTATGATAGTTTATGAGAAGTTAGGTATAGTATTTTTTTATGCACCATAACACTAAACTTGCAATAGTTGTTAGATTAAGGGATTGAGGGGACCCAATTTCGCGCCCGAGTCGAAGTTGAGAGAGCGGAAGTGTCGTCGAGGTTCCAAAATCTCGCCTGAGTAGTAATCACATTTGCGTCTATGTTCCGAACACAATTTTTTTGACTAAATATTTTTGGATACCAATGATACCGACTTAATTTTTTGTCCTAACAGCATGGAAAGTATGGCATTGAGGGCACAAGCCGTAAATACTTTTCAATAGTACAAGCAGTTGTTCTTTAATAGAGTAAAAACTGATTTTTATGTTATCAAGATGCGTTTTGACATTTTCAAGTAAGAGCGGGCAGTCAAGTATTTTGCGCCTGCTCATCCTACTCCAGGGCGCAAATTAACACTTTGTTTCCGCTCCGAGTGATCGAAATAATATACTTTTCGTACAGGTAGGACAACAAATTGAATAAATCAATTTGAAAATCGATTATTTTTCATAGATTAAATTAAGGAAGTTAATTTTTGCTTTTACTAAAGTAGAATTGTATTGAAATTTCGTTTTTATTTATAGTGTAACGTTTCTTGATAAAACAGAACAGGAGATAAAACTTTAGACAAGCATAAACGTAAAAAAAATTGAAAATAATTTTTTTCTTGTAAAAATAAAATGGCAACAGTAATTATGTTTATTAATGCATATTACTAACAATATTAACTTTTTTCTTGGAACATTCTTTGGGGACAGGTCGAAATGTGACGTTTTTAACTTTAAGGTATTTGTGCGGACTAGTCACTCTCAAAAGTTTGTATCCGATGACTGTACTTCTGAAACGATTATCCATGGAGCGATTATCAATGCAAGTTTCCGAACAATTTTTGCGCACGTACAGTTTCACACACAGAAGTTCTCAATGTATATTCATAACCTCTCGCATGGAAAACGATCGTGGCAACGTCGAAAGTTTGGCATATGGCCGTCTTTAAAATTTCGCGCCAAAAGAAGCAGACGAGCTGTAGTATTTAATGATAAATCGTCCAAGCGCCCGTCCTGTCAGAAGGACGTTCCGAAAAAAAGGCTTTTAAAAAAAGGGAATTCAACTTTTCTTTTCTGGCACTCCTTGGGATTAAAGTAGACGAAAAGACGAAAAAATCAATATTTTTGACTATTTAAAATAATAATATTAAACCATTTTTCAAAGCCTTCAAACTTGCTATGTTTCTAAACAGTGAAAAAAACATTTTTTCGAAAATTTAATGTAAAATACCCAAAAAATCAATATTTTTTTGACCGGACAAGTCTCTTTCTCTTCAGAAACGTTCAAAGAATGAAATCTAATTGTTTAATTAAAAAAAAATCATTTTTAATATTGTTCAGTATATCTGAGTATAGACTCAGGCGCAAGTCCCTTCGAAATTGCTCTATAAAATTAATATGGAAGCAGATAAATATAAAACTAAATATATCGTTGGAAAGGTAATGAAACAAGCTTTCAAATGATGTAAATATCGAGTCTTTAAATTTATAAACCTGGGCTAGGTAGTCTCTTAAAGCAAAAAGCGTCCTGTCGGCAGGACCGGGCTTTGTCATTCTGTGACTAAAAATGATGTGAATTTTTGGAAAATTTAACTTCTTCAAACTACCCAGCCCTTAGTTCATTCAATTTTTAATGAGTGTCTCACAACTGGAGACATTTTTTTTTTAAAAAGCGATGTGCTCGGAAAATATATTGTAAAATTTTTTGAGTTCATCGAAACACTATACTTTCTTTTAATAAAAGTTGCGTATTTCTGTTACCTTTCGAACGGTGTATTTTATTTACAATTTCGTTTACCCGTTTACAATTTATGGGTCAAAAATAAAACCCGTCTCACAACTGGAGACTCTCCCCTACATGGTTTTCCTATACCGTACATGTTAAAAATCGAAACTTTGATTTCATTTTTTGAGACTTACAGACGGTCAATTTCATTTAAACAGACCTTATTTTGTAGATAAATATCCAAAGAATAGTTATGTGAAATTTAAAAAAAATCTGACGAAAACGAATTTACGCGACAAATACCTTAAAACTGCTTTATTATGAAAAATGATAATATTACATACAAAAGTAACTACAGTCGAACCTGGCTAAGTAAAACCTGGATAAGTGAGAAACCTCTATTAGAGACGGCATAAGGTAAATGTCCCTATTATGGAACACTTTATTCTCTAAAATGGTTATTTTCCATGAAATAAAAATAATATTAATTAAATTTTGAAACTCTACACTGCACCCATTATGGAACGATGATTTCCTGTATGTACGGGTGTTCCATATTGAATGCCCCTATTTATGGAACACTTATTTAATTTAATAAGTATTTAGAATTCTATTGACTTATCTCAATAATTTGAATATTATTTATACAGAATAAAGTACAATTAACAAATTCTAATTTAATAGATAATTATAAAACCAATTTTTCAGGTAGAAAATTAATGCGAAAATACTGAAAAGATTTGAGGTTATGTTAGCTGTATATTTCTTGTGTGTTCCAAAAATAGGGACATGCAAATAATAAGTGTGCCTAATATGGAACAGTCGTCTGACGAAAATTCTGGCTTACCTTAAATTCAAAGTTAAAATGCAATTAAACATTTCTTATTAAACTAAATACTATACAGAAATAATCATTCTTATAACGTATATAATTTTTTGAAATAAGTAGAAATTTCTTATCACCACTTTTAATTGCATTTATTTTAATGTTTGTAATACTGTTCCATAACAGGGACGAAATTTTGAAGTGTTCCATAATAGGGACGTTTACCTTAAGTGAAAACCTCTATTAGTGAAAAACCTCTATAAGTGACAAAAAATTCACGGTCCCTTGAAATGTCACTTATCCAGGTTTGACTGTATTGGTTTTTTTATAAGCATAGAAATAACCTTCGTGCGTTGGAAGTGTAATAATATTATATAAAATTTTTTTGTGATTTTTCTTTCACAACATGAATAAAATCAAGTTCTGCGCTTCGTGTGCTGGAGAATCACCCATATAAATTTCAATTCCACTAAAATTACGTTTTCCATGTAAGCCATGAAAAATCACTTTAGAAATGCTAATCGCGCAAAACGTTCAGTGCATATGGTTGCCGAAAAATATAAAAGCCCGATCAGAAAAATGCAGGATATCTATTTTCTTATACTACTAAATTGTTGCCGTAGAGTAATATAGAGGTTTAAATGTTATATAAATGTCAAACAGAAATCTGCACAAAAATGTAACTATTTTTTAGAATCCCTGCAGAAAAATAAGAATTGGACTGAGAGCTCTATTATTCAAAAAATTAAGGATTGGTTACGTCACGCACCACAGCGTTTTAATGCTGAAAATAATCGGTCAAACTGTAATACAACCAATGCAGAAAATGATTATCTCCTTGAAAGTGATGAAGAACAATTAGAAGATCATGAAGAGCAGAGTGACGATAGTGACGACCTTGTCCCTGATAATAATGAGAATGAGAGAAATCATGAGAGCAATCACGAAAGCAATAACGAAAGTGCCAATGAAGAGATTAATTAAATCACGTAAATACTTTTCTAAAGTCTACAGCTTTGTTACACGTACATTATTATTTCTCATTACTTATCAAAAATGGCAGTAAGAAGAAGCATCTATAAATTTTTACAGACCCTTTATTTTAAAATGTAATACAAACATCTTAAAGATATAAACCAGCTTCTTAAAATTTTTATATCTCTAAAATATCCCAAGGGTATTAAAAAGTATCTACCCTTCTTACTGTCAGAGTAATTTACGTGACATGGACCGTAAAAAGGACCGGCATCAGTTTTTAAAAATTTTAAAGATCAAATTTAACCAACTGTATTTAACATAGCAAGCAGAGAATAAATGTGTCGCAGCGTGCAATAATAACACCTACGCTCGGGCTGTCTTTCTCAACCGCAATATCAACTTCGAGTTACGTAGAAGTGGAAAGAATCCAGTCTCCTTATTGGCCAGATTTAGTTTCCACCACGCAATTTAAAAGTAGATATTCCGATTAGGACAGACAACCCGTGAGTAGCTGCTCTTATTGGTCGCGTAGGCTCAAATAACAATTAGATTCGCTTAACAATTTGAACTGGAGAGTTTTTGGGACCGCGGATTAAAAATGTAATCTTAATGTAATTTATATCGGTTTCGTAAATGATACATAACCTTAGCTTAAAAATCATCGAGTAAGATCCCTTTTTACTGCCCACATCACATAGAAATAAAAAATCAAGTTCTATAAAAAGTATGAAAAGTATATTTCAAACAACGTTGCAAAGTTTCTTCTATTAATGGAGATTATGAAAAATTTAATGACTTGCTCGCATTGTTGATTACCTTATTTGGCATTAACAAATTAATTAAGGTTGTATATGCAATAATGTGTGACTTGAGAGTAGTCGGGCAAAGCCTGATTATATTTTGAGTACTTTAATTCGGCTGATGGGAACATTCTAGTCCTAGCGCTTAATGTATTATTGCATAAATACTTTTAATTACATACCAAATATAAAAAAAGGTTTTTAGCACAATAACAGCAATAATATATATTAATTAATAAAAATTTTAATTTATTATACACTGAGATACGCACAATACTTCAGACTTTCTTTTAGTCGTTGTTCTGTGCTTTTCTGCTAGTGAGGCTATAACTATCTCTTATTCGAATATTCTCAAGAGTTCTTAAGAGTTCCCAAATCGTTGGTTCACTTTAGATCCACAATTAATAATTTTTTGAGGAGTCTGAAGTCTCGTAATTCTCTCAGTGTATTATACTTTAGTTATGAATAGCATTCATATATTAACATTCGGTGGAACATACATAAATATGTTTCAGATCGAATTAAAAATAATAACATAAAACAAATGGATTTGGTCAACTGTCCTTATTCCTATAAATTTTCCTTTATAATTTCACAATCTTATTTATGTTGTATTTTCTTTTATGATTTTATTTTTTACCAACTAACGCGTCTGCATTTTTGGCCACCCTACTGGAAGTAAAATTATAGAGAGAAATAGAATTTTGGGGATAAAAAGAGATAAACCCAAAATATTATACCTTTTTATCTCGAAATTTCTATCTCTTTTTACACCTATGTACTTTTATCTCTTTTTATTTCTCTTTGCTGCAAATTTTTATCCTTTTTAATATATAAATAATTAATTAACCAATATTATTATTAATACTAAAGACCTTATGAAGTATTACAATTTTAATTGAATTTATTATTTAAAAAAAATATTTTTGGAGTTTTCGTACTTCTATTTATATAACCTATTTTTCCCAAATCAAGTTATTTATATTCTAGAATCAAAATTATTAAAAATTATAAGAATGTTCTTAGCTGAAATTAGAGATAGATGTGCATATTGAAAGTATTAAAAGAGATAAGATAAAGTTTATTGGAAAAGATTGATACAGAAAGAGAGATGAGAAGTGATAAAATGGGGATAAACTAAAATAGAGAAACTTTATCTCTTTCTATCTCAGAGATTAAAAATTATTGAAAGAGATAGGATTTCTATCCCTTTACTTCCAGCAGGACATGTTCGTTAACTTTTAAATGTTTTTTTTCGATGCCGCTATAGCGTTCATTGACATACCGGGCACGACATTTTTGTGACGCTATAGAGGTCAGTGACAATGAAGGGGTTAATAGTGTTCCGTAGTGATCGACCTTTAAAAATGGCTGCTCAAATGTATACTTGATTTGAAAATGATTTATCTCCCAATTCGGGCAGTTATTGCAAAATCGGAAAAATACAAGATATCCTGAATATTTTATCTTTTAATTGAGCGCAAGAAGTAAAAGATTTATTTAGATTTACAACGACAGGAAGTAAAATAGGAAAACGTTAAACAAATGCGCTACTATACATAAAATTACCACCACAGAGCAGCACCTAATGGGCACATATAATTTTTTCATTTTACTTCCTGACGTCGTGTATTATATTGGATTTTCAATTTCTTGTGCACAAATGTAAGAACGAAATTTCAGGATAACTGGTATTTTTCCCTATTTTGTAATAATTGTTCAAATTGGGAAAAAAATCTTTTTGAAATTACGTTTACGTTCAAGCAGCCATTTTTAAAAGGCGACCACTGTTTGAAATTGCGCAACACCGTTAATGTTGTATCTTTGAAAACGCTTTGAATTACTCACTGACTCTTTATGAACACACTTGGAAACATATTTAAGGCGTACTTGCGTTTGCGAAGGCAAAAAATAGGCCCCACTTTAATGTTTTTTTTCACAGTAATTTTATTTAAAATATTAAAAACGATTTTTGCACCTTAAAGTACATTATAAAAACTACAAAAAGAAAAAATTGTTTTGTTTTTTAACCGTTATTTACGGTTCGTAGTGGGCCCCAAAAATTGGCTATCTAAAATTTGTAAGAGTTTGCGGTGCCCCCACTAGAGCCGCTCCTGACAATCTAAAATAAAAAAAACAAAATTTATTCTTTAGTATACATTAATAGCTAGTGGACTAATGTGATAAAATAAAAAAAAGTAAAAAAAACGAAAATGCGGTACTTTTAAAGTCAAAAATTCAAAATATCAAAATCATCATTTCTTAAAAATTGACTTTAAAAGGACGCCATTTCCGTTTTTTTTACTTTTTTAAAAGTTTTAAAGTGGGGCCTATTTTTTTCTTCGCAAATGCAAGTACGCCTTAAGAAAAAATTAATCTTTTTACCTTGAAAAGCAGAATTTTCTTTAATGTAGTCACATTTTGATTCGGCAATCTGGTTCCATTTTATTTTTTAACTCTGTATCAAAAAATTTTGTTGTATCCTGATAGTATTTTCACAGAGCATGAGTTTAAATAATTACATTTTTAATATTTTATGCTTATTCTTACTTGCCTATTTGAAAACAAAAATTATTTTCCAGGTTAAAGTCACAAAATGAAGAGGAAAAGGCTTTACGATTTGTCAGATCGACAGTTTCGAAATCGAATTACTCAGCATATGCTTCAACATTCTTTCTTGCATACAGACTCAACGGATACAACGAATGTACAAAATTCATTATCACCGGAGGCCCAAAATTTATTCTTTACTGATACTGAAAATTCATTCTCAGATAATAACCTTCTAAACCCAGTGGTAAATGATTTAAACTATTCGCTACAAAATGATATTAAAGTGGAAAAAGAATCCCTAGCTTCTATATCTATTTCTTCCGAAAATGCATCAAACGTTACTGAACCTGATATAATTGATATGAATGAAGTTTATATGGAAAACTGTGAAAAGGAGAAAGACCCTGAAGATATTAATTCATTTCTAGCAACATGGGCCACAGATTACAGAATAACACATTCTCAACTAAGACCATTATTAAACAAATTAAAAGAACATAATTGTTTTCAACAGCAAATACCCAAAGACCCAAGAACATTGCTGGGTACACCTACGGGAAAAGCGGCTATAAAAACAGTTCATCCAGGAGTATATTATCACTTTGGCTTAAGCACTGGAATTGAAGAAATACTTACTAAATATTACAACAAGCCATTATCAAATATTAAGTTAAAAGTAGGCATTGACGGTGTTCCACTAGCAAAATCTTCAAGAGCTCAATTTTGGCCAATTTTAGCTTCTATACATCCATTTCCAGACATTTTCCTGATTGGTGTTTATTACGGACATGAAAAACCGACTTATGAAGAAGAATTTTTGGAAGATTTTATTACAGAAGTTGAAGACCTGTGCACTAATGGCTTTAAATTTAGAGAAAATGTTTTGACCTGCAAAATTGATTGCATAATTTGTGATGCACCCGCTAAATCGTTTCTTTTAAACGTTAAAGGCCACACAGGATTTCACAGCTGTACAAAATGTGTTATACGAGGAAAGTGGAGAAGACATCGAGTTTGTTTTCCTCATACAGGTAAAGTTTATAAAAAAAGAACTGATGCTAACATTCGCTATCGAATGCATAAAAAACACCAATTAGGTTACTGTTGTCTACGTCGGATTCCAAATTTTAATCTTATTGATGATATTCCTTATGATTATATGCATTTGGTATGTTTAGGTTGTATGAGAAGATTGATTTTCTTTTTGATAGTTATTCGCTCGCCTTCTCGATTGAGAAAATGGCAGATAAACAAAATTTCGAAACGTTTACAAAAATTGAGGAAATATATTCCACAAGAATTTTCAAGAAAACCTCGATCTTTAAAAGAATTAAGATTTTGGAAAGCGACTGAGTACCGACAATTTGTTTTATATACTGGCAGTTTCATTTTTAAAGGTATTTTACCTCAAAAATTGTATACGCATTTTAACACTCTTCACGTTGCTATGCGAATTTTATGCTCAAAAAAATTAGTAAAAAGGCCAAATTACTTGGATTACGCGAATGAATTATTGTCATACTTTGTAAAGTGTCTTACTTTTTTATTTGGTAGTTACAGCGTTTCCTACAATATGCACGGGTTATTGCATTTAGTTGATGATGCTAGAAAACGAGGCTGTCTTGATAACTTCAGTGCATTTGATTTTGAAAATTATTTACAACAACTTAAGAAGTGGATGAGAAAAGGTGAGAAACCTTTAGAGCAATTAGTACGAAGATATGCCGAATTTAAGAAAAACAGTGCGAAACTTACGAAGTCGCAAGTAAATGAAATTAAAATCAATGAAAACTCACAGCATTGTAATGGTCCTTTACTTGAAGGATGCTCTTCGCCTGAATATCATGAATTAACTATTAGAGAATTTAGATTAGATGTTTTAAAACTACGTGATAGTTGCTTCGGTTTATTAAACAAAGATATTATTTTGATTTTAAATATTGCTCATCATGTAGATTCCAATGAAATTGTTGTTATTGGAAAAAACTTTGAAACTGTTCGCAACTTATATTCAAAACCATGTGAATCATCTCTTCTAAATGAGTTTATAGTCAGTGATTTATCAAGTCTAAAAATGTGGCCTTTGAAGAATGTAAAGAGAAAATTTATGATTGTTCCGTTAAATAGGAGTGAGTATGTAGTCTCTTCATTGTTGCATACTGATTAATTTAGATTTTAGTTATAAGAAGGACTGTTTTATGTGATCAATAAGTTGGAACTTAAACTTGCTTGTCAGTTATTAATTTCTTATCTTGCATACTGATTAATTTAAATTTTAGTTATGAGAAAGACTGTTTTATGTGTTCAATAAGTTGGAATTTTTAATTTCTTAAAAATGATTTATTATTATTATTAATTATTATTTATTAATTTTTAATTTCTTATCTTGCATACTGATTAATTTAGATTTTAGTTATGGCAAAGACTGTTTTAAGTGTGCAATAATTTGTAATTTCAAATTTCATATCAATCAGATTTCTGCTGATTTTAAATATCAAGTGAAACATTGTTTAATGAATTTTTCTTTTAATATTTATCGTTGGACTTTGTCTAAAAAAAATTGAAATTGTTTAAATTTAAATTATAAAATTTCATCTGAAAATTGAGTTAATATCTCAATTACGTAAGACTGATTATGATTTATTAATATTGTGTTATATTACTATGAATAAATACATGACATTGTTATAAATATTGAGATTTAATGATTTACATTAAAAACTGTAAAAATTTTAATTGAATAATAAAATCTTTAATTCAAGTATTTTAAACGCATAATTGTTATAGGTTGAAACCGCAATTTTCTCTTTTTTAGATCATTTTTTATATTCAAAATTTTTCTGAAACTATATTATGCGATTAATTAATTTAAACACTTTTTAGTTAATTGCAATTTATTTTATTATGTTTAAATTAGTGTTTGACGACTTTTTTATACTTTAATTTTTTAAATTTCCTCTATTCATTTATAATAATGTTTAAAAAAGTAACTTTGGTGGCCATTTTGTGGCGGACATTTAAAATTTTAATTTCCAAAATTGTGTTCTCTTGTAACTCTACTATTTTTTACGCGATATTTATAACAGCAGAAGGTATGTTAAAGGGTTTAGCTATACAAATTAAAAACCTTTAAAAATCGTGTTTTTTCTTTAAAAATGTTATATAAATTGTTTATTTAACATTTTTTAAATTTTTTTGAGCTTAATGGGTTAATAAAAAATTATTCAAAAATCAATGAGGAGAGATTTTTGACAGAAATCTTTAGCTAACATTTTATGCGGAATTCCATATAAATTTACTAGCAGAATTTTTTAAAATTTTACTGAAATTGGTCCCTTTGAAAATTCGCTCAAAAATAAAAAAACATTTTTTAAAAATGTTGTTAGCTGACATTTTATCCAGAATTCCATATAAACTTCCGAGCAGATATTTAAAAAAAATTTTCAAAATCATTCCGTTAGTAATTCACTTGAATTTTGTACAAATTTCGTATAGAAATTTAGCCGAAATTTTTTTTTGTAATTGGCTGACATTTCATGCAGAATTTTATACGAATTTCCGAGCAGAATTTTTAAAAAAATTTCTTAAAGAAATCCGTTAGTAATTCACTCGAATTTAATACAAATTTGTGTGGAAATTAAGCCGGAATTTTTTTTTAATTTATTAGCTGACATTTCATGCAGAATTCCATATGAATTAATAAGCACGAATTTTAAATTGTACCGAAATTATTCCGTTAGTAAGTCGCTCAAATTTCGTACAAATTTCGTATGAAATTTTGTCCAAAAATTTGTTTAAAAAATTTTAACCAACATTTCATGCGGAATTTTATACGAATTTCTGACCAGAATTTTTCAAAAAATTTCCAAAAAGAAATCTGTTTGTAATTCGCTCGAATTTCGTATAGAAATGTGGCCGAAAAGTTTTGAAAGAAACTGTTAGCGGACATTTCATGCGGAATTCCATACGATCATTTAATTCAAAAAAACCTAATTGCATTGTAATATTGTAACAATTTTGCATTGTATTATCACTGAGTTATGCATAAGATATCCCAGAGATATCCCTAAGTTATCTCTAAGATATCACTGAGATATCCCTAAGATATCACTAAGATATCCCTGAGATATCCCTAGGATATCCCTGAGATATCCCTACGATATCCCTAGGATATCCTACCTTGCGGAAATTTGGATATTTTACAGATATCTTATGGATATCTTTAGACATCCATGGGATATCCATGGGACTTTTTCAGGATATCCTGTATCTAAGTATGATATCTCATGGATATCTTATGGATATCTTTTTGTTCTGAGGGTTATTTGGGTCCCCTGAAGAGATACCTAAATGTATTTGCTAAATATCTTTAGTCAGATTTTTTATATTTGTTGTTAAAGCCAAAAACGCACCCTGGGGCGAAAAAATAAATGTATTTTTACATGTTGTTAAAAAATTTTTTTTCTTCGTTTTTTTGGGTTTATTTGTTTAAACATTATTTATTGGACATTGGGCAAGTACTCTGTCAAAAAATAAACCTGTTAACGTGAAATAAACCACATTTTTTTTAAAATTTCAATTTTTTAACTTTACAACTATTCTAAAATGCAATTTTTTGAAAATAGGATTGAATTTATTATTAGATTTTTTGTATTATTTAAGTAAACTAATTAATTATTTGATGAATTTTAATTAAAAATTTTGAATATAAATGTTTTCTCCAAAATGTTAAAAATAATTCTAAAATATTATTTTCGTAT
Source organism: Leptopilina heterotoma (assembly GCF_015476425.1). Classification (NCBI taxonomy): domain Eukaryota; kingdom Metazoa; phylum Arthropoda; class Insecta; order Hymenoptera; family Figitidae; genus Leptopilina; species Leptopilina heterotoma. Next base: position 470,001 of record NW_025110945.1, on the reverse strand, counting down.
GTATTTGGATTTTTGGAAATATATGTAATTATAAATACTGAAAATATTGCATTTTAAAAAATTTAGATGCTAATTTTTTTTAATTTGAAAGATTTGTTTATAAGTCGAAGAAATGTCTCAATTTTCTTACTTTCCCTGAAAAAAAATTTTTTATTGACATTTTTTTGACTTTACTGAAAAAATTTTGTTTCCCTGACTATCGTGTTAACCCATTAACGCCCATGATTAGACAAATGAAAATATCATCAAAATTATTATTGGAAACAGGACTGCGGATCAAATAATGACTTTTGACGTCAAAAATTGTTTAAAAAATAATTTGTTTATAAAAATTGTTATAAACAAATATAGAAAATTGATAAAATTTTAAAAACTAATAGCGCCATTAGATTCTACGTGAAAAATTACTAAAGGAACATGTATGACTTTTTAAAAATTTTCACTCGATTTGTTGTAAATAATTTATAAACAAATAGTGCACTCTCATGTACCTATTTGAGCCCATCATAACACAACTAAACATTTCATCAAAATTATGATTGGAAACAGGACAGCGGATGAAATAATGACTTTTGACGTCAAAAATTGTTTAAAAAATAATTTGTTTATAAAAATTGTTATAAACAAATGAACAACAGTGACAGTAATTCTAAAGGTTAAATATTTCATACGAACAAATGCAGTCAGAATTTGTTGATTCATAATTTTTTAAATTTAAAAAATATTCTAGTAGTCTTTGCCCTTAGAATCGAATGGCACTATAAGTTTTAAAAATGTTATTAATTTTCTCTATTTGTTTATAACAATTTTTATAAACAAATTATTTTTCAAACAATTTTTGACGTCAAAAGTCATTATTTGATCCGCAGTCCTGTTTCCAATCATAATTTTGATGAAATGTTTAGTTGTGTAATGATGGGCTCAAATAGGTACATGAGAGTGCACTATTTGTTTATAAATTATTTACAACAAATCGAGTGAAAATTTTTAAAAAGTCATACATGTTCCTTTAGTAATTTTTCACGTAGAATCGAATGGCGCTATTAGTTTTTAAAATTTTATCAATTTTCTTCATTTGTTTATAACAATTTTTATAAACAAATTATTTTTTAAACAATTTTTGACGTCAAAAGTCATCATTTAATCCGCAGTCCTGTTTCCAATCATAATTTTGATGAAATGTTTAGTTGTGTAATGATGGGCTCAAATAGGTACATGAGAGTGCACTATTTGTTTATAAATTATTTACAACAAATCGAGTGAAAATTTTTAAAAAGTCATACATGTTCCTTTAGTAATTTTTCACGTAGAATCGAATGGCGCTATTAGTTTTTAAAATTTTATCAATTTTCTTCATTTGTTTATAACAATTTTTATAAACAAATTATTTTTTAAACATTTTTTGACGTCAAAAGTCATTATTTGATCCACAGTCCTGTTTCCAATAATAATTTTGATGATATTTTCATTTGACTAATCATGGGCTTTAATGGGTTAATGGTGGATTCCACGTCAGTTCAAAATTTTACTAAATGTTAGGGCAAATGTGCTTTATATGTCCTGTAAATTTCATCTTGTTATCTCAAAGGGATTCGGAGTAAGAAAATAAAACGTAACCACAAATTACGAACATATGGGGCAAAATTCCTCAACTGCCTAGGTAAAAAAATGAATTTTCTCTAAACTTTGCTAAAATTTTACTATGTTTAGAAACTATGATCTGTTCATTATATATTATTCAGAAAATCTAGTTTAAAAAAATAACTAGAATAAAATCGATCTTTTTTAACAAATCTAAAATATATCGAATATCTCTTTAATCAAACAACTTTTGTTAAAAGTGTTAAAAATAATCAAAGTGTTTAAAATAAACTGTTCTTATTGAAATGTATTAATTCTTGGCTTTATTTTCCCATTGGTACACTCTATCAGTGTTTTTTAACTTTGAATTTAAGAAAAATTGAAAGGGAAATTGGTTTCTATTAGAATGTCTTTTCATCCCTTCTATTAACTTTATTATTAGTAGAAGTGTAAATATTAATTTTTTTTGAATTTGATAAAATATTTTTTGAGTTATGGAGTTTCAAAATTTTGATTTTTTTGAAAATATATTTTTTTCGATTTAATATATTTATCAGTAAAATTAATGAAATTTAAAATATGAATAGTGATTTTTAAAGGGGTTTTCACGGGCTATAAGCTGGTGACCTTTTTCTATGAGCCATGTAAAAATCAGAGTGGGACCATGAGAATTTTTGAGGAAAATAATAATTTACATATTATTCTTTTACATAGAAAATGATGATTTATAATTAATTTCATCAAAAAGTTTCATGGTCCCACTCTGGTTTTTACATGGCTCATATGAAATAAGGTGAGCTTTCGATTGGGATAGGTTACAAAAAAATAAAAAACACCGATTTTTAGATACAGTAGAACTTGGTTAATACGATTCTGTAGGGACCGCACTAAGAATGCGTCTTATGCAGGAAAACATATCAGGTGGGATATAAAATGTATGTCTCTAATTGCAGGGACCACCATAAATGAGCATCTTAAGCGGGAAATCGTATTAAACGGGTTCGTATTAACCGGGTTCTACTGTATATTGAAATTAAGAATTTGACCTTGAATTTCAAGGTCAAATCGACAGAAAACAACTTTTTTCATCACCAGCTTATAGCCCGTGAAAACCCCTTTAAAAATCACTATTCATACTTTAAATTTGATTAATTTTACTTAGGTATAAATATATTAAATCGAAAAAAATATATTTTCAAAAAAATCAAAATTTTGAAACTCCATAACTCAAAAAATATTTTATCAAATTTAAAAAAAATTATTATTTACACTTCTACTAATAATAGTAACATTTTAGCAAAGTTTAGAGAAAATTCATTTTTTTACCTAGGCAGTTCAGGAATTTTGCCCCATATGTTCATAATTTGTGGTTACGTTTTATTTTTTTACTCCGAATCCCTTTGAGATCCCAAGATGAAATTTACAGGACATATAAAGCACATTTGCCCTAATATTTAGTAAAATTTTGAAAAAAATCGAAGATGATGTTTTTTCAAAAAAGGATTTTTAATTTTTCAAAATTTCAAACAAAAAAATTTTTTGAATTTTTTTTTATATTAATTTTAACTTAAAATATACTTAAAACCAAAAAAATCCTTTTTTTAAAATCCAAACTCGGTTAATTAGAACCAAAGTTATAGCACTTTAAAAAAAAGACAAAAATTTTGAAAATGACATATTCTTGGTAATTTTTAAAATTTTGAAAAAATATTTGGTGAAGTTGTTTATCACTATAAAAGTAATAAATTTACAAAAGTACAGCCAAATCCCAACAAGTCATGAAAATAAGTGTGTTGAACTGACGTGGAATCCACCTAATATAACAATATAATAATTAAAAAAATAAAGTGTTTAATTAAATTATAGTGTTTATTTTTTATTTTAATCGTAAATCATTTTCGTAATTTCGTGCTTTAAAATATGTTCAAAAATGAGCTTTATTACTTTTTAAAATGCAGGAGTAACATTAAAATAATACTTACATACTTTTTAAATGTGCATAAAGGGGAGAGGGTTTGCCAAATGTTCACGATTGTCCACAACCGGAGGCGGGGGGGGGGGTCAAAAATTGGTGAAAAATTGTCCATTTAGTATATGGAATACTGATAAAATTTATACCCCTCACTCTTAACTCGTTCTCGATCTCCCTCTCTTTCCATCCTTAATCTATCTGTGAGTGAGAAAAGAAAAATAATTAGCCAATAAGGAAATAAGATGCCCTTCTCGTATTTTGGCTTGAAAGTGAAATTCCCCACTTTTCCTTCCCCTACCAATTTCTGTTCCTCTCTTTCTACCTAACACGGAAAATGGAGAAAACATTATGTTCTTCTGTAAACCAAAGAAATAGGCGTTACTATCTTACCTATTCGTCTCTCTTTCCTTCCTACGCTAAACTAAAAGAAGAGACAATACCTCCCTCTCTTTCTCTTTATCATGCTTTCTCTCTCATACTGTGACAGACAGAATGAGTATGAAGATTATTATAGTTAATTTGTTTTAATCGAAAGAATAATTCTCAAAAACATTATTTTTTTGAATGACTAATTAACAGAATGTTTAATACTGCGAAAGAAATTTTTTTATAATATTCAAATAACCGAATTATCATTTCTAAAAATTATTATTTTTTATATTTCTTATTTACACTAACATTTTCATTTTCGAAATGTCAATTTTGATAAATATTATTTTATAGATTTGTTAATAATTATATTCCCGAATATAATTATTAATATAATTCAATATAATTCAAATATTACCGAATTACCAATTCTTAAAAAATTTATTGTTTCTAGAATATTTTTTTATAATGTGTAAATGTTCTAAATTCTAAAGTCTCTAAATTATATTTTATCGAAATATCATTTGTTATAAAACTTTTTTCTTATAAATGTTTTTCAAAATAATTTTAACTTTTTCGAATTAACATTACTCATAATTTTCTTTATTTCTAATTATTCTTCTTTATAATTACTATATTTTTTAACATGTATTTCTTCTAACTATAACTTTACCGAATTGTCACTTCTCATAATTATTATTATATCGAAATATTATTTTTCAAAATTTTTGTAATATCTAATAATTTTTTATACAAAGGGCTTAGGGGGTTAAGTGTGCAAAAACTGCCCCCGCATCTATTTTTCTTAAATTTGACCCATATATTACTATCCATATGACTATAACTTTCTGCAATTTTGAACTAAAAATTCGCTTTTTTGGGGGAGTTATGGAGGGGGAAAAATCGAAAAACGCATTTTTCTCAAAAACTACTGTACGCATTTTAATTCAGCTTTGGATATGTTGAAAAGACAATTAAAGAGATTCCAAAAAAAATTTCAAATTTTTTTTTCAATAAATTCCAAAAATTTTTTTTTTTTGATAATTTCAAAATAGAAATTTTTTGAAATTTTCAAAAAAAAAATTTTTTAGTTTTATAAATGTGATAATTTTATGTATTTTCTCATTTTATTCTCTTTTGTGATCTACTTAATAAAAAAATTTTGCCCGACATGATTTCAGGGTGTGTCACGGTAAATAACTCAAAAACCCTACCCGGTACATTTTGATGTTGTATGTGAATGGTTAATTAATTAATTATTTATTTAATTGCAAATTAATACTTAGGGGTTTTCTGAATACAAGTCTGAAATGGATGTCAAAAAAAATTATTTCCAAAGAAAAATCCAAAAATTTTTATTTTGGAATTTAAAATTTTTTTCTTTTTGGATCGTTGTAGCGGTACATCACACTTTATTTATGTAACGTTTTTAACAGTCTTACTTTTTCAAAAATAATGGCCTAGATGATTTTAGAGTGCGACACGGTAAAAAAACTCAAAAAATCCTAAAATTTGATTTTAAAATTTTCCAAATTTTTTTGTTTGTCTAAAAATATTTTTTTATGTTATTTAGCAACCTCAATAACCCACTAGTAATAAATTGTAAAAATATTTGACAGGTTTTTTAAAATTAACCATTCACATACAACATAAAAATGTACCGGGTAGGGTTTTTGAGTTATTTACCGTGACACACTCTGAAATCATGTCAGGCAAAATTTTTTTATTAAGTTGATCACATAAGACAAATGAGAAAATACATAAAAATGTCACTTTAATAGAACTACAAAATTATTTTTTTTTTAATTTCAAAAAAATTTCATTTTAAAATTTTCAAAAAAAAAAAAAGATTTTTGGAATTTTTTAAAAAAAAATTTGAAATTTCTTTTGGAATCTCTTTAATTGTCTTTTCAACATATCCAAAGCTGATTAAAATGCATACAGTAGTTTTTGAGAAAAATGTGTTTTTCGATTTTTTCCCCTCCACAAGTTCCAAAAAACACAAAATTTTGAGTTAAAAATTTCAAAAAGTTATTTTTAAGTGAGTAGGAATGAATGGAAAAAATATATTTGGATCACTTTTGCCCTACTTATTTTGCTAAACCCTATCACATGAAATTGCCCATATGCATACATATATGTGCATATAATATCACTGTAAAAAATTTTTGGGGTAATTTTACCAAAAATGTTTTGGAAGTAATTTTCACCAAGAATTTGTGGGTAAAAATACACAAGATTTTTGGAAGTTTTACCCAAAATTTCTTGAAAAAATTCCTGTTAAGTTTTAGGTAAAAATGCACAAGAGTTTTAGTGATTTTACCCAAAGATTTTGGAAGAAATACCTAAAAGGTTTTGGGTAAAAATAAAAACATTTTGGTATCTTTTATAAAAGTTTTGGAAAAAATACCCAAAAATTTTTAGGTAAAATTACACAAATTTTTGTACTTTTGTCCAAAGTTATGTGTAGAAATACCCATGAAATTTTTGGAGAAATTCAAGACTTGTGATAATTTTTTATCTAAACATTTTGAGAAAATACATAAGTGATGAAATGGAATAGTTAATTTTTCATCCGCAATTTAAAAAAATTCGCTAATATAATTTTAAACAATAATTGCAGATTATAGTGATTCTTTTTATTTCATATAAAATATGTTTTAATACAAAACTATTTTACAAAATATGTTTTCACATACAATAATAAATAGTTATGAAAAACAATAATAAAATAGTATGAATATTATATTAGATTAATCATTATCAACACTTATTATTAATCTACTTATAACAAGAAATTAACAATCGTCGAAATAACAGATAATACAAAGAAGCAGATTAATTAATTAAAAAATTCACTATTATTCACTATTTATAAAATATAACATCACACATACATTTACTTTCAATTAAAAACCACATTTTTTATTAAAAACACTGTAAAAACAAGAAAACCTTCACGCGCGGATGTAGCTTCTCTAGTAAATGCTGCAGAGCAACTGACGCCAAAAAGGACGCCAAAAAGGCCTTAGCTGGCCATCTTAAGATGAACCAGATGTGACAAAACCTTGAAAATTTTCACAAGAGTTTACCCAAGCTTTAGGAAAATTCTCCAATTTAATTAGGTAATATTTCACAATTTTTTTAGAATTCCCAACATCTTTGGGTGAAATGACTTTACCCACAAAATTTGGAAATTTTCCCAAGAGTTTACCCAAGTTTTAGGAAAATTTTCCAATTTATTTAGGTAATATTTTACAATTTTGGTAGAATTACCAAAAGTTTTGGGTAAAACGACTTTACCCAAAATTATAAGAGAAATTACCTAAGAAATGTTAGGAAAATTTACCAATATTTTTTACATATTACCGTACGTGACAAATAGCATGACCATGGTTTTTGACATTTTACTCAAAAACTATATTTTTAAAAAATTTGGAAAAAATATATGTTAAAGGGGACATTATAAGGTACTTTTTACAACAAAAGAGAAAGTGGTCACTTCAAAAAATAACCCTAATAAAAAATTTTGAAAATTTCAAAAAATTTGATTGAAAATTTTTTTTTTTAATTTTGATATTTTTTCTAAAATCGTCTTATCTATATTTACAACCTCTTAAAATTTCATTAAAATCGGTTCAGTAGTTTTCGAGAAAAATAAGTTTTTTGATTTTGCTTTCCCCCTCCATAACTCCCCCAAAAAAGCGAATTTTGAGTTCAAAATTGCAGAAAGTTATAGTCATCTGGATAGTAATATATAGGCCAAATTTGAGAAAAATAGATGCGGGGGCAGTTTTTGCACACTTAACCCCCTAAGCCCTTTATTTATTGTATAATAACCAGTTTTTATATTTTTTTTATTCGAATAATCATTTCGTATAATTTTTTTCTTACCGAAATTATATTTTAAATAATTTTTTTTAATCGATTTTTTATTTTTCCTAATATTCATTTTTGCAAATAATTCTTTTTCATAATTTTTATATTTACTAATTCGTATTTTACATAACATACATTTTTTCTAAGATTTAAATTCTCTAATTTATTATTTTCCTAACCTATAAATGTCATAATAAGAATTGCACCGAATAGTTATTTAGCGCCATATTCTTCAGAGATAGGAAACGTCGAAACCGTATATTCTGTAGGTGAAATAACTATTCGGTGCAATTCTTATTATGACATTTATTTATTTATTTATTTGAACATAAACGGGTTTCAAATAAACCCTTTCGTACAAAAGTACTTAACTGTAATCATACAGCAAAAAGAAAAAAAAAGAACCGTAATAAGTCTATTAAGGTAAGTTATAAAAAACGCTAGGCTAGACCATAGTATTAATGATAATGGTACAACAATTGTCGCAATGCATTTACAAATCTATTCAAAGAAGTGTCAAAGAACTCAACTGAATCGCTTACAGTGTTTGCTTCGTTTACATAGTTTGTTTTGTGATGTTCAATTTTAAATAATAAGCGGTATCTTGATGGTCTAGAAGGCACACTTAGATTTATCCTTGACAAAAGCGTTGGACAATTTACAAAACCATTCAATAATTTAAACAGATTCAAAAAATTTTGCAAAGAGATTACTAATATCTCGATCGTTATCACAAATTTCATCATCAAGATACATTACATTAGGGTATCGTGATTTTTTGCACACAGAACTAACATGTTTCCAAAAAAATTTAGCATTGTTTATGATTGAGTTTTCAGTTTTGTGTAGATAAGAATGGTAACAGTCTCTTGATAAAAGTTTACATTGTGCTCTTAAATTTGAAAAAGTTGAATAGTTATCACAAGTATTGGACAATTTGTAATTATAGTGTGCTATCTTTTTTGCCAAAACTAGTTTTTTTAATTCAGGAGTAAACCAGTGTGGATATTGAAAGGAACGCAATGATTTAAGAGGTACATATAAGTTTAGTGCTGTATACAAGTAATTATAAAAAATCGTTAACGCAGTATCAATATCAGACTCGTCAAGTACCAAATTCCAATTAATACCATTTAAATAACAACTAATTGCCGCAAAATCTGCATTTTTTAAGTCATAATTAATTATAACAGAGTGATTAGTGTTAGATCCATTATCATTGTTAGTATTAGCCATGACATTTAATTGTAATGGTGGATGATAATCATCGACAGGTAAAACAAAATCATTAGAGAGACTTAAAGCAAAATCGATCGAATTACAAAAAACTAAGTCCAGAATAGAATCATAAATATTAGTAAACGCATTTATCCGTAACAAATTAGTAACATCACATGTGTCAGAAATGATTGACGATATTATTTCATGTTGCATAATAGAAATATTTTTAGGAAGACAAAGAGGACCATATGTACTAAAATTCCATTTTAAAAAAAGTAAGTTAAAATCTCCAAAAATACAAATTTTCGCATCAGGATAAGAATACATTACATTTTTAATAATAGAACACATGTCAAAATATTTATTAGCTGAAGAATTCGAAGGTATATAAAAACAACCCAAAATATAAAGAATAGAATTTTTAAAAAACTTTATGAAAATATGTTTCATGTTGACAGAATTAGTAACTATAGGAGAACAATTTAGAAAAAATTGATATAGTTGTTGAATAAATGATCATGAGAAGGTGAAAATTGAATAAAAATCTAATGTGTATTGTCAGTATAGCGACGTTTCGTTGGCTATGGTTTGCCAACCTCATCAGGCTGAATTTATTAAAAGAAAAAAAAACACTTCAATATTTATAAAATAATCCATCAATTAAATTATAGAAGGATTTAACTCTACTCAATTACTATTAATTTAGAAAAAATTTAGATGCAATTAGAACACCTCCCCCTCTTTTACCCACACTTGTCAATGCACTTCTATCTGACCGGAAGACATCATAATTATTAAATCCAAGTTCCTGAGAAATTAGTATGTGTAGGAGAGGTGTCAACATCGAACTCAAGGTGAGAGACCTCGTTAGTTGTCAATCGACCTCGTAAGAATTCGTTTGAATAGTTAACGTTGTTTCCATCAGTTTCTGGTTTTTCACTATAACAGGATTCCTAGACCGGAACACAATTCTCAAATTTTCTTCCCCATCTAATTGACGTGCTTCCAGCTGATTTTTGAGAGCAGAAATCTCGTTCAATTGCATTTTTGTCCCTAACATTTATAGGTTAGGAAAATAATAAATTAGAGACTTTAAATCTTAGAAAAAATGTATGTTATGTAAAATACGAATTAGGAAATATAAAAATTATGAAAAAGAATTATTTGGAAAAATGAATATTAGGAAAAATAAAAAATCGATTAAAAAAAATTATTAAAAATATAATTTCGGTAAGAAAAAAATTATACGAAATAATTATTCGAATAAAATAAAATTATAAAAACTGGTTATTATACAATAAAAAAATTTGTATAAATAGAATATTAAGCAACAAGGGTATAAAGGCAGCCATTTGTGTACGGTGATTTTTGTGACACGAGTGGAGGTCGAGGGTGCCGTAGGCGCCCCGAGACCGGAACGAGTAATTAATTAGTAATTAATTCGGTAAAGTTATAGTTAGAAGAAATACATGTTAGAAAATACAGTAATTATAAAGAAGAATGATTAGAAGTAAAGAAAATTATGAGTAATGTTAATTCGAAAAAGTTAAAATTATTTTGAAAAACATTCATAAGAAAAAAGTTTTATAACAAATGATATTTCGATAAAATAAAATTTAGAGACTTTAGAATTTAGAACATTTACACATTATAAAAAATATTATTAGGAACAATAAATTCTTTTAAAATTGGTAATTCGGTATAATTCGGTAATATTTGAATTATATTGAATAATAATTCGAGAATATAATTATTATAATTATTAGCAAATCTATAAAATAAAATTTATCAAAATTGACATTTCGAAAATGAAAATATTAGTGTAAATAAGAAATATCAAAAATAATAATTTTTAGAAATGATAATTCAGTTATTTAAAGATTATAAAAAAATTTCTTTCGCAGTATTAAACGTTCTGTTAATTAGTCATTTAAAAAATAATGTTTTTGACAATTATTCTTTCGATTAATAGAGATTATAATTAATTCTTATTAGATAAAAAGAATTTCGATAAAATAAAGATTCGGCAAATAAAAATTGGAAACTTTTCATGCGCCTCGTTACAACGAATAAAAGGGATGCGACGCAACGCATTAAGGGGAGATTCCACAGAAATTAAGGTTTTTTTTAAAAATTTTTTTATAGGTAGTAAAATAAATATTTGTTAGTCAAACTTTTTTTACAATAAAATACTTGTGTTACAGTAATAAAAATAATTATTTATTTATTTATTTTTTTAATGGAGTCTTAGAAAATGGCTGCCGAAAGTGGTCCCCTCTAAAAGTTGTTTACATTTTTTCTCTGCGACAATTAATCTAAAATAAAAAAGTCAAAATTTTTTTTAATCTATACCATTATGGCTATCGTGTAAACTAGAACAAAAAAAATTTATTGAAAAATAACCAAATGACAGACTTTTTAATTTTTCGACCATAATTTTGCAACTTAAATTGTTTATAACTTTTATAAATATTAATGGATCTTAAATATCCTAGTTTACACGAAAACTACACATTCAAGGAACATGTTGTCCAAATTGCAAGTTATTTCGTTGAAAATTGTAAAAATGAGAGTGTAAACAAGTTGAAAATGTGTAGTTTCGAGAAAAACGCGTTTAAAGTTTGAAGGACCAAATATACAAAAATTTAACTTAAAGTTATATACATAACCTTTGTTATGTAACAGTAGACATTTCTTATTACTTAAGAACTACTCTTTCTAACGGTGCGAAAAGAAAAAATGTAAATTTAAAAATAAACAAATTGCAGTTAGTTAATTAATAAAAAAACATGAATTTTCGAGGTGGAAAGGGGATGTTATTCCTACTCTCCTGCTCGCGAGTCTATTCTTATCGCTTCAGACTATTTTTCCCGTATTTTTAGATAATCATACTAACCAAAAATTAAAAAAAAATAATTTCGGTATTCAAAAAAAAATCAGTGGAATCTCCCCTTAAGCACTCACACACATACACACGATATTTCGCGTTTACTGAAAGAGATCTCGCTAATCTCTTCGGTGTATGAAGGCACGCTTCTGTCTGATGAGAATTTCCACGTAATCGTTATCGTAACCATAAGACCATTTGTCTTTGATCCGATGAAACCTGAATTTTTAATTCTTTTGACGACCGATGGTCGCAGTAGCTATTAGGCTAACCCTTAACGCGATAAATTATGAATTGGGGAAACAATCAGAAAATGGCATATTTAAAATTTAAAGAAAAGTAAGAAAACGATATGGATCGTTACACAATCTCTTAATGTATGAAAACGCTATGTCCTAAATGACAGGAACCATATAACGAAATGCTTCTTTAAAATTTCTTCTTTTAGGTAAAAAATATCCCTGATTTTGTTGCCGATTCAATAACATTATTCGAAAACCAACATTTGTCACTGGTCAGAACAACTAATTGTCGTTAATTCGTTTTGAAGACCTTAGGACCATAGTTGCATTGGAGTTTCATGGCTATACCAAAAAACCATAGGTTCCTCAGTCACGTTCCACAGTTAACCAAAAACAGCAACCGCAATTCCTGTTATGCGTGTTCTAGTGTTAGCCGTCCCGTGTTAGCTCGAACGCAGAATAGTCCACTCATAATCTATCGCATGTCGTAAGAGAAGGCACGGACTAAAGGAGGCACGAAGAGCCACCACTGCTTACAAACTGCTTGTCCTGCCTCGTAGAGGCAGGTTCCCGATGGCGTGGTCAGTGCTGTGTTAGTCCGGCAAATCTAATATTGACTCGACTCCCCAAGGGGATGAAGGTGCTTTCATCCTAACGAACCCGTGGTACCTGAGTTTAAACGCCTGCTTTTGATGACGTCATGTCCGAATGGGGCCTACCAATCGCAGGGCTGTGTCCAGTTGTAAAAGATAATAGTTAATCCAACATCTATCTTGTAGTATAGAAGATGACTAAAGAGTTACTTTTATTTTTCATTTGAAAGCATTACGCCTGTTTCGTACAGGAATGGTGAGACTTCGGTCTGGAAGCAGAACCTCCGCGTGGTCCCTGCTAGTAGTGCACGAGGCACGTCCTCATTAATCACTCCTTAAGTGTATTACCAAGGACAGTACGACTGCAACTAACTACTTCTCCATTTCATCGGGCATTAGTCTTCTGGTATTTTTATCATGGTCTATCTTGCAAAGGTAAGGAATTCAAAGCTTTCGAAAGCGTTTTTCCTTTTCTCCTTTGTTAGAGGTAAAAACTTCATATATTGAAGGAAAGGCGTTTAAGTCTCGCTTAAGGCCAAAGCAGAATAGAAATATAACCGGAATCGTAAGAATGAGTTAGAGAAGGATAAACAATATACCTATCCTTCTTTATCTCATTCTTCCGGTTACGATTCCGGTAACGTTTCTATTCTGCTTTGGCCTTTAGTGAGTTGCAAACCTTAACTCTGGTGGTTACCTGCAGAGTAACAAGGAATTAAAAATGTCCCGCCCCCGATCAAGGGGCCCACTTGGGTTATCATAATCCTAGTGGGTTAGTAGATAAGGGTTGACGTACCCAGTCTCTGGTGATCAACGTTACGCTCGTAGGCAAGCCATGAAGGCAGTCTTGTATACGAAGGACTTTCACGTAAAACCTGACGATCCTTGTTACATGGTCCAAATATGTAAACAATTCAAAAATAAGAAACCAGACATTTAAAATTTATAATTCGAGGGTTATACCATCCAAGATCGGACACATGAACTTCTGTCACATGACGATTTATTTCCGAACCCAATTCGCAAATTGGCGGAGAAAATTGACTAATTATTTCATACGGTCCCTCAAACTTAAGAACCAATTTTGACGAAAACTTCTGAGACGCAATCGATAATTTATAAGTGCGCTGAAGCACTTGGTCTCCTACCTAAAAAAAGCCTCGAGTTATATTACTTGATCTGTTTCTCGCTTTTTTATTTCTGATCCTAACCCTTAAATCTTTCAGAGCATTCAAGCTATACGCAATCTATCACACCAAACCTCTGGGTGAATTCGTTGAACACTAACGATTCTTTCAACCTCTCTTTTCAAACTTTTAACAGGCTGAGGTTAAAGGCTATAATTCAGAAATTGCGGGAAAACTTTAGTAAATATCTGTACGGCCATATTGACCGCGTGATGGAATTCAGGGACATGTTTGTCCCACTTCCGATTGTTCTCGCCCACAAAGGTAGCAATCATTGTTTTCAGAGTCCGATTGCTCCGTTTCACTATGGGTTCGCCCGAGGCTGGTATAACGGCATTGTCAAACGTTTGACACCATATTCTGACAAAATTGGTTTAAGATGGGTTATTAAAATCTTCCATTATCCATTAACAGAAAATGAAGATTGTCCCTTCTGAACACAACCAACTTCTTAAAAGCCTTTGCTATGGACTTGCCATCAACAGATCTAATTGGTTTCAGTTCTATCTAGCGTGAAAACAAATCCTGGAATATTACCAGACCTTTCGCAAACTCGCTAAAAGAAGACGGAAAAGTTGACTGATAAAGGGTGAAGAAAGATCTGAGTAGGGTTTCTTAATGAAGAAAATATGGAAACTGTAGCTTTAAAAATAAAAACTGATGTAAGAACTGAGGTGGGAAAAACTTATTTCAGAATTCCATCACATTTTATCGGATTTTCGACGGAATTTAAAAAATAAAAGCTTGGATGTGGGTAATGGGAAGTGAAAATTGGGATAGTTACCAAATAGACCCCCGCAGAAATCATATTTTATTAAAAAGGATTTTTTTTTCTATATTCAATTTCAAATAATCCCGAATTCGCATTTTGTTTGGCGATTTTTGAGTAGAAAAAGTATGAATCTCGAGTGGCAATAATGTTGAATGATAAAAACAAGAGGGCCAGAGAGTTAAAATATCGGAACCCGCATGCAATGAAGCAAAGTATGCGCGCAGCAAGGAGAGAGATTCGATAACGATATCCCCCTACCGCCTTCCAATCATCGAAAATCGTTTGGCAATTTTTTCTGTTAGAGACAAATTTCCTTTCATTTCGACCCCTGCATTCCCTCTCCCCCTTTTCTCTCTATGCCTCTCTTACTACTTTTTCGGGAAAAAGTGTTTTTTTATTTTAATTCTAAAGTTCAATTTTCGCCTCATCGATCTAGCAACTTCACAAAATATTGTATAGGATTATTAGGAGACTTAATTTTCCAATTTAAGAATAAAAGAAATATATTTTTACTATTCTTAAGAAATTAATAATCAATTAAAATGGGGATTTAATTATTATTACGCCGTGGATGTGAAGGCTGCTAGTCTAGAGAATATTTTCAAGTATAATTTTGAAAATAAACTGATTCTTAAAATTAATAAAAAAATTGTTCCCTATATGTTTTGTTAAGGTATAAAAGGGATTAATATTGAATAAAACAAGCAATTATTCATTTAAATCCGTCAATGAATTTTCCGTTAATCACGCCCATCAATTTGTAGAAATCGTAAAAAGTGAAATTGAAGAAAATACGCTTCAAGGTTTGAGGCTTAAAATTACTTACATCAATATTTCTCTAATTAGCAATCCCGACACCATAAAATACACCTCAGTAACTTTGTATATGGGGTAAGAAATGCGGAGTGGAATATAAAAGGGAGTGGGGCGCCTTCAAGTCTATAACTAGGCGCTGGAACACCTGACCGACCCCTCGTAACTTGAAAAATACTTTAGATTAACTTCTACAACTTTGGTTACAAATTCTCGGACATATTACCTAAACATTTAAGCAAAAAAATCGATTTCATATTTTTATATGAAAAATAACTTGATGCTTCTTACCTATAAGTTTTATTTGATATTCTAATAATCAAGCGGTCTAAACATTGTAATTAATTGAAAAATAGAAGATATTTTGTTATTTAGTAAAACTTATAAATGGATTTTTTTTATTTCTATTATACTTTATTAAAGTGTACACAGTGGGTCAAACTAAAAAAACCTGTCCAAGACTCGGGAGTGTAGGTATTTAAAATTTACTGATATTTTTTACCCCAGAGGTGCTTGAGGTTGATGATTACCTATCTGAAGTCAGATTTTCTAAATTCAAAATGGCGGATCTAATATGGCGGATAAAATTTAAGAAATGGATCCGCAATTTTGAATTTTAAAATTTCGTGGATTTTTAATTTTCTCGTCCGCCATATTAGATCCGTCATTTTGAATTTAGAAAATCTGAAATCAGTTTCCTAATCATCGACCCCGAAAACTTACGAGAAGTGAATTTCGGTCGAAACGCTTCAATTTTTAAATTATCCGACATTTTGAATTTTGAAAATTTGAACTCAAATTCGAATTCAGCAACCCCACCTACTTCAGAAAATCATAACTTTTTTAAAACTTAACAGATCAACTCCGCTAATTTTTTTCGGCTTTCACAGTAACATATATGTTTAAAAATATTGTAAACTTTTTTAAAAAATTAATAACAAAAATTTACCTCAGGGTAAAAAAAAATTTATGAAAGCTACCCCACAAAAAACCAAATAATTTAAAAATCTACCAAATTCGCCTAAAATTTGTTAATCGGAGGTTTTTGGAGTTGCTGATTACGAATATGAAGTCAAATTTTCAAGATTCACAAAATTCAAAATGTCGGATCCAATATGTCGGACAAAAAAAATTAAAGGTGTTTTTTAGAGGGTTCTTTACATTTAGTATCATCACTTGATAGTTATTATAGAAATTTTTTTTTTGATTTTTCAAAACTATTGGCACTATGTAAGAATAATTATGTAAGAGGGGTGGGTTCCAAGGGGGGTGTTTAAGGGTTTATGATACTCTAGAGGTAGAAAAAATATGTTTTTTGAGAATTTTTTTAAAGCAAACTACGAAGGCAATCACAATTATGATCTGAGGACTTTATTGTACATTTATTGAAGTTTAAAAAATATAAATATTATAAAATTTTATTGAAATTTGTGGCGCTGACGCTGATTTTTCTAATCTGGTTTTTGGCGTGAAGGGTCCGCGACCGCACCATTCGTTCCTGTAAATTTTGAAATATCATAATTATCAAAATTGTTTCTTATTCCTTATTACAGTGGCTAAAGGAAAAAGTAGGAATTTTTGGATATATTGATTTTTGGCCGATTGGCGTACTTCTAAATTTTACTTATGAACATTTGCCAAAAAATTGGTCAGTAAATTGTTAATAACAAATGATCTATGCAATAAGAAAAATCCTACGCTTTCCTTCAGACAATATAAATTATTAAAGATGTGTGCAAAAATTGAACTTAATCGGTTGAAAATTGTAAAAATTAATGGCGCGGCCAGTTCGAAAAATGTAGTTTTGAGATCATCGCGTTTAAAGTTTTAAATTGTAAAAAAGCATACATAATTTTTAAATACCTTTAATCTGCAATGCCTACATCATATAATTGTCCTTTCTGATTAAGGTCCTTATCTCACTCTTATCTTACTTGAATACACTCTAGTCACTAACAATTTTGAAAACACATGCTGTATACCTGCGTAGACCCTTCAAGTACCCTTCAAGCGCGCTGTAAAGCCCTGCACGAAACTTTGAAAATAAGCTATTTAGGAATTTCTTACGTCCATAATCTTTCAATATGTTACATTTGAGACTCCAAGGGACCATTTAAAGCAAAAAAAGTCAATTTTTTGAAAATCCTAGAGTGTCATAACCCCTTAACATAGATATGGATAATAATCCATATCTGTATCACTCAGACATTAAAGGGTTATTTTGTGAATATTTAAAATTTTATGTTATGCAATAAAAATACATGTTAATATCACCAAGATAAAGTTTATAAATCGTTATAACTTAAAATTACAATTACAATATTCAAAATGAACGTCTATATAACTGATGACTATGCAACACCTGAGTTATAAATGCTAATGAGGTTGTTGGCAAATACTACGCGACCTTGCGGCTTTATTTTGATGGGGTCGGGGCGTTTTTCTAATGGCTCTATTTAACCGTTCCACGTTTGACAATGGCCGAGAGTCCCGAGTTTATAAACAGTCAATGGCTTGCATTTATTAAAGACCCTATGAGTCGCGCATAACATCGCAGGTAGACGATTTCGAGAGAGGACATTGCTGCACGTGTTTGTCGTCTCTTTGTGTCTGCGGTACTTGCAAGGTGTCACGCGATTCGCAAGGTGCTGTAGACATCCTTTTTTTGCTGGACGGCAGCCAAAAATTTGCCTTTGTGCGCGCTCGTTTAATAGAATCTAGATGCGACGTTTGAGAATACTTTTGCCGGACACTTCCGCGAATCATTCGTCTCATTCTTGTCTTCATTCCAGGTTTACATTCTATACAAAATGCTTTTTTAATTTTAATTTTGCATCGACTATTCCGATGAAAAATATAATTAATATTTTAGTTATGAGAATTCTCTCACAGTTTATTATCAAAATTGTTAAAAAATTTCAGTAATGATAGGAACTTCTATCTTTATCGATTTTATTGGTTTCAATGTATCTACGGAAGTAATTGGTGGTTGTTTAAGAATAAGTAAATAATTGATATTGATGGTTCTAGAAGTGATAATAAAAGTGAGAAATGTTATTTTGTCAATAAAATGTCATACAGAGAAGAATATATATAATGTTTATCTATAATCATTATATATATATTCATAATAAGCAATCCCGAAAAGCCTTGAGTAATGATTTACAAATTAATTGGACGATTTTTAAAAACTCGTCCTCCATATTTAGTTTTTTTAAAACTGACCTCAGATTCGTAATCAGCGACTCCGAAAACCTCCAAGTAACGAGTTTTGAGTGAATTCAACGATTTTTCAAAATTCGTCCGCCATATTGGATCCGCCATTTTGAATTTTGAAAATCCGACTTGGGATTCGTAGTTAGTGACCCCAAAAACCCCTTTAATGGTAATTTTTCGGCCGCTATGGCGTTAAATCGGTTAAACTGTCTAACATTTCCCTAATTTAACTAATGTTTTTAATTGATTTCTAATAAGTAACGTACATAAAAAGGTTATATTAAATAAATAGTTAAATTTTGATAAAAAATTAAACGTTGATCTCTTCTCCGAATTTTCAATCTATTGACATATTATGTCCCAGAAGGAAACTAAACACATTACCCTAAATTTTATGTATTTAAATAATGCGGCATCGGTGATTTAAACATAATTTATTCACAGAGCAGAAGGCTCTGATTTTAAGGGACAGGTTTAAGAAACAGCAACTGTTAAAATCGAAATTAAATTATTAAAGTTTTTATTTGAATCCTTTACAATTAGAATGAGAGAAAGAATAGATCCAGATATCTTCAGGCACACTGAAACAAAATTGGAACTTTGTGTAATCAAAGAAAATTTAAAGTATTAGTTATTTACGTTTTAAAATTATGGTTAGAGTCGTAGACCCAGCAAACGATACCTCCTACAGTGTGAGGTCGAGGAAATGACCTTGACAAGTGGAAACAGAAAATGCAGTAGATTTCCCTCAAATTGTTTTCGGGTCAGCCAAAGGTGTCGATGCAAATTAGATTGAACTAAACATTATTACCCTAAATTATATGTATTTAAATAATTCGGCATCGGTGATCCAAACATAATTTATTCACAGAGCAGAAGGCTTTGATTTTAAGGGACAGGTTTAAGAAACAGCAACTGTTAAAATCGAAATTAAATTATTAAAGTTTTTATTTGAATCCTTTACAATTAGAATGAGAGAAAGAATAGATCCAGATGTCTTCAGGCACACTGAAACAAAATTAGAACTTTGTGGAATCAAAGAAAATTTTAAGTATTAGTTATTTACGTTTTAAAACAATTGTTAAAGTTGTAGACCCAGCAAACAATACCTCCTTCAGTGTGAGGTCGAGGAAATGACCTTGACCAATGGAAACAGAAAATGCAGTAGATTTCCTTTAAATTATTTTCGGGTCAACCAAGGGTGTCGATGCAGATTAGATTGAACTCCCTTCAAACTTGAAGCAACCTAATTATTTATTCGTTGTTGGTGCCGTGGTGATGGAGTCCTTAGAAAAATAGAAATGTGCCTCGTAGTAGAAATTATCTCCTTGAATGAATTTAACCTAAGACGAGACTCGAAGAAGGTACTTAGTACTTGAAGAGATTTTCTGGGCTGAAGTTGAAGAAGAGACTTGATGACAGTACACAACTAGTTAACTTGGTGGCGGATGCTGGACTGACAGGAAGAACACAGGTTTCTGGTTTGACTGTGATTTCTGGACTGGTTAGCTTGAAGGGCTTTCCTGGACTGTCGAATTTAGCGAGGATGACACCTTTTTAACGGTTCCTTCCAATGGAACAAAATGTTAATGCCACCCACTTTAATTGAAGGGGTTTCCTGGACTGTCGAATTTGGCGAGGATGACACCTTTTTAACGGTTCCTTCCAATGGAACAAAATGTTAATGCCACCCACTTTAATTGAAGGGGTTTCCTGGACTGTCGAATTTGGCGAGGATGACACCTATTATACAGTTCCTTTCAATGGAACAAAATGTTAAAGCCACTTACTTTAATTTCTTTCTGGATCAGTTTTTTCTATTGATTTAATTTGGGCGCATATGCTTAGTCCCTGCATTAGGCAGGTGAGTGACCCTATAAAAGGGTGTTAAAACGTTGAAGACCATATTTGGTATCTGTTGCCCAGGTGAGAGACTATTCGATCAATGTTGCTTCGGTTACAAGATAAGGAGGATTCAAATTTTAATTTTACAAAATATTATTTTATAAATATAAATACGTAGCGATGACGTGACAGATAGTGATGCACTTCGATCGAGTCTCGTCTCGAAAAACCGAGAAAAACAATGAAAACTATTGAATGTTATATTTTCATCTCTTTTCTTTTATGAAAGGACAAAGCCTCGTTATGCACCTCTACAGAAACACAAAACATATTTGGGCGTGTTAAGATTTTGTATTTATCAAACTAAAAGAATTTAGGACTCGGAGAGAATCAACATTAAGATTATTAACCCGTGACGAAACAATTAAAAATAAAATCCATCAACCGCAGAAAGAAATTGACTTTAGAAAAAGTTGGAACTATAAAATCCTTCTAAAAATAAAATTAGACATACTTTGACCCGTTTTCAGTAAACAGAAATATTCGATATAATTTTAAAATCACTTATGATTGGTGTGTTTCTATGCATGAGTGGCATCGTTGATTGGTATCATTATAAAAGGGCACTTGGTGCACCGACCACATATCCTTTCTTGAATCTTAAATGCTCATGCAAAAAGAATAAGAATAAAAAGAAGAAGACAGAAATAGAGAGAAGGAGAGGGTGGAGAAAGTTGGTAAAAGTGAGATAGAGTAATACAGGGAAATGGGGCACCGGTTTCCTGTAGTGTGGAGCTTCAAGCCCGTAACAGTAGAACACTCCCCCCCCCCTTTTAAATCCCCTCCTCTATTTTAATAATTCCCCGGAACCCTTCGCTCTGCAGCCTGTATGAGGATGCGTAAGTGGACGAAAGAGAGAGAAGGAAAGAGACCGTGGGGCAAGAAAGACGGAGAAGGGACCCCCCATTACTGTCTCGTGCCCGGTGTTATGGGGTTCTGCCCTCCTGCTGCGTACATCTGTCCTCCAATACTTGGCATTTTTCACGTAACGGGTGGCTTTCAAAGCTTATCCGACTTTTAAATGTTCAGCTTTTGTTCTTCTTTTTTTCTAGTCTTTCACGTTATTTTTTTTTAAATTTTGTTCCTGACACAATTTTTATTAAGTCAAGTTCCACAATGATGATTCACACCCTTCTTTCTATACTCACACTGATCTGTGATATTTACTCAAAGGTGACCCGGTAAGAAGTCTTGAATAGAAAGGTATTAAAAATTATGTCATCATCAATAGGAAGACGAAAATGTTAAATACTTCTGAATTCCTTTTTTGTCTGCTAGATCGGTTTTGGCATTGACTGAATTTGGTTTTTTTTAAATATATGATACATTTCAATAAAGCTGCGTTTTACAAAATTGTTTTCAATTGATAAAATTTTGACATTTTTGAAGTCGAAAAGATGATCTTCCTTGTGTGAGTGCTGTGGTAGTGCAGATGACGTATCGTCAGTTCTGCATGATCTAATATGTTCATCGACTCTAGTTCTTAGTTTTTGTTTTGTTTGGCCGATGTAACCACCATTACATCCCTTACAATGAATCTCATACACTACATTCGCTTTGTTATATGAAATAGGATCCTTAGGATTTTGGAAAGTACCAGAGTTATTTTTGCAAGGTTTAGAGACCACGTCAAAATTACACTTTTAAAGAATACGTTTTAGTTAGTTATAGTGGTCATTAATATATGGAATTACTACCAAAGTATTCGTACCAAAGATCTTGTAGATAATATGTTGTTCTTCTGTGTATTTATTCGATTTATTCTCAGTTCCACATACTTGTCAATAAATTTAGGTGGAAAGTCGTTCTGTACAAGAGTATCTTAAATTATCTCCAAATTATTTTTATGAAATTTCATGTAAGGTTTAAAATTTTCTAAATGGCGGTTTTAATACGGTAACCAAAAATGTTGAAAATTATCCAGAGTTCCTCTACTCTTTGTCTACTCGTGTGATCTTTATAGTCTAAAATCGTCTATTCGTCTATTTGAAAGCCTAGTGAGAATTATGGAAATTACGTTTAAGAACGCTATTAGAGTTAGTATATACTAACTCTTATGTTAGAACAAGTCAGCTAAGGCAGAGGGTTAAACTTCATTTGTAGGAGGTGTTTACGTTATGCTAATTTGGCACGGACCATGAGAAAGACCCAGCTGTACGAATTCTGGATGGTTTTGTCTTATAGTGGGGGTTAAACTTCCCCTTCCCATTTGTGATCATCCAATTGCTTAACTCAATTTTCTTCACAGTCCGTACATAAATGAAACTGTAAACGGTATAGTTTTGCGGTTAAATTTTTTCAGTATTATTATTATTATTTTAGTATTCCATTAAAGTATTTGAGTTCGAACTTTTAGTTGAATTATCAATAAAGGCTAATATAAATTCACTTTAATGTTCACTTTATATTAATAAATTTGTAATTATACAATCGTTTTTAGGCTAATGTCATCCCGAGACAAAATTTACAGCCTACTTTCAACATGATTTGAATTCCCAATTCTTTACTCCTTAAAAATCTTATAATATTCATTTGAAACCGACTTCTAGTTTATTATAGTGTTGTAAGGTTTATTTTGCAGCCTCAAAAGTTTGATAGAAGGTTCGACAGTGCGATTTATACCTGTTAATGAAGCACGTACATGTAGGGTTAAGATTCCTTATTAAGGTAGCGTCTGGAGTGTTTTCATATTTATGACCTATTTTATTGCCAAGCAGGATTAAATAATAGAAAATGACGTTTTTCAGGCTTATGAATTTTTTATTTGTTACTTTTACAATTATAGTTTTTACATTTTAAATTAAACAAAAAATGTAATTCCTTAAAAGTTAATAATAATTTATTATTAGCTTTAAACGTTACAATAAACATTATTAATTAAAATTCTTTAAGTTATATTGAAACTGATGTTGAAAAGTGTATTTCTTTTAAAAATCATCCTTTCTCACCTAATTTGAATTTTTTTTATATATGTTGCTCTTGTTTCTTTTTGTATTTTATATATATTTTGTTGGAATCTTTTTTATTCATGATGTCGATATAATCGGCCCTTGTCAGCTTTCCATCGTCCATTTAACAATCTTCTTGTCCATTTTAAACAATAAATAAAATAGATTAATATTGCATAGAAATATTGTCAATATTTTTGCAAATGTTATATTAGACTTGAAGCATTAAAGCATGGCAACATTGTAGTCTCGATGCTCGGAAATATTGAGTTCATATTGTCATTGAATACAGCGGTAATTTTTATTGTGATGATCTGGAGACAACGTTGTAATAATTAATAATATTTGTTCTAAGTACAAAATATTTAATACTATGCGAGAATGCTAGGTATAATATCGTTTCATTATTGTCTCAGTAATATAACATTTGATTCAAATAATTTTTTAACGTAGGGTTAACAATGGATATTGGGTTTTTACGCCTAATACCCGTGATATTTAAAGTTATTTAATATTATCACACAAAATAAATATCACTTACATCCAAACATTACAATCCTTGCCAATTAATCTTTTGATTTCTGTTCATTAGAGTCCACTTACACGGAAAAAAGAGTTTGGCCATAAGAAACAAAACTACGGTTACGTCAACTGAACTGGTAGGTTGACTATGGACTGACCGAATGCACAGTTTATACAGTAACCGAACTCACTTGGTTAGTAGAGTTCGGTTCCTTTAAACAGTATGTTGGGTTAGCAGTATTGTGTGTCGTTAGATTATACCAACCAAACGGTTTGTTTAAAGAAACCAAAATTCTTGAATATTATTTGAGGGGTGGGGGGTGATAATTAAGAGTGGTTTATGAATAAAATTAAAAATTGTTAAAATTTAAAATGATAATTTATTACAACTTTTTAAATATACTTTCAAATGTAAAAGTCAACAATCTATATTCTTTCTGAACTTACATTTCTAAATCTCTTTATTTATAAATTACATATATTACTCAAACTAAACACCGAAGACCAACATATTTTTTACCATTGCTTAATACTACTTTTATTGCGGGAAATGGACTTAACAAGTTATTAATTAAACAACACTGCCACTGCAAATCGTATTCTATTTCATAAGCTCCCATATTTGAGTCAAAACCAAGATTTGATAATTTTAAACAAATGAAACATACTTCATTTGCATTGGAATTAAATAAAATTTTCTTAATAATTCCAAATGTTGGTAGGATACCATTATCGCATAAATCTAAAATTATACACATTTCTTCTCTATACGTTATACCATTAAATGTAACCCACTTTACACTAACGCACGCATTATTTATGAAAGAGCCAGGTAAAGTATTTGAAAAATATTGATAACCTTCTAATAACATTATATTGTAAAGAATTTGACAGCGCCCAGACATAAGATCGGTTTTTAAACCTTCTTCAGATAGAAATCGGTAACATAATTGTAATTGTTGTTTAAGAGCAAGTGTATGTGTTACATTTTTTCTTGATCTTGTAGCCGATGCACTGTCTTTAACTTCTTTGTGCTTCCCTTCATTACGTATAGTACTAAGAAAAGAGAATGGTCCAGATTCAATTAAAATTTTAAAGTAATGATTTAAAATATGCATTTTTGGTTTTAGTGAACCAAATTGCTTTTGATAAAGGTAATTATGTTCTTTTATCAATTCTTGAAATTGTAGCACACGATTTCTTGGAAAAATTCTGCAAGATATAAATTCAATTAATCGACGCAATACAAGATAATATTTCCAAACATCATTGTCGAAAGGTACATAATCACCAACTAAAAAATGAAAACATAAAACGAATGTTCTCATTTCGTTGCCAGACATACGAAATTGAAGATTTTTTAAATTGTCTACTGTTATAATGCAGGGTTTATTTGAGAATCCGTTTACTTGATAGTTAAATCCTAATATTCGCTCATTTAAAAAATCAAGATCGAAAATTTTTTGCTTTAAAATAAAATACTGACATATAAGCGGCATTGCATAAGAACTGATTCCTTCATCAAAATCGTGTAGGGTACAAACAGCAAAATTCTTATAAGGATGAAAGTGATCTACATCAAGCCAAATGGATTTTTCTTTAACACCAGAAACGTCAAAACCATTATTAATATCTCTTTCATAATCTACTGGATTTCTTAAAAAATTACATTGCTCAGAAATATCTTTTGCACAATTACTTTTATGTCTTGTACAAAAGCGACAAAAATAATTGGCACTAAAGCTTCCAGAAAACCCTAATACTTCATTTAACCCTTTATTATCTCCCAAAATTAAACCAAGAAGAAAATATACTCGTTGAATACCGGATGCAGTATTAATTAATATCCCTTCTCGTGCAAGAAAATTCAACTCTTCTACAATAATTTTAAAGATATGGTAATTCCCATTTGGTAATTGTCTGTCTCGTGAATAATATAAACCAATTAAAAAAATGTTTTCCAATCGAGAATAAAATTCTGGGGGTAAGAATGGCATTGAAAGATATACTGATCCAACTTCACTAACTCCTGTGTGCGATCCTAAGGGATTATTAATTTCAAAATCATCTATGCCTAAAAATATAGGCAGAACTATTTTATTTTCTAATTCATAAATAGCCGATTTTTCTTTCCATAAATTTCCCTGAATAAAATTGCATATCTCTGTTTCTGAGCGTTTTAATTCGTTCATATAGTTTGAAATTATTTCAAAATTTCCCGGAAGTTCTAGAAATTTTTTCAAGATTAATCGCATAGGAATATGTTTTGCAATGCAATCTACTGATTCTCGAACAATTCTACCATTTTTAAATTTATATTCAATTCTTTCTCCTACTTTATAATCAACTGCAGAAATAAGATGACCGGATTTCTCAAAATATTTTAGTCTTAAGTACTCTGAAGAAAGAGAAGAGAATGAATTATCAAATTCATCTATTAATTTATGTATTTCATTTTTTTCGTTTTCTTGAAGAGTTGAATTGTTTAACACTATTTCGCATTTCTTTCGAAATTGTTGAAGAGAACTACTCATAAAATCACCAACATTATCAACCATTAATTGTACCAGACTTCGAGGAAAAGATGGTCGACTATAAAATTTCGCTAACAACTTAGAAGCTTCATGTGTCAAAAATTGAGGAAATAACTGTTGATTTTCATTCTCAACTGGATCATTAACTATATCAATTTCATTGTCAATGGGTTCTGGTTGCTCATGATTGACATTTTGAATATCATTAACAGGGAGTTCTATTCCAATAGGTTCATTATTTTCTATTTGAAGATTATTGACAAAATTATTACAAAATTTGTGATAACACTTGTAGTGTTTTCGGATTCTAGACCATGAAGAAAAGGTTTTTTTAAATAAACAATCAGGTTCAGCACACATAAATGATGATGCAGTGGACATGTTATGGGTTATTTTATAATGTATCCATAAAGCTTGAATGGATGGAAAGAAAGATCCAACGTTACATTGAAAACAATTAGGCATTTTATTTTTAGTTTAATCAACACACTTTAAATCTTTAATCAAGGAAGTTAAACTATGCATATGCTTACTATTATCCCACTTTGTTTTTATACCGTATACACATATTTGAAGAAGTAACCAAAGAGGTTCGGCATGCTTGGGATATTGAGCATGAATCGCTTGAAAAATCTTAAATGTAACGTCGATGGCTTTTACAGGGGAATCTACGTTATATAAGATGTTGTCTACTGAGATATAACAGTCAGTTATATTGTGTAAATCTTCTCCTACAATCACGGCAAAAGGCTGAGTTGTCTCTTTTCTTGCTGTTGCTCTGTCTCTTACTCTCTTAATGGCCGATTTTATGTCACTAGCACTCTATAAAAAAGAAATATGTATTATAAAATGTAATTTAAACACTATTGATACTTAAATAATTTAATTACTTACAATCACATGTATCAAAAATCCTTCTTGAATGACTTCTCTTGTGGGTTTCCAGCTTTCATCACCATCATTAATTAATTTTGGTTTAACTAGCATACACAATTTCATTAGTAATTGAGCATCGCTTATTTCATCTACAAATTATAAAAATAACAAATTAGTTAAAATTGCATCTTTATTAATGTAAAAGTTAGTTTAAAATTTAACTAACCATTACTGTTTGATTTAAACAAATTGCTGTTATCACGTTGAAATACCGAGAGAAGTTTGCTTTTAAAAGATGGCCATAAAAACAATAAGTTTTCTTCAGTTCCTGGGTACAACATAGAGTAATCCAATTCAAGCTGTCAAAAGAATTACAAATTATTTACATGAAATAGAAAAAGAGAAAACAATCCTTTAATTATCAGTAAAAGCGATAAGCTTATTCTAAATATCTTTGAAAATTTGAAAATCAATTGCCACTCACCAAAGTGTAACCTAAAGCCTCCTTTATTCCTCTATACTTTGTAATATAGAATGTAACTTTATTAGAAATTGTAGTCTTCTCTTTTCCTCCTTTCGTTTTTGAAGTTACAGTTGCAGTTGAACGAATTTCCGTCATTCGATAATCGTGAGTGTCTCGCCACTTTTCAATGCAATCTTGCCATGGTATGCATGTTATTGAAAGAGAATTAATTTTATTTAAAGTATCTGCATCTGGAGTAACGGCATTAGTCAGAGCATCATTATCAGTAGATTTTTGACTTGAGTTTTTTCTGGAAGATTGAATCCCAGAACGAACAGCTCTTTTTCTTATATTATAGAACAAGTCCACTAGTTTTCCAGAAGCACTATACTTTTTCCCAGCTTCATTTTTATAATACGGTATATAGTATGTTTCCTGAAATCAAAAAATGTTGATAAGACGAGATTTTTATGTCATTAAATATGGATGTAATAAAGAATACTATAATATATATACCTTATTTTCAGAAGGAAAAAGCAATTCGATGCCCTCAGAAAGTTTCAAAAATTGTTCTCGATGTATCCTGTAAAAAAGAAATAGAGTTATATGGACGTAATATTTGTTACTTTTTAAATAATTTTTTACATACTGTTTCCAAATATCTCATTTGAATTCCTGTGAAAGAACACACTCTGCAACAATTTGCTGTGTTCTTGACCTTAAGAATCCTTTCGATTCATACTCCGCAATTGCCAAATTCCCACGAATGTTATTAATAAGACATTCGTAGATTGGACCCTACAACAAAATAAAAAATGTTTACTACATGTTCATAAAACAATAACATAAACAACGATAGGACAATAACAACATTAATCTGAACAAAAAAATTATTACCTCTTTAATAATAGAATGATGAGTAGAATCGGAACTAACTTTTCTTCTTTTTTCAGGAACAACCGTTGTTACATTTGCAGAACGTTTTTCCGCTTTCAAAGTATTTTGCACTTCCTCTTCTAATGTAAAATCTTCCAATTCGTTTCTTTCCGAATTTGAATCTTGAGGGTTGTATACTTCTTCTAATTGTCCATCAGGACCAATCTCATAGGTTCCTTCAATATCACTTTTTAATTGTAATGCATTATTGACCTTTAATCATTTGAAAAATAAATTTAGAAAACAGTAATGATTTATTTATCTTCATCTTTAAATAGTTTACAATAATTTTTTTTATTAAATTAAGTAGTGTACATACAGGTGTTGAAGCCGGTTCATTATTTTCTTTATCGTGAATCCAATTATTGTATAACCTTATAAATTTAGAGTAAGGTCCCACTTTAGGAAATAAGTCAGAAATTTTTTCCTTTTCCAAAAATGGGAAAGATTCATCATCGATTTCTTCATCTAATTAAAAAACGCTTATTAAAAATTGTAATATTGTAATAGCACAGTAATATATTTTACATGAATTTAATTAGAAATTTTAATGAACTTAGATTTTTGAAAAATTTAAATAATTTAAATTCTTCTAAAATCAGTTAAAATAATTGAATTTTGAAAAGGTTTCAAATTAAAATCTTTAAAAATCTGAATGTTACATGTTTTTAACTAACAATTCTGTTAATTAATATTTTTTGGTAAATTTTAATTGCGGATTTTTTTTGAAATTATTTAAAGTTTTTATTTTGTAATATATACTTAATTGAAGAATTTACGAATAGTTAAAATTGTGTAAAATTAAATTGTAAACAAATGAATTTGAAAATTTTCAAAGAACTTTTTCAAAAATTATAAAAATAATGCATTTAAGGAAGAATTTTAGTTAAAAACATAAAAAAAAATTAATTTGGGAAATTTTACAAATTATTGCAGAAATTCAATTATTTGTTAAGAGTAATTAAGAGTAATAATTTTCTTCACGAATGATTTTTACTATCTATTTTAGTAAAATTTTTCAAAAGAATTTAATTATTTAAAATTTTTTTTGATAAAATGCTACGTAAACATTTAATTATTTTCATAAAGAAAAAAAAATTTCACATAATTAAAAATAAAAATTAAATTAAAAAAATTAATTAAAAATTAAATTAAATTAAAAAAAAATTAATTAATTAATTAATTTTTAATTAAATTTCACAGAATTTCAATTATTTACAAATTTTTATAAATTTTATAAATTTTTTTATTATATACAGGGATTATATTATTTATAAAGTTTTAATAAAATTATTCACAATAATTCAGTTGAGGGGTTGGATGCTATAATGTGTTACGCGCCATTCACTTACCATGGCGCGTAACACATTATAGCATCCAACTCTTCAATTATATTCATAAATAATAATATATTTTACAGAGATTCAATTATTTTTATAAATAATAAAACTCATCGCGGAAATTATATTATTTTTAATACAATTTAAATCGAATTTCTCAAAAATGGAATTATTCATAAAAATTTTCTTAAAATTCGTCGAAAGAATTCAATTATTTAAAAAATTGTTGATGAAATTCTTTAAGGGAATTGAATTTTAAGAAACATTCAATTATTCAATAAATTATTTATTTTTGTTTTTAAGTAATTGAATTCTAGTAAAACTTTCTAATAAAAATTAAATTAAAATTGAATTTTAGTTAAAGATTTTAGATAATAATTAAATATTAAAAGCATGAATTTTTAGAAATAATTGAATTTAAAATTAATTCTTGTGAAAAACTTTAATTCTTTTATTCTTAAAAATAATAATTGAATTGGTATTGATTTTATAATCTCAGTCATCTTTAATTATTATAGAACATGAAGAAACGATTACTCCGAGTCTTCGACTTATAGTTATTGATATCTTCATGTTTTATAGTTATTAAAATTTAATTTGTAATTTTAAGTTAAAATGTTCTTTTATTTGACTCGGACTGGTTATATTCTTGTCGGTAATTGATCCGTAAATGGTCCGTAATTTTTCATTTTTGGTCCGTAATTAAATTAATTAAAAAATTTCCAAATAATCGAAATTCCATAAAATTGAATTATAAACACATGGATGTGACAATTCTTAAAGAACTTTTTTAAAATTAATTTAATTAAAGAAGAATTTTAGTTAAAAATAATAAAAAGTATTAATTGAATTGAAATGATAAAAATAATTTTGAAGAAGTAATTCTAACAATATTTTTATAATAATTATAAAATAGTGATTTATTTATTTTAATTAATTGAGAAGCCCAAAAGAAGAACTCGCTAAGCGCGCGAACGCACGCGCTAATACCAGTCAGGTAGCAGTGGTAGGCGCAGAGGCGCTCACTGCTCCCAGACTGACATTAAAGCGTTCGTCCGCGCGCTCGACTCTAATTCTAATTTACAATAAGACTTTCTTTTTATTGGGACAAACCTTTGTACACTACTTGCATTAAACATTATACTAATATCCCAGTATACTAATTGTATTTTATTGAAAAAAGCTTTTTACTTATTAAAGCTTCTTTCTGATAAAGAAGAAAATGTGAAATTTAACTTTTTGTTTATAAATTTGTTGAAAAAATCTCTTACCTTCAAATTTTTCAATGTATTTTTCCAAACCCCATTCACAAAGCAAAAGTTTGTAACTCATTATTACAGTTGAATATAATAAATTTATTTAATAGTATATAAGAATATTAAATATTATATTATTTATATTCTTTTATTTCCAATATAAAAAATGCAATATCAAATTAATCCAGAAATTGCACTTCACAAATTCACAAACTCACAACACTTTCCACTTTTAAGAACAAGATTACTGTAAGAGTAAATCCTGAAGACTGAAAATGCTTTTGTCCTATAGCCGAAAATCAGAAAAAGACTTGACAACGTTGAAAAAGGAAAGCATTTGACAACATTGCATTTTCATTTTTCCATATTTAAAAAAATTCAAAGATCTAAAAACCCTTGCAAAAAAAAATTCTGAAATTTGAACTACGCTCGGTCAACCGGTCCCAAGCGCGTTAAATACAGCGCTGAAATTGCTTCCAGATGTCAACGGTCCCATGTTAACCAGCCCAAAAAGTATCATAAAAGTTTAACCATTGTTACTATCCAAAACGTGACACACAATGAGGGAAAAAGATTATAGTTATAAAAAAATATAAATTAAATTTTTTTGTTTATTACTGTATATAAAAATAAATAGATATATTTATTTTTTTAAATTATATATTATAAATATACATACATATGTAGGTATATATTCATAAAATGTAATACTGTTTTATCAGTTTTTAATTCAAAATTCTTTGTTACCAAAGCTTCAAAACCTTTCAGGCTATACACATACGTATATACGCTTGTTAAAGTTAGTGAAATATTTACCATTTTTTATATATTGAGAGTACATTTTAATTCATTTTATCCTTAAAAATAAAAATAATAGTAATAACAATTTTATTGGTTTAAATATAGGTATTCTATTCTTGAATTTATAAAATAGTTCTAAGTTCAAATTGCTTAAAAATAAATTGTTGAAAAATTTTCTAAGTTCAAATTGCTTAAAGAATAAATTGTGGAAAATTTTCTAAGTACAAATTGCTTAAAGAATAAATTGTGAAAAAATTTTCTAAGTTCAAATTGCTTAAAGAATAAATTGTGGAAAAATTTTCTAAGTTCAAATTGCTTAAAGAATAAATTGTGGAAAAATTTTCTAAGTTCCACTTCTTAAGTAGTGGGGATAGAAGAAACTGCTTTGCTAGTAACAGTTTGGTGGTCATAAACGAACATTTGGTTCCAATAGTCACACTAATATAACCATTCAAGTTCCGTCCTAAAAACTAAATCTCTTGGGTTAACACAACTATTCACTTGTTTCAAACAACCTCCATTCAGTCAACCAAACTCAGTCTGGTTATAATAGGCTAACCATTTTTTTCCGTGATACTCCTTGATAGTTTTCATCTTACTTGTCACCCACCGCAAAAGCACAAAATTGTTTTTTTATATTTTTATTACATAAATTTTGTTTAAATCAAATTTTATTCGACACTTTCAAAAAATGAGTGGAAATTTTGTTGTAGTTGACGAAAAACTAACTGCAATATGAGTTTTAGGCTATGTGATAGTTGTGTTTTCACTATAGTAAATTTTTGGGTGGGAAATTTGAAAATCCCAAAACCATATTTTGTGTATATTTATTCATATATACCTCTTCATATCCACTAAGCTAAACATCTTTAAAGACTTACTTTTGGATTGCTAGCAATTTTTGGTCCCATTTTTATGATTGTCTACATATTTATGGTTTGTTTCCGGGAACGAAGAAGGAAATTTTTAGGACAAAGGAGATTTCTTCGAATTACTTACATTTATATTGTAACTCGAATTACAAAATCAATGTTTTAGTTTCAAACGAAGTTGGTGAGAAAGAAAGTAATGTATGTTAGGGTTAAAGGAAGGTTAGTAAGGTTGACTGTTTGAGAATCATAAAATTAAAAAGTTCTTTTGAGGTTCATAAGGTTTCTTTTAGGGTTGGAAATATATAACAATTGAAGGTTGATTAAACGTTAAAGTAATGCCATAAAGATCAAACAATCGTTAAAAGGTTTGAATCAGTTTTAAACTAGGTTCTTATGGTCCAATGTAAGTTGAACATTTCATCTCGGGATCAAACAATATTTTAGTAAATTTACTGTGTGAATGTTTGCTTGTGGTTCTTATGGAATTTTGGGGTTCAACTGTTCACTTCGGGGCTTTGGACCAGACTGTCTGTACCCAAACTTACTTATAGAATTTGTTAGGATAATGTTTACTAAAAATTGTAATAATTCATTTACTTTGAGTTTGCTACACCACAAGAAGGAGCAAGAAAGGTTTTGCGTCTTTTACACACTGGGTTTTTGTTTTGAATTGCAGCGTCCCGATTGGGGGGGGGTTCGGGGAAGAAGCCCCCCGACAATAAAAAAAACCAACTCAAAATATTAATTTTTAATGACAATAAAAAGTAAACAATTTGTCTCAGTAGTAATGTTGAAAAAACTTTAGTGTGGCCTACAAGGAGAACAGCGCTTCGGGGGGCGAAGTTCTCGGTTAACATTCACCATTCCTTAAATCTTCTTAAATTACTTTATGAAATTAATCACTCTTCATAATTTCCGTTTCACGTTTTTAGTAATCTTGAGGAATATTAAGGTTAGGCATCATCTGCTGTCAACAACATTGCAGCATGTGCAGTGGTATCTCTTCATATTTGCTATAGTTATCAAATATTTATGTCAGGTTGGTACTAGTTCTTTAGCAGCTTATGGAAGTTGGGGTACACTGTGCGAGAAAGTTCGATGTCCCCTCTTTTCTCGCACTAGTGCGTCAAAAACGATACTTTAGTCGAGTTTTTGACGCAAGATGTTACAGAGAATGAAGTACAGCAGCAGATCCAGGGGAATGGGATCGAGGTCATGACCACCCCCTTCGAAGTTTATTTAATTTTTTTTAGCACTTGCAGGCAATTGGACTCTTGTCAGACAAAATATACACGAGCTGACCCACCCCCTATTCTGAAAGCTGGATCCGCTCCTGATGACTTATAAGTCCCAGACCCAACCTTTACCTCAGTCTGGTTAGGGTACCTTGATCTTCGCGTGGGGTACCCAACCACTCCAGTTTTTCCTTCTAGGATTAATATTCCCTATTTACAATGTTCGAATTGAATAGTTCAGGAATTTTGAAGGGATGTATAACAATATTCTATTGAAGAAGTATTTTTTAGACAATAAGAAAAATTATTAAATTTTAATGATGTGTTTTAATATATGGAAGAGTAAGAAAAAAAAGACTGTGATCGGTACACCCGTTACATTCCTCTCTCGCTCACACTATCGTTGTCGTTCTTTATCTTGTTCGTCGGTCTCTCCTTCGGGCTCACTCCTCTCGGGAGGTTTTAAAATGCTCCGGTAGGCAAGCGGACCTACGATATGCTACCGCTCTCGACTGTGGGCGCGTGTGAGTGACGAGAACCACGATAAAAAGAGAACGCCCCGAGTGAACACACTACACTCTGAGAGCGGTATATAGAGTGAGATGCGAAAGGTCGGTGAATATTGAGGGAGTCGGATGTCTAGAACTCGTGGTTTGAAGAGAGAGAGAGACAAGGAAAGATCTTCTCTCACTCTATCGAAAGAGCAAAAGAGAGAGAAAGCTTTGTGCGCTTGCGGAAGAGAGCATCGGCATCGCTGACGCGACGGTAGCGAAGGGTAGAGGGGCGGGGTGAGGGGGGTGAAAATAGTGGGGGGGAGTTGAAGAGAGACGAAAGCTTGGAATATGCGGGCGGACAAGTGAGTTGGAGTGGCAACGTGCCTTATAGCAAGACTCGTGAAGGTATTTGTGTGTGTGTTAGGGGGCTACCGACGCGCGCGCACACAAACACAAGAGTGGAATATATACGCGCTCGGATGGGGTCCCGGTTTGGATCGGCCTGTCCCGTCCCGTAGAGTATCGCTCGCCACCCGCTATCCGCAGCAGTTTCAACCAAGCCGCCAGTGTCCCACCGCACGCCGAACCGTTTGCACTCAGAAGCGATCAGGGAGCTTCCATACAGAGAGTGACTCCCGCGCACCGCGTTCGTTTCCCCTTTAACCCCCCTCTCTCTCCAACATCGAGGTCCTTGTTCCTCACACTCCCTCTCTCTCTTTCTCTCTCTTCCACAGACTCACACTCAACTCTCGCTGTTGAACACTCTCGGCGCCGCATCGGTACCTCTTCCTCTCTTGGCTGTTTCACTTGTTCTCATTGCACCCCAACTCACTCACTCCTTTCCAAGCCGTTGCAATCCGCAAGTCTCGTTTTCTCTCTCTCTCTCTCTCTTTTCCCTTCCCACAAATCTCGTCTCGCCCGTAACTCGTGGTGTGCTGTATTGCTCTCCCACTGTCACCTGATCGCGGGACGACGCTTTTCGCGGGTGAAATACCGCTCGGCCACTGAGTCAACTGAGTGCTACGATAGGAGAGTGCCTCCCCGCACCTCTCTGCCCGGCGCGACTTTGCCTGTCACTACTAACGAAACTCTCGTTGCGTGTAGGTCGAGTGTCAAGTGTGACGAAAAAAAAAAACAACAGACCAATTGTGCAAAAGTTTCTTTCTTGTGATTCTAAATTTTATTTCATGTGCGGTGATTTATGAACCAAGAAAAGTTACCCAAATCTACAGGTCAGTTTTACAGTTCAAAAATATCTAATCTCTAAATTTAAAATAGCGATAATAATTAGTGTGTACCTTTTAAATTAAAAAACTTTATCATGCCTACACGCTTTTCGGAATTTCTTCTTTATTTTGCCCCAAAAGACCCATTAGAACAATCATTAAAGTCCAATACAATTCATCAAATTCTAAAACTGAATAAAATTCACAAAAAAATTGTATGATATACCTACAACAGAGAAAATCATAAAACACAACCAAAAACACTATTTACTCTTAAAAAAAGCAACAATCAAAGATTAAAATCAAAATTTTTGAGACAAAATTAAATTTCTAACATAATAACATCATAAAGCTTGTAATTTCTTGACCGAAGGCCACAACAAAGCGGTCCATAATTAAATAAAAATGCATTTAACGCAATGGTAACGAAGGGAAAAGGGGTCTGAAATTACGAAAAATCTAACAATTGCAGAATAGTATTAGATGTCCTCTATAAACAACGTTACTAATTTAGGGGAAAGGGGGTCTAAAAACTATCAAAAGTCGAACAATTGCAGAATAGTATATAGAGGTCCTCCAAAAACTACGTTACTAATTTAGGGGGAAGGGGGTAAAAAATCTATAAAAATATACTTAACGCAATTGTAATGAGGGGAAATGGGATCTAAAAATTATCAAAAGTCCAACAATTGCACAATAGTGTTAGAGATCCTCCATAACCTACGTTACCAATTTAGGGGGGAAGGGGTCAAAATTCTATAAAAATGCAATAGTAACGCATATAGTTACGAAGGGGGAGGGGTCTAAAAATTATTAAACGTTTAAGAATTGCAGAATAGTTACTAGTGGTCCTCCGTAACAGCGGTTCCACATGGAGGCAAAATCGCAGCGACGTTGCGATTGTCGTGCTCCCACCATCCCATCTACTCAATGCACTCCCCGCCTGTGACGTCATGAGGGGAAAGCATTGTGTAGATGGGATGGTGGGAGCACGACAATCGCAACGTCGCTGCGATTTTGCCTCCATGTGGAACCGCTGTAAACTACGTTACCAATTTAGGGGGAAGGGGGTCTAAAAAATATGAAAAATTAGTAAAGTAGTTTACGCAACCTTAAATGGAATAAAATTTATTGTGAGATAATAATTATTATTTTTAAGAATTAATATTTAAAATTATAAAAATTTACATATATAGTCAAAGAAGAGAATAAAAAACATCTTTCTTCGTCTCGTCTAAAATTTACAGTTTATACCTTTCCTCAATAATAAGGTCTTTTAAAGGGGGTTTTTTTTATTAGAAATCTGAGCATTATGTCAAAGCATAGCTTGAAATATTAAAAACGCTATATAGTGTCTCTTTGGTAAACTTGACGATTGTCGCTCCTCCGCTTTTTTAGTCGACTCGCGCGCTTATTGAGCCGTTAACGAGGGCGGTCTCTTGTTCAAGTAGAACTTCACGGTCGAAATCGCGATCACGGCTTGTCATAGTTTTATTACTTAGAATCACAAAATTAACAGTGTTTTATTGCTTTGTTGCAAAGAAGCAGGAACATTTAACAATTTATTTCCAATCGAAGGTGCGCGAAAAAATTTGTTTTTGTAAATTTTAATATTAATAGATACGACAAAACGAATTTCAAATAGAATTATTTTTTTAATAACATTTTCTTATTTCCGTTCCCGTGTTTACATTGAAAGGAATTTATAACTCACATGCCTTGAAATAAATGTTAAATAAATAAATTAAAAATTGAATATGAACTCTGTAAATTTATAAATATAAACAACACTATGAAAAATAAATCTTACTTTCAGTCTACTTTTGACTAAAACCGTTTATACATTTTAGGAACATTTTTGACTGAATTTTAGCCTTGAGAGTATTATTTTAAGTCCTAACAAAGACTTAATACAGTTTTAAGCTTAAAAATAGGGTACTTTTCAAACATTTTGGTTTTAAGATGTAAACGGTGTCAGACTTTGTTTTTTCTTTGTATATATAGTTTTAAGCCTAAAAATTAGGCTATACTTTTAAGGCATTTTTGTTTTATAAAATGTAAATGGTTTCAGACTTTGTTTTTATGAATTAAACATATAAATGTTTCTTAAAAGACTCGTTTTGAAAATGTTAGTCTATTACTACTTCAATTAAAATATGTTTGCTATCTTGAAAATTATTTTTAAAAAATTTTAATTATAATCCAAGGCATTTCTTGTATTTTGTTATTGTTTACGTGCAAAAACTTTTCATACGGCACATATTTCTATGATTCTTTTTTTCATTCACAAAATTACCCCTATGTTAAACTATTTAGTCGATCAATCACGATGAACTTTAAATGTGTCGAACTCATTTATAAAAGAACACGCAGCTGTGACATTTATATGTACTTAAAAATAGGGCAACTTTTTGTCACACAAATTATGCATGAAGTATTATGAATATAAAATGTACTTTCTATCGAAAACGTATCATTTTTCTTCACTAGAAATGGTGTTTCGAAAAAAATTCAAACAGTTTTTAAATTTTGAACTTCATTCGAACCGTACGAATGTGATTAATATTCGACTTACTTTTTGCTTTTGAATTAGTAAATAAATTTTACTAATAAATTAGTAGAAAATACGACTATTTATTAGAAAGAGAAGAAATAAGAGTAGAATTTTTCGAAATGGGGAAAAGATTAGCAGAAAAAAGAAATAGGGAGCTTTTTTTTTTGCTGGTTATGGAAAATGAAAAATAATTCGATAGAAGCTTCAACATCAGTCAGAGCAGGAGATAGCGGTACTTGTTCCGGTGTGGCCGGCGCGGGCCGGTCGCCACACCCGCCCGTTTGGGAATTCGACTTATCGTCGCTCGACACTCTCTCGAGTCTTTGACAGTGCATATGTATATACAAATACAAAAACCAGCGGTTCAGCTCTACTCACTAACGAACGTCGTCGGGGAAAGTCACACAATTCACACTATTCACACATGGGCGGGTAAAAATGTAGCTGCCTCTCAAACGGTATATGTAGCGCTCCAGGGGTTGTATATATATAGTTGTCTCCGTATACACATATCCGATCTTATCTGCTTGCCCGTATGCCGCGCGATATCCGATGGGCGGTAGCAATAAAATCGCGAGTAGGCGATAAAAAGAGGTTGGAAAGTAAAAACCGATCTTCTATATATTGAACTTGATGTATACGTATGTGTACTCTAGTTCAATCCTATATATATATAACGGAAATCTACGTCTCTTCAGCTTCCAGGATGCTCCAGATTCTGTTTTTGATTCTTCAATTTTCCACACTGGAAAAAATTTATTTATATTTTTTTCGAAACATTTATATCGTTCTTTGAACTATTTGCCCTTAATTTTTATCATTATTGTCAACATTTGACTTTTCTCTAATTTTTAGACAAAATTTTGACTTTTTTCCTGACCCTAAAGAATATTTTGATTCACTCTAAAAATTATTAGATACTCAAAAAAATGTATTCTATTATATTTATTTACGAATTTTTTTAATTGTAAAATTATTCAAACACACCAACAATTTAATCATTATTTTTCCAACTAAGATTTTCAAAAATTTCAAATTCAAACCTCTTTGAAATAATTTTAAAAAATTTCGATTTATCTTTTTGAGAAAAATTAGTTCCAACTAGAATTTTTTAATAAAAGTATGAAAAATTCAGATTTTTAAAGATTTTAATTTGAAACCTTTACAAAATTCAATTATTTCTAAAAATTACAATTATTCGTAATTTCTGAAGATTCAACTATTCGTAATTTATGAAAATTCAATTATTATCTATAACTTTAACTGAAATTAATTTTTAAATTAATTTTTATTAGAAAACTCTTTGAGGATTCAATTATTGGAATACAAACATAGATAATTTATTGAATGTTTCTTAAAATTGAATTCTTCTACATAATTTTAATAACAATTTTTTAAATAATTGAATTCTTTCGACGAATTTTAATAACATTTTTAAAAATATAAAAATGTTTTTTAATTTAGTTTCATTTTTTTATTTGATTATTTTACCAAATAAAAAAATGAAACTAAATTAAAAAAACTTTTTATATAAAATAACAAAAAGATAAAAAATTAACATCGAACAAAAAAATTTTTAAGAATAATTATACATTTTTCGAGGAATTCGATTAAAATTGTATTAAAAATAATTTAAATTCCGCAATGACTTTTATTATTTATGAAAATAATTGAATTATTGCGAAGAATTTTATAAAAAAAAGTGTCAAACAATTGATTTTTTTCGAAAAAATTTATGCAAATTCAATTTTTAATAATTGAATTCTCGTGAAGTTTTTATTATTCTAGAAAATAACTGCATATACGATTAGAACTTTATGTCAAAACTGTTTTTAAATACACAGGAAAAAAAAGTCTGACTCCGTTTACACCTTAAATTCAGCCTATGTATTTCACATAAGTCTGTCCTTGTTTAACGGGGCTGACTCCGTTTACATCTTAAATTCAGCCTCAAAAATAGGCTGAAAGTAAAACTTTTTTTTAGTGTGTAATTGAATTCTTTTGGGAAATTTTATTAAAATAGTATAGCATATTGAAATTATTGCATTAAGAAAAATTTTTGAAAATAATTGAAAATTTGCATTGAATTTCATTAAAATGTTTGAAAATAATAGAATTTTAATACTTTTGAAAATAATTGAATTCATGTGATGAATATTTTTTTATTTATGAGAATAATTTCCTTCCTCCGAATACCTTTTATTAGGTATTTATAAAAATAAACAAATCCCTGAAAAGAATTTTAAAATTTAGAAAAATAATTTCATTACTGCGAAGAATATAATTTTTGAATCAATTTCTATTAGAAAATTCTGCGAGAATTCAATTATTTGAATATAAAAATAAATAATTTATTGAATAACTGAATATTTCTCAAAATTAAATTCTCATAAAGAATTTTATGATCAAAATTTTAAATAATTGAATTTTTTCGACGAATTTTAATAATATTTTCAAAAATAATTACATTTTTCGAGGAATTCGATTACAAAAATGTATTGTATTAAAAATAATTGAATATCGAATAAAGAAAAAAAAAATTTTTTCTTTTCATGGTTTGTCATATTTTGCCCAACAGTTTGAAAATATAAAAAAAAGTTTTTTTCCTTCCCGTGATTTGCCATATTTTGCTATCAGTTCAAAATTTTGATAATAAATTTAAAAATTTTAAAGAACGTTTTTTTAATGCTTTGCTTTGTTGCCCATGGTTCAAAAATAAAAAATTTGAAAGTTTTTATGTTTATTTCAGTTGATTTAATGAAAACTGTTTTATTTTTTTTATTCTAAATTTCAAAAATAGTTCAAAGTGAATCCGTTGAGTTGATCATCTTCTTTTCAATTATTCATTTTTGATGAATTTTAATCAAATCAAAATCGATGTATTCGCTTCTTATTAATTATTATACGATATAAGCAAATCGATTTCTGGAGCTTGTCTGAAAAAAGGTACACGAAAACTGGAGATCCAATCTTTTCCAACTTGATTCAAGTATTAGTCAAGTATATAATGTCTTTACCGTACATATTTTGCAGCAGCAGCAGAAAGCTTCTCGCATATAGCTGAACTTGATTAAATCACTGACGCAAAGTAGATTACATGTTTTTACATGCGCTGTCATTTTACGAGTGAAAGATATGATCAGGATAGAGGAATTAGATTTAAAAACCGTTTCTGTAAAAGAAGTGCGGCATCTTATGTAGAGTCCCTTTCATCGCCAGACATCATATAAGATGAACTCAATTTTCAGCTGCTATTGAAATGTTTGATTGCAAATTAAAATTGATTATTTAAACTCTCAATCTTAATGCGGTAGTGAAATATTTTACTGACGAGTATATTAATAAGTATAATTTTCTTGTCTTGCAATTTCATTGATTTAAAAGTGAATAAAGCAAAGTGATGAATTGTTTTCTGCAGACAGATTGCAAATGTATAAATTTAAAAATTTAAGTATAGAATTCAAAGAACTTTTTGAAATTCGATTCTGCTTAAAAATTGCCACTAGAGGTTTTTTTTTGGGTCACTGATTACGAATGTATAAGTCATATTTGGAAGATTCATGTGTGACACCAAAAAACCTTGAGATAACAAGTTTCATGCAAATCAAATCGATTTTCAAAAAGTCATCCACCATATTGATTTCCCTATTTTGAAATCTGATCACGTAAAGTGGGAAAATTTAGCATCAGATTCGAATTTTGTGTGAAAAAATACGTTAGGACAAAACGAACTTTTATTTTCTGGTGCAAAGGATATTTTTCCATATATTTCAACAAATTTAACATCAATAGAACTTTATTTCGTGAAACGTTTTTCAAAAATATAACGTATAAATAACATCATATAAAAACCACATAGGAAATATGTTCTGAAATTAAAAGAAAAAACGTTTTCGAAACGAATAATAGTTAAAATTTTATTTTTGCCGCAGAATTGCAAGTCATATACAGGAGACTAAACCCAATTTCTTCCCTCTCACACAACTATGGTATATACACACGTGTCATTCTCGAAAATGAATAGGACCTGAATTGAGAGGAAGCTGTCGGAGAGTTAGCGCGTCACACGTTTTAATATACAATACAGAAAACGAAGAGGCGTGATGTGTGAGTAGTGAACATAATTTTGAATAACGACGAAAACCTACAACTAATTCAATAAAAGAAAAAAGAAAAGAAGAAGAAAAAATCGAAGCCCCTCGTTGGGATTTGGTGATGTACCAACAAGCTTGTGGATAGAATAACAATAACTAAATATAGTTGCGATTTAGTATTGCCTTGCAATATTGCTGAATGTTGCGCATTATCGTGGCCCTCTTCATTTTTTGGGATACTTACAACAATGATTCAAATTGATAATGTAAAGCTAGAAATTAAGTGAAAAACCCATTGTGCTGTACTTTTGGTGAAAATTCAATTAGTCTTTCTGTAGCAGTTGGATTTCGAAAGTGATGGATCGAATTTTCTCCAAAACGCCTGCGCTTATTCAGGAAGACAAACTTCTTCATCGTTTCGATAGTAATACTATATATAGCAAGTAAACTTATATGAAATCTGGTCCTGCTTTATGTACAAAGCGAGCTTTTCGCACTCATCTACTAAAACCTATACTATATTTACTACTTTTTTTACGTTATGCTACTATTTGGGTACTTTTTTTAAATTTCATCCACTAAAAGCTACTATTTCTGTTTTTTTGAGAATTTCCAGTACTTTAAATTCGCTAATACTAGAAATCAAAAAAATACTCTCAAAATTATAATCAAATTCTTTAAAACGATTCAATTATTTTTAAAAAATGTTCGAAATTCAATTATTTTTAATATATAGTATTTTCATCAAACTTTGCAAAAGAATTAAATTATTTTAAAAAAAAATTGATAAAATTAATCCAAAATTCAATTATTTTCATAAATAATAAAATTTTCACAGAAATTCAATTATATTTAAAATAAAATTTACATAATATTTATTATATTTCGAAAACATTAATTATTTAAAACAATGTTTATAAAATTCTTATAAAGAATTCAATTACTTTCAAAAATAACAAAATTTTTCACATAAATTCAATTATGAAATTCTTCGCAATAATTCAATTATTTTCATAAATAATCAAATTATTCTCAGGAATTCAATTATTTTTGAAAATTTTAATGAAATTCTCAGCAACTTATCAATTATTTTCATAAATAATAAAATTCATCGCAGGATTTCAATTATTTTTGATACAATTTTACTGGAATTGCTCAAAAAAATGAAATTATTCTTAAAAATTTAATTTCAATTCCTC
This sequence comes from Leptopilina heterotoma, assembly GCF_015476425.1. Classification (NCBI taxonomy): domain Eukaryota; kingdom Metazoa; phylum Arthropoda; class Insecta; order Hymenoptera; family Figitidae; genus Leptopilina; species Leptopilina heterotoma. The sequence goes on along the minus strand of NW_025110945.1, from coordinate 426,014 downwards.
GAAATAATGAATTATTTTAAAAAATGTTTCTTTAAAATTCTTTGGAAGAATTCGCAACCATTTACAAAAATATTAGAATTTTTCACAGGAATTAAATTATTTTAAAAAATTTTAATAAAATTCTTAGCAACTATTCAATTATTTTTATACATAATAAAATTCATCTCAGGATTTCAATTATTTTTAATACAATCTTACAGGAATTAATAAAAAATTCAATTATATTCTTAAAAATTTAATTTTAATTCCTCGAAAAAATGAATTATTTAAAAAAATGTTTTTTTTCAAATTCTTTGGAAGAATTCAATTATTTACAAAACCCAAATATTCGAATTTTTCACAGGAATTCAATTATTTTCAAATATTTTAATAAAATTGTTGGAAAGAAATCTATTATTTTTAATACAATTGTAATTAAATTTTTTTTGAAATAATTCAATTATTCTTTTAAATTTTAATAAAATTCTTCTCAAGAATTTAATTATTTACATAAATAATTCTTCGAAAGAAATCAATTATGTCGATAAATAACAAAATTATTCTCGAAAATTCAATTATTTTGAGTCATTTTAATAAAAATCCTTTGCAAAATTAAATTATTTTCATAAATAACAATATTCATCACATAAGAATTCAATTATTTTTAAAAGTAATAATTTTCTTCTTGGAAATTCAATTATTTTAAAAAATTCTAATAAAATCGTTCTCAAGAATTCAAATATTTTCATTATTATTTTGAATTTTATAAAAGTATTTTACAAATTAGGGAAAAAAGCTCGACAAAGACAAATTTTGATATAAAAAATACAAAACTTTAAAAAAACTTATGGAAATTTAGTAAAGTTATATCTAGAGATGTGCAAAAAGCTCGAAATGTCGAGCCGACGAGCCGAGCCAAGCCGGCTCGATGTATCGAGTACTCGAAATTTTCGAGTACTCGGGTAAATTCGAGTACTCGAAGTCACTCGAGTACTCGAAAAATTCGAGTACCTACTCGAATGGATTCGAGCTTTTGACTTACTAAAAAAACTATTAATAAGTAGAAAATTTCGAATTTATTCGAATTACTGAATCAATAAAGTAAAGAAATCTTTAATTTCAAAGTGTATTTCTATTCGCTAAATATAATATATGCGAAAATTGTATGAATTTTCTCTAAAACTCGAATTTACTCAAGGGCTCGAAAAAATTCGAGTACTCGAATTCCCTCGAGTGCTCGAAAAATTCGAGTACTCGAAACTATGCGAGCTTTTTACACAGCTCGGCTCGGCTCGAACTCGGCTCGAGCTCGAACTGATTAGGCTCGGCTCGGCTCGGCTCGAAAAATGAAAAGCTTGAAAAAGCTCGATCGAGCTTCGAGCTTCAAGCTTTTTGCACAACTCTAGTTATATCAAATATCAAAAACATTAATTAAATTTTAATATAACTTTATTAAATATCACATAAGTTTTTTTAAAGTTTAGTATTTTTTATATCAAAATTTCGCTTTGTTGCACACTTTTTCCCCTAATTTGTAAAATACTTTTACAAAATTTAATATATATATATATTCTGTCTCCGTATAGAATTTTCATAAAATTAGTCGAAAAAAATCAATTATTTAAAAAATTGATAATTGAAAATATAATAAAAATTCGCAAGAATTAAATTATTTTTATAAATATTTAAATTCTTTCATAAATAATAAAATTCGTCGAATGTAATTTTTGTCAGTTTTGTGAAGTTTAATTTTTCGATACCTACTTTTTTAAATTTAAGCTAATTTTTTTAGTGCGAAATCTGAGAAGGGCTCAAATTTAATAATAGACGCGTGAAAACAATAAACATGGCAAATTCTAGCTAAATGTGGCCAAAGAAATTAGCCAAAGTAAACAAAAATACTTTAAAACATTCAAAATTTACAATTCTTGACTATGGTCAAAATCTAGTGAATCATGGCCAACGGAAAAACTTGTTTAAACCCTCAAAATATTCATATTTTGACCATATCTGAAAATCAAGCGCAAACTATGCGGCCAACGGGAAAACTTATGTTTAAATCTGAATATTTGTAAGTTTTGATTATGGCAAAAATCCGTTGGTTTACTTATAAGGGGTCATTTATAAACTACGTTACCAATTTAGGGAGAGGGTGGGGGGGGCTAAAAATCTTTAAAAATTCATTTAACGCAATGGTAACGAGGGGGGAAGGGGTCCAAAAAGTATCAAAAATTTGTAATCTATTCGTTACCAATATTTTGGTAACAAAATTAAAACCATAGTGGATCTTTGGGATCGTCCATAAACTATAGTTTATGGACGATCCCTAAGATCCGTCATGGTTTAAATTTTTCTTAAAATCGATGATGTCAGATGGGTTCGCTCCTCCTCCTCGTAATGTGCATGGGCTTACATTGAAAACGTGTCTCAATATTACAGACCTTGCCACAGAATAGTGCGACAAGTTCCGTGCAAAAAGTTGTATGCTATCTGGATGGGGACCTCGGAGCAGATTTTTCAGTCCTGTAACACAAGTCACGTAAAAGAGCCTGGCCAATGTATATTGTGACGTGTGTGTATATATATATATATATACCTACAAAATACGGATGTATAATGTGGGTATTCGCACACCACACGGACGGTGTCACGCTACGTGCTTCCTGCCCGCAGGCACCATGTGACAAAAGGCCTTATGTCCGTCGCGCTCGTGGGACACTCGTGATCGCAATGCGTAATCAAGCTTGCATGGTCGCGCTGTATTATACAGACGTGGCAGATATACCACAGATACGAGCCAAGGCTCCCGATAATCCATTTCACCACGTCGTCGTCGTCGTCCTCCTCCCTCCATCCCACCAACGGCCCTCATTCTCGAGCATGTCTTCAATTTAAAACCACACCAACACAAATAGAACTCGCATCCACAACGCAGAAAGCATTTAACAGTATAAGCAAAAACTAAATTTTCCAAGCACCAGCAAAAAAAAGAGAGACAAATTCCAGATGTCCCTTTGGTGTGGTTTGTGCGTATAATGTCGTATCCCGACAATCCGACTGAAAGTAATTTCACTAATGGAAATCTCCAGATGGGGGAAAATATATTAGAGAATCTGTGAACTGATGTGTCCGGAGTAGACTTTCTCGACAGTCAGTTTATGTTGACTGACAAGAACTGATGAGGCTAGATCATTGGCAGGGTTGCCACAGGCCAGGGAAATCAGGGAAAGTAGAATTAATCAGGGAAAAGTCAGGGATTATTATTAAAAGTACTGGAAAAAATTTCATTTTTAGAATTTATAAGAAAATTCTGGTTTTTTGTGTCTTTTTGTTTGACTCATATACAGTGCCGCTCAATAACTTTTGCCCATCCTACAGCGATTAAACACCTTACAAAAAGTATTGTATTTTGTTTATTATTTAAGTTAAAAAGCTCAAAAAGGTATCTTTTTAAAGCTCTTTTCCTGAGCTTTGACACTATATAAAACAGATATTAAAAAATTACATTGTTAATGTTTAAAAAGTGTTATTGCACAATAAAATTTTTAAATTTTTTTTGGTTTTTTTTAAAGCGATACCGTTTTTTAGGAAATCATCGCATGTGAATCACACTTATATCATTTTAAAACTAGTTTTATCACCTTTAAAACGCATTTCTAAAAAATTTTTTACAATAATTTTTAAGAATAATATGATTATTTGTTTAAAAAATTAGCCATTTTATTCAATTGTTGATAACTCAAAAACGGTTCATTTAAAAAAAAATTTTTAACAACATAAATTGTTCATTTTTACATGTAGAATCAGAAAAAAAATAAACAAAATTTTTTTAAAGAAAAAAATTTGTTAACTTATTTTTTTAAAACAATTTTTTTTGCATTTTTTATATTTTCAAGTTTTAATTGTAAAAATTCGCAACTTTTACTCACTAAAACAAAGAAATAAATTTATTATCATATTTATGTAATTATTTTCAACTAAGCAATTGTTTAAATAACTTTTAATCAGTTTACAAACAATATACTTAATTATATTATCAAAAGTTATTTAAATGATTACTGAGTTAAATATATTGAATATAATTAAATAAATACGATAATAAATTGATTTGTTTGTTGTGGTGAGTAAAATTTGCGAATTTCTAGAATTAAAAACTAAAATTACCTAAAAAAAAATTTTGTATATTTGTTTTCTGATTCTACATGTAAAAATGAAAAAAAAAATTAAAAATTTTTTTTTAAACAAACCGTTTTTGAGTTATTAGCAATTGAAAAAAATGGCTAATTTTTAAAACAAATAATCATATTATTCTTAAAAATTATCGTAAACAATTTTTAAAAAATGCGTTTTACAGGTGATAAAACTATAGGTTTAAAATGATATAAGTGTGATTCACATGCGATGATTTCCTAAAAAACGGTATCGCTTTAAAAAAACTAAAAAAAAATTGAAAAATTTTATGTTGCAATAACATTTTTTTAACATTAACAAATTAATTTTTTTAATTTCTGTTTTATATAGTGTCAAAGCTTAGGAAAAGAGCTTTAAAAAGAGACCTTTTTGAGCTTTTTAACTTAAATAATAAACAAAATACAAAAATTTTTGTAAAGTGTTTAATCGCTGCAGGCATAGGATGGGCAAAAGTTATTGAGCGGCACTGTATGAAATTACCACGAATTCTAAAAAAAGCTTTAAATTTTTTCTATTTATGACAATAATTTATTTTAAATAACTTAATTCTATTTAGGAACATCCATAAAGTAAATACGTATAAATCATTTAATGAAGCATTTTTTTTATAATTTTAATTTCAATTTTCAAAATTTTAACGCAATTCTTTGAAAGAATATTCAACAATCTTTAATAAATATTAAAATTCAATCCAGAAATTCAATTATTTTCAAAAATTAAAAAAAAATTCTCGTCAACATTTCAATTATCTTTATAAATAGCAAACCCCTTCGCCAAAAATTAATTATATTTTTAAATTTTTATAAAATTCAATTATTTTCATGTACATAACAATATGCATCACAATAGGATTCAATTATTTTCGAAATTAATAAAATTCTTCGCAGAAATTCAATTATTTTCAAAAGTACGTAATAAAATTCAATCAAAATCATTGCAAAAGTCAATTATTTTCACAAATTTTAATAAAATTCATTGCAAAAGTCAATTATTTTCACAAGTAGGTAATAAAATTCAATTATTTTCAAAAATTTTAATAAAAATTCATGTCAAAATTCCAATTATTTTAAAAAAAATGTTTCTCAATTCAATAATTTGTATATCTGTTATTTTAATAAAATTTTCCAAAAGAATTCAATTTTTTAAATACAATTTTGACAAAGTTCTACACGAATATTCAATTATTTTCCAAAATAATGAAAATTTCACAGGAATTCAATGATTAAAAATAGAATTTGCATAAATTTTTTCGAAAAAAATCAATTGTTTGAAACTTTTTTATATAATTCTTCGCAATAATTCAATTATTTTTATAAATGATGAAACTTATTTCAGAATTTCAATTATTTGTAATACAATTTTAATCGCGAATTCCTCGAAAAATGTATAATTATTCATAAAATTGTTATTAAAATTCGTCAAAGAATTCAATTATTTAAAAATTTGTTTTGATAAAAGTATGTATAAGAATTCAATTTTAAGAAACATTCAATTATTCAATAAATTATTTATGTTTATATTTAAATAATTGAATTCTCGTAGAATCTTCTAATAAAAGTTGATTTAAAAATTAAATTCAGTTAAAGTTTTAGATAATAATTGAATTTTAGAAAAGTTACTAATAATTGAAATGTTTAGAAATAATTGAATTTTGTAAAGGTTTCAAATTAAAATCTTTGAAAATTTGAATTTTTTATACTTTTAATTAAAAATTCTATAGAACTAATTTTTTTCAAAAAGCTTAATTGAAACTTTTTAAAATTATTTCAAGTTTATATTTTCTAATGTATATTTAATTGAAGAATTTTATAATAATTGAAATTTCACGTAAAATTGAATTGTCAAAAAATGGATTTAATAATTCTCAAAGAAGAACTTTTTCAAAAATTATTAAAAATAATTGATTTAAAGAAGAATTTTATTTAAAAATTGTAGAAAATAATAATTGAATTCAAATGAGGAAAATAATTTTGAAGAAGTTACAGTAACAATATTCTTATATATATTATAATATAAAATAATGATTTTATCACTCAGTCATCTTTAATTATTATAATTTTCTGAATTTTAAAAAGGTTTAAATTTTGAATGTTTTGAAAATCTTAATTCCTATGAAAAAATAATAATGATTAAATATTTATTTTAAAATCAAGTTATTGGTGTTTTTGAATAATTTTACAATAGAAGAAATTCGTAAATAAATCTAATAAAACAATTTTTTTGAGTATCTTATCATTTTTAGAGTGAATCAGAATATTATTTAGGGTCAGGGAAAGAGTCAAAATTTTGTCTGGAAATCAGGGAAAAGTCAGGTAGAAACAAAATTAAATTTTTATGGCAACCCTGATTATCACAGAAAAAACTTGAACTTATTTTTATTGCATCTCAAAATGAGTCTATGTTAAATGAAACAGAACGTGGCACCCTCAGTCTTACTCATTTTTCATTCGTATCAAATTGAGTCAGATTCTTACTTAATTTGAGATCGAGTTTTTTTCAGATTATCATGATAAATTCTAATTTTTTATGCATATAAAATTGAGTCAGATTCTTATTTAATTTGAGATCGAATTTTTTTTTAGATTATCATGATAAAAAATTAGTCCTCAAATGTTGATATGGCAACAAAATGCAAGGATGGAACAAAAGAATTATAGAGAATTGAAGAAAACAAAAAAAAAGTACAAAAAATACGTGTGGGGTCATTTCGAATATAAAAAGGGTGGAAAATGGATGAAAAAACACAATAGGGGGAATACAACTGGCACACCTATGTCATTAGGTCGATGACTTGAATGCGATCGCCATCATTTCGCGGTGGAGGGTTGAATTATAAGGGCCGACCCTGCGAGGGGTATGTCAGAAATGGGGGCTTTTATAGGTTAAACGCAGTATGCGGGATCAAAAACGGTTTTTGCATGAGGGGAACACGAGGGTTCATTTTCATATCGTTATATTTCATTACCTTTTTTTTCATACCAGCGTCACTAACTCGCGCCTTCAACCCCTCTATTTCCCATTGAACGCGATGCGGGAATCCAATCGTCACTCCGAATATAAAAAGGGGTCAAAAGAGATGTATGTGGTCTGCCGCCACTCACAACTCTCTACAATAATTTCTTGTGGCAAACTTCGCGAGACTTTAATATTTTTGAAAATTAAAAGAATGAGGATAAGGGTTTGGTTCACGACAATCGACACAAGGTGTTAATGAACGAAATCTTCACGTATCAGAAGATAATTTTACCTATAGTTTTAATTAAATGAGCAGTTGCGATAAAATTGATAGATGATATGGAGAAGATTGAGCGAACTTACTAAATGATGATCATTGAATATAGCAGCGCAAATTTTCTCCTATAAATGATATTCCTAGTGATGGGAACAAAGAGACAATAAAACAAAAATAATTAAAAAGTAAATATTTAATTAACGTGTGAATTTGAAAGGCCTATCTCAAAATTTTTTCAATTCTTTTATTGCATTCGTTTGTCCACGATCAGTCCACCTTGGTCCATCAAAAATTTTTATTTGTCCACCTTTCGTTAACAAGAAAAATAAGAAAAACGTCTTTTTGAAGTTGAGAACCTCTAAAACTTTAAAAAACGCTAAGTTAACTGTTCCACCTATACTAATCGTTTGTCCAGGGTAAGTCCACGTTTGTCCAACAAACAATTCCCTTCTGTTATCATATTCACTAAAAAAAAATTTTCTCAACCCTTAACAATTTTTTAAGTCAATTCCACCTATTTGCAATTTTCAAGGTTGGACAATTAATTTCAAAAGTTGGACAATCAAAAACTGACCCTTAACAATTTTTTAAGTCAATTTTTTTTAGACAATCAACGTCCCAGAAATCTTGAATCAAATAGTTTACACTTTTTTTCAATTTCCAAGGTTGGACAATTATTTTTAATGATTTTCAAAAGTTAGACAATCCAAAACTGACCCTTAACTATTTTTTAAGTCAATTTTTCAGACAGTTAACGTCTAGAAATCTTAAATCAAACCGATTCCACTTTTTTGCAAGTTTCAAGATTGAACAATCATTTTTAATAGTTGGACAATCAAAAACAAACCCTTAGCAATTTTTAAGACAACTTTTTAGACAGTCTACGTCTTGGTAAAGTTAAATCAATCAATTTCCGCTTTTTTTGCAAGTTTCAAGGTTGGACAAATATTTTTTATGGTTGGACAATCAATTTCAAAAGATGCACAATCAAAATCTGACCTTTAACAATTTTTTAAGTCAATTTTTAGGACAGTAAACGTCAAGGAAATCTTAAATTAAACTGATTCCACTTTTTTGCAAGTTTTAAGGTTGGACAATTATGTTTAATAGTTGGACAATCGATTTCAAAAGATGGACAATCAAAAACAAACCTTAACAATCTTTTAGACAGTCTACTTTAAGGAAAGATTAAATCAATCAGATGACACTCTTTTGCAAGCTACAAGGTTGGACAATCATTTTTATTGACTGGACAATCAATTTGAAGAGTTGAACAATCAGTTTGAAAAGTTGGGAAATCAAAATCAGACCCTTAACCTTTGTGGAAGTCAATTTTTTAGACAGTTTACGTTAAGCAAATCTTAAATTTGCTTAAACAGATTTCACTTTTTTGCAAATTTTAAGATTGGACGTTCATTTTTAATGATTGGACAATTAATTTCAAGAGTTGGACAATCAAAAACAAACCCTTAACAATTTTCAATACAATTTTTTTAGACAGTCTACGTCAAGGAAATCTTAAATCAAACAGATTCCACTTTTTTGTAATTTTCAAGGTTCGACAATTATTTTTAATGGTTAGACAATTAATTTCAAAAGTTGGACAATCAAAACTAGACTCTTAACAAATTTTTAAGGCATTTTCTTGGACAGTCTACGTCACGGAATATTTAAATCAATCAGATTCCACTTTTTAGCAAGTTTCAAATTAAACAATTATTTTTTACGGTTGGACAACTGATTTCATCAGTTGAACAATCAATTTAAAGAGTTGGACAATCATTCTTAATGTCTGGACAATCAATTGTAAAAGCTGGACAGTCAAAAACAGATACACAACAATTTTTTAAGTCAATTTTTTAAATTAATCATATTCCACTTTTTTGCAAGTTTCAAGCTTGGCCAATTATTTTTAATATTTCGACAATTAATTTAAAAAGTTGGGTAATCAAAACAGATTCTTAACAATTTTTGAGTCAATTTTTTAGACAGTGTTGTTCTTATAGAACATGTTAAACATTAAAAAAATTTGCAAAAAGCGATCTGAACTTGAATTATTTAAATTGATTGTCCAACTATTAATAAGGATTGTCTAACCCTTAAAATTTCAAAAAACTAGATTCTGTAATACCTAAATTTTTCTAGACATTTACTGTTAAAAAAGTGGACTACAATAATCTTAACGTCCGTTGTTCATATTCCAACCTTTTCAGAGAATTGTCCAACAATTAAAAATGATTTTACAACTTTGAAGCTTGTAAAAAGTGGATTCTGTTTGACTAAAACTTTCCTAAACGTTCACTGTTAAAAAATTGTCTTAAAAATTGTTAAGTGTTTGTTTTTGATTGTCCAACTTTTGAAATTGATTGTCCAACCATTAAAAATAATTGTCTAACCTTGAAAAATGCAAAAAAGTGGAATCTGTTTTATTTAAGATTTCTGGGACGTTGACTGTAAAAAAATTGACTTAAAAAATAGTTAAGGGTCAGTTTTTGATTGGCCAACTTTTGAAAATCATTAAAAATAATTGTCCAACCTTGAAAATTTGCATAAAAGTGGAATCTGTTGGATTTAAGATTTCTGGGATGTTGACTGTCTAAAAATTTTAGTGAATATGATAACAGAAGGGAATTGTTTGTTGGACAAACGTGGACTAACTATGGACAAACGATTAGTGTAGGTGGAACAGGTAAATTAGCGTTTTTTTAAATTTTAGTGGTCTCCAACTTCAAAAAGACGTTTCTTTTATTTTTCTTGTTAACGAAAGGTGGACAAATAAACATTTTTGTTGGACAAACGAATGCAATAAAAAAATTGAAAAAATTTTGAGATGGGGCTCTTAACTTCACACAGCTCAAATACACGCGTTATTTTCCGTTTACAGAAAGAGATCTCGCTGATCTCTTCGGTGTACGAAGACACGGTTCTCTCTGATGGGAATTTTCACGTAATCGTCATCGTAACCATAAGGCCATTCGTCTTTGGTCCGATGACACCCGAATTTATAATTCTTTTTAAGTAGCTTTAGGCTAACACCTAGCGCGATAAATTATGAATTGGGGAAACAATCAGAAAATGAAACATATTTAAAGAAAAGTAAGAAAGCGATTTGGATTGTTACATTCTTTTTCTTTGCTTTCAGATATCAGATGATGTCAACGAGGATGCAGTGAGAAGAGTGTTTGTAGTTTTGGAGAGTATCAATTTTGAGGAAAAAGAAAACTGATGGCAACCGCAACAATGGGTTTGCGACGACGAGTTACCGTGAATAACTCACCCACGCCAATTCAATCATCCGCCTCGACATCCAACAAACGCTCGCGGTCTGAGAACAACAACAGTCCCTCGCAGGGGAATCTTAATTCAATGAGCTCCCGCGATGAGCCGCCGGCGAAAAAGTCACGAGGCACATCGACGGCGAAGAGTGCCGAGGGTGGTGGACACTCGACAAAAAGCCGGGCAATGTCAAAGGGAAAGAATTGCCCGGCAACATCGTCAGCGCTGATGAATCTCGAGAGCGCTAATGTCCATCCAACGACCTCCTGGCCGACCACATCGTCAATGCCGGATCCAGTGTCCTATGCCGGTGTGACGGGCTTGAACGTGACAGGTGGTCAGGCCGGTCTCTGCGCCGGAAACCTCGGTATGCCATCGCCAATTCCATACATGGCAACGTCGATGGCGACCTTTGTCGGGAACGCGACAAATCTCGGCAAGAGCTCATCAGTATCGTACCTTGACATTTCCAACATGACCAGTGGATCGCTCGGCTCAAATGCCGCAGGTGCTCTCAATTCCGGCTACATGAATAACATGAAATCCGTCAACACTACTCCTCACGAGGTGAAAAATTGCACCTACACCAATATGACACCGCCAACGAATTCTAGTGGCCCTTTTAAAAATTCAACTCGCAGCCAAACCGCATTGGTTGTTGAGCAAGTGAATTTGCCGAAAAAATTTCAAAATGACTCAATGTACGAGACTTATCAGCCGTGGGTTATTAAAACTTATGGCGATTTGGCAAAGACTAAGACAATAACGATTAAAAAATATGCGCGTATATTGAGAACATTGCGTGGTGAGGAGGTCAATAGTGCTGAGAATAGCAAATTTCGTTTCTGGGTTAAGAGCAAGGGCTTCCATATCGGCCAACCGGAAGGATACGACGCAAAGCCGGCAGATCGGATTATTGGACGACATGCCGTCACTAGTCCCGGACTTGATCCGCCGCTCTATGTTCCCACGCAGCCGCCTCACAATAAGGTGAGTTTTTACTTTTTTTTTAATATATTAAACAACTGTTTAATTTAAAACAAATATTTTCAATGAATCGTCCATTTTTTAAAACTGATTAATTCCTTCAAACTTCTAGAAAAATTGTCCGCAAAGTGGTGGTAACCCTTTCGTGCCTCCGGGACATTATGTCCCACTTAGAAAAATTTATATTATTTATTATAAAAGTCAACCAATTAATTTGCGGTAAATTTCTTTCTATTCCGAATGTCCGCTGCTACAATTAAAAAAAATTGATAAATTACGTAGTACGATTATAATTATTATAAACAATAGGTAAAATATTTATAAGAAAATAACGAAATCTAATTTTCTGTCCCACTTAGAAAAATTTATGTTATTCTTATAAAAGTCAACCAATTAATTTGCGGTAAATTTCTTTCTATTCCGAATGGCTGCTGCTACAATTAAAAAAATAATAAATTACGTAGTACGATAATAATTATTATAAACAATAGGTGAAATATTTATAAGAAAATAGCGAAATCTAATTTCTCAAAATTTCCTCAAATTCGCTTAAAACTTCTTACTCAGGGGTTTTCGGGATCGATGATTACGAATCTAAAGTCAGATTTTCAAAAATCAAAATGTTGGACATTTTTTTCAAATCTGCTGAAAAATTCGCTTAAAACTTGTTATTCGAAGGTTTTCGGTGTCACCATTTCGAAATTTTTAAATCTGACTTTAGATTCGTAATCAGAGACACCAAAAACCCCCGAGTAACAAGTTTTATGTAAAATTTAAGCAATCTTGAAATTAATGTCCGCCATATTGGATCCGCCATTTTGAATTTTAAAAATTTTGAACATTTGACTTCAGATTCGTAATTAGCGACCCTAAAAACCCCTAAAACTTAGTAGGAATTTTTTCAAGAAGTTTTGGGTAAAACTACCAAAAACTTTCTGTATTTTTACCCAGAAATTCTTTGTGTAAATTACTTCCAAAACATTTTTGGTAAAATTACCACAAAAATTTTTTACAGTGAATTTTCTCGGTGGCACGATAGGATTAAATTCTCCTTTTAAATTCCGATGGGTATACTAATTTCCGTTCGTTGGGATTTCCACTGGAATTCTAACAGACTTCCGATCGGATTTGAATAAAATTCCAATTAAAGTCGGAAATTCCACTGAATTCAAAGGGAAAATATTCTTGTAATTCCGATGGAATCTCAAGAGACAAGGGCACTTTCCTGATAAGCCTTTCAAGTGCGGACTTGAATTTCAGTCAATTTTCAAAATTATTATTCTAAAGGGTTGATTACGTAAATCTAACTTTTGTTTATTTCACATTCAATAGTTTTCGTAGAATTTTCAAATTAAGCCATTTTTTGTAACTATCGTTGATTTCGAAATAAAAGTTGCTGAAAAAAGAGACCTAAAAGTTTAAATAACAATATCTAGCAAAATAATCGAAATTTTTCAAAACAATTTTTTACAACTTTATGTATGTCACCTAGGACTACAAAATGGCAAATTATAAAGAAAATCTGAAATTCAAAGTTAAATTCGCATGTTTATGAATTTATAAAAAATCGCTCAAAAGAAAAAGACTAGATTTTCTATATTTTTAAAATATCAATAATTTTAAAACAGTTTACCTTAAAAGTTCCACAAATAGGCAAATATGAACGTTTTTAAAGCACTCATCTGAAATATAAAGTATTTTCAATTTAATTATTTGGAAAAAATTCAGTATTAAAAAAAATGTAAAATAAAAAAGTGAAGTCAAAACTAATCAATCAGTTTCACAGTATTTAAAAAAAAATTTTTTTCATTAATTTCTTGTGTGACTGTTATATTTGACCTATTTTTGAAAGTTTTTAGTGCACTTGAAACTTGAAAGTTAGGAATAAATGAAGCTTTTTACACCGAATAGAATTTTCCTGATCCAATAAAGAGTCCAATAAAGAATATAGTAAGAATTCTTTTTTAAAATTTGTTATTTTCAAACTTGAAATGTTAAACATTACTATGTTTAACATAATTACTTTTTCGAATATTTTTCGTTTCTTTTTTCATCTTTTTTTGCTATTTAATTTTTTCACCCTATAACGTTGAAAGATAAAAAAATATCTAACAAGCACTATTTCAAATAAAATTTCTTAAAAAATGATGTTTCATTGTATTTTTTTTATCTTTTTAATCAAAATAATAGATTTATTGATTGGAGAGATAAAAAAACATGAAACACGAATTATTGTTGAAAAATAATAGAAAATAATTTTTTAACGTATTCTAAATATTTTACACCAATAAATTTTGTAATGTGTTATAAAAAAGGTAAAAACTTGTTTTCAGTTAGGAAATAAAATTTTTTTTTCAAAATTTGATGGTAAATTACAATAGAAATAAAATATATAATAGAAATTTTATACATAAATCAATTTGTAAAAACGATTTTTTTTTCGGAAACATTACAATTTTTAAATTTACAGCCTACGGGGCATTCAAATATTGAAAAAAATCAAAAAATATTTTGTGATATATTTTAGTAGCTACAATTGATGAATTTTTTAAAGTACCTTAGCATTGTTATTTTTTGCTTTATAGCAATTAAAAGAAAAGAATTTTTTTCTAAACATTTTCAATCTCTGATGCGATTAAACTTGTTGATATTTATTGATAGTTTAAAATAGCATCGATATGTGTGATAAATATTAAATATTTGTTAATCCATCGATAGCGATTAAATCGTGTTGATTTTAAAAAGAATCCACTTATAGGATGATATACTTGATAATGTGGGTTAACGACAGTGCAGAGCATACGGTTAGAGTGTCACTGGAATCCCTCTCTCGACTTGGACAAAGCGATTAGTTCCAAGCGATCGCGTTCGATCCACGGGAAAAGTCGAAGAGTCGTTTCGAAAATAAAAAAAAAGGAAGGGAAAAAAGAGCAGGAAAAAGAGAAGAACGTTTATATAGGGTATTGGAAGCTTTGGGGAATTCTCAAGACGACGTTGTATATCTTGCATTCCCCAGGGGAATCCATATCTCTTTCCTTTTCCGAGGATTCTCTTCCCCCTTCACATCGTCGTCGTTGCCCACAACGATAGCCAACTTCCATATAGTGATGTAAGCCTCAAGAACGAGGCCTCTGAGAATCACTCTGGCCCCTCGTTAATAAACGATCCTACATATCATCAAAGTAATATAAAAAAGTAACTTGAAGATTTCGCAATAATTGGCAAAATTAGTCATTTGGATCGTGATATATAAAGTTTCTATAGTGGTGTACTTCGAAAAACTTGTTAGTTTTTACGAATATTTGGTTTTGAAAACATTTCCTGATGGAAATACAAAAAATATCTTAAGATAGGATGAGGATTGAGTTATCTGTAACTATTAAAATTTCCCAACTTCTGTTATTTACTTATTCTAACTTATTCCTATACTTGATTTCGTACTTTCTACATCTTACTTCACTATATTCATCATAGTCGCCATATTGAATCAGCCAT
This sequence comes from Leptopilina heterotoma, assembly GCF_015476425.1. Lineage (NCBI taxonomy): Eukaryota > Metazoa > Arthropoda > Insecta > Hymenoptera > Figitidae > Leptopilina > Leptopilina heterotoma. Next base: position 410,854 of record NW_025110945.1, on the reverse strand, counting down.
CTTGAATTTTGCAATTCTGAGTTCAGATTTGTGATCCTCGAGTAATTAATATCCAAAAGCTGAATCTGGCATCCACTTATCACCACCCACTTAATTTTGAAATTTAATTTTAAAGTTAGACATTTACTCCAAGGATAACTCAAAACTACCCCAAGGCTCGCTTAATGCTCCGGGCTCAGTTAATGCTCAGGAGTTGTTTGAAGCTAACAACTCTTCTAAGACTTATAAGACTGAACTAAATTATAAGACTCGCTTAAGGCTCAAGAATTGTTTGGAACTAAAAACTCGTCTAAAACTTAAGACATAAGGCTCCTTAAGGCTCAAGGCTTGTCTGAAGCTAAAAACTCGTCTGAGGCTTAAGACTGAAATAAGACTTTTAAGACTCTCTTAAGGCTTAAGACTCATTTTAAGCTCAAATCTTATTTGAAGCTAAAAACTCGTCTAAAACAAAAGACTGAACTTAGAAATAAGTCTCGCTTAAGGCTCATTGCTTATGCTTTAAGCTAAAAACTCGTCTAAGACTCAATACTGTACTAAGACTTTTAAAACTCGCTTAAGACTTAAGGGTCACTTTAGGCTCAAGGCTTATTTAAAACTAAAAATTCGTCTAAGACTTAAGACTGAAGTAAGAGATGATGCACGCTTAAGACTTAAGGCTTACTTAAGGCTGAACTTTTTTTGAAGCTAAAATCACGTCTAAAATAAAACATTCGTCTAAGGCTTTAGACTTGCTTAAGGCTCAAGAGTTGTTTGACCCTGAAAGCTCTTCTAAGATTTAAGATTGTTCTGAAATGTAAAACTAGCTCAAGACTTGTTTGAAGATTAAACTTTGCTTATGACCTTACATTGCTCTAAAACCTGTCTTGAGATTTAGACAAGCCTCAAAGCATTAAAGGCTTTTAAGTCCTACACGAGATTTTAGCTTGAATCAAGTCTTGGCCCATAAGTGTGCTAAGACTCGCTTAAAGCTCAAGCCTTAAGTCTTAGACGCATTTTTAGCTTCAAACAAGTCTTTAGCCTTAAATAAGCCTTGAGCCTTTGTCAAGTCTTGAGTTGTAGACCAATCTTAAGTATTAGATAAGTTTTTATAGCTTCAAACAAGTCCTGAGCTTTAAGCCATCCCTATGTTTTAATTCAGTCTTAAGTCTTAGACGAATTGTTAGCTTCAAACAAGTCATGAGCTTTAAACTGTGCCTTGAGCCTTAGTCAAGTCTGGAGTTGTAGACCAAACTTATGCATTAGACGAGTTTTTAGCTTCAAATAAGTCCTGAACTTTAAGCGAGCATTATGTTTTAGTTTAGTCTTGTCTGAGACGAGTTTTTAGTTTTAAACAAGTCTTGAAACTTAAGCGAGTTTTGAAGGCTTAGTCTTAAGCCTTAGATGAGTTTTTAGCTTCAGACAAGTCTTGAGCCTCAGCCTTAAGTGAGTCTTAAAAGTCTTAGTTCGGTCTTAAGTCTTAGACGAGCCTAACCTTCAAACAAGTCTTGAGCTTTAAGTGAGCCATGAGCCTTAAGCGAGCCTTATGTTTTAGTTTAGTCTTTAGTCTGAGACGTGTTTTTAGCTTCAAACAAGTCCTAAGCTTTAAGCGAGCCTTATGTTTTAATTCAGTCTTAAGTCTTAGACGAATTGTTAGCTTCAAACAAGTCATGAGCTTTAAACTGTGCCTTGAGCCTTAATCAAGTCTTAAGTTGTAGACCAAACTTAAGTATTAGATCAGTTTTTGGCTTCAAACAAGTCCTGAGCTTTAAGCCATCCTTATGTTTTAATTCAGTCTTAAGTCTTAGACGAATTGTTAGCTTCAAACAAGTCATGAGCTTTAACTGAGCCTTGAGCCTTGAGGGAGCTTTGAATTATTATATGCCTTGAGGTAGCCAACATTTTTTTACGCTGCGGTTACTTTTTTTTAGACTCTTGTCCACAGGTTTTTGGTTTGACCAAAAATCCCCCATTTCTTACTACACAAATACCATTGCATTCACTTCCTATATCCAATTTCCCACATTCCGCCTGTTTCAGAAAAGTAAGGAATTGAAGGTGGTAATTGGAATGCAGAAAATGAGATATGAGAAGTGAGGTGTGAAAGGGAGGAAACGGGAAATAGAAGGGTTAATGTAGTCTGTCGATTAAGGGATCCCTACAAAAACGAACCCCAAGAGAGACCAATTCTTGATGTGATATAATTTCTCATATCTCATTTCCCACACTTCTTTTTCTACTTCCAATATTCCACATCCCACTTCTTACATTAGTCAAGTCAAGTTGATACCATTTTTTCAAAAAATTAAGAGAAGCAGACGCAAAGTTCCTACATCTTAGCGTTTCGTAGCCTGACAATAAAATTGGGATTTACAGTTTTTCTGTAGATAGCAAGTTAAGACAAATAAACGAATCAAAAGTGTTGCGAAGCAATGTTTTGATTCGTTTTCTGTCTCAATTTGATATTCTTAGAAAAACTGTGTTAACAATAAAAATAACTAAATAATTGGGAGGACTTTCGTCTATCGAATGTATAAAATAATTTTGAACTTGCATAACGGTAAAGAAGCCATCGCGAGGATAACGATCTTGCTGGCGGACTTCATTATCAATAATCGCATTTCACGCATCTCAGAGATTGGTGAGGAGGGTCGAGAGAGAGAGTGAGAGAGAGAGAAAGAGAGATGAGTAGAGTAACTCACGGAGAAGCTAGATAGCAGACTGGCACTCGTGAATTAATCAAGTTGGCGCGAGGCTAGAGGAGTAATCGAGTAACTACGTGAAATCTCGTGTAGCTCCCGACGGAAGAGAGCTCATGGCAAGGATAAGGTGTCTGCTTAATTACGTCTAATTATACGCATATAGCCACTGAGGAAAGAAACAGTTGCGGGACACTTCGATCAACACACACACATCACATTCACCATTCTATGCATATGTATATGGGTAGGCATTACGTAGCTCGTGGCAACGTTCACCGCAGTTATATACGACGACTAAAACCTTAACATGTTTGTCGGTCCGTTTGCCACGATTCGCTCCCTCGTTAAGCCGCAACTCGACATGCACAACGACGTTGTATCATCACTTTCAAAAGTTTACGGATATTTCGGTTTTTACCTCATTTTCCAAACTCGACAATATATCCGAAAAAATTTTCTTACCGAAATTCGGTATTTATAAACTTTTTTTTACTGTTCCCCTACTCTTTTAGGGATATTCATGCGAATTTTAACTTTTGAATTTTTCCTTCCGAACATCAGTAAATAGTAGTGGGTTAGTATTTGCATCTCTCCCGAATCTCCTATGATTGACATTCCATTTATTCATATTCAGAGAGGACTGACACCTTGACACTTATCTAAACTAACCCAAGAAGGATTCGAGACATTTATGGATGTTGTAACATAATCGAAATTTACACGGAGAAACTTTTAATACCACTAATTCTTAAAACTGGTGAGACATTTTAGTATGTTAGGTTAGATTCAAGGGAAAAACGACATAGGTTATAGAAATTGCTATTGAGACTATCAAAAACACTCATTCAGTATATATTTTACAGTTCTTCATAAGGAAACTAACGAAAATTAGTATGTTGTTTTAGAAAGAAAATAATAATTTTTGCAAAGTTGGGAAAGCCATGAATTAAAAAGAAACACAACAAATTAATTGTCTATAGATACTCATAGAGACGATAGTGATACTTGGATCTGATGGTAGATGGCATTAGTGTATGTCACTGTAACTGTAGGTAAATATATATTTAACACGACGTAAGAACCTAACCTATATTATTAACGCACACACGCACACGCAAGTAAAGACACGACGATTGGTCACGGAAACCGAAAGATCGCACGATTCGTTAGAAGTACACAGCTGAATCGTCCTTATATATTAAACGAGTGGAAAAATATGTACCTTCGAGAGAGAGCATTTTTTTTAAATAACTTTCTAATCAAATTATGTAAATAAGTAAAAGTCGTGAAAAAAATTATGTTATATTGAGGAACAGTTCTTGAATTTAATTTGGCATGAGGAGACATTCACGTTTATTAATAAAAGGTTTTTTCTTTCATACACGTGTGAATTTCAATTTCTTCTTCTTTAGAATTTCAACTTCGAAAACATTAGGGTTAGTTCGCGACGTCAGGTGATGGACTCGGTGATGCTCGGGTGAAATCGGTTAAGTCCGCCCGCAGTCCTTCCAAAATTGGTATGTTACGTTAGAATGTCTCTTATATATTCTATCTATATGTGTAAAAAAGGTTAGAATTACCGTATTATTTCACAAACAAAAAATGGCATCTTATTCTTTTCTAAAGAAAAATAAGACTATTTCTAATGCAGATAGTAATTTTTGTACACCGAAGGTTGCTTAATATATAACGAACTTATCATATTTTCGTATTAATGTTGAAATTATTAGCACAACGCACGAAAAATCCTCACATTCTAACGTACTTTTAGAATAAACATAACCAAATATATTTAATATTATAAGAAAAAGTTTCTCCGTGTACGGACGTTTATTTGTAATCAAGTGAACTGATCAGGGTTGCCACAAAAATTTAATTTTGTTTTTCCCTGACTTTTCCCTGATTGACAGACAAAAATTTTGACTTTTTCTCTGACCCTAAAAAATATTCTGGTTCATTCTAAAAATGATAAGAACTAAGATTTTCGAAACTTCTACTTCAAAACTTTTGAAATTTAATAACTTATAATAATAATTAAAGGTGACCGAGTGATAAAATCATTATTTTATATTATAATATAAGAACATTGTTTCTGTAATTTATTTCTTCAAAATTATTTTCATTTCTTTCAACTTAATTATTATTTTCTACAATTTTTAAATAAAAAAACCGCTGCCAAGTTAAAAGATGAATTAATTGTGTTCATTTCATGAACACTTTGCTTCCTCAAAAAGATTTTTTTCGATTAATTTAGTTTTTTTTTATTACATAAATTTTTATTACAATAAACACTTCTGCTTTAACAAGATTATTTTTACTATAAATTTTCAATATGTTTTCCAAAATTTTTGCTTCTAAAATAACAATAATTTCGTATTTATGATTGAATTTGGCAAAAAATAGATAAATGAAAGCGATTTTTAAAGTTCTACAAGTCTTATTTTACAAAAGTTTAATATCTCCTGCTAATATGAACGAAAAATGTTCAATATGGGCTCAAATTTAAATTATTCGAAAATTCTTTAATTAGTTCCATAGAATTTTTAATTAAAAGTATGAAAAATTCAGATTTTCAAAGACTTTATTTTGAAACCTTTACAAAATTCAATTATTTCTAAAAATTTCAATTATTATAGTAACTTCTCAAAAATTCAACTATTATTATCTAAAACTGTAACTGAAATTAATTTTTAAAATCTATTTTTTCGAGGAATTCGATTAAAATTATATTAAAAATAATTGAAATTCTGCAATGAGTTTTATTACTTATTTATCAAAATAATTAAATTATTGCGAAGAATTTTATAAAAAGATTTCATAAAATTGATTTTGTATAAAAATATTTATGCAAATTTTATTTATAATAATTGAATTCCTGTGAAATTTTTATTATATTAGAAAATAATTGAATATTCGTGTAGAACTTTGTCAGAATTCTTTTTAAATAATTAAATTCTTTTGGAAAATTTTTATAAAATAATAGATATACAAATTATTGAATTAAGAAAAATTTTTGAAAGTAATTGGAATTTTGCAATGAAATTTATTAAAAAATTTTGAAAGTAATTGAATTTTATTACTTTTGAAAATAATTGAATTCTTGTGATGACTATTGTTATTTGTGGAAATAATTGTCTTCCTTTGAATAATTTTATTATTTATGAAAATTATTAAGTCCCTGAAAAGAATTTTAAAATTCATGGGAATAATTGAGTTTTTGCAAAGAATTTAATGCCAGATTTTAAAACATTTGATTTTTTCGAAAAAATTTATGAAAATTCTATTTCAAATAATTAAATTCCTCTGAAATTTTTTTGAAAATAAGTGAATGCAAATAATTGATTTTTGCAATGAATTTCATTAAAATTCCTGAAAATATATTTGAATTTTGTCGAAGAATTTTGTGTTATTCATTTATAAAAAAAATATTGAAATGTTGACTGCAATTTAAAAAAAAATATTTGAAATAATTTCTGCGAATAATTTTATTAATTTTGTAAATAATTGAATTTTTCTGATGAAAATTGTTTTTTTTTAAATAATTGAAATTTTGCAATGAATTTTATTTAAATTTTTAAATGTAATTGAATTTCTGCAAAGAATTTTGCTATTGATAAAGATAATTGAAATGTTGACGAGAATTTTTGTTAAAATTTTTGAATTTCTGGAAAGAATTTGAATATTTATGTATTAAGATTGTGGAATTCTTTCATAGTATTGCGTTAAAATTTTTAAAATTGTTGAATCCTCATAAAGAATTGCGTTAAAATTTTTAAATTTGAAACTAATTTCAAAAATAATTAAAATTAAAATTTTTCAAAAAAATACTTTATTAAATAATATTTATAAGTAATAATTTTATGTCAGTTCTTCAATAGAATTAAGTTATTTAAAATAAATTATTGTCAGAAATAGAAAAAATATGGTTTTTTAGAATTCGTGGTAATTTCATAGTTTATGAGACAAATAAAAAGGCACAAAAATTCATAATTTTCTTATAAATTCTAAACATTTAATTTTTTCCAGTACTTTTTTGTAAAAATCCCTTACTTTTCATCCCTGTTTTCTGTGAGTACTTTTCTCTAAATTCACTATGATTTTCGTCACTTGTGGAACCCTGACTGTTGTAATTTTTCCGCAAGAGCTTAAAAATTCGCTTCTCGTCACTTGATTCAAGCAACCTAACTGTAAATACAAGTAGGCAGTTCCGCACAAGTTGTTCAGAGAAAAAGAGGGCTAATTGTGTCCTGATCTGGTTATCCATTCTCAGGCACTCCATTTTCCTTCTTTAGTAGATTAAGACGTTTCACCATATGGGCAGATGCACTTTTCCGTTGGAAACTTCCATTCCCTCTTTGGGACGGATCCATTTCTTTATGGAAGAAGCATTGAGAAATATTTCCATAAAGAAATAGATTTGTTCCCGCGTTGAAATTGTCATCTATAACCGTCTGCGGGGGAAAGTAAATTAAATCCACCAGGGACAACAGTTTCCTAGGTTATTGTTCCAGGCTGCGAGCATAATTTTGAGGTGTCCCTCAATTTCAATACGCGCAGCACTTTTGTGAAAAGTGTGTTTGGGGTACTCTGAACTCTAAATCTTCCTGGTTCCCTCAATTTCAATAAGCACACAACTTTTGTAAAAAGTGGTGTGGAGTAATAAAATTTAGTTTAGGTTTTTAAACTTCCGAGTTTCCTTAATTTATCATTAGCTAACGTTAGCCTAAGGTTAGCCTAAGGTTAATCTAACGTTAGCCTAAGGTTATTCTAACGTTAATATCATATCCGTCCCTTTTTACAAAAGTGGTGTGCGTATTAAAATTGAGGGAACCCGGAAGGTTTAGAGTTCAGAGTACCACACGCACTTACCTTGTGGTGCGCGCCGGTGAAATATTTCTTTTCCGATAGTCATTTTTCACGGTTGATCGTCGTTGGGGGCTGTGGAGAGATAACGACCGTACGCCCGAGATATTTGGCGTTGGTTGAAGAAAGACGGGCTCAGCTTTGTTAGTCTCCTTCTGGCACGTTGGGTGGCAGAGTAGGTCTGGCCGGCTAGTCATTAGTCACTTTCCGAAGCAGAGGCACAGACAGGCTGTGCCGGTACTTGTCTCTCTCTCTCTCTCTTCCTCTCCTTCTTTTAACAACCTCCTGCCCTTCCAATCCCCTCAGTTCTATACCAAACTCACTTCTCTCTTTTCTTGTCTCCCTCTATCCTTTTCTTCCACTCCTTTAGAGTCTGAACTTTTCTTTCCTCAGATAGAGAGAGAGAAATTCTCCCGTACCACTTGTGTTCGCCTCTGCTCCACTCTGCTCGGCGCTAAGCCTCTCGCGCGTCTATCTCGATCAAGAGAGGGTATATAAGGCTTGAAAGCCGCAAAAGAAGAAGAAGAGAGATGTCGACGTATGATGTTACTCCGAGAGGAAAAGAGAGAGAGAGGGTGGCAAGTAGTGAGAAGGAGAGAAAGAGCCGCAGAGGTTGTCATTGATCGTCCCGACCGAGACTCACGAAGCCGCTAAAGGTCCCGTACAAGTACGGGCCGCCGACAGGCTGCCATATAGGTACATGCGAGAGTATGTGTGGAGAGTGCTTACGTGGGCATACTTATGCGTCTGCAATGCACGTCAGCTCGTGCGTATCGTTTCAAACAAAGCGCTCAAGTTACGCCTTGAACTCAACACATTCTAGCCAAGTCGATTTTTCTTCTTTTTCATCACACACTCTATTTAGTCTCTCTCTTCTATAAATACACACTAATTTCTGATTTATCATCAAAATTCCCAATCACCTTCTTTACATGTAACATTTTTGGTAAATCTGATCCTAGAAGCAAGTACTTTAATAACCAATTCAGTAAGCAAGGGCCAGTTTCAACAACTCCGATTAAAAGTTAATCAATGATTAATGTTAGTTTAACCGCCGCTGAACCAATAAAATGTTTGACAAAAATTGATCCAAAATCTGGTTGTTGGAGATATTACTGTATCATACCAGAAGCAGGGTTGTTATTACTAGCACAATTGTACTTTTCTTGTACAATTTTTACATCCAATAGCTTAGGAACAATTTCTATTATTTTCTTATTTCTTTGGTTCAATTGAAAATAAGAAATATTGAATTTAAAAAGAATGAGATCTTTTTTAAACAAATAAATGCTTCAATACTTAATATCGGATTCAAAAGGTTAAATAATTACCCAGGTGGAAAAGTTAACGTTAGCTAATGCTTCTAACGTTAGACTAACGTTAACTAACGTTAGAGTAACGTAAACTAATGTTAGGCTAACGACATTTTTTTATCACTAACATTAGATTATAACGTTAGTTAACATTAGTAACATTAACGTTAGTCTACCGTTATAGTCTAACGTTAGTCTAATGTTAGTAACATAAGCTAATGTTAACTTTTCCACCTGGGTATTTAGGAATCAAAATAAGAATTTGGAACGAATTTGTACAAATTTTTAAAAGAGTACCAATTTTTTTGGATTTTAGTATTATTTGACAAGATTGTAGAAAGAAAGAAAAGACAGTAATTTAATTTTTACAAACTTTTTATAAAAATTTAATTGTTAAAGATGATTCACAGTTGAAAAATAGAAGTTGGAATTGAAGTTGAAGTCGAGGTTGAATTGTTGTATCTTTTCAAAGATTTTAATTTAAAACTTGAATGAATTTGAACTTTATAAATTGAGACTTGAGCTTGCCCAGGTGGAAAAGTTAACGTTAGTTAACGTCAGCTAATGCTACTAACGTTAACTAACGTTAGACCAACATTAGGCTAACGTTAGTCTAACGACATCTTTTTATCACTACTAGCTCCTCCGACGGCCGCAAGCGGCCGTCTACGGTGCTAGTTTTTATATGTCCATTGTCCAAGTCCATTATTTCATTAATAATAATATTCAAATTTTTTCAGTTAATAATTTGCTTATTTATATTTGAAATGTTGACGTTTTTTTGACAATGCAAAATAAGATTTATTAGAAGTACTTTCTCTTAACAAAAATAAAATTTATATATTCGCGCTCTTTTTAAATAACATACGACTGCAGCGCCACCATCACATGTACAAACAATTTTAAAAGCACCCTTCTATTAAGATTTTACATTCTCATTGCCCATTCTTTACTTCGATACTTTTCGATACATTCGACCTTTCCACTCCATGTCTTTTTTAAGAAAGGAATATCAGATTATAACGTTAGTTAACATTAGTCTAAAGTTAGTCTAATGTTAGTCTAACGTTAATTAACGTTAGTAACATTAGCTAGCGTTAACTTTTCCACCTGGGTGAGATTTAAAGAACTTGAGACTTGAAGGACTTGAACTCGAAGATTGAATTTTTTAAACTGAATTTTGAATAATGACTTGAACTGACGTTTTCTTAAAGAACACATATATAATTATGTGTTAATTCTCACTACCAATTTTCTTAAGGGAGGATAATTTGGGAATGGAAATATTGTAAAAAGGGAAAAAGAGTTTGGCTATTTTAGGATTGGTTTAAGATAAAGAAAATGCATTAAGAAAAGGGTCTGATTGGCGAATTTTGGGTCCGTCCCATTTTAATGAGTTTTAAGCGTAGGAGGACCTTTGAAAAAGGAGCTGAGACTTTTCCTTCCTCAACTTCGTAGGCGTGATTACTTTGCCTACATGTAGTTACAAAGTTTTAATTTGAATGTTTTGTAAAAATTTGCATGTTGATATCTCGAAAAAAGGATTAGCTATAGGATTTTGATCTCAACGGATTTTTACTTTTTATATGGTGCAGAAACATTCCCAATAACCAGATTTTGGATCCATTTTTGTCAAACTTTTTTCAGTTCAGGCACAGTGTGCGCCCATGATTGGTCGGTTAAGGATGTAATCATTGATTAACTTTTAATCGGTGTTGGTGAAACCGGCCCTTAGTAATCAAGTCAGTAATTAATTTTATAAAAGTAGGTAGATGGAACTAAGTATAAGCAGAAGTTCAAAGAACCAAATGGCATGGATAATTAATTATAAAAATAACGATGAATAATTTGTCATTATTTCTGAATATATATATCGAATCAGTAAAATGTGGAAGGATGAGGAAAGAGGAAGGATTCCCCGGAGAAGTTAAATGAAAGGATAAAGTGAGCTACATCGCATCGTGGAGATGTTCAACTCTCGGGTGTTCGTTTTCCTTCCATCGTTTAACGACTAATAGCCGAGTCGTTGCCGTTTCCTCAGTTAAGCGGATGACCCAGGTACGAACCTCCCAACGTGGGACCACCCTCAGAGACTTCCGCGGAGAGGGAATTGAATAAAAGAGAAAGAGAGAGAAAGAGAGACGGGGAATGAAAAAAAATCAAAGGATTCCGCATTGGAATGGAGAAATTTCGCTGAAGAGCAAAAGAATGCGATCTGTTTTTTGAGTTTTTAGAATAATGATGACTCAAAAAAGATGTACTTGAAAAATTTAGAAAAAATTTCTTGATTTTGCTCCAAATAGAAGATTTTCAGAAATCATTTGTGATTGGAACAGATCTTACGTTCAAATGAATTTTTAAATGTCAGCCATTTTGAATTTTAAAAATCTGACTTTAGATTCATGATCAGGTCCAACAACACTGTTAGAAGATTTCATAAACCATTTGATAGTAATCAAACCATTAATAGTAATCTATTAATATTTTGTAGCAAACATTGAGTAGCCTAAGTTTAACAATCAGTTTGTTAAATTTCAGAAAAGAATTTTCTTCCATGTAAAGGTGAATATTAGAAACAAAAAACTAGAATTGCAGATATAACAACAGATCCAAAAAGATTTTTCCCATTCGAACAATATTGTCTAGATGCAGATTTTCGTAATGAGTGCTTCTATAAAGGGGAGCTTACAATTGGAAACAAGTGCTCACCATTCAGATCCGGGTATACAATAGGTTCTATATATCTGCTGCATGGGAGACCTTGCTGTTTGTCAGAACGACGCAGTTGAGCACGAAAACAAATCACAGTGGATAGACTAATAGGCTATGAAGGATTAAGGCCCCACGATTCTGATGTGTGCGTGCGTGTATATATTTATGTGCGAAGGGGAAAAGGATCAGTTCGAGATCCTAGAACCTTAACCCCAATATGTGTATCGGCTATATATACCCCTTTTGCCGACGACCCTTTGCCTGTCTGTGCCCGATGATTATCGCCGCATGCTATGATAATGAAAGTATAGGAGAAGCTTTCGTATTGGTGTGAAGTATCGTGTTCTATATAGGAGGGTTGGGTTAGGTTTCGACACAGACGGTTCGCAATAGGGGCCAAACGAGGGTGGCTTCGCTTTTTCGTTGCTGAGTCACGAACCGAGGTTTCGTAATGTACATCGACTTAATAGAAGCAGGAGGAAAAAAACCCGGCAGCGCAGAAAGAAGATACTTGTTAAAAAGATTACTATTTTAGTCACATCTTTGAACGCCGGAACTTTATTGTTTCGCCAAATGTTCTTTAAAGTACTTCTGGAATTAAAATGTTTCTTTATTAGAGAATGAACATTTGAAGAAGTATCATCTATTTTCTTGCTTATTGGGAAGCGGACTTTTTTCTTCAATCTATACCAAAGATTGGTTTCTATTTGTAATTAGAGACTGACCACATCTGAAGATCATATTGTACCATGTTGGTATTTTTCAGATTCGGTTGAAACAAAAACGGTCTTTTAGGAACATCTCTTTATTCTGGAAGTGCAGACAATCTGGTTTAGAGGCCACTTCTAGTAATTAGGATTCGTATTGGAGAACATCAAGAAAGGTTTTGATAAGCGGTGAGATTAGGAAGCAAGAAGAGAAGGGATGGTAGGTTTTTGATTATTGGGAGACTTTTTGTTGCAAAAGTTTTTTAGCACTGTGAAAATATATGGAGACAATTTTTCGAGGATGGGAGCGGTGAGTTTATGGAGTCGATGTCCCGTCGCCTCCGTTACGAGGCAACCAATGTGGGTAAATTCGCTTAAACTTACGTACCATACGGACGAGTGAACTCGCTCTACATAGCTATAGAACCGCGGCTTTAACTCGACGGAACATATAACCATGCCGGCTCTCTTGTGCGTGGTGCGATGCTCAGCGGCCCGTAGCCAGGAGCGGCCGGCGGCAATTAGTAGCGGGCCGCCAAGGGAGCCAAAGAGCCTTTCCCCTCGACATACCTCGCTCTCTCACTATCAGCTTTACCTCTCTCTACCGCCGCCGGCAGTATTTCTCCTCCCTTCCTCTCTCTCTCACTCCCTGCGATCATCCTCGTCACTCGACAAGAAGAATCATTGCCAGTACAACTTCTCGCTCGCGTGCGCAACAATGTTGCGCACCAATCCAACAGAGACGGAACATTTGAATTCGAGGAAGAGGCAAGACGAAAAGAAGAAGAAGCGGCGGCGGCTTAAAAAGAGGTGAAAAGAGCTAAAAGGAAGTGGAGAAAGAAGGAGGTTTAAGGGGAAGAGGTTGGGGGTTGTAGTAAAAGCCGCAGGCTTTTTGTCCCGACAAAAATAGACCCCCACATCGTTTCATCTCGCTCAGCACACTTTGGCTAACAATCTGCTCTTCTTTTTCCGCGGCGCCAACGATTCTTTCTCTACTCCTCCTATCTTATACTTCATTCTCGTCTCCTCCTCCTCTTCCTCCTCTTCTTCTTCTTCGTGGTCCCTGAACGTGAGATTGTCAGAGGGTGGCCAAGATCGGACCGATAGAACACGCCTTGATGATCCCTATCGTGGTCGACGTTAAGAACACCTAGCAACCCAAGATCGACACCCTCTCCAATAACTTCGATAAAACCACCGTCGCATATCGCGATATATACCCGACGATTCCTACGGGACGATTCCTTCTTTTATGATGAAGTAACTCGACACGAATGATGATAGCACCCGATCCGTAAGATATCCATTATTGTTATGTTGTAATCTTGGAAAATTTCATGTACTGATTACAATCTAAAAATACCTTTTTTGAAGAATCAAAATCACTTCAAAACTGATGACTAACGTCACTGAAAAATGTCTGGAAAAGTTCAGACAGTTGTAAGGAATCACTAAGAGATTAAATTACGTAACGACCATCGACAGTTTTCCTAACATGTGTCTGTAGTTTTCATTTTCGTTGACACTACTTAAAGTAGTAACATATATAATCAACTTCCAAAAGCGTTTAAACATTATTTCCTTTTACAGTTAGTTTTGTAAGAAAATCTTTTTCAAACTTAATTAGTCCTATACCTAAAGAAACTACTGAATACTGAAATCAATGATATTCATCTGCATGTCGTCTTTTTAATCAAATAAAATAGTTAACGAATTGTCGTTTTTTTAACAACACACTTTTGAATTTTCATTCACCTTCCCAAGATCATATATATTATCAACATTAATAAAGTAGTAACAGTTTGGAATTCGTCAAAAATTTTATGAACTAAACAGATTTTAATTTCGTTATATTGACTTTCATGAAGCATCGCAGAAGAAAAATCTTACCTTCGCTTTATTAAAGAATAACTTTTTTTTCTGCAAATCACTTGTCTCAATATTTACCTGAGCCGAGTCATTATGAGGATTACCACTGTACTTTGTGAAATTACAAAGCGCAACAACGTTGAAGTAGAGGTTTCAAGTTCCGTTGCGAAGTTATTTTAACGAAGCGTGTTCCTCAAGCCGTATTTCTGTTTATTTATGTTCGTACACATAAGACTAAATATGATCCTTCAAAGTTATCACGCTTGTAAAGCCAAGCAATATGAGAAAGTAAGACCCCCACCTTTCCCTTTGGAAATTATTGAAGGCAAAAAAAAAGAAGGTAGACATAATTTATTCCGTATGAGAATCAGGTATAAGACGCATGTCATAAACACACACCTTTGAAAGTTGTATTCCCTTTGGGAGATGGTGCTAAATGCCACCGGACCTGCAAGATATCCATTATTACTCATTGGAAAGCTAGAATTTCCATCAATTGTGGTTAACCGAGGGTTGAACCCTATTGTGTTGAATATATATTCTCTGTTGTCGCCTGCCGCAAAGTTTTGTTTGTTGGTCATCTGCACCTGACTGTTTGGCATTAGGATATCCCCGGAGTATAATATCGATTGGTGGACAATCATTTCACCAAAAGATATATAGACTTTTTCCAAACTGCAACATTTAGAGATTATGTTGTTGATTTCATGCTAGCAGTGTGATAGGAAGAGTAATCATTGACATACCGATGTCTTGGCTTACATCACTCGAATTACCAAAGCAGGCTTTGCAAACAATAAACATCAATGACACGTGTGTGGAATTGTTCATGAATCATTGATCGTGCATCATTTGAATAATCATCAACTCTTGCTGTATCTGTATATGCAAAGGTGGTATATATACTCTAATTGCCGTATATTCTTTTGTCGTGAAACTAATTCTATTCGTTATTTCGAAATCCGAGAATAACTTTTCGTAGTCGACAAGCAACCACATTAACCCTATATATACATAATGACGAGACGGGTATTAGAATGAGTAGGCGCCGGCTGTTATACTCATGGTGACGTCGCCTGCCTTTCTTATCTTCGAAACTTTTCCGTACTCCCTGTTGTCACACCCGTGCTACTATTACACTCGCATACTGTGAAATTTCCAAGTTTCGCCGTACCACGAATCGTAAAACTTGCGATAGATCTGAGTGTGACAATGATACGTTCGTGCGCATATATATATAGTTCCTTTTCGCTTCCGTTCACGAAAGCTTCATTCTGTATATATATATGCCATACAGCGTCTTGAAAGTTTTTCATTTAAATATTAAGGTTTGCTTTCAATTTATTATACGGTTCTTAAGAATTTTTAGATCTGGATATTCTTTTATAGAAATATTTGATCTACTAATGATGATGATAATACTGTTATTGATACACAGTACGCTAATGCCTCAAATGATGATACAGATACTAATAATTTTGCCGATAATACTGATACTGTTAACGAAAGTAAGGTGCGATAATAATGATATGATTATTATGATAATGGTAAGTTAATAATACGTTAATAAAGATATGGTAAAAATAGTAAAAATTAAAAGGATGTTAACAATAAAGAAGTATAAACATTAATCATTAAAATCCGGATGCAAATGATATATAATTATGAAGATGGTTATATACACGGATGCGCTAGAGTTTCTGAAGCTCCTCGTAATGATATTTATGTTACACTAGTAACAAATGCTAATGAAGCAGAAACTAGTAATAAATATACAGGAGCTACTAATTGGATGCTGATGACACGAAAACATAATAAACATACAGATGTTAATAATTTAGAAGACTTATATTTGCGGATGCTAAATAACTGCTACGGTATATTTATAAAATATGCTAAAGCTATTACGGATGCTAATAAGAATTAAGGTTAATAATAATATCTGATGGTCTTCCGGACGCTAAAATTCTGATATTTAAGCGGTACATAATGATTGGCCCCCTAGACAATGATTGGCCGTCTAGTTAAAATATAAATATTAATAAGAAATAACTTATCAAAAGATTTAAAAAATTATAGTTAATAAACTTGATACAATTGAGCAACGATTTTTATAATCAATTGTGTCAATAGTTTATTAGCCATAGTGTTTAAAATCTTTTGATAAAAGTTATTTCTTATTATATTTATTTTAAACTAGACGGACAATCATTATTGTGATTCCCGTTATCCATGGTTTACTATAGATTTTGATCTTAGTCAAAATATAAAAATTTTAAGGTTTACAGATTTTTACCATAGTTGAAAATTTTTTACTTTGGCTTAACTCTTTGGCTAATTTCTAATATTACGCGGAAATGCTAATAAATGGATTCTAATGTATGATTGCTGATGAGCGGATGCTACATACATTAATTTAAGTGATTAAAAAGCTAACGATGATCAGATAAAAAGTAATAATTTGATGATCATTCAAGATGATAAAATTGGGATGTTAAAGATTCATATTTCTCTATTAATGGATGCTAATGATGCAGAAGTTTTCTAGTATAATTAACATGTGGGTGCTACTAATAGGATGCTCATACATAAACAGATGCTAAACATATATGACCTTAAATGTTATGCGGATGCTAATGATCGGATATTACTTACATGGATTCCAATGATATGTATCGGCTAATGATAGCAATGATAGATTTACAACTGATGTTATTAATAAAGAATAAAAGATGTTGATAAAAAATAATAGATGTTGATGAAAAACAAAGGATGTTCATAAAGAATAAAGGATATCCCAGGTGGAAAAGTTAACGTTAGTTAACGTTAACTAATGCTACTAACGTTAACTATATAACGTTAGCCTAACGTTAGTCTAACGACATTTTTTGATCACTAATATCAGATTATAACGTTAGTTAACGTTAGTCTAACGTTAGTAACATTAGCTAACGTTAACTTTTCCACCTGATGGGATGTTGATAAAGAATAAAGAATATTGGTATAAAATAATGTTGGTAAAAAAATAAAGGTTGTTGAATGCATATAATAAAGGACGTTACATTAAAAGAATAACGGATGTTAGTAAGAATAGTTTTAAAGAAGTACGCGTGAATCATTAACATACGAATTATTATGTTGAAATGCGGTAACTATAAATGAATTGATATTGATAACGGATAACTCCGTATTGATGATGTCCCGAATCTTAATTTTCAGATGTTAATGATGATATGAATGTACATACAGCGTTTGCAAATGATACGGAAGCTAGTAATAAACATTTAGTGCGGCTAATAGTGCTACTATATGCTAATGACATACAGAAGCTAATAATAAAACTACAGATGCTGATAATGCGGCTGACTATAATGTTTCAGATGCTTATGATATTGCTACGCATAATAATGTAGTTTGGAACTACATCCTCTAAAGCGGTTCTATACAGGCTTTACGCGAAAAAAAAACGCTTTCGCACAATCTCGAATTCTTTCTATACAAAAAATTCTGGTTTTATTTTGATCCAATCCGGCAAACTCGATGGGAGGACGACTATCTGAAGAGACTCGTTTTAAGAAAGTAGATGGTAATCTGCCATTTAAAGACGATGGCAGATTACCATCTAAAGTTGAGATCCAATTATCTCTAAATGGTGTTAAATATGGAAACAAGAAACGTTCTCCTGTCAGACATAATTCTATTTGTCTTTTTTAATTTTTTATTGAATTCTGTAGGATAGTGTGTGGGATATACTAAATAACTTATGCGAAGGGGGAGGATTATCAGATTTAATGAAATCCATCCGGAATAATGAAGTCCGGGGGACAATGATTGTCGACACGTGCATATGGGGCCTAAAAGTCCATTGAAATCGTTGGATTTAGATCGTGGTGAGCGACTCTTGAGTGCGATCGATTGGAGCAGGCGCTGGGTTTGTGGGGCGCGGCTTAGGTATTCCTGGGTCACCCGGTATAAATGTTGTCGCTTGCGGGATCGTGGCTTTGGGTGTTTAGCAGGCCGCAATCGTCCGGCTGCACTGCTCTGGTGTGTTGATTGTCCCCGCGTGTGTATATGTGTGTGTATATGCCGGAACGGCCCGAGCAGCTTGGCCAGGCTTTGGGTAATACGGCTCCTCGACCCGACCCTGAATGTGCTCTCTCTCTCTCTTGCTCCGTCTGCCTTTAGTCGAACCTCACGTTAATGAGGCACACGCTTTCGCGCACGCGTACCCTCCTATGTGGCCCCTCCTTCCCCTTAACACGTCGAGCAGTCTCAACAGCCCTCCTTCCACATCGCCAGCACACAATGTACACACAACGTCACACACTCTCTGCCTACTAGTGTCTACGCGTTACGATAATGACACACTCCAACATGCACACGATATGCCTTTATGTATATGAAAGGATTATGTACAGATAGTGCAACTTCTTGCATGGTATTTGTCACCGTACTGCATCGTAAGCATCACAAAGTCTGCAATATTGCGCTGATGACTCCGAATGGGTCAGTTGGGGTTAATTCCGGGCGGTTACGTCTTTTAAAATATAGAAGATAAAATAACTGTGTCTACTACTATATAATATATACTATCGGTTTTCCTTCAAACTGATGATGACTTTCGGAATTGCGATTTCTGTAGTAGTAACTTAGATACCTTAGGATAGGGCTCCATCTATCCTAAGGTAATTAGCGATTTTTCAGGTAATCAATTAGCGAAACTGTTGTTTCTAATTTTGGAAAAATTTTCATTGATTTGTTAAAAGAAATTGCCACAATTTTCAACAGTATATAATGCTTAATATCGGCCCATCCTTGTAATGAAAAATAAATAATGAGGAATATTAGGGAGTTAACGTTTATCTATATATCGACGTATGTACGCATATGTAGATACATGTGTTTACATACATATATACAAGCGATCTGGCAATTGCAGCTGCCAGGAGACGAGAGAGCTATACGACTACCGCCATGGGCTCGCGCCAACCGCGACCGATCGTAATTGAACGCGGTCGCTTAATCACAGGAGAGACCCGCCTTGCCTTCTTGACAACACGAGGGAAGGGAGCAGAGAGCCCTCTTTTCTCTCTATACACACCGCCTATAGCCTGCCTGTGCGGTACACTTTCAGGTGTACACCAGAATGCGGTGAAATCGATTTCTTCTTGACGATGATAGGCCTCACTCAATTCCTGTTATTTTCAACTTCTGTACTTCCTCAATTATGTGATCTCACCAAGGAAATTTTTCCAATGAATGAGCCGTGTATCCCAAGATCCTGTCCCGTAAAACTTTTGCCGCAATCAAAACAAAATAATTTTTTCTCTTTTTTTTGGATCTTCTCCAACTTGTAAGTTTCAATGCTAACCCTGAAGATATTTCATTGGAATTCTAGGGGGAATTTACGATTCTTTTCAGTCTTCGTTTGTAATTTCCATTCAGATGGGAATTCTCTGTAGAAAATTCGATGGAATTCAAGTAGGCCTGTGCGGTTATTGAATTCTGTAACCGGTTTCCGGTTATTGAAATAACAGATAAATACCGGTTACAGATAAATCACCGGTTATAACCGATAAACCGGTTATTCGGTTTTAACTGATTATTCGGTTATAACTGGTTATTCGGTTTTAACCGATTAATCGGTGATGGTATTCAAGTGGAAGTTTAACAGTACACCCTCCAATTATTAGAATTCGGAATTTTCGGGAATCAAAACCGAAATCAGAATTTCAAGTCTTTCTGACGGTTTTTCCCTTTCCAACTGAAATTCATTAATTGTTAATAACGAAATTCCGAGAGAATCTCCGCAGGAGGTTTAGAAGAAATCTTTTCAAGTGGAATGGAAATACATTTTTTTTTGTGTCCTTAGATTTTGGCAAAGATTTATATATATGAAACGTAGGTATATTTTTTTGCTGTCACAGAAACGAAATTCGGCTCGACACTCACTGTCTGGGTGTATAGCGATTGCCTTTTTACGGGCCACGGGTGCGGCTTGGTGTTTACTCGACGTGTTGTAAGAGATTAATTCTGTCGAGGCGCCCTCATTTTTTTCCTCCTTTCTCTATCCGCACTGCTGCTCTTGTAGCGAGGGAAAGGGAGAATCCGCATTTGCAATAATTACAATAGAAGCCACGATATTTTTCCCCTTTGCTTTAAAAACAAAAAATTGCTAATCTTTTTAGAATCATCGCTTTCATTAATGCCCTGAGGACTAAAATGGACATTTTCAATCTGGAGAACACAAAAGTTATTTGTTTCAGAAATAAAACGATTTTTGCATTTTTCGAGCTTGATGAGATAAAAAATTGTCTTTCTACTTAGATGAAATTACTTTTTTAAAACCTAGGGGGTAAAGTACGAATTTTCTCCATTCGAACTAAAATAAACTTTTCGTTATATTAAAAATTTGAACCCTTAAAAAAAGAATACACTATATTGGAAGTGTTTTTGATCTGTTATTTAAATTTAAAAAAAATCACTGGACGTTGTGCGTAGGACAGTTGAAAAATCGCTCTTATTTCTGCACCACTCAGTAGGTTCGCCTGGCCTGTGGTGCGGGCGAAAAGTTAGCAGAGCGAGACTTTGCTGAAGAGTAAAAGAGAGATAGTCGATTCTGACTCGAGAGATACAGTGAGGATGTAGTTGTGGAGTAAAAGTAAGAGGGTGAGAAGGAGGAGAAGGAGGAAGAAGTTAAGAGCGGGACCGACGGTCGAGTAGATGTCGGTGTAACCTTTGAAGAAGAGCGCACCTACTTTACCACGGTTTCCTTCCCTCCCTCTCGTCCCGCTTCCATTGGCTCGTCGAAGCTGCTCGCGAAACCGTCACAATTTATCACCCGCCTCGTCGTTTGCCGAGACGATATTTCCCTCCCAACGATCCTTGACCCGTACAGACACATTCGAGATGATAGTTTACAATTTTCGACAGTAAAGGATGCAACAGCTAATGATTCATTTGCTGCATACATAAAATTGTTCCATTCCGGTAAAAATTGCTAGTTTATTAAACTGTTTGTGGGCAAAGCTTTTTTTTGATGAATTATCTTTTAAATTAACTTCAAAGTGTAGCTGAAGGTAAAAATTGATACCTAACCCTTAAGTCTTGTACAGAAGACTCAAGACTTGGTTGAGGCTCACTTAAAGCTCAAGACTTTCCTTTAATCCATTTCGTCCGACAAGTTCGTTTTTTTTTCTTTACATCTGGTATTCGCTTCAAGTGTTTAGTATGACGAATCTTTATCGTTGAAATCTGCGAACAGTTTTGACAAAGTGTTAATTATCGTCAAGCATCTAGTACTCAATCTAGCAATTATTTAACTCCAATACCAAGGAGTCTTTAGATTGTTCCTGCATTTGGATATCGTTCATTTCTGTCATTTGGACTCCGGACCTTTCACACCTTGGCCCGAAAACTATCTTGAAATAGCAACAACCTGCACTGAAAGACTTTCTGTTTCAAAATTTAATATGATCATTTCAAATAGGGGATAACGATGTTTTTATGTTACTTAATCGTATGAACGTATCAACTATTAATATGGTCCATACTAAATATACTTTAATAGGAAACCTACCGCGTGGAAACGGAATTCAAAGGCAAAAATAGTTTAAAACCTTCAAATTTTTATATCTTGATTATGGGAAAAATCAAGTGAACTGTGGCAAATGATAACATTATTTTAAACCCACAAAAATTTCATATTTCGATTATGGTCGTAAGCTAACTAACCATACCCAATGACAAAAATATTTTGAACCCTCAAAATTACTATATTTTTTACCATTCCAAAAATTTAGCAAATCATGTCCAACGACAAAAATAGTTTAAAACAGTTTAAGTTCAACAATTTAAACAGTTTTAGTTTTAAGCACGTGCCCATAGGTGGAAAAGTTAACGTTAGACTAACGTTATTAACTAACGGTATAATCTTACATTAGTTAGTGTAACGTTAGTTAACGCTAGTCTAACGTTAGTAGCATTAGCTGACGTTAACTAACGTTAACTTTTTCACCTGTGTGACAAAATTTGGATTTCCTAAGAGGTTTCCTGAAATAGGTGGTACCTTTAGTCTAACGTTAATATCATTAATTAACGTTGACTAACGTTAACTTTTTCACTTGGGTTCAAACCTTTATGTTACCTAAATTCTTCATTCCCTAACCTTATACCAACTCAGGACTTGAACTGTAAATTCTGAAAATATGTAAAAATTTAACTGAAAGGCATTTTCAATCCAATTAGTGCGGGGCCCTTGACAAATGTATTGAAGGAGAGAAAGAAGGAAAAATACGAAAGGATTTACGTTAATTGCGTATATCAGGATTTCTCAAGTCCGCGCATGCAAGTGCAAACATACGTAAACCGGTGCTTCATCCGTTCCGAATAAGTGTCGTGAACCCGCAGGACGGGACATTTCGGCACGAGTTGAGAGGGAAATGTGTGTGTATTTGTGGGGGTATGGGATCACCTGAAATCTGAACAGGCGCGGTTCAATGCGTGACGCGGCAACGCAAACAGAAATCCGACACGCCATCCAGATAGACATACGGATGGGTGGCGTTCGTGATGTGTGGTTGAAGGGGGATTGGAGAGCCATTTGCGTTGACTGCGGATCACTACCCGCCAAACCCTCCACTACTCTCTCACCCCCTTTGCTTCATCATTCCGGTTTCTAGTGTCACCGGTGTGAGGGTGGAAGGAAATGCGAGCTGTTTCACAAAGGGAAGCCTTTTTGTGCAACTCGTGAGAGAGGGAAGCAAAATAGTGTGTACTGCTTCCCAAGTATTTGTCCATTCCCTCCCTCATCCCACTCGCCAACACGTTCCCCATCTCTGTACGTGTATTTTCTTGATCGCTTTGCTTCCCTTCGAGGCAGTGATAATGCATTTCCCCTATTGCGGACAACCCTCTCTCGTTAACCCTCTGCTTTATTGGAACCTCTCGACTTTAATTAGATTATTTGTACATTGGTATTGTTTAAATCACAATTGAGGGATCAGGTTGCGACAAAATTTTGGCATTTACACTTGATTGAGTTGAATTAGGCGTTTTATTGTTGCATTTGAGGGCGTTACGTGAGATTGCGCGGGCGCATTGTAACGGAGTAGTGGGAGGAGTATGGTAATGAAGGTGGTCCGTTACGTTGCGCGTGCGCATCGAACGGTCATCAATCGATCTTTTGGGGAATTAATACGTATAATCGCAGAAAAATGTGATTAATAACTTTGGATTTTAGAATTAGTAATTTAGATCTCATTCCCAAACTAGATTTATTCCTTTACGGTTTCTGGTTGAAGAATTGATAAATATTCATTTTTCAATTCTTCAGCCAGAAACCGTAAAGGTAAAGGACTGAAGCACGTCAAGAGGCTTAACGTTTTATGGCTCATATGCACACTTATAGGCGGAACAAAGCGGATTGAACATATCAATAAAGCGCTCCTGAAAGGAGTCTAAGTCTAGTGCTGAGTCCCAGACTGACTATAATTTGAATAGGGCAGTTTTTTAAAAACTTGATGAAGTAAATAGAATCTTTAACCCTTTAGTGCCTCTGGTACATATATGTGACCGCGTCTGAGAAAAGGGACCTTATGACCAAAAGAATTGATGACTTTTTACTCAAGAGTTTTCGTAGTCGCTGACTACAAATCTAAAGTCAGATTTCCCAAATTCAAAATGGCGGATCCAATATGGTGGAAAAAAATTTAAAAATTTATTTCATAGCCCTAAATATCTCTTCATTTGGGGGAAATTTAAAAATACAAAAAAGTTTTAAAATACAAAAAAAATAAAATATAGATTCTTAAATTTGTCTATATCCACGTACTAAGAGTTGGTAATCGTCTATTAGGCGGCTAAAAAACAAAAAGTAAAAAATTTTGTTTTTAAATCATATAATTCTGACATTTTGAAAATAAAGTTCATATTCGTAATCAGCAACACTGCAAAACCCCAAGAGAAAAGATTTAGCTCAATTGACTACATTTTTAAACTTTCAGTCCGCCATATTGGATCCGCCATTTTGAATTTTTGAAAACTAACATCGAATTCGTAATTAACGACCCAAAAAAACCCCGAGTAAAACATAATTTTGTCGAATAGTGACCAAAACTTTCAAATTTTACTTCATATTTAACGCCATATTTGGTCCAACATCTTGGAATTTTAATTTTTAGTTTACGTTTCTTAAAAGTATACAATTTTTATACACCAATGATTGAGAATTGAATTTTATTCACACACGTTTCATGGGTAAAAAAAACAAACTTGAAAAAATTTAAATTTTTTTGTATTTTTTGAAATTAAAACCGCCATATTTATGCACCCAGAGAAAAAAGTTATTTATTTTAACTAAAAGTGTATATTTAAGAAAAATTTATTTGTTGCAAATAAATATTTTATTTAAAATAAATAAACTAATATTTATTTCAAATAAATGCACTAATTAATCTAAAATAAAGAAATATATTTGCAATTTATGAAATAGTATATTTGTAGCAAATAAAAAATATATTTGATTCAAATAAATGTTTGTTTGACTTATAAGTAGACGCCTGCGCATATTGCATTGCTATAGTAAAACAATAAGATGTTTTGCTTTTAACAGTTTAACGCGTACAATTATAAGAGGTTTATTCATCATGAATAGTTAACAAATTTAATTGATTTAAGTACAGAATTTTTCTTTTTAAGTGAAAATTTTAATTAGTACAAAGTAACAGATTTGTATGTGATTTCATTTACATTTTAGTGTCTTATTTGAGATTTTGTGAGAAAAATGTGACAGTGGACTTTTACATATGAAGTGAAAAAGTAAAGTAAAATGACTAACAATAAAAAAACCTGACTTTATTTAACAAATATTCTTATAAAAATAAACATTTATTTTAATGAATATTAAAAGTTCCATTAGTGATTGTGATTGTTAAATTTATTTGAAGGTTATAAGTGAATTTTAATATTTTAGAATGCTTACAGGATTTATTAAAATGAAAAGTGTTTTTTATTTGTTCTAAATATAAAATATATTTAAAGAAAATATAAAATTTTTTTCATTTAAATAAAAATGGATATTTAAACGAAATATATTAATTCAAATAAAAAATATTATTTGAGCTAAATAAAAGTTTAGTTGGTTCTGTGACAAATATCCTTTTTTATTTGTTTGAAATAAATTTTATTTAATTCAAATAAATCATTTCTCTAGGTGTGTTTTTGGGTTGAACGAAATTCCTTTTTCACGGATATGGGTCTTGTATAGTTTACGATTTGAGTTTTAAATTTAAGACTAACTAGATGTCAGGTTCAGGAGAAAAAAATACTGAAAACCCTCAAAAACACGTTTTTGGTGGTCGTTACAGCCGCTTTTTCAAAATTCTGACGTGATACGTCCTATTTTGTAGACCTGTATTTTAAATCAAAATAATCAATTTGAACAATTAAATTTACGATTTTATTAATAAAAATCATTACTCACTACAGTCTCAATAACTAATTTATATAAACAATAAAAATTTAAACATATAGTTTAATAAAACTGGATGATGATTTTAATATAGTGAAAGTAACTGATTACACTAATCATCTGTATAGTTCTTATCATTAAAAGCAACTGCTTGTTCTGGTACATTCTAGTACAGAAGACTGATGCAATCAGTCAAAAGAAATAATATAAATAATACAATTTATTTATTTTATCAATAAAAATTATTTTTAATAATTATGATCAGTATATTTAATTTAATATATAGAAAATATTGCTTTTTCAGTAAAACAAATGCGGTTTTAAAAATAAAAATAGCTTATTGAAATAATCAAATGAATATAAGGTAAAAGCACCAGTATACTTGGACATTGCAAAAAATGGAACCAATAGATGGACAGTAACAAAAAGAATTAAAATTGCTTCCAATGTAAATGAAAAAATAATATATGCCCTTTCTGAATGTTACCTTTTGGATATAATTAAAGTTTTGTATTTCTATAAGCCAAAAATTTATCAAAAAAAAAAAATTATAGGTATATAAAATAATATGTCACGAACTACTTAAAATCGAGTGTCCAAATTTACCTTCTGCTTTTTAACCTTGAGCACCGCAGCAGCACCAGTGAAAACAAAAACACTATTCTACACTGTTAAAAATTTTTGTTCCAAATTTTATACAAAAATGTTTGAAGCAATTATCATATACAATTTTGAAAAACTACAACACACATTTTTAAATTTAATACAAATTTTCTTATTAAATTTTAAAACACATTTCTTTAAAATTTTCAAATTATTCTTTGAAAAATTAATACAAAGTGTTTGAATGAAATTTCAAATAGTTTTGTTTAAAACTTCAAACAGTTTTGTTTGAAATTTCAAACAAATCTGTTTGAAATACCAAAACGATTTAAATATTTAAATGAAAAATCTAAACTGTTTATATTGTGTTTTGATATGTTACAATAAATGTAAATTAATTAAAAAAAAAAGTTTTATTGGCATTTTTACGGAAATTTGACACTACGATTTGAACCCTTAGTCGTATATAGTGTTGTCTGTGTATAGTGTGTCTTGTATGGAGCCATCAACTTTGGGAGCTGCGCCTAGACGCGCTCGACCAAGGGAGGCTATGAAAATCTCTTGCAAAGTATCAGTAGTAAGAAACATGTGGACCATTCCCTTTTTTTGACTTCTTCTAAATTTCTAAAGATTCAATATCTTTAAAATTCTTCACCAACCGATTCTTGTATTCTTTACTTTTTTTCTCTTCACGTTTCTGTTAAATTTATGAATTATGTATTAAGATGTTTAAGAAATATTTAAACAATACTTTATGAACAGCAGAATTTTTATGGAAAAATATTTTTCTATTTAATTTATCAGTTTTTAAATTTTAATCTGTACAAAATATCTAACTATATTAATTAATTATATTATATCATCCAAAATGTTTTATTCTCTTAACAAGTTTTGGCAAATTAAACTAATTAAACTGATTAAAAAAAATTTTAGTTATTTCAACATTTGAAAATGTATTTACTTATAAATAATGTTTTAAACTAATTTAGAGAATTATTAAACACATATGTTTTAAGCAATTTCGTATAAAAATTCAAAAAAATTTTAATTAAGTACTTTTCAATGAAAAAGTTGTAAATTTACTTACAATATTTTAAAACATATGTGTATTGAATTATTTTACACATAAATTTTTCAAACACTTTTTTATGAAAAGGTTGTAAATTTACATATTTTTCAAACTTATGTATTTGAAGTTAATCCATACAAAATTTTTGAAAATTTCTAACACTTTTGTTTGAAAATATTGTAAATTTACAAATCTTTCAAACATATGTATTTGAAGTTAATCCATACAAAAATTTTTGAAAATTTCAAACACTTCTGTTTGAAAATATTGTAAATTTACAAATCTTTCAAACACGCGTTTTTGAAATTATTTCATATACAAAATTTGTAAATTTTCAATCACTTTTTGTATTAAAGTATTGTAAATTTACAATCTTTTTTAACAGTGTAACATTTTTCAATACAATTTAGTCTGGTCAACACCAAAGTACATCGTTTAAAATAAATTTAATAGTTGACTATATTAACTAATATACAAATACAAACATTATAATTATGCAAATAAATATTATGCGTGTTTCCTTATATGTCCAACTATTGGTCCTTATCATGTCCAACTACTGGACCCCCTAAAATAGCGGCATGTCCAACTATTACGATAAAGAAGCAATATTATTTATTTTCTAGAACTAAAATAAAGATTTAGACTAATTTCTTTTAATTTGAATCCTTTAATCATAATACAAATGAAATATGAAAATATTGTCAAGCGAAACTATATTATCTTTGTAAAAATCCTTTCTAAATTTGATACTATTTTAAAAGTGTCCAAGTACTGGTGCTTTTATACATTAGCTTGAATCATTAAAAATAACTTATTTTTTCAGTATTCGTGACTGATTCAATCATGTAACAGTACTTGATTGGTTTGAATAAGTCAAACAAACTGATCCGCTAGTGATTCTGGACTGACTCAATCAGTCAATTTTGACTGCGAATCAGTAGAATTTTACAATCTAAGGACCAGTTTCACCAACTCCGATTAAAAGTTAATCAATGATTAAACATTGATTAGCATTTAATCGGAGTTGGTGAAACTGGCCCTTAGATTCTATGCGGCAATAGAAATTATTATACTTTTAGCAATTTTTGCATTTCCTCAATATGAACGTTTCGAATGTTAAGAAAACCTTGTCGATGCTCAGGTTAGTATATTCAGGTCGGAAAAATCCTTTGGATAATTCGATTTTGTTTTGGGAATTTAAACGAGAAAATGTATAGAGAAGACCGCAGTATTTCTAATTTTGTTGTGGACGTTGGGAAAATCCAATAAAGAACTGATATTTCTGGGTTATATACAAGTCGGGTGGCGTGTCGATATTATTGCGGGACTGTGGTCGTGTTTTGCTCTCTTGCTCCGCATCTCATATACCGTCCTAGTCTCGTTCTCTCGTCTGGTTTATAATACGTGGCGGTGGTAAGCCGGCTGGCAGCTGCCTTCCGTGCAATCAACGAGGCTGGCGGTCTGGTCTGGCCCGTTCCACGATATTCTCCATGCGTGGTGATTCTCCAGAGAATCGCACCATCTCACTTTGTTATTCTCTCTCTCTCTCTCTCTCTCTCTCTTTTGCCCTCTTAGCTTCATCCTCTCTCACTCACTCCTTAGTTCTTTTTTGTCTGGTAGCATTCGTATCGCAGTTCTTCCTTCGAAAAGCTCTTCAGAACATCTCCTCGTCTTGCAGATTCGATCCCCTCTCTTTTCTTTCTCTCGCACTTACTCACGAACAAGACTTGCGGAAATGGGGGCGACGAGGCAAGAGGAGTCAAGATGCCGAAGTTTAGTCCATTATGTATACATATATATAGATATAGATACAGACACTGAAGAATTGTTGTCCGGATCTCGTCCCGCTTCGGGGTCCCGTTTCCAGAGTGAAGAGATGGGAGTTAGATATGGAATCTTGGCACTCTCGGAAGGGGGTTTTTGGTGGGGGGGAGAGTTGCCCATTGGGATTTGGGACTCTGTAGGGAGGGGGAGGAGGGGATCTTTCAGAAAAAGAGGGTTCTCATCGCAACAGAGACGAAGTTGTAATAATTTATTCAGTTTAGGCCTCCTGTCAGGTCTTCGTGTTTCGTCGGTGACTCGTCAAGAATTTAAAGATATAAGCCGCCGATCTAGTCGGCTGCAGGTAGGTGGGCAGGACAACCACATAAATGTCTGGCCTCTTGACTCCCTCACTCCATCTCTCTTTAGTTTACGCGCGAAATAACCCGATCAATTCTCCCGGGAATCTTCTTTTTTTGTCTCTCTCTCAACCATTAATGAGACGTCTCGGTTATGTTCTAATATTTGCTTTTTAGATACCTTGGCGAATACAGAAGGTGCTTGGAATTCCTTTGTCATTTAGAAGCTCGAAACAAAGAAAACCGTCGCAGACAAGGATTAAGGTCATGATTAGCAGGGAAATTTTGATTCTAATACCAAAAAGTGAGAAAACTGAACCTCTCTCACTTGAGAGGCTTTCCGTCACCGAGGCTTTATATCTCCTTCCAAGTACTTTGGCCTTTTCGCGATAGGCTTCTTCTCTCACTTAAACACACACACACACACTCCTTTCTTCTTCTTCTCTCTTGTTTGATGTGCCTTGGGAGGGATTCTTTCGCCGTCTTCTTTGCTCACACGCGTACAACTCACACAGCTGTGTTCCACTCTCTGGCTGGCACTCAACACAGGGGCAGGTCGTTTATCTAACTGGCTACTGGGTGGCCTGACTGGTCTTGCCTCGTCGCAACAAACCAAAAACTAACCTAATCCTGTAGGCATTCTCGTCGCCATCATCAGTATTATACTCCGAAAACAATTAAGAATATCGACAATATATTTTACTCGAATTAATCAACTGGGGTTTTAAATTGATTTTTAGTTTCAAATGATGATCATAAATTCGAGTCTGAATTCGACCACTCCTAGTCCAATCAGAACAAAAGGATTTCCCTCCAGTCTAGACTGATTCTATTCCTTCCGATTACTAAACTACATTTTTAGCACCTATTTAGTAACCATGGTTTGCTAGATTGTGACCATGGTCAAAAGTATTAAATTTTGAGGATTTTAAATATTTTTTTTATTAACCGCGGGCTCGAACCAATGAAAGCATTTAATCTCTAAATCTGAATTAGTAGAAAGTTACCAATAGATTGACGATACGTCTTCCACTAAATGATTTAGTAATAATTTTACTAACAAATAGTAAAATTTTACTAATTATTAGTAGATGTTACTAATTATTAGTAGATGTTACTAATTGCTTAGTAGAATTCTACTGAAAATTAGTAGAACAGTTTTATTAATAGTCGATAAAACATCAGTTTCACTAATTCATTTAGTGAAATAAGTGACTTTCAATTAGTGGAAGTAAAACTAAAACATTAGTAGAATATTACTAAAAATAAGTAATATTCTACTAATTAAAGAGGGGAAAAGTCAATTATTATTTAAAATTTTAACTGAAATTCATTTCTAAATCAATTTTTATTTGAAAATTCTACTTGTCCACATTTGAAAATTGTAAATTTTAACAAAATTATAATTTTATTTTTATTATTATATATTACTAATTTGCCACCCGAATTCTAAAAGAGGAATGTATGAAAATATAAAGTTTTCTCTATACCAATAATAAAGTAAATATCATTGGAACATTTTTATTTCAGTCATATGCAAAAGCTATATAGGATCGCATGTATGAAACCGAACAGAATTCGATACCACTTTTCGTGGCTTTGTTATATTACTCGACATTTTCCCACGTACAAGACCGAGCTTTGGAAAAACGCGCGTTTTTTATTCGTGAACCCGAATGGAATCTGCACAGAGGTAGTGTTATACACATACATATATATAGTATACTCTCTGAGAAACGACCGACGATATATAGATAGTGCGCGCGTAACTCGAAAGTGTGAATTTTCGATTTTATCGTCTTCCATCGCGTTTCAGCATCGTTATGTCGATCTGGATTTACAACAATGTTCCACGAAAGATAGGGAGAGCTTTTTTAGTTTGCATTCACGAATCACTGACAAGTTCCGCATTTATAAACATCTTCAACATAATGTATATGTAGATGTCTTTTGTAGATTTTGGGTCCATAATACAGTTTTTCTATATAAGTTTGTCAAATTGAGACCTTTAACTGCATAAAACCGTTGCATGGCAACAATTCGGTAGCAGCTTGTGATCCTTAGAAATCCAAGTACATGATTCAAGCTGAAACTGGCATTCACTTTATTTTGGAAATTAAATTTTAACGCTTAAGGGCCAGTTTCACCAACTCTGACTAAAAATTAATCAATGATTAACGTCAGCTTAACCACTTATGATTGATCGGTCGAGGATTTAATCATTGATTAACTTTTAATTGGTTATGGTGAAACCGGCCCTAAGTATTTTTTAAGAAGCTAAAACTTGCAGCCAATTAAGTTTTGAAAATTTCATGTTGATTTTAAACAAAAAGAAAACTTAATTCTCAAAATTAAGTGGGTGCCAGTTTCAACTTAGTACATGAGAGTTGATAAGTATAATTGCGGTAGCAATTCTTTTTTGTCATTAGATGGAAATATTTTTACATGCACTTGTAACGTAATTGGCTGGAAGAATAATTTTTCCCAAATGATTCATCTTGACGTTTCATGAATTTCGAACCATATGGAAGGCATAAACAGAGGGCTATAGCATTATTCTTGTTGAAACGTTGATAGCGGTTTAGCATAGAAGCAATATTAGTACCTGGCAACATAGATTTCGCTGGCCTAAATCCCCTCTGCTGGTGTGTGTCTGTGAGTGTCAAAATGCAACCTATACTATGTGTCTGTGTGTGATATACGCTTCCAATCAGGAATTGGAAGCGTAGTATTGTGCTGACATTTATCATTAGTGGAGTACTGCGATTGTTGAAATGCCAAAACGTGCAAGCTTTGCTGAATACTATATTTTGGTACTGGCAATACTATAACGAAACACTAAATTTACTTTGGTATTGGATGCTGCACTGGTTCATTATACATTATACCGAAAATATAGAAAATAGTATCCCCAGTATACCGAAATCCGTATTCAGCTATAATACTCCTGTATTAAAAACAAATTGGTTGTTAAGTCCCCTAGTGAATAATTTTTTTTGACAATGTTGGATCGCTTCTTACTCGCAAGTATATAGTATAATGGGCCAAAACGAATTAGTACTAAACCTGAAATGATTAACCATTTTCCAATAAATAGTTAATCATTTCAGGATTTTGTATAGCCATAAAATTGAATTGTATTTTAAGGCTAGAAAATCTTATTTTTAATATTTACCGCATATAGTATTGTACAGTACTAGTGTTATACTGAATGTTGGTATTCAGCATGATACTAATAAATGTTTGCAGGCTTTAAACTTTATTTTCCTTTGGCTGGGGTCGAACTAGGTCCGTCAATTTGCTTGAAGTCCGTAAAAGTCATTTTTTTTTAAAAAGGTCCGTAAAGTCCGTAATTTAACTGAAAAAGGACAAAAAGTTCGTAAATTGTACAACACATAATTTTGGGTATTTTTAAAAAGTTAGATATGATTGCAGAAATTCAATTATTTTCAAAAGTAAAAAAATCTCTTCGCAGAAATTCAATTATATTCAAAAATTTTTAAAAATTGCTTCAATCGAATATCTTTATAAATAATTAAATTGTTCTCCAAAATTCAATTATTCGCAGAAAATTTTAATAAAATTCTTGTCAAAATTTCAATTATTTTCAAAAATTTTCCTTAATTCAATGATTTTTAATATCTACGTTATAACTTAGAGAATTTTATTGAAATTACAAATGATTGTAGAAATTCAATTATTCTCAAAAGCAATAAAATTCTTCGGAAAAAATCAATTATGTTCAAAAATTTTTTTAAATTTCGATTATCTTTAGAAATAATTAAATTGTTCTCCGAAATTTAATTGTTTTCAAAAATTTTAATAAAATTCTTGGCAAAATTTCAATTATTTTCCAAATTTTGTTCTCAATTCAATGATTTTTAATATCTTCTATTTTAATAAAATTTTCCAAAAGAATTCAATTATTAAAAAAAAATTTAATAAAATTCTTTGCAAACCTTTAAATAATAAAAATTTCACAGGAATTCAATTCTTTTTGTAAATAATAAAATTCTTTTTAGGAATTCAATTTTTGTCATATAAATAATATAATAAAACTCATTGCAGAATTTCAATTATTTTTAATACAATTTTATAATCGAATTTCTCGAAAAACGAAAAATTCGTCTTAAAAATTTTATTAAAACCGTCAAAAGAAGTCAATTATTTAAAACTTTATTGAGAAAATTCTGTAAGAGAATTGTTATTGAATTTTGTCGAAGAATTTTGACATTTATTTATAAAGATACTTGAAATGTGGACAACAATTTTTTTTGATTTTTTTGAAAATAATTGAATTTCTGCAAAGAATTTTATTAATTTTGAAAATAATTGAATTCCTGTTATGATTATTGTTATTTATATGGAAATACTTTAATTTTATAAAAATTTATAAAGATAATTGAAATATTCACGAGAATTTAAAAAAAAAAAATTTTAAATAATTGAGTTTGTGCAAATAATTAATTTTAATATTTGCATTAAAATTTTAAAAGTTGAAACTAATTTCAACAGAAAAATTAGGAATTTTTGTAGAAATTCAATTATTTTCAAGAGTAATAATATTCTTCGCAAAAATTGAATAATGTTCAAAAACAATAAAATTTTTCTTAGGGATTCAATTATTTCCACAAATAATAAAACTCATCGCAGATTTTCAATTATTTTAAATACAATTTTAATCTAATTTCTCGAAAAATGTAATTATTTTAAAAAATTTAATTAAAATTCGTCAAAATTATTCAATTATTTAAAAATTTCGACAATAAAATTCTTTATAGGAATTGAATTTTAAGAAACATTCAATTATTCAATAAATTATTTATTTTTGTATTTAAATAATTGAATTATAGTAGAATTTTCTAATAAAAATTAATTTAGAAATTAATTTCAAATAAAATTTTAGATAATAATTGAATATTAAAAGCAATATAGCATGAATTTTTATAGAAATAATTGAATTTTGACAATAATTTTTTTGAAAAATTTTAATTGAATTTTTTTTAATATTATTTTAAGTTTTTATTTTCTAATATACAATATTTAATTGAAGAATTGTGGAATAATTAAAATTTCGTAAAAAATTGAATATTGTAAACAAGTGGATTTGAAAATTGTCAAAGAACTTTTTCGAAAATTATTAAAAATAATCGATTTAAAGAAGAATTTCAGTTAAAAATTCGTTGAAAATAGTAATTGAATTGATAATGATTTTATCATTTGGTCATATTTAATTATTATAAAACATGAAGAAATCGATCATCTTCGAAATCGATATCTTCATGTTTTATAGAATTATGAAAAATTGAATTTAATATAGTTTTAAGTATAAAATGTTCTTCTATTTGACTAGGACTCTTTTTATTTTTGTCAGTGGGTCTGTAAATGGTCCGCAATTTTTCTTTTTTGGTCCGTAAAGTCCGTATTTTTAAAAACTTTCACTGGTTCCAGCCCTGTTTTGTCCACTATCGAAATTCTGTATGTATATATAGATACTTATTACTTTATTAGTTATTGTATAATTCTGAATAAAAAAGCCCGTTTCTTGATTTTTGAGTAAAGTAATTTTTCGGAAATTGTATATATATGACATCCTGTTATATATAGTGTTAGAGCGGTTCTGATTTTGTGGAGTCGTCCAGAGAGAGAGAGAGAGAGAGGCCATATACTACATGCTCGTTACGCTCGCATGTAACGTATACACAAGGAAACACATTGCGTGACGCGGGAGGCCGGTGGGCGACAGGATGCCGAACACACGCCTCGTGCATTCAGCTGTGAAACGCACCCTGCTCCAGCACACATATACACACTTATTTACACATGTACACATATTTACACACATATACACTTATTTACACATATACATATATATTCACATGTACATATATTTGCACATATATATTCACATGTACGTATATATTTGCACATATATTCACATGTACATATATTTTCACATGTATATATATTTGCACATACAAACACAAATATATACACATGTACATATATATATTTACACATATATGCACATGTGCACATATATACACAAAAATAAACACATCTATATACACATGTATGTAGTCATATATACAATACGGACTTATATTCATACATAATACCTATATGTGCACACATTTATACATTGAGAGCCCATTTATACTTTCAAACACACACGTGCGCGGACCCCCGGATAATGGATATGCATACACGTGTGCGGGCACATTATTCGCCTATGCGCCAGTGGGTTATCATTCTCGGTGGCGTCAAAGAAATAGCTCTCGGTCTCTCTCTCTATCTCTGTCCATATATATATCGTAGGTGCGTCCGCCTACGGCTGTTATGGTTACTCGACAAATTATATGCACTTTGAGAGTGTATCTCTCATCTTGCGCAATATATACACAAAGTAGCGAGTCCTAGGCGTGAAAAAAATTAGCCTTTACGTCATCCGGAACATGACCGATGCGATGATGTCAGACATTTAAACACCATTGACTCCTACTTTTATTATTTCAATTTTCAAGTGTTGTTCTTCTTCTTTTTCTACTACTTCTTTCTCTTCCTCTTCTTTTTATAATGTTTATTGAACATCCTTTTTGCGTCATTTCCTGATCTTTAGGGTCTTACTGAATATATGTATTGCTACTCTAGAGTGATTCGGCATGAATTTATAGGGGGAAATGTACTTTTAGATCTTAAAAAATATAAATTGATTTTCGCTTTAAAATTTAGATTCAGAATTCAAGTATTATATTTTCTTGATGTCATTGGAGTCGCGAAGGACAAATCGAACTTTAATTATAATTAATACGAAAATCTGATAAATGCTCGGATAGAATTTTTAGGGAGTAAATACATATAGAATGGCAAATATAAACATTTTTAAAATTCAAAAAGGAAAAGATTGATTCATAATTTTGATTTTGTTATTTATTTTAAAATTCATTTCTGAAATTCAAAAATAACAAGATTTTGATTCATAAATCCGAATTTTTTATAATGACGTTAGGACAAGGGGTATCATCCTTTTTTATAAATGTCATTAAATAAAGAGCGCAACAAAAATTATAACACTCAAAAATTTTCATTTTCACACCTAATTTCTTGTCATTTCAACTCTTTTGAAGGGGTAACCTATAAACATATAAATTAAAAAGAAGTGAATATTATTATTTCTATATAATAACACAATTATTAAGGAAGAATCTGACGTACAGTCAAAACAAAAGTTAGTCCATTGTCATAATTTCGTAATTTAAAAGATAAATTATAAATTCGTTGTGGTGGAAGTGAGAAGAATTTAATTTTGAACATTTAAAACGATTGAAAGTTGCAGTTGAACAAAAATTACAATTTTCTGTCAATAAGAAACATTTGTTAAATTTTAGGTAATGTTACTTTAATCATTTACTATTGACAAAAAATTATTATTTTTATTCAAATATAACATTAAATTGTTCAAAATGTAGAAAATTAAATTCCTTACGCTTCTACCAAAAGGAATTTGAAATTCAATGTCACCTTCTCTTTTAAAATACGAAATTGTGACATTGAACCAACTTTTGATCCGATTGTTTGTCAAATTCTTCCTTAAAGTGTTGGCAAAATCTTGTAAAGTATGGAAATGCGGCTATTATAATTTTTCGAAAATGCTTTTAGTTTTTATAACAAATTTCTTTTAATTTTTGTAAAATGGGCATAGTTTTTGTCCATATTTTGCCAAACTCTTCCCATAGTTCGAAAAATGTATAAAATTTGTTAGAAAAGTAAAGAATTTCTCAAAAATTGATTCTATCCGTTGCTCATACTTTGCCAGTGATTTTAAAAAAATTTCTTCACCTTGGATCCGACATTTTGTATTTTTTAAAACTATCTTTAAATTTGTAATCAGTGACCCTCAAAAATCTTTGATTAGAACAAATTTTTGACACTCTTAACTAAAGGTATCAAATTGCAACGAATTGATACCAAAAATCTGGATCAAATTAGTAATTGTTCAAAATTTTTGTATTGGATCCACTTTGGTATCAATTTGATACTTTCAAGAAAACTGAGAATACAAAACGGACTTAACATTTATTCTGAACGATTGCAGTAAATTTTTAAATTTACTTTTACAGTAAATTCTTCAAGGTGGAGGCGAAACTTTTTAGAGTTCAAATAATAATAAATAATAATAATTTTGTCAGGACTTCAAGAAAGCTATAATATGGGTCAAAAATCGTCAGACCTAGAAAACTAATTCGTAAAATTTCTTGGACTGTTTCCAGTCGACATTATATAGCCAGAAACGCTTGACCTAGGAAGTTTCCTAAAATTTTCACCAATATACATATAATGTCCTAAGAATGTTTCTAAAAGATCGTTTATTAGAATCTAATTTAAGCAATTAGGTAGGTTCCGTTTAGAAACAGTCTATAGTGAAAAACTAGAGTTTTAGTATAACAGTAACTAGATGTAAATTTAGAAAAAGTATGTTTGTAGAACGTGTCTTGGAATTTACATAAATATCAGTTCTTGCGATATATATATATAAAAATTGAGACACGTTCAAAGTGACCCTTCAAGAATTCCTAATTATTCCGGTTGACCACATTAATAGTGTTGGGAGAAATAAACCCCACGCGAGTTGTGACTTCATCCTTCAACAGGTGTTTATATGGGAAAATACAATAATGATGCGCACGCGCCTAAATTCTGCTTTTACCTTTCAAACTTCTTGCAACTATCCAATAATCAATGACAAGAAGCATATCAGTTTACAATGATTAATTTCGAAATTCGTCATTTCTTTTGGAAATTTATTCTTAAAGTAGGAAAATTAACTCAAAAAGTTTGAAAAATATAAAGTTTTTGGATTTTTTTCGAGTTACCTACATTACCGACATACGGTATCCAAAATGTAGGTAAGAACCAAGCGTCGGGGAGGTAGAAACCAAAGTCACTGTTGGTAAATCCCGCGAACGAGATGTCGACCAGCAGGGGTTGAGATGACTAATTCAACTACCCTCCGACAGATGGGGCGAACGTAGCGAATCAGTATTCTAAAATATCGAAATTTTAAAAAGAATTCAACCCTAAAAGTTCAATTGGAATTCCGACAATAATAATTCCCTTTCGAATTATATTGACTTTCTCATAGATTTTCGTCTATAAACAAAATTATAAATTCTTACGAAACAGAATTAGAAATTATAATTTCCATCGGAAATTATAAGATGAAAATAAAATATCGGAATTCCGATGGTATTTCTTCTTTTAAATTTGATATTGAAATTCAGATAAATTTTTGTCGCTGAAAATTAATAGTAATCGTAATTAAACTAAAATTTCGTCAATGGAAATCAATATTTGAATTCCGATTGTATTTCTTCGACTGAATTTGATATCGGAATTCCGATAGATTTTTTTCGATTAAAATTAATAGCGTAAATCCACCGGAATTTCATTGATGAATATTTAGAGTTGCAAAAAGTAAAATTTGATTTCGTTTTTCCCTAACATTTCCTGATTTTTAGACAAAATTTTTGACATTCTTTCTATTATAGTAAATACAAAAATTCAAGGGGGTTTCAATTACAGAAAAAGATCATTTTCAGGAGCAAGATTTAAGCCTTCGAGGGCATTTTTTAAAAACTAAATTACTTACTGTGGCGAATTTCTTTTGATTATTTTCAATAATTTCAAAAAAATTCCATAAGAATTTATTTATTTAATTGCATTTATAGAAATTTTAATTATTTCAAAAATTTTCAATTAGATACTTAAAAAAACTTAAATCGTTTTAATTTATTTTCTCAGTTTTTTGAACAATTTGTTAAATCTTTTTAAAATTTAGCTAATTACTTAAAATTTTAACTTTAACTCTTTTGATTTTAAATTACTGTTTATGCGATTTGAACACTGTTTTTTACACTAACCAACATGAATATCTTCGATTGCGACTTTTTGTAAAATTCAATTATTTACTAATTATTATTAAATTAATTTTGATAATTCTTTAATAAATTCTTTTCAAAAATTCAAGTACAAAAAGAATTTACTGTTACTTATATCACCCCACTGTTACTAATAACCACATTTGACCTTATCTTTAAAAAATTAATAAATTTTAATTGAATTAAAATTTATCAGAAATATAATTTTTTCGAATTTTAAATAAAATTAATTTAATAAATAGACATTTAATTATTTTTCGACATTTGTTTTGTGATTAATTTCGGGAAAATTGAAATATTTAATTATTATTAGTAATAGTTTTTAAGTAGCAATTGTAATTTTTGAAAACTTTTATTCTATTTATTTATTTAGAGTCTTAACTCTTTTGTACATATTAAGTATACGTTAAATTTTTAAAACCTTTTGAAATTCGATTATTTTTAAAAATTAAAAACGGTTTTTAACTAAAACCTTTCCTAAAAGTTAATTATAAATGATAACTTTAAGAAAGTTATTCTTGAATTTATAATTCTTCAAAATAAATTTAATTCTGTAAAGAAATATACGAAAAAATTAAGGTATATTGTTTGTAGAATTGGGATTATTTTATTATTATTATTATTATTCTAAATATTTTTAATTTTTAATTCCTAATTTATTTTAAATTATGCTTTCTGATATTTTAATTTCTGTTATAAATACCTTTTGTAAATTCCGAGAATTCGTTAGTTTTATTTATTGAAATGTTCTCTAATCTGTAAAATTTATATTTCTTGTAGCCTTCGTTAATTTTTGTTGTGTAATGAACACAGCAAAAAATTTGGGGATAATTCACTATCTTTTCTTGATGAACATTACACTTTCTGAGAAAAGTACTTTTCCCCAAAAATTTGGTGAATATTTCTTAAAATTTAGTGAAAATTCAACAAAATTTTAATGAATATAATTTTCCCCAACAAGTTGACAAATACTCCGCAGTTTTTAAGGAATACTTTTTTAAAATTTACGAATATTCACTTACTTTTTAGGAAAAAACATATTCAACAGAAAAATTAGAGAATTTTCGCCAACTTTTTATTTTAATTGCAATTTTTTTTATTTCAATTTATATAATTAAATAACTTCCACTGAAAGCTAAAAAATTCAGCCAAGCTTCTAAAATGATGTTTTTAGAAAAATAATTTATAATAGAATTTTTATTGCCTTCCAACTTATAATAATTAACATTTTTTAATTATAAATTGTATTTATCAAATTTTTTTCTAAAACAGAATTAAAAATTGCGTGGAAATCATTTAGATTTCGAAACGTTATTGTTACACACGTATTATTATCCACTTATCCGAATGTATTCGTTTTATTTCCTACAAGGTATTGTTTTAAAATTCATTGCCCGACATAAAGATTTTTAAGATCAAAACAGATTAAAGAAGAATTCTAGGTTTTTAAGCATTTCAAAAATATGCCACCAAAAGAATGAAATTTTTGTAGTAATTCTATAATTTTATATTCCGCAGTACTTTCAATGGTAGGAGGTCAAAAGTTCCAAAAAGTTATTTTTCCCAAAGGATATTTTTTTCAAAGTATTATTTGTTTTGAAATTCATTCAAAACGATTGAAATTCTTAAGTACTTAAAAGCAATTGGTCACAATTTACATTTTTAAACACTTTTACTCTTTTTGGATCTTTTATTTTAATTTACATTGTAACTTTTCTTTCAGAACTTATTTTTTGGAACTTTTGTACTTTTGGAAAAAACCATCCTTGGAACTAATCTCTTGGAACTTTTGTACCCCAATCCTCTCAATAATATTTTCTAACATTTTCTTACTTTTGCTTCCTTATGATTACACACAATTTTTTTATTAACTGAAAAAGTTATTTCGCCCTTTATGAATATTTTTGAATTAACTGAAGCATCTATTGTATGCTCCATATAATATATTTTACGCTTTACTGAAAATTGTTGACAGATTCTGAATATTATTTTTTCTTTTTTTGTTGCAGTCCCTGAATGGAGCCGAAGGAACCGTTCCACCTGGAAGAATTTTCAAGAAGGTCGCAATTGTTGAAAACTTTTTCGACATCATTCATGCTGTCCACGTTGATCTCGAAGGTCGTCCTGGAAAACATGCGGGTCAGAAAAGGACATATAGAACGGTAAGGAGATGAATTCCTAATTGCTCTCAAGTACACAACTTTTATCGGGTTCTTTTTTTTATTTTCTATGTTGTATACTGCAATTTTGTTATTGCTTCTAGAGAATATTTACTCAAGCGAAGTGTGTGTTTTGCTTTTACGGTATGACATAGTTAAAAAGAGAAATAGAGAGAGGGAGAGAGATAGAAAATTTATTGGCTATAGATCGGTGTCACCACGTGACATGATATTAACCGATTCCTGATGTCTTCCCTCGGGAATGCAATGAGGCATTCAAGCGACCGAACACCCGATACCGCACGTCATCTCACATGTTCCGTTGCACATTCGCGTAAACCACTCTCTCGGGTATCATATCTATATGTTCCTTTTACTCATTCTATTTGCCTCTATCATTCTCCCTCTCTCTCTCTCACTCTCTCTCGACCACGAGTCTCTTTCTCTCCTCAGCATCCAGTGTCATCGTTCTCTCTCTCTCTCTCTCTCTCTTTCTCTTAACCTCCCCGGCTCGGCGCGATCTGCTTGTGATTCAAAACCTCAGGACACTTGTTGCATTGCCTGCTTACTCGTATACACACATATACAATGAAAGCCGTGACGGTGAAACTGTTTTACGTTAAGTCGACGTTACACGGTGTGCGATTCATCGACTCGGGGAATCCCCGCGTCGTATATATTAATCGCTGTCACATCCGAACCAAGAAATTAGATCCACTCGTTTCCACATTTCCCAATTGAGAGAATCTCAATATATACTAAATTGTGGCAATTGAAAAATAATTCCTGTGGTCAATTTTTTTATTATTGAGGGCCGATAGTCTAATTAATGAACCAGATTCAAATCCAGGTTCAAACTCATATCACCAATTTCATACGATTTCATAAGATTCGTACGAAATTCGTACGGTTTTCGTGCGAATTTCCTTCAGAAATCCGTCCAGATTCGTAAAGAATATCGAATTCGTATGAAATTACTATAGTGAAATTCGTGCGAATAGTACCCGGATTTTTTAAAATGAATTTTGAAAAAAAAAATTTTTGTAAATCCGTATGGAAATTTGCACGGAAATTCTTTTGACAATTTCTTCAACAATTTTCGGACAAATTTCCTTACGAATTTCGTACGAAATTCAATCGAATTACGAACGGATTTCTGTTGGTAAATTTTTTGGAAAATTCTGCTCGGAAATGTCAGCAAAAAATTTATTCAAAAATTTTAATCGGAATTTCCATACAAAATTCGTATGAAATTCGATAGAATTACGAACGGATTTATTTTGAAAATTTTTTATAAAATTCTGCTCAGAAATTCGTATGGAATTCCGCACGGAATGTCAACTAAAAATTCCTTCAAAAATTTTCGGCGAAATTTCCATACGAATTTCCGAGCAAAATTTTATAAAAATTTTCCAAAATAAATCCGTTCGTAATTCGCTCGAATTTCATACGAATTTCGTATGGAAATTTCGCCGAAAACTTTTGAAGAAATTTTTAGCTTTCATTTCGTGCGGAATTCCATAGGACATTCTGAGCAGAATTTTGTAAAAAATTTT
Organism: Leptopilina heterotoma; assembly: GCF_015476425.1. Taxonomy (NCBI): domain Eukaryota; kingdom Metazoa; phylum Arthropoda; class Insecta; order Hymenoptera; family Figitidae; genus Leptopilina; species Leptopilina heterotoma. The sequence goes on along the minus strand of NW_025110945.1, from coordinate 367,794 downwards.
CAAAATAAATCCGTTCGTTATTCGATTGAATTTTGTACGAAATTCGTAAGGAAATTTGTCCGAAAATTGTTGAAGAAATTGTCAAAAGAATTTCCGTGCAAATTTCCATACGGATTTCCAAACGAAATTTTTTTTTGAAAATCCATTTTAAAAAATCCGGGTACTATTCGCACGAATATTCGTGCGAAAAAACGTTTCAAAACGCCACACGAATTTCACTAGTAATTTCATACGAATTCTATAGAAATTCTGTACGAATCTGGACGGATTTCTGAACGAAATTCGCACGAAAACCGTACGAATTTCTTACGAATCTTTTTTACCTGGGATTACAAATGTCTTTCCAAACCAAGTGCTTTCTAAATTTGAATTAGTAAAAATGTTTATTAATTTGAATTAGTGACTGACTTTTTGCTTTTGAATTAGTAAATTTCACTAATAAATTAGTATAAATTACTGTTTATTTAGTAAATTTTACTAATTCAAATGCAAAAAGTCAGTCACTAATTCAAACTAGTAAACATTTTTATTAATTCAGATTTAGGAAGTGGATTGTGACCATCGGGATCTTACAGATAGCATACTAGAATTCTTATGCAATAATTTAAAAGGGATAAAATTTCAAATTTTATCCCCAGTAACGTAATTTTGTCACCCCGTCACGTATAACCGAGACAGGGTTGCCACAGGTCAGGGAAAAGTCAGGAATTTTTATTAAAAGTATTTGAAAAAATTAAATTTTCAGAATTCATAAGAAAACTTTGAATTTTTGTGTCGTTTTTGTTTTTGCCTCATAAACTATGAAATTACCACTAATTCTAATACAAAACGTTCAATTTTTTCTATTTCTGACAATAATTTCTTTTTAACCCTTTCGTGACTCTGGTGCATATATATACCACTTAAAAAATTTGACATAATTCGGGGGTTTTCGGGGTCACCATTTTTGAGCTTTATGCTAATTTGAGCAATTTTGAAAAAATGTCCGCCATATTGGATCCGACATTTTGAATTTTCAAAATTTTGAAAATCTGACCTCAGATTCGTAATCAGCAACCCCAAAAACCACTGAGTAACAAGTTTCAACAAAATCTAATCGCAGGGTTACTCGGGGCACGAAAGGATTTAATAACTTAATTTTTGAAGAACTATCATAAAATTATTACTTGCAAATTATTTAATGAACAATTTCACTTAAATATTTCAAAATTAATTGCGTTTTTAAAGAGTTGCGTTTATAATTTTTATAAATAGAAGAAATTCAAAAGGTTTTAGTTTGAAGAAAATTTCAATTTTGAATGTATTTAATTAGAAATTTTAAAGAACTTGGATTTTTGAAAAAATTTTAATAATTTAAATTCTTATGAAATTAGTTAAATTTTTTAAAACATATTCAATTAATTATTTAAAGTAATGGAATTATAGAAGGATTTTTGGTAAAAACACTAAAAAAATTGAATTTTGGAGAAGTTACAAATTACAAATTGAATTATTTTCAAAAGTTATCAAATTCTTAGCAGTAATTCAATTATGTTCAAAAATTTCAAAAAATTCTCGTAAAAATTTCAATTATCTTCAAAAATAATGAAGCTCTTCTCTAAAATTCAATTATTTTCAATCTCCACTACTTTAATATAATTTTCGAAAAGAATTCAATTATTGAAAAGAAAATTAAATAAAATTCTACGCAAACATTTAATTATTTTCATAAATAACAAAAATTTCACAGGAATTCAATTATTTCCAAAATTTTGTGTAAATTTCTTTTCAATAATTCAATTATTTTCATAAATAATAAAACTCATTGCAGAATTTCAATTATTTTTATTACAATTTTAATCAAATTCCTCGAAAAATTTAATTATGTTATTTTTATCAATATAACAATATTCATCACAAGAATTCAAATATTTTCAAAAGTAATCAAACTATTCGCTGAAATTTAATTATTTTCAATAATTTCCAAAAAATTCTTTTCAACATTTCAATTATCTTTGTATAAATAGCAAAATACTTCTTTAAAATTCAATTATTTCCATCATAAATATTTTCTTCAAAAAATAAATTGTTTCAAAATTTGTTATAAAATTCTTCGCAACAATTCAATTATTTTCATAAATAATAAATTTCTTTTTAGGAATTCAATTATTTGCATAAATAATAAAACTCATTTTAGAATTTTAATTATCTCAAAAAATGTAATTGTTCTTAAAATTTTTATTAAAATTCGTCGAATTAATTCAATTATTAAAATATTTGTTGATAATATTGTGTATAAGAATTCAATTTTAAGAATCTTTCAATTATTCAATAAATTATATATTTTTTATTTAAATAATTGAATTCTCGTAAAATTTTCCAATAAAAATTGATTTAAAAATGAATTTTAGTTAAAATTTTAGATAATAATTGAATTTTTAAAAGCATTTTAGCATGAATTTTTAGAAATAATTGAATTTTAAAAAGGTTTTAAATTGGAATCTTTCAAAATTTGAATTTTGAAAGATTTCAATTTAAAATCTTTTTAAAATTATTATTACCTATTCTGTAGAATTAATTTTTTTAAAAAAGTTTAATTTAATTTGTTTTTAAAATTTTTTGAAATTTTTAATTTCCAATGTATATTTAATTGAAGAATTTCCGAATAATCGAAATTTCTGGTAAAATTGAATTATTGTCAACAAATAGATTTAGAAATTCTCAAAGAACTTTTTCAAAAATTATTGAAAATAATTGATTTAAAGAAGAATTTTTGTTAAAAATTTTAGAAAATAATTGATTTGAAATGATGAATAATAATTTTATTACTTGGTCATCTTTAATCTTCATGTCTTATAATAATATTCTTCTAAAATAATTAATTATTTCTTTCTAAATAATTCTTCTAAATTATTGAATTTCAAAAAGGTTAGAATTTGAATGTTTTAGATAATTTTAATTTCTATGGAAAAATAATAATTAAATATATATTTAAAATTAAGTTCTTGTTGTTTTCGAATATTTTTTAATTAAAGAAATTGATAAATAAATGTAATAGAACATTTTTTTGAATATCTAATCATTTTTAGAGTAAATGACAAAATATTCTTTAGGATCAGGAAAAAAGTTAAAATTTTGTCTGGAAATCAGAGGAAAGTGAGAGAAAAACAAAATTATATTTTTGTGGCAACCCTGCGAGAACCGCGACATCTCCGTTTTCTTCCCACTCGCCTTTCTTTCATTCTTCCTACAATACAACTGTGAATTCAAAGCTCAAGTGTAAATCTCATGATATATGTTACTCCTACACTCTCTTATTTAAACATAAAATTTAAACTCCGACTATTTCCTGAATTATTAATTATTCCCCTTGTTCTTTGTCACTTCTGTAGGTAAAGAGAAAAATGCAGTATTAGAAAAAAGATTTATTCTTTGTTTCAGATTACAGAAACGTACGCCTTTTTGCCCCGAGAGGCCGTCACTCGATTTCTCCTCGGCTGCACGGAATGTCAACGACGACCAAGAACGCCGAGTCCCAGCAATCTGGCGAATCAATCGCATGCAAATGGAATTCCAACATCGTCAATATCAACCGTGACAACATCAATGTCATCATCGTTAACAATGACAACAGCAGCGACACCATTGAGTCCAACATCCGCCACTGCCTTGTCAGCGACTCCATTGCAAACTACACTCAAAATTCGTGAAGCCAGTCACGCACCGGACAAGAATCTCTTCAACTACAGGCACCCGAAGCATCAAAAAACGCTAATTTTGGAGAAGAAGGAGAAAAAGGAGAATAAGGAGGAGATTAAGGATCAGAGGGAGACGAAGGAGAGCGATGATGTGAAGGAGCGGAAGGAGGAGGAATCATTGAGGGAGGAGAAAGTGAAGGAGGAGAAGAGAGAACCAAAATACAAGGACGAGAAATACAATCCCTTGAGTATCACGAATTTACTCAAGAAGGAGCCGACATTCAGCAATAGTGGTTCTGTGGCAACAACCGAAAATCTACTCGAGTCACGAAGAACACCGGAATCGGATAGAGCAAGTTCCCGGAGTTCGGCGTCGTCAAAGTGGCGGAGGATGTTGCCCGAGGGACGTACACCATCGCCACAACCCTCACATCCACTGGCACGACCATGGAGTCCGGGATTAGATCCAAAGAACACGCCAATTGACTACAGTCTTCCCATCACTACCACGTACCTAAAGCATCAGCAGAGAATTCTCGCCGAGCAAAATAAAAAGCAACCGACAAGGGAGGAAATTGCGATCCAAGAGTTACGCAACGCGGCTGCAGCGGCGGCGGCAACCATTGTCGAGACGGAGAGCATGGAGAACGAGAGGTTCTCCCCGGCAGCGGGTCTAATCGATACCAATCTCAATCTACTTGCGACCATTCAACATCTTCACTGTCAAGTCATGTTGGCATTAACCGAGAGACTCAAACCCTCCACAATGATGCCCACGCCGCTCACTCTTCCCGGGCCCAACACATTTATGCCGACCACAATTCTTGGACATAATCCCATTATTGGACATAATCCACTTCTTGGTCCCGCGTCAATTATTGGCCACAACTTTCTGATACCGGCGAGTCATAATCATTCCTGAGGGACGATTGCACTTTAAATATGCCGAACCGGCTCCTGAAAGACGTTAAATAAATATGGGTCGACTTAGGTGTGCCCCATATGGAAACTACAGCTTGGGAAAGACTTTGGAAAACAAATGCCGAAGCTATTTTCAAGGAGACTGCAAGCAGACACTAAACTTCATGGAATTGCCCGAAGATATTCGAGAGAACTGAAGTTATACTTCAAACAAGACTTTATTAAAGTGTGTTCGGAAAAGAGATTGCGAACCTATTCTGCAGTAGTTGTTGTAACAAGTAAATCTATGCAAACTGGACTCACCGATTTCGTTGAACCGAGGTTTTTCTTTTAGAATATGGAAAAATATTAGATATGTATTTTGTTTTTAAGCCGAGGCCAAATTTAGAAGCCACACATATAGAAGAGTGAATAATTTTAACGTACATTCAAATTCAAGTAGTCAGATTATAATGAATAGCAAATGAACAATTACTAGCAATGAAAAAAAGTGTTAAGAAAATGTGACTATTGAATAATATTCAGGGTTGCTACAGATCATAAAAATCAGAGAATTTAAGGAAAAGTCAGGGAAAGTAAAGTTGGTCAGCAAAATCAGGAAAAAGTCGAAGACTTTTATGAAAAGTACTGAAAAAAATGTAATTTTTATAATTCATAAAAAAATTCTTAATTTTTGTGTCTTTTTTGTTTGCTTCATAAACTATAAAATTACCACGAATTCTTATTCAAAACCTTCAATTTATTCTATTACTGGCAACAATTTCTTTTTAAATAACTTAATTCTTGAAAAACTGTTATAAAATTATTACTTATCAATTATTTAATGAAAAATTTTACTTAAATGTTTCAAAATTAATTGAATTTTAAAACAGTTGCGTTTACAATTTTTATAAATAGAAGAACTTCAAAAGCTTCAGTTTGAAATTTCAAAAAAATTCAATTTTTGAATGAATTTAATTAGAAATTTTAAAGGACATAGATTTTTGAAAAATTTTAATAATTTCAATTCTTCTGAAATTAGTTAATTTTTTTAACAAATATTTAATTAATTATCAAAAATAAAGGATTTATAGAAAAATTTTAGTTAAAAAACTAAAAAAATTAAATTTTGAAGAAGTTACAAATGATTGCAGAAATTCAATTATTTTCAAAAATTTTAATAAAATTCTTCTCAAAATTTCAATTATTTTCAAAAATTTTCCCCATTTCAATAATTTTCAATATCTACTAATTTAATTAAATTTTTCAAAAGAATTCAATTATTTAAGAAAAATGTTTGATAAAATTCTAAGCAAACATTAAATTATTTCCATGAATAATAAAAATTTAACAGGAATCTTAATAAATATTAAAATTCTTTCCTGAAATTAAATTAATTTCAAAAAAATTTTTTTTTTAATTCTTGTCAACATTTCAATTACCTTTATAAATAGCTTAGCAAAATTCTTCACGGAAATTCAATTATATTCAGAAATTTTTATAAAATTCATTATTAAAATTCAATTATTTTCATAAAAAACAATATTCATCACAAGAATTCAATTATTTTCAAAAATTCTAAAAAAAAATTGTCATCAACATTTCAATTATGTTTATAAATGAATATGAAAAATCGTCTAAAAAATTTAATTACTTTCAAGAATTTTAATAAAATTCATTGCAAAATTCAATTATTTTCATAAATTTTAAAATTTTTTTAGGAATTAATCATAAATAATGAAATCATTCGGAGGATGTTAATTATTTTCAAAAGTAATAAAATTCTTCACAGAAATTCAATTATGTTCAAAAATTTTTTAAAATTCTTATCAAAATTTCAATTTACTTTAAAAACTAATAGCATTCTTCTACGAAATTAAACTATTTGAACAAAATTTTGATAAAATTCTAAGCAAACATTAAATTATTTCCACGAATAATAAAAATTTCACAGGAATTCAATTATTTACAAACTTTTTATAAATTTCTTCGCAATAATTCAATTATTTTTATATAAATAATAAAGTTTTTTACAGAGATACAATTATTTTTATGAATAATAAAACTCATCATAGAATTTCAATTTTTAAAATTTAATTTTAATCGATTTCCTCGAAAAATGTAATGAAAATATTAAAAAATGAAAATATTATTAAAATTCGTCGAACAAATTCAATTTTTTAAAAATTTGTTAATAAAATTCTTTATGAGAATTTAATTTTCAGAAACATTCAATTATTCAATAAATTATTTACTTTTGTATTTATATAATTGAATTCTCGTAGAATTTTCTAATAAAAATTGATTTAAAAATGAACTTTAGTTTAAATTTTAGATAATAATTGAATATTAAATGCATTATAGCATGAATTTTTATAAATAATTGAATTTTGTAGAGGTTTCAAATTAAAATCTTCCAAAATTTTAATTTTTTATCCTTTTAACTAACAATTCTTGAAAAATTAATTTTTTTGAAAAAGTTTAATTGAATTTTTTTTGAAATTATTTATAGGTTTTAATTTCCAAATAATTAATTAAAGTATTTTCGAATAATCGAAGTTTCATAAAATTGAATTGCAAACAAATGGAATTGTATATTCTCAAGAAACATTTGCAGGAATTATTAAAAATAATTGATAATTGATTTGTTTTGAAGAATTTTAATAAAATTTTTAAAAATAATTACATTTTTCAAAGAATTTACTTAAAATTGTATTTAATTACATTTTTTAAAAAAATAATTGAATTACTGCGTGTAGAATGTTATTATTTATGAAAATAATTGAATTCTTGCAACGAATGTTTTACATTTTTTTTAAATAACTAAATTCTTTTGAGAAATTTTATTGAAATAATAGATTTTGAAAATATTTTAATTTCAGCGAAGAATTTCATTATTTGTGAAATGTAATTGACTTCTTGCAAACAATTTTTGAAATTAATTTCATTTTTGGAAGAATTTCTTTAAAATTGTATTAAAAATAATTGAAATCCTATAAAAAATTTTATTATTTATGAAAATAATTGAATTCTTACACAACGAATGTTTTCGTATAATTTTACAATTAAAAAAATTCGTAAATAAATGCAATAGAACATTTTTTTTGAGTATCTAATCATTTCTAGAGTGAATCAAAATATAATATTCTAAAATATTTTATATATTCTAAAAAGAAGCCTTGGTTCAGAAAAATCGGTAAGTTCGGTTTCCGAGATTTAATTGTAATAAAAGTCCAACTACGACTGAATTATTTAAAAGAGACTGCCGGTTACTTTTCACAACATGTAATTAAAAATAAATAATCTCGACGAAAAAATCCTTTCTTTAAAATGCCGAAGCAACTCCTAAAAAAAGGGCCGAAGCTAATTGTAAGAAAATTCTGAAGCTTTTTATAAAAAAGGAAAGCTCCTCAAAAATCCAACTTTTTAACTTTCTGAATGTGATTGTAGATCGAGGGAAAAATATTTAAGGATATAAATTTTTCCACAATTTTCTCCTAATAAACTCTAGAGTTATACTGTCTAATGAAAATATTTGCTTTATCGAAACTTTCAGCTTTACTGCAAAAAAGACAAAAATAACAAAAAATCCTTTATTCTTCTATAACGCACATAAAATTATGCGATTTACTTTTGTAAAATGAATATTTTCTTATTTATTAATATTAACAAACTAACAATTGATTTCGTTTGGTTCAAAAACCGCGATTCAAAAATGCGCGTGCCTTTAAAAAAACAATTTTCTTTCCTCATTTTCCAATTTTTGGCAAACAATTTGAATTTTTGACGATATAATTATATTTAAAAAAAGAAAAATTAATAAAAAGTATATATAAACTACGTTTAATTTACCAATTAAGGAATAAATAAATATTAAGAAAAACAAGTAAATTTTCAAAAAAAAAAAAAAAAAAAAAACGTAGTACAATAGAAATTAGGGCCTTAAAAAATGTGCTTACGTGAAATGTTCTAGAAGTTCGATATTGTTGTGAAAGTAGATCCTCCGTTTAAAATTTATATATTAAATATATATATATGGAGGAGAAAAATAAAAGTAATAAATTAACAATTAAAATTTCGAGAGAAAGGAATCGCGACAATTATTTTGTACATAATCGTTGTAATATAGCGAAAAACTAGTTTTTAAGGTCGAGGTACAATTAAGTTATTGTCGTCGCAATTGTAAGATTATTGTTGTGCTATTAACGTTATTATGTTTAAAATTGCACCCAGGAGAGGAAAATATACGCAACAGATAAAAACACCTGACTCTTTGTCTCTATCAAAACCTTTTATTAACCAGTAAACATTCCCTCTCCAATTATATCTTCATTGTTACCAATATAAACATTATTTTTTTCAAATAAAATAAGAAACAAGTCTATACTTAACTATAAATCATAGTTTTGCAGTTAAAAAAATTAATTTTAAATCTCGTGGTTGCTTTAGAAGAAACTTTTTTTAATTTTGAAAATTTTTTTTCTTCACTTTCGAATTACTAATATTATGGATAAATGAAAGTAATTTTTTTATAAATGTAAAATGGCTAAGAGAATATAAAAATTAAAATTTTCAAAGATTTTAATTTGAAACCTTTTCAAAATTCAATTATTTCTAAAAATTCACGCTATAATGATTTTAATATTAATTTATTATCTAAACTTTTAAATTATACTCATTTTTAAATCAATTTTTCTTAGAATATTCTATGAGAATTCAATTATTCAATATAATAAATATATTTTACAAAAATTCTATAACTATAATTTAAAACATTCTTTAATGGAGGTTGCAAAGTTATTAAGATTTTATATAAAGCTTCAATAAAAAATTGCATCGTCTTTAACATTCCTTTAAATATGAAATTCAATTCTAAAATAAACATTTGTTATAATGATGACAAAAGTATTTAGAATCTATTAAGATTTATAATGAAGTTATCAATCCTCCAAGTCAATCAATAAATAAAAAGGAAAAAAAGAAAAAACAATCCCTTTAATGTAAAATTATAAATAAAAAAGTCACAAAAATTAAGCATGAATAATATTAACAAAAATAACAAAAACAAAAAAAATAAAAAAAATTTACAGTAAAAAGAATTTTTTTTAAATATTACAATGACATGGTACGAGCGTTTGCACTTTCGAACTCAACTAAAAAACTAAAAGGCGAATAGAAATTTAACAAATGAAATTCAATAATATCAAATAGGTATTTATTTTTTAAATAGTGAATGAAGTGAAAGGATAATACTGGTAAAAAATACATGTAAACAAAATTAGCACTGAAAAAGCATTGAAAAATTTAGTAATTTTATTTTGTTTCAATCTACAAATAGATCGATTTTTCAATATAAATTTTCACAATATCACGACACTTTTTTTTATTAGAAATACGTCTGCAGGTGTAGCTTCACTTTGCTGCCATATACGTATTCCAAAATTGTTTTAAAGTAAGACAAAGATTGAGAATAGGAACATTTTTCTGGAATCATCAGTTGCTTATTCGATTCTGAATCTGCGTCTGGAGAAGATTCGTGTATAGCTGAGTCCGCAGCTCTTCATCTGAAATCAGTTTCACAATTTAAAAATTATAGTGGCGCTCAAAACATAAACTGTGAAAAAACCAATAAAAAAAAATGTGTTCATTGCACAAATAGACGCTTCTGATCGACTTCGTATTTGCACAAAAAATACGTTTGGTGATGACACAAAAATTATCATTCCTAAAAATCCGTAATTTTTTATGTTAACATCTAACTTAAAATTTAACAGAAAGCAAATCGAAAAATTTACTTGCAAAGTTTAGTGAAAATTGTATAATGATTTAAATGTTCCACTTCAATAAATGTTTATTGTCACTAAAAATTTAGCTTAAAACTTTCCTAAACATTTATTGAAGTGGGACATTTAAATCTTTACACAATTTTCTCTTTTACTTTGCAAGTAAATACATCGAAGTTTGCAATAGTAAATCCTTATTAATAAAACCAGACATCTGTCTATACATTGCTTAAAACTTCAAAATGTTAGTATGATTAGTTATTATGGACATCAGAGATTCCAAAAATATTCGTAAAAAATTTAATGTATGTGTATGTATGTATGTATGTATATCACAAAAACTTTGTACCCCAATCACACAAAAACGTGTTAATCGATTTAAGTCCAACTCGGTAGGGTATTAGGTATTTACCCAACGAAGGTTTATAAATTTACAGATTTAAAAAATATTAATTAGAACGGGAGATATTCAATTTTTTCAAAAAATTCAAAAATCGAAAATTTCCGAATTTTATATTTTTTCATGGATTGCTTTTAAACTTTCTATACTTGAGTATTACATGTTATTTAGTCACATTTTAACATAATTTTTCAAAAAATACTATTCTATAACTAAGATGTAAATATAAAAATATTTTCAAAAAATCGAAAATTTCCAAATTTCACATTTTTAATAGATAGCTTTTAAACTTTCGCAGATAGCAATTAGATAGAAATTAAACTTTTAATTGAATATTACATGTTATTTAGTCACATTCTAGCATAATTTTGCAAAAAATACTATCTTATAACGATGACGTAAGTATAAAAATTTTTTCAATATCAAAAAATCGGAAAAAATATAATTGATACCAATTACTATCAATAAGCTTCATTCAGTAGTATTTTTAGGGTCTCTGATTAAGATTTTAACGTCAAAATAATGCAATTCAGATTTAGTTGTTTATACAATTAATTCAATATTCTTTAATTGCAAGAACTTCAAAAATATTGAATATTATTTTTTTGAACAAAATTTACGATGTTTTTCTAGCTTTTTCCAAACCGGGAATTTTCTTATAAAATTATAAAAAGTTTTATTATATTAATTCGCTTTTAAAAAATTGCTTTTTACTTTAATGTTTATTGATGTAATAATTATGAAAACAGACCCGAGTTAAAATTTAAGCCTACTATCAGTCTACAATATAGGTCTTATTTTATATTTTAGCAGTCGTAACGTAGGGTCTACTTGCGATACAATTAGTTCGAATTAGACTCTACTAGGAAGTTTTCAAAAAATTAAAAAATGACTGCTTATTTTCCATTTATTTTTTATATAGAAAAATTTTCCATATTTAAAACGTAAGAAGAATATCCTAAAAATATATTTTTGAATATAGTTATGTCAATTTAAGGGAATTTGGCATTTAATTTGAAAAATTAGATTAAAAGTTAGTAGTTTTACATTATATCCTCCAGAACGATGCTAAAATTGATAAAAAGTTGCAAAAGAGTAAAATTTGTGAAGTGTAATATTTCCATGTTCATTTTTTTCCCCTTTTTGTCATTGTGTAAAATTGTGAATGGAAGTGATTTTAATTAAGTTTCAAAGGTATGATCGTATCATTTGCCTTGGTGGATTGTAAGTTTTGTAAAACAGAGAAACGATGGATGTTACTCTCACAACTGAAATAGCTGAAATAAACAATAGAGGATCCTGGATGAAAGCAAAAGGCATTAAGGTGGTTTCTTGAGGGTGGCAGCAGGGGCAAAAGGGTAAGGGGTGAGGGGGGGGGGGGGGTAGAAGAGAAGAGAAGAGAAGAGGCGAAGCTTCATTTCTGGAGAGCCCGATGGGTGAATCCGCCTTTATCCATCTAGCTGTTACCAACGTTGTAGCGTCCTCGTTCCATCAACTATATACCCCCTGCCTGGCACTTCTCTTCACCCCCAACCCCCAGAGCCACCCTTTATTCTCCCTTTTACCATTTCAGCCCTTAGGAGAGAACCTCGCCCCCATCTCCTCAATTCCAATAAGGCTGCCTCATCCCATTCTGTCGTTTCCACCCTTCGGTTTCCCTCGAGCCTGCATCCTCTTCTACTACTGCCAGGCCAGAGGCTTTCCTCCTTCTAGCACTCACACATACACACACCAAAATGGAACTATCGATTCAACCCACGGAAACACGTTTTTCCTAGACATCTCAGTACTTTCTCATAAATTCCGGGATCACGTGATTCCAATTAGTAACATGACTTTTCATTGTTCTTTGTTTTGCCTTTTTTTTATTCTCACTTTTCTCAAAAACTTTATGAAAAAATCAACTTACTTTTCTCTTTTTGTCTTACAATCAGATTCTGCAGAGTTTTTGAAAAATATTTTTCTTCTAGTTTCTACTGAAAGGTTTAGAGAAAATTCCACCGATAGCTTTAAGGATTTTAGGATATAACAATCTGGCAAACTATGGACTATCTTTTAAATATTTTAAACTCTCAAAATTTCTATATTTTTTATCGTTTCAAAAATCTAGTAAACTATGACCAACGGGAAAACTAGTCTAAATCTGAAAATTTCTGTATTTTGAATTGTCAAAGTCAGTGAACCATGACCAATGATAGCGAACCGTGGTTAACGGGAAGAATAATTTAATTCTAAAAATTAGTATATTTTGACTGTGGTCACAATTTAGGAAACCATGGCAAACGACAAAAATATTTAAAAACCTGAAAATTTATACATTGTAAGATTGATTAAAATCTAGCTAAAGTCATTGGCAATACTTTGTTAGAATTTGCCATTTTTCTGTTATAGGAAACATGTATTTTGTTAATTATGTGCCAAGGCTTAAGTTTAAGAGTAGAACTCAAGTTTCAAAAACCTTCTCTTAACTCTAAAATCTGCCCTAAATTTTAAAAAAGAACGATTTTTTAGAATATTTCAGATTTCAGTAATCATATAGAAAAAAATAAGTGTCATAAACTACAACGCAACATTTTTAACCGACCAAGCGTGTTAAATTAATACGCATTTTTATTGGGTGTTAAAATAACACCATCTGAAAATTAAACGCAACAAATTTCATACATTTTTTTATGTGAAGATCTTTTTTTTGAAAAACTATACCCTTAATATAAAAACCACTCTTTGAAAATTAAAACCACACAAAGGAATTTTTTCCTCTATACATTTTGGGATCTGATGCAGGAAAACTTAAATGTTCACAAGTAATGTTTTAAAGAACTACCCCTAAACAATAAAAACACCTCTTTTAAAGTTTTGAATTCAACATTGAGAACAACCCGCGTGGAAATGGAAGTATGGGTAAAAGATGGTAAAATATGGTAATTTTGACAAAGTATGGCAAAATATTTCTAATGAGAGAAATCCCATGGTTAAAGAATAGCGACAACAAAAATTAATTTTTCATTAAATCAACTGAAATAAACACAAAAAACAAACACCTCCTAATTATTTTATTTTTGAACCATTGGCAAAGTATGGCAAAGCATGAGGAGGAGAAAATAGTTTTTTAGGACTAATTAAAGGCTTTTAATTGTTCATAAAAAAATTTTTTTAATTTTGACTTCATTTTCTAACCCTTTAACGCCCAGCGGTTTCGATCGAAACCACTTCTGATTTCTAAAATCTATATAACTTTGACAAAAATTAATATATTTTTGATTTCTAAACACCCACAACCCACAAATTTATTTTATTTTATGAAAAAAATTTATATTTCAATAAATAGTTAACAATTTTGTAATTACAACAACAATAAAAAAATATATTTGTTGTATTTATAAGAAAATTGCAAATTGAAAAATATAAAGAAGCAAAGCTGCTGAAAATTACTACTTGGAGGTTTTCGGGGTAGCTGATTACGAATTTAATGTCAGATTTCAAAAATTCAAAATACGTCTAAAATGGCGATAATGTGAAAAACAAATGCCTAACGCGAAAACATAATGAAATATTCTTTTCTACATTCGTAATAATCAGATAAACAAATGCCTAACGCCTATATTTGGTTATACAAAAATAATTGCCTAATATAAAATCTAATATCGGATTCGTAATCGCAGTGACCCAGAAATACCCTAAGTAACATTTTTCAGTTATCATTTTTTTTTTTTTTTTTTTTGGATCAATTTTTAGATAAGATGTCTGCCATTTTGAACTTTTAAAATCTGACATCAAATTCGCAATCAGCAACCCCAAAAACCACCGAATAACAATTTTTAGGCAAATTAATTCAATTTTTAGAAAAGATGTCCGCCATATTGGATCCACCATTTTGAATTTTGAAAAAGGGACGTCGGATTTGTAATCAGTGACCCCAAAAACCTTTATATATAAGCAATAGCGAGAATTGCACTGCTACAAGAAAGTCGGACGTTAAAGGGTTAAAGAATAAGTTATTAAAATAAACTCACTTTAAATATAAAGTAGGGGATGCTTTTTAAACAATAAATTTAGGGAATTTCAAATTAATCCTACATTAATGTGGAAGAATTTTTTATTTACTTTCAAACATTAATATTAACAAGATCGATTTCGGTATATTAAAAGAGAATTAAAAAAAAGTTTGTTAAGACCATTATAAGTTTAATATGGATGAAATTCTGTACCTTTCAAATTTTTATGGTATGTTTTTAATAATCTTTTGAAAGGGTGGTTATTGTTAGGCAGAGGTAGTTTTTTAAAAAAAATTACTTGTAAACATTTAAGTTTTCACTTTCAGCTCTAGATATACATTTAAGAAAAGTTTCTTCGTGAGGTGGAAATTATTATAAATTTTAAACTTTAATCTATAAGTGCAATGGTTTATAGAATTAAAGGTAGTTCTTCAGAAATTAATTTTCTAAAAATTTTGCAAAAAAAAGAATTTTCTGTGTAAAAAATTTTTTTTTGTAAGAAAAGAATTTGTAAAAAAATATCTTCATATTTTTTGTATGGTTTTAACAAAAATTTGAGAAATTCAGATTTCTTATTGTTATATTGTTATTTTTTAAGATAATTTTTAATTTAATGTCATTACACTTTGCTTCCTCGTGGAGATTTTTTCGATCAATTTATTTTATTTTTTTATTGGGTATTACATAAATTTTTATTATATAAATTATATTACATTACACACTTCTGCTATTATAAAATTATTTTTAATACCTACAAATTTTGAAAACGATGTTTTCCACGTTTTTTGGTTTTAAAATAACAATAATTTCCTATTTCTGATCGAATTAGGTTAAAAAATAGGTGAGTCGAAGCGATTTTAAAGTTCTACAAGTTATTTATATGACTTTAAAAGTTACTTCCATATTTTAAAAAAAAATTTCAAAAATAATATTTTCTTTACAATTTTAATTTCGTAATTTCTATAATCGAATTAGGTTCAAAAATAGGTCAGTCGAAGAGTTTTTTTAATGCTTTACAAGTTGGTTATTCGACTTTTAAAGTTACTCCTACATTTCTTAAGAAAATTTTTTAAAAAGTCTTATTTTTCAAAATTTTAGATTTTTGAAGATAATAATAGAAGAAAAATGTTCAATAAGGGCCCAAAAGATGCGTCTAAAAAACTACAAAATTAGAGGAAAACATATATAGGTGTCCTAACATTTTTTAAAAGTTATGGACAAAAAATGTTTTTTTGTAAAATTAAAAATAAAAAAAATAGTCTTCAAGTTTAATTTGGATAACAGTTAATCACCTCTTCAGAGTAAGTTGGCACGTTTCCTCTTCCAATCCATATCTAACGAATTTCTCATAGAGAAAATTTGATTCTTGACAAAATAAATAAACATTATCTGAATATTGTGAGTCAGTTTTGGAACTAGGATAGTAATATATATTTAAAAAGATAACAATATCGTGAACCTTGACCGTGGAACTTGAGGAATGTTGGTAAAGTTAATTTAAGATAAATTATCTCATCTGTTATCGATACGTTGGTTTGCTTATACCGACGAGCAAATCGATGAATGCATTCTCTCTCGCGACCCTCGTAGCACACAATGACCATATTATTGGGGTTAAAGTGGCGTAACTCCATTGAATGGCGATTTAGCATTTACCCCACTGGCTTCGTTCCACCCAACGTGAAATCTATTGTTCTTCGGGGAATACCCCATGAAATCTGTCACGCTTCCAACCAACGCTCAAGTCTACAAGAGGCTTCCACAAATACACACAAAAACACATGCACACAATACATACATGTAACTTTTATATCGTAAACACTTCGTTTTACATTTTGATTACAATACTTGACGAAAAGAGACGCATGAATATCAATATAGAAGTGGCTTTTCACGTATCGTCGGAAATCAAAATTATCTGCGTGTAAAACACTTCAAAATTCATTGCAATTAACTGTCAGATGTGACATTATTTAAATATCCAACAAATACATTGAAAAAATGAATTCCACCTTCAGATCACTTCCCTTTGGGCAAAAAAACATGTCCGTTCTTAAAATGTTCTTAAAACGTTTTTAGACTATTTCATGTCCGTTAAATAATGTTCTAGGACATTATTTAATAACATAGCAACAATTCGCGCACGGCTAACTTCTTACTGCCTTTTTTTAAAAATAAAATTAACAATTTTAAAGATAATAGAATTTAAAAATTTTCTAATTTAAGGAAGTACCCTCGGAAATAGAATTAACAGCGAGTTTTTGATGAAACTTGGAATAATGGTAGATGTTGGTTTAAAAAATATGTAGTTAAATTTTTGGAGGTCTGCACAATGTATAAGAAAAGTTATAAACAATTTTATGTTTTCACATTTTACATTGTGTCTTATGGGAAAATGCACTTTCATCATCTTTAAAATTCAATTGTATGAGAAAAATGACAGCGAGATATTGATGTAACTTTTTACAGTTAAAGCTAAAGAACTGATGTTTAAATATTGTCCAAAAAAATGATCAGTCACAACCTGTGAGACTCAAAATTAATTATATTGTATAAGAAAACACATTTTTTATCAATCAGAAGTTACTAAGCACGACACTTGGCAACGTTGCTTCTTAAGGTACACTCTCACCTCACTGCCTGCCTGCCTGCGCAGGCAGGCGCCATAAGAGTGAGAGAGAAAAAACATTTAATTTGAATTTTCTGACTCTCTTACTCTTATGTGTTACCATGTCAACCTGCAGGCAGGCAGGCAGGCAGTAGGAGCTGTGCTAGCGCCTTTAGAGGCACTTATATAGGTTATGGTAAAAAAGCGGGAGAGGCGAATCATTTAAAATTTGAAATAGATAGATTTTTTACAATATTAACAATATTATTAATGTTGATTTAATTTTTTGATTGTAGAAAGTTAAGAAAAATTAAAAGTAACACCGAATTAATAATTTAATCTAAATAAAAAGAAATAAATTTTAAAAATTACAAATAGTTTTAAAAAAAAATTTCATTTGAATTATTATATACTATTTGAATAATAAATTTGTTAATGAAATTTTTTGTAAGAATTCAATTTAACGATGTTGCGCAATTTCATACAGTGGTCGACTTTTAAAAATAACTGCTTGAACGCGAAACGTAATTTTAAAAGGATTTTTCTCCATTTGGACAGTTATTGAAAAATGAGAAAAAGTACCAGATATTAAATGAATTTTTGTTCTGTCATTTTATGCACAAGAAATTGAAAATCCAGAATAATACACGACGTCAGGAAGTAAAATGAGAAAATTTGATGTGCCCATCAAGTGCTGCCCTCTGGCGGTAATTTTATGTACCGCACATTTGTTTGACTTTTTTCTATTTTACTTTCTGTCGTTGTAAATGGAAATAAATCTTTTACTTTTTGTGCGCAAATGAAACATAAAATATTCAGGATATCTAGTATTTTTTCCGATTTTGCAAAAACTGTCTGCATTGGAAGAAAAATCATTTTCAAATCAAGATTTCTCGATAAAGTGCGACTAACCACTAACAGTCATCACCCAACAAATACGGCACTGACCGGTTTAAATGACGTGAAATTGGTAAATATTCATTTTCTAACAAATTTTTCTCTGTTCACAGGCACTTTTTACAAAATATGACAACCTAGAATCGTCACAAATGTTTTTAATTATCTGAATTCAAAAGATTTTGTTAATCCATGCAGAAACACGGTTGCAGCATTGGAATTACTGTAGCAATGTAATGCGAATCATTTTGACAGCTGAGCCTTTTCGCTCCCTGCATGCTTCTGCCCTCCACTGGCAAAATGGCTAGGCTGTAACACACTTCTTGCCGCCTGTCATTACATTACTTTTGTATTTCCAATCCTGCAACCGCGTTTCTGCATGGATTGACAAAATCTTTTGAATTCAGACAATTAAAAACATTTGTGTCAATTGTATGTTGTCAGATTTTGTAAAAAGTGCCTGTGTGCAGAAAAAAAACTCGTTCGAAAGCAACTGTTTACTAATTTCACGTCATTTAAACGATGCAATGCCGTTTCTCTTGGGCGATAACTGTAAGTCGCACATAACCTACAGATTGCAGAGACCATCGAACGCTCAGAACATTTAAATTAAAATTCCAAAAGTATTTTTTTTAGACTATCAGAATTTTCTGAAATATTATCTAACATGGTTAATAGCAATGACAGACGACGCGAAATGAGACCGGAGGAAGCATTACAATGTTGCCAAGCGTTGCATTAGTACTACGTGAGTAAATTGAAAACTTAAATGGTAATTGCATTGACTCACAATGCAGAGAGGGTTCTTCCTTAAATTTTTGTTGAAAACACTAAAAAAATTCAATTTTGGAGAAATTAAAAATAATTGCAAAAATTCAATTATTTAAAAAAAATAAAATTCAACTATTTCAAAATTTGAAAAAAATTCTCGTAATAATCACAATTATCTTTATAAATAACAAAATTCTTTTCCAAAGTTCAATTATTTTCATAAATATCAAAAAAATTCTTGTCCTAATTTCAATTATTTTCAAAAAATTTTCTAATTTCAATTATTTTCAAAATCTACTATTTTAATAAAATTTCCTAAAAAGAATTATTCAATTATTTAAACAAAATTTTAATAAAATTGTAGGGGAGAGTGGGACAAACCGGACCGGGCAGTCTACTTTTCGACGCCAACTCGCTCCCGTATACCTGCTCGGCGTCGAAATCTCGCTCCCGGGCCCTTCCCCCACTCTACCTACTTTCCGGGCACCGTCAGTCAGACATACATGGTATGAACTACTTCTCTCCCCACAAAGATGCAGTCAAATTTTCTACTCTCCCCTCCCCTAGTATTCAGTTCTTTACATAAATTCGATTATTTTCAAATAAGAAAATTCTACACAGGATTTCTATTATATTATTTTTAATACAATTTTAGACAATCAATCATTCTTTTTAATAAGAATTACACTTTTGAATAATTTTACTTAAAGGGTTATACCTGTTTTGAGGCTTAAAACAGTGTTTTTCAAAATTTTTTTATCAGTAAACGGTGCTAAGTTTTTTGTAGACCTCCGCGGTGAGCAGCAGAAGTGCTACATTTTTTTTGAATTCCTTAAAAAAATGTTATTATTGAATATAATTGAAATTAGGACAACAATTTTTTTAAATTTATTAAAATAATTGAACTTTGGAGAAAAATTTTGTTATTTATAAAGATAATTGCTATTTTTACGAGAATTTTCCTTCGAAATCTGAGAATAAAATGACAGGGGAAGGGCGTCAATGAAATTTGACTGCATCTTTGTGGGGGGAGAAGTAGTTCATACCATGTATGTCTGACTGACGGTGCCCAGAAAGTAGGTAGAGTAGGAGAAGGGCCCGGAAGCGAGATTTCGACGCCGAGCAGATATACGGGAGCGAGTTAGCGCACTGAGAGAAGAGTTTTAGTCGTGACAACAAAACGCGTTTAGTAGCAGAAACACATGGAGAGCGATTGTAGCGCCCCTGGCGGTTTAGTTCCTGTTTAGTATCTCTGACTAAACTGACAGTCGTTCCTACTATAGTTTAGTAGATGCGACTGTTAAATTTGTCCGTCGAAAATTAACAAGACTGTTTAGTTATCAGAACTGAACCGATAGTCGCCTTCACTATTCTCTTCTCTCCGTGCGGCGAAAAGTAAATCGCCCAACCGGACCGGTCTCAATATTTCCTAAATGGCGAAATTGTCAAAAGTTTTGTTTACAAATTTAAAACAACCATGTTTAGTATACCTTATTTTTTCAATCTGACAGTTTTAGCTTGCGTTTGTGCGACGAAGGGAGCAAAAGTTTTTTTTTTTTAGTTTTTTTCTACACTTTTACGAATTTTTTCTTAAGAAAATTCCGAGGAAATCGTGTAATGTTTCCAAATATTAGGTCTTAGGTTTTGAAGGTACACACCTCAGGAATATTTACCACCAAAAACGTTGATGAATTTGCAAAGCGTTTCTTTTTGACAAACATTTATTCTCAAAATGGGCCTGTGGGGCAAATCGGCCATAGGATATTTCCATTGAATTAAAGTTTCATAAAAATTATTTTTAAATAAAATGTTTCTTTCATTAAAATATTTACTTACAATGAAAAATAATTGTCTTCCAATGAGAATTGGACCCTTTAATATTGTTTCTCTGATAATGACAAACATTTTTATTTTTTTATTAAACAAAATATTTATTTAATTAAAATTCAATCCCGTATTATTATTTTCATTACTACAACCATTGTTTACATGATTCTTTATGTTTTTTATTATTGTAGATTATGTAAATGCAATATTATAAATAAAAAACCAAACGGTCCGGTTTGCCCATGGGGGGTCCGGTTTACCCCAGGGGGTGGGGCAAACCGGACCTTTTGCAAAATTTTTTAAAGTTAACACAGCAACTAAACAATAAAAGATAAAGTATAGGTGTCTCTGGAAAAAAGTTGCGCAATGAAATGATCTTTCAAACAAGACCTCGAAAAATGAAATCGGTTGATTCGTTTAGTCACAAGAGTCAAAAAACCGTTAGGGGGTCCGGTTTGCCCCACTCTCCCCTAGGCAAACATTTAATTATTTTCATAAATAATAAAAGCTTCACAGGAATTCAATTATTTTCATAAATAATAAATTTTTTTAAGGAATTCAATTATTTTCATAAAAAATAATTTTAAATTCTAGAAAATAATAATTTAATTAAAATGATGAAAATAATTTTTATGAAGTTACAGTAACAATATTCTTATATTATAAAATAATGATTTTTATTACTTGGTCATCTTTAATTATTAGAAAACATTAAGAAATCGATTACTCCGAGTCTTCGACTCAGAGCAATCGATATCTTCATGTTTTATATCAATATACTTTTATAAGTATAGTTTAATTTAAAAAAGTTTTTAATTTGAAATTTTTGATTAAAAATAGAAATTGGGCAAAAATATTTTTCCTCTTTTTCTAAAACAAAATAATAATTTTAGTAAGTTATTAGAAATATATCCTTCCATAGTTTGATAATGTTGATAATGTATATGATCTTGGGAAGGTAAGATTTGAATAAAAAATTCAAAAGTGTGTCGTTAAAAGAGCGACGTTTCGTTGGCTAGGGTTTGCCAACCTCATCAGGCTAAAATTTTATTAAATAGATAGGTTACACATCAGTATTTCTTTGGAAAGGTCTAAAAGCACTATTTCAATAAATTAACAATAATGATATACCTAAATTTCGTTAGAACATCGAACACATGCTAACACGTCAAAGATTAAAATTCTGTCAAAATATAATAAAAAATCACTCCACACTTATAAAAATAAAATTTAAAGTAGAGAGAAGACATTCTCACACAGCGATTCACTGTCAACTGAAAAGAAATTTAATTATCTTACAAAGTCAAACCAGGAAACACGTGAGAGAAGTCAATGAACCAAAACATAAACACATTCTTAAATGAGGTACAAGTTATATTGATTTTATTATTTTCTCTATGGACACGAGTCCATACGTCTAAGTAAAGGAAAGAATGTTTTGTTTAAGGTGAAGATATCTTCCTTTCTGTTGATAGTGGAATGATTTGTTTTTATATGGATCATTTCAGATATTCGTCTTTTTTTAAAATTAGGTTCATTATCCAATATTTTTGTATTTAAACGATGTCGATAGACCACAGAATTATCATTTACTTTTTTATGTTCGTTGATGCGAGTTTGTAGTGATCGCTTTGTCTCTCCTATATAAGTTGCTGGGCAGTCTTTACAATCAAACTTATCTCTTCTTACAGCCAAAATTGTATCATCCACATATCTGAAGTAGAATAGTGGAACACAATTATATTTTTCTTTTAATATTTCAAGACAATCACTTTCCAGATCATCCATAACAAGGTCGGAAACAAAGGCCGAGATTGGTGAGCCCAAAGGCGTTCCGTAAATCTGTCTATAAAATTTTCCGTCGAGTGAGAAATACGTGTTATTGAATACAAACTTAGTGCAGTCGATGATGTCGCAGAATGGAATTTTACATTTTTGATTTATAGAGCGTATGCGTCGATCTAAACTCTGAATGACTAGTTCACAGGAGATGTTTGTAAACATAGAACTTACATCAAGTGAAAGAAAAGTATAGCCATCGTCCATGGCAAGGTTACATAATTTGTTTTTTAATTCTAAACTATTGTTGATATGCGATCGTGGTAAAGTAATACAATTTTTTAAGGAATTATATAATGTTTTGGCTAGAAAATGAGTAGGGCTATTAATTAGAGAAATGATTGGACGAAGTGGAACATTTTCCTTATGTATTTTTGGAAGTCCATACGCTTTAGCCAACACAGAGTCAGTCAAGGTCAATTGGTTTGGATGGTATATTTTATCAAGAAATTCACTTTCATTTAGGTGTTTAAGAATCCCTGATGTCTCTCTAATCAGTTTTTTAAGAGGGTTCTTTTTTATAAGTTCGTACGTTGAAGCATCGGAAAATAAGTTCGACATTTTATTTTTATAAGTGTGGAGTGATTTTTTATTATATTTTGACAGAATTTTAATCTTTGACGTGTTAGCATGTGTTCGATGTTCTAACGAAATTTAGGTATATCATTATTGTTAATTTATTGAAATAGTGCTTTTAGACCTTTCCAAAGAAATACTGATGTGTAACCTATCTATTTAATAAAATTTTAGCCTGATGAGGTTGGCAAACCCTAGCCAACGAAACGTCGCTCTTTTAACGACACACTTTTGAATTTTTTATTCAAATCTTACCTTCCCAAGATCATATACATTATCAACATTACAAAATAATAATTTTGTTTAAAAAATTGTGATTCATAAACAAAAATAATGCAAAATAAATAAATTTTCTATTTCTTAATCACAGTTGTTTAAAAATTTTCTAATTTTGATTAAAGTAAAGAACAAAAATTTGCATAATTTCAATTTGACAAAACATAATATTTAACAAAATTTTAGTCATTTAATGAAAAGAAGTGAAAAAAATTCTGCTGATTTCTATTTGTCATTACAATTTTGAATTAATTATAAAATATAAATAATTATAACATAATAATATAATATATAATCTATATCTAAAGATAACAAAAAACAAAAGACAACTTCAGAGTGTGAGGGATAGAAAAAGTGAATGAATAAAAGAAAATTCAAATTATTATTGTTAATTTAATAATATTAAATTATTAACTATTCTAGAACATCAATGTTCTTAAAATGTTTTAGAACATTATTTAATAATATTGATAATAATTGTAATAATAATCAATATTTAATAACTTTAATTATTCTAGAATATCCATGTTCTTAAAATGTTTTTGAACATTATTTGGCAGACATGAAACATTCTAAAAATGTTTTAAGAACGTTTTTGGCATCAACATGATTATTTTTACCCAGAGGGTTCTGATGTACTGAATTTTATCCATGAGAATATGATTTTAAGTCCTAAAATTGACTAAATTTAGTTTTAAGTTTAAATATAGGTTACTTTTTAATCTTAACAGTTTTAGAATTTATTTTCTGTGCATATTATTTGTAAACGCTACGTAACAAGAGGGCATAACAATGTTACATAAGAACGATCGATTTTCCTAATTTTAGATTCCTCATTGCATATTAACCATTTTTCATATAATTTATAACTTTTTCCTAAAATCATTTTTCTAATTCATTTTTTCGAACTAAATTTTCTTAAAGTTTTCTCTTCCCAATAGAATGAATGTTTTCCATGACGACATATGATTCGCAACTCTTTTTCCTTTAAGAACAATTATGTCATTTTATTCCAGATTTATTGGTAATTAAATTTGTCAAAGATTTTCAAAGATTCTAATTTAACAACTATACTAATTATATAAATCTGCATTATGAAAGATTCGTTCTAAAATTGTGGAAAAATTGCGAAGCTTACATAAAAAGAAAGATCGAAGACAAAAATATTTTTAAACATATTTAAAATTTACAATTTTTAACTATGGACAAAATCTATAAAACCATGTCCAACGACAAAAATAATTTAAAACCTGAAAATTTATATATTTTAACGATAGACACATTTTTTGGTCTTACACTCTAAATCTGAATCAGTGAAAATTTCACTGATTTCAATTCAGTGGCCCAGTTTTCTTTAATTCATCAGTGGGATTTCACTGAGAATCAGTAAAAACCACTGATTGTCAGTGAAATTCCACTGATTCATCAAAGAAAACTGGGTCACTGAATTGAAATCAGTGAAATTTTCACTGATTCAGATTTAGAGTGTAAACTATTTTTTCCCTTTGTCATGCTTGACTAGATTTCGGAAATAGTCAAAATATAAAAATTTTTAGAATTAGTTGTTGGCCATGGTTTCAAAGTATGGCTCAAAGCTTGATTACTTTGCGGGCTAAAGTCATTAGCAATAGTTTGCTAGAATTTAATATTTTTCTGAAAACGGACTGTTAATGTCTTTTAAATAAATTCCAATGGATAATCATTATTTTATGTAAATTTTTTTAACTTCTTTAATATTTTCTTTTATTTATGAAAAGAAAATGTGAAAATAAAATAGTCCTGTCATATAAATTGTGAACAGTATTCTCTTTTTACTGGATTGGATGACTTTAAAAATAATTTATTAAATATATTTAAGGGAATAGTTTTTCGAATCCAATTGGTCATAACATTTATTTTGTACAACAATAATTTCATTAATTTGAATCTTTTTTACAAGCAGTGAAATGAAAGATGACACTTTTTTCAATATCATTTAATTTGACTTTTTTTTCAAACTTTTTAAGAGTTCTTTTGGTCAAAATACTATTCATCTAACCGAATTTAAGTTCACCCGAATTTCATTCTATATACTATTCAGATAACCTCATTTTCTATGTTCGCATTTTCCATTATACCTATATAACTTTCGGTATTTGCTTTTACCATATTTTCAATAAGTGAATTGCCATTGAACCTGATTACCATTAGTAACAATTCGGTTGAATTAAATTTCTCGCTTAAAATTGATTTTAGTCCCGGTTATAGCTAAAACCTAATCTTTCACCAAATTGAAAAATATTAATACTAAGTAGATCGTTAAAAAATTGTTAGCAAATAGTTTTTAAATCATACTTTGCCCATGGTTCAAAAATAAAAAAATTGAAAGGTTTTTCTTTATTGGTCATAGTTTAAAAATTAAAAAAAACTTTTTTTCTTTTGTGCCATATTTCGCCATCCTGTAAGCTCATAGCAAGCATGCTGAAAAATTCTAGGTTACTTAGGATACAATTATATTTTTTGAAGTCAAAATGTTCGTTTTATTTGCTAATTTTCAAGCAACAGTTATCAGTGCGACGTCACAAAATGACAAGATAATTTTTGCCCCAAGAAAAGGAGAACAATTATTATTCATGAACTCCTATACCCCAAAGCTCATAGATCGATTTTCCGCTAACCAGCACCCTTTCCCTTCCTCCTTGAACTACCATCTTGCTTGTCAGGAAAAGGTCAACCAAAGACGGAAGTTAACGAGTTCTGGGTTCCGGGGAGGATGGCGAGGGGTGAGGGAGGCAACGCTCGTCACTTTCTTGCTCGCAGGGAATAAAATGTTTTTCAAACCAGGGTACGAGCCAAAGCGAAATGATCCAATCGTTCTTTCGGAAAGCTTAGAGGGGTGAGGTAATGGCGGGGGTTGTATGGGTCTCCTTGATCGTTATTCGTTCAATGGTCGTTGCCTAGATTGCGAGCTGGCGAGTCTTGGACTTCTCATCTCTTCAAAAGTAATAGTGAAATTCTCCATGTGGCTGGTCGTGCATATTATACATATATCTATCGCTATTATATAAAAACATTTAGCCGCCGCAGTGTCAGGATTTTCTAAGGGCCCTTAGGTCAAAAAGCAGCTCCATAAGGTTTATTTAAAGGTTTTAACCCTAGGTCAACATTTAGGTCACATCTGACCTATTTTTTAATTTACAAGTTAAAAAAGCAACCCCATTAGGGTCCTTCAAGGGGTTGTTTCCTTACATCAAAATTTAGGTCAAATTTGACCAAATTTTTGACCTATTGGTTAAAAAATAAGTAATATTTGACCCCTTTGAAGAGTTCTCACGAGGCCTCTTTTTGACCTGTAGATTAAAAAATAGGTCACAATTGACATATTTTTCATCAAGGGCCCCGTATAATATTTTTATGATAACTCCAGGTCAAAATATCGGTCAATTTTGACCTATTTTTTAATTTACAGATCAAACGGAGGCCTCATAAGGACCCTCCAAGAGTTAATTAGCCTAGGTAAAAAATATAGGTCAAAGAGGGACCGCAAAAAGTGCCCGTTTTTTGTACATCGACAATTATCACAAAACGTAAGTAAAAAAAATCGGTCAAAAATCTTCTTCATCTGCGTGAAAATTGTAGTTGATCATAATTTGGTAGCCAAACTCCTAATTCAACCCTCTAAAAATTGACAAATTATTAAATTCATACCTCCATATATTCAACAAAAATAATTAATTATCATCGGTAAAACTGATAAATAACGAAAATAAAAAATCCCTTTCATAAAAAAACAATCTCAATTACCTTAACATCCTCAAAATGGTTTTCAACACACAAAAAACTACCTCTATTTGAAAAATTGACCAAATTAAACACAAAAAACAATTATTACTCCCCAAAATCTTCATAAAAAATATAAATAAAAGCAACTAACTAGTGAGACTTAACTTTCTTGCTAAATTATATCAATCCACCCCTCAAAAACTACCCCTAATTGAAAAATTACCACATTACACATTTAAAAAATTATTACTCCGCAAAAGCTTCACAAAAATTATAAATAAAATGAACTAACTAGCCAGACTAAATTTACTTGCTAAAGTAGATTAATCAATCCCTCAAAAACAACCCCTAATTAAAAAATTTACCATATTACACATTCAAAAAATTATTACTACACAAAATTATAAATAAAATTAACTAACTAGCCAGACTTTAATTCCATGCTAGAGTAGATTAATCAACCCCCAAAAACTACCCCTAATTGAAATTTCACCATATTACACATTTAAAAAATTATTACTCCGCAAAATCTTCACGAGATTTATAAATAATATCAACTTACTAGTCAGACTTTAATTCCATGCTAAAGTTAGTCAATCAACCCCCAAAAAACTACCCCTAATTGAAATTTCACCATATTACACATTTAAGAATAATGTGTAATCCGCAAAATCTTCACGAAAATTATAAATAAAGTCAACTAACTAGCCAGACCTTAATTCCATGCTAGAGTATATTAATCAACCCCTAAAAAACTACCCCTAATTGAAATTTTACCATATTACACATTTAAAAAATTATTACTCGAAAAAATCTTCACTAGATTTATAAATATAATCAATTTACTAGTCAGATTACGAATATGACATTAGTTTTTTTAAATTCAAAATGGCGGATCCAAAATGGCGGACACGAATTTGAAAAATTCATTGGATTCGCTTAAAATTCCACCTAAATCGCTCTGAACTTACAGGGAAAGTTTTCTAAAAGTAATCGTACCGTATTTTCAATCTGGTATAATATAATAAGTTGCCACATAGAAATATATTGCCAAATAAAAAAAAATTTACGGTTTTTGAAAACAAAGGAAAATTCTTTTTTTTGGAAGCTTTTTTGAACTCTTTGATCAACTCTACATAGGCAAAGCTCTTACATGAACATATATATATATATAAGAGAGAGTCCGTAGTTTTCCCCCCTTATACCCCCTACTCCCACCATTCTCGAGGATCGAGCCAGTAGCACTAGAATGTAAGGGATGATTTCGGAGATAGCTCGAGGGTCGTTCGCTACGTAGAAGTTCTCGGGATAGAGGTCGAGAGGAGGAGGAGGAGGAGGGGAGAGACTTGCGAAATGGAGTGGGTCGTGAAAGGGGGAGGGAGGGGGCTGACATTGGGGTGGTTTACGAAATAGTGCAGAGAGAGAGAGAGAGAAGGAGAGAAATGCTTGGGGTGGTTATGAGGGAGATGGAGGTGAGTCTGCAGAGTCTCTGAGAAGGGTGAGTTTGGCGCCAAGGTGTCGCTCGCTTTCTCTCTCTCTCTCTCCCTTATATTCTCTCGTTCCTTCCCCGAAACTTATTCTTTCTTTTCTTCGGCAAGGTGATTACTTAACTCTTTCAGTTTTCACTTTCCATTTTTCTATTTTCACTTTTCATTGTTTAACATGTATATATATGTATATAAGTATACATATACATATTTATGTTTGATTTCATTTTCCGCTGCCTCAATGTTTTCTATTTTCCAACATTTATTCTTTTCTTTCTTTACCTTTATCAATTGAGGATTTTTTTTTCTCATCAAATTTTCTTTTTCAAGGCATGTAATTTTTCTTTACTTCCCTTAGCATTTATTTTGACTTGATAATATCTCCTAAAGGACATGTTATCTTACATATAGATTATATTATATCTAAATAATTATACTATCTTGAAAAGATAGAATCCCCCCGCATAGAAACAGAAAAATGTCAAACCATGGCCAAAGGTAAAAATAGTTTAAGAGCAAAGAATGTGGCTATTGTCAAAATATATAAATTTTCAGATTTTAAACTATATTTTTGTCGTTGGCCATGGTTTGCTAGATTTTAACTATATGGTTTAAAGTATATAAATTTTGAGGGTTTAAAATTTTTTTTTCCTTTTCTATGATTCGTTAGCTTTTGACTATTCTTAAAATATATATAAATTTTCAAGATTTTAAATATTCTTGTCGTTTGCCATAGCTTCCTAAGTTGTGATCATAGTCAAAAAACATAAATTTTTAGATTTATGATAGATTTCCCGTTGACCATGGCTAGCTAGATTTTCGCACATTGTCGAAATATGGATATTTTGAGGGTTTAAAATATTTTTGACACTGGCCATTGTAATACATAGCGAATGTGATTGAAGGAGATGATCATAGCGTTATCAAGGAATTTACGATTTTCAGCCAAAAATACATGAAAAGAGACTATTCTCCCCCTTAACTTCTAAACTATTTAACATGGAGATTACTTATTTTTTTTGTCAATTTTTCTTATTTTTGATGTATTACCTTTTTGTTTTTATCCTTTGATTTGCATTTTGTTTCTTTTTTCTTAATGAAAATAAGAAAAATGTTTTCCCTCTATTTTTTCTCTTATTTTCTCAAAGTCTTGACTTTTCTTTTCTCGAATATGTTTCTCTGCACATCCTTTTTTTTAGGAACATTTTCCTCGTCGTGACAAGAATATCTTGCATTTCCTTAGACCAAAACTGTTTCTTCGAATTTAAATAAATAAGTGACTGAATAGTAGAGGAGCGTCACGAAGAACGCAGATGACCAACAACTTCAACAAGTTTCTTCCATTTATACTTTCACGATAATCCATAATAAGTTGATTATTTAATATATTTAAGATTTTCATAAACTCCCCTAATAGCACGGAATATTTCATTTAAATTCATGGAATATTTCATATATTGAAACAATTTTGGGAATATTCTGCAAAGAAATATTTCATTCAGATTTCAGGAATATTACTATTCTCCCAATTTTGGAACGTGAAAAAAGTAGCTTTTAAATTTAATTTAACAGTCAAAATGGTGGATCTAATATAAGGGGCAAATATTAATTAAAAGTTGACAGATTGTATAAAAATGTTTACCCCAGAGTATTTACACTTTTTTTAGACAAATCTGGCAACTTTCAAAAAATTAGGTCGCCATATTAGATCAGGGGGTCGACTCTGTAACTTTTTCCTTCCCACCTTCCACTGACACTTCCACTACTAATACTTCCAACTTCCTTCTTTCACTTCCCACCTTCAACTAACACTTGCCACTTTTATTTCACATCTTCCACTTTTACTTCTAAATACTTTCAACTTCCTACTTTCCACTTTCAATTCCTACCTTCAACTAACACTTTCCACTTTTATTTCCCATCTTCCACTTTCACTTCCCACTACTAATACTTTCCACTTCCTACTTTTCACTTTTATTTACCACCTTCGACTTTCACTTCCAAATACTTTCCATTTCCTACTTTCACTTCCTACTTTCCACTCTGACTTTTCACTATCACTTCAGACATTCCACTCCCATTTTCCACTTACCACTCCTAATTTCACTTCCCACTTTCATTTTCTACTTTCAACTCCTAATTTCCACTCTCACTTCTCACTCATTATGGTGGGAAAGTGAAAATGATAAGTGGAAATGGAATGTGAAAAGCAATAGTGAAAAATGGGAGTGGAAAGTGAATGTGGAAAGTCCCAGTGAGAAATTTCTCACCGGTCCAATATCGGTCCAATATTGGGAGCCAAGAGACCGATCATCGGTCCAATAAAGGCTCCCAATATTGGACCAATATGGGCTGATGCTTGGGATGTAACGGCATCGCCAATCATCGGTTGTCAATATTGGTCCAATATTGGCCGAATATTGGCAACCAAGAGAAAAAAATTTTTTTAAATAAATTTTTTTTAATTAAATAATAATAATAAAAAATTAATGTTTATAATTTTTGTTTAATATATTTATTTGTTTAATTATTTATTTTTAATAATTCATGTAAATAATAAATAATTTATTATTTATAAATTATAATTATTTAAAAATGCAGCAGCTATTAGAAAATAGCATTCTGCAAAAAAATTCTATCATTGAAAAATCAATGATAGGCGAGAGAAATCCGCGTCTTTAAATAGATTCGCAGATGATAGACAAGAGATATCCGCGTCATTAAACGGATTCGCAGATATACTCTGGTCTCGCGACGAATCTCTCGATACTTATATACACTGGAGTCGCCGTGTCAGTTGCGAGAACGGTTACAGCGTCCCTCTTGCGGCAGAGATAAGAATTGTCACGTAAACTGCTAAATCGCTTTACCGACCGCCTTATTATACCCGCAGTTTACGTGACAATTCTTATCTCCGCCGAAAGAGGGACGCTGTAACCGTTCTCGCAACTGACACGGCGACTCCAGTGTATATAAGTATCGAGAGATTCGTCGCGAGACCAGAGTATATCTGCGAATCCGTTTAATGACGCGGATATCTCTTGTCTATCATCTGCGAATCTATTTAAAGACGTGGATTTCTCTCGCCTATCATTGATTTTTCAATGATAGAATTTTTTTGCAGAATGTTATTTTCTAATAGCTGCTGCATTTTTAAATAATTATAATTTATAAATAATAAATTATTTATTATGTACATGAATTATTAAAAATAAATAATTAAACAAATAAATATATTAAACAAAAATTATAAACATTAATTTTTTATTATTATTATTTAATTAAAAAAAATTTATTTAAAAAATTTTTTTTCTCTTGGTTGCCAATATTCGGCCAATATTGGACCAATATTGACAACCGATGATTGGCGATGCCGTTACATCCCAAGCATCAGCCCATATTGGTCCAATATTGGGAGTCAATCGGCGCCCAGCACGGCAACCAATATTGGACCGATATTGGACCGATTAAAGTCTATTGGCAATTTCTCACTGGGGTGTTAGTGGAAGATGGGAAGTGGAAAGTATTAATGGAAAGTGGGAAGTAATAGTGAAAAGTGTTATTAGAAGTTGGGAAGTAAGAGTGGTAAGTGTTAAAGGAAGGTGGTAAGTGATAGTGGGAGTAGAAGGTAGGAAGTAAAAGAGAAAAGTGTTATTGAAAGGTGAGAAGTAAGAGTGGAAAGTGTTAGTGGAAGGTGGGAAGTGAAAGTAGGAAGTAGAAAGTGAAAGTAGAATGTGGGAAGTAAAAGTGGGAGTGGATGGTGGGAAGTGAAAGTAGGAAGTTGAAGCTGGGATGTGAGAGTGAAAATAGGAAGTGAAAAGTTACAGAATCGACCCCCAGCCATTTTAAATTTTGAAAAAAGGTCATCAAATTACTAATTTTTTTATATTTTTGAATGAACCTTGACACATGATTGTTTGTAATGCTCTGAGGAGGCTCTGCGTCGTGAAGTGAAAGCTAAGATAAATTGAATAAAATATCTGATCAGAAGAATTAAAAAGTTTTTAACATCTTTTCACTAATTACGAATTGAGTGATCAACACTTTTAACAGCTTTTATTAAATTCTTTACTAATGCCAGTGTTCTAAATAATAACATTGCTTTGTTTGTATTATTATTTATTTAAAATATAAATAGTAATTAACATAATGAGTTCGAGTTGGAACATTTTGATAAGTTGATCTTGGAATTTGAAAATTGAAATGTTCCGTAACTGTCACATAAGAAAAATACACGTGGAAAGTTATCATTTCTGTTATGAATTAGGGCGTAGAGAGTTTCAGTAGGGGGATGTGGAATTAACAAAAGTGAAAAGTAAGACTCCCTGGTGAAGCCATTAATGACGGGGTTCTGGGGGATTATGCTTCTATTTGAAAGGGCGACCAAGATAAATTAGGTAATAATGTAAGTAGTCGATGAGTGCTGAAATTTTTTTTTCTTACTTATTATCTCTCTCAATGTGAATGTGTTCATTAAAAGAAAAATCTTTTCAAAAAATTGTTGAAATTACGAAAGATATTTTTTTCTTTAAATATTTATATTTTTTGTTGTTTTGTTATAATTTTATATCCATGTTGTTTAAGAAAGCAATAATTTTTAAGTTATAATGAAAATAAGATATCGAAATTAATTTTAAACATTTTGAGCAAATGTGTATGAATTATGGGAAAATTTCATTTTTTTTTTGTTGATAAATATAAAATTAATTCGACGTTTATTTTTTTTAGAGCAAATTATTTAGACTCTGAATAAATGTTCATGCTTTTATCACTGCTATCCAGGATTCTGAATAAGAAACAGTAAGTAATGGGAAGAAAGTGGCCTTGTTCGAGGACCTCTTAAGCGTCCAATTGAGTGACGTTTTCTCTGAGGAAAAGCAAGACGCTGAACGAATGACAAAATAAAGTGCAAACAAAGCGAAACTAGAGAAAGTTTTTCCAACGAGCAAGGGGTCGTTGTCGACGTCGACAACGACGACGAAGACGACGGTTCATCCCTTTATTATTCGGGAATTAGTAACCCCATTTCACCCTTTTCTTCACGTTTTACTCTCCGAACTTTTTTTCATTCTCTTCTTTTTTCTTGCCCTCTTCTTACTTGAGATTTTTGTCTCTTTGCTTTTTGTTCCATTTCATTCCGTTTCTGTGTATTATCATTAATAAATCTGTCTTTTCCTTTTTATCACTCGATACACAATTATAATGAAAGCTTAACATTTTTTTTAATGAATAAATCATATCACAAATAGTACGTATCACAAACTTATGCTATTCAAGTTACATAAACTTACTAAAAGTTTGAAGCATTCCTGTGAGAATATTTTATTTGACATTGAGAATTTTTCATTCATATTCCTAAGATTTTAAATATTCGACATTTAGAACGTTTCTTTTAAACAATATTTGTGAGTTATATATTGTTAATTTGTTTTTCACGACATGGGTCTCCTGGTTAAATTGTTTGTAAATAGTTGTAAAATTTTTAATTTGCAATTTTCTGATTAGAAACTTTCAGATAATTTTAATAGTACTATTAACTTGAATTTAGTATACTTTTTAGAACCTAAACGCAAAATGATTGACAGATTTTTAGTTTCATCTTCACTTTCACTTTGATGGATATTCGATTTCCGTTTCATAAATGAATTAAAATTCTATTAACACTTTAATTTTCACTTTCAGAAATTTTTTTTTCACTTCTATTTTATATAATTCGTTGATTATATAATTTTATTTCTACCTTTAGTTTTAATTTCATTGATTTATATTTTCCCTATAAAAATGAAAACCACATTCCGGATTCCACATCTCAATTTCAATTCGTACTCCACATTTTGGAACCACACTCTAGCAACCCTTTTCCAGATTCCAGATTCTAAATTTCACGTTCCGTATATCTCATTATTTATTCCACTTTCCAAGTTTCACTTCGTAGACTGCATATTCCTTATTCCACATTCCGCATTCATAATTCTACATTCTAAATTCCAGATTGCACATTCCATGTGCACTTTGGAATGTGTAATCCGGAAAATGTGCAATCCGGAATTACTAATCAGGAATATGTAAATCGGAATGTAGAATTTGAAATGAATAATCCGGAATGTGAAATATAAAATTTGGTATGCGGAATGTGAAATCTGAAATGTTGAATCCGGAATGTGTATTCTCAAATGTAGTATCAAGAATGTGGAAAGCGGAATTTTGAAATTGAGATGTGGAATTTGAAATATGGTATCCGGAATGTGTTATTTAAAATAAGGTATCTAAAATGTTGAATAAGGAAGGTGGAAACCGGAATGTGGAATTTGAAACAAGAAATCTGTAATTTAGAATCCGGATTGTGGAATATGAAAAGTGGATCCGGAATCCAGAATGTAAATTCCTAAATGTAGAATCTGGAGTGTAGAATAGGAAATGTGAAATCTGAAATCCGGAACGTGGGATCTGGAATGAAGAATCTGGAATGAAGAATCTGGAATGAAGAATCTGGAATGAAGAATCTGGAATGTGGAATTCATAATGTGGACTCCGGAATGTTGAATCTGAAATGTGGAATCCGAAATCTAGATTGCAGACTCCGAAATTTGGAATTCCGAATGTCGAATATGAATTGTGGAATCCGGAATCCATAATGTAGACTCCGGAATGTGAAATCTGAAATCTGGAATCTAGAATGTTGTATCGGGAATGTGAAAACCGGTATGTTATAATCTGGAACGAGGAATCGGGAATGTCGAATCCCGAATGTGGAATATGAATTGTGGAATCCGGAATCCATAATATAGACAGCGGAATATGAAGTATGAAATGTGGAATCCAGAATGTTGAATCTGGAATGTGGAATCTATAATGTAGACTCCAGAATGTGGAATCCGGAAAGTGCGGATTTTGGTATCCCGAATGTAGAATCTGGAATCCACAAAGTAGACTTCGGAATGTGAAATCTGAAATTTGGAATCCGGAATGTGGAATCTGGAATGTTGTATCTTCAATGTGAATACCGGAATGTTGAAATCTGGAATGTAGAATACGGAATGTGTAATCTGGTTTGTTGAATAGGAAATGTGGAATCCGGAATGTGGAATCAGGGTGGCCACCAAAACTCGTGAATAAAATTCACGTCTATTTCCCGGTTTTTTCAAGGTTTCAAGGAAATTTTCAAGGTTTTTTTGTTGGTTCAAATTTTACTACAGTAGGGGAGAGTGGGGCAAAATGGGGTACCTTTTTGAAATTGGCTGTTTACAGAGAACCAAACGAATAAATCGATTCAGCTATGCTTCAGAATTCTTCTTTGTACACTTAGCTTTGAGGAAATTATGATTATAGCGGAGAAAAAAATTTTTGAAAGAACTTATATCGTATTTTCTAAGAAAGTGCTAAAATCCCATTTTGCCCCACCCGTGGGGCAAAATGGGGTGGCATCAAATAACTATACAAAACATTGAGTATTTTTTCAAAATTCATTCAATTCTTGTTGTATGAGATTATAAATACAAACAAAAAGTAGGATTCTTTATTATTATGAAAAAACAAGTAATATTTATTAGAATTTAACAAAAAAAACATGGATATTGCAAAATATCGATATATCGATAATGAAACATCGATAGTATAAATGCCTCAAAGCAAAAATATCGATTCTTCTGCAGGAAACCTTTAAATATGCATAATATAATGTTTTTAAATAGTTTTAATGAAACGGCGTAGCTTCCGGCATGCCCCACACTTAGGTACCCCATTCTGCCCCACACTGCATATTAAAACAAAATGCAATGTTTACAAGTTATTGTAAACAATTAAACAATCTATTCTATTGGAAATTACTCTAGAATAAGTACTGAAAAAGATCCCACACTTGCCAAATTAAATGCATTATCCCAAAAAGTTTGGAGAGCACTTTAATTTTTAAAAAAATTCATATTTTTTTTGCTTAAAACTTAAAAGTTGTATAACTTTCAAAAAAAAAAATTTATTTGGAGTGTCTTCATAATTAATAACAGTTTCTTATCAACATGAATGATATATGTCGAGGGAAAAAAAATTAAAAGTACCTATCATGGAAAAACAGAGGTACCCCATTTGACCCGCCTACCCCATTTTGCCCCACTCTCCCCTAATACTTAAAAAATTCAACTACTTCCACATTTTTTATTATTTTTTATTGTCGAATTTTTGATAGGCTTTTCTTACGATTCTGAACAATCAATCGTATAGATTTTAAAAAATTCAGGGTTGCCACAAATATTTAATTTTATTTTTCCCTGACTTTTCCCTGATTTCCAGACAAAATTTTCACTTTTTCCCTGACCATAAAGAATATTCTGATTCACTCTAAAAATTATTAGATACTCAAAAAAAAAACATTCTATTACATTTACTTACGAATTTCTTAAATTGTAAAATTATTCGCAAACATCAATAACTACATTTTTAAATAAGCATTTAATTATTATTTTTCCATAGGAATTAAAATTCTTCAAAAAATTCAAATTCATACATTTTTAAAATTCAACAACTTATAAGAATATTATTATAAAACATGAAGACATCAATCACTCCAAGTTTTAATTTCCATAAAATTTTTCAAAAAAAAATTAAATTATTTACAAAAATTATAATAAAATTCGTTGCAAGAATTCAATTATTTTCATAAATAATAAAATTCTTCACATGGTTTCAATTATTTTTAATACAATTTTAAATAAATTTCTCGCAAAATAAAATTATCTTCAAAAATTTTTTGCAAGAATTAAATTAGGTACATTTCACAGATAATGAAATTCTTCGCTGAAATTCAAAAATTTTCAAAATTTACATTTTTAATACAAGTTGTCAAAAGAATATAATTATTTAAATAAAATGTAATAAAATTCGTTGCATAAATTCAATTATTTTTACAAGTAATAAAATTTTCCACATGAATTCAATTATTTAAAAAAAAATTGATAAAATTCGTTGTAAGAATTCCATTCTTTTCATAAATTATAAAATTTTTCTGAGGATTTCAATTATTTATAATACAATTTAAAGTAAATTCCTAGAAAAATGGAATTATTCTCTTAGTTTTTTTGTAAAAATTTAATTACATTTCACGAATATAATGAAATTCTTCGTTGAAATTAAAATATTTTCACAATTTACTTTTTTAATAAAAGTTCTCAAAAGAATTCAATTATTGAAAAAAATGTAATAAAATTCGATGCAGGAATTCAATTATTTTCATAAATAATAAGAGTCTTTACATTATTTCAATAATTTAAAAAAAAAATTTGAAAAAATTCATTGCAAGAATTCAATTACTTTCATAAATTAATAAAATTCTTCACAGGATTTCAATTATTTTTAATACAATTTTAAGTAAATTTTTCGAAAAATGTCACTATTTTCAAACATTTTGTTAAAATTCTTCGAAAGAATTCAATTATGTATTTTTAAAAATAATAATAATAATAATAATGCTTTTAATATTCAATTATTATCTAAAATTTTAACTAATATTCATTTTCAAATCAATTTTTATTGGAAAATTCTATAAGAATTAAATTATTTAAATACAAAAATAAATAATTTATTGAATAAATGAATGTTTTTCGAAACTAAATTATCATAAAGAATTTTATCATTTGATTTTTTTTCGAGAAATTTTAATAAAATTTTCAAGAATAATTAAATTTTTCAAGGAATTCAATTAAAATTGTATTAAAAATAATTGAAATTCTATGATGAATTTTATTATTCATGAAAATAATTGAATTTTTGTAAAAAAATGTTATTATTTATGAAAATAATTGCATTATTGCGAAGTTTGCTTAGAATTTTATCAAAATTTTTTTTTTAAATAATTGAATTCTTTTAAAAAATTTTATTAAAACTATAGATATTGAAAATTACTGAATTGAGAAAAATTTTTTGAAAATAATTGAAATTTTGCAAAGAATTTTATTAAAATTCTTGAAAATAATTGAAATTTGGAAAAGAATTGCTGCGAAGAATTTTATTACTTTTGAAAATAATTGAATTTTTGCAATCATTTGTAACTTCTCCAAAATTCAATTTTTTCCAGTTACTTAAATAAAAATCCCTGACTTTTCCCTGAATTCCCTGATTTCCCTGACCTGTGGCAACCCTGAAAAATTTTAATTTTTTCAAAAAATAAAATTTTGAAAGTGGCCAAAGAATTTTTTTTCAGTTTTAATAATATATAATACTAAAATTCAAGGTTTTTAAAACTCAAGTCCAATTCACGTCCATTTCAAGGTTTTCAAGGTTTCAAGGTCCGGTGGCCACCCTGGGAATATGAAATGTGGAATCCATAATGTAGACTCCGAAATGTGGAATCTGGAATGTGGAATTTAGAATACGGAATGTGGAATTTGGTATCTCGAATGTGTAATATGAATTGTTAAAATCTGGAATGTAGAATCCGGAATGTGTAATCTGGATTCTAGATTAGGAAATGTGGAATCCGGAATCCAGAATGTAGTCTAGGAAATGTGTTATCCGGAATGTAGAATCTGGGAAATAGAATATGGAATGTGGGATCAGGAATCCAGAATGTAGGCCCCGGAATGCGGACAAGGAAATGTGGAATTTGAATTGTAGAATCCGGAATATGGAATGTAGAATCTCGAATGTGGAATCCGTAATGTGGAATAAGTCACGTAATCGACCTCTAGTAATAACACAATATTTGCCCTAATTTTGAAAAAGTAGAATATGTTAATCAAATAAATTTGCTTTCATTGTATTAAATAAAGAAAACATTTTCTCCTGTGAAAGTAAATAAAAATGTATTTTTTCATCTAAAACTCGGAAATAAAAACTTTTTCTCCTTTGAGATCAGGTGCAACTAGATTTTTCGTTTGAATTCATGTGTTAAATGTTATAGGAAGGTCGTATGGTTATGTACAATCGCATAAAAAGAAGTCACATTTTTCGAAAAAGCAGTGCTCCCTGAATGAGTTAAGGTCTGTATATAAATACATATATACCTTGAAAGTCACACACACACACACACGTACTATTAAGCTCTAGGTGTACTTTTCTTCGTGTATTACTTAGCTGTGCGAAAATATAGCCCATAGTGCACTCTATTGGTGTGTGTGTGTGTTCACGTGGGTTCTGGGTGTGTGTGGGTTATATCTCAGAGTAGAAACCACCCTTGGTGCGCGTATCATCCCCTTTTCCGCCTCCCTCCACCCCACCTCGCCATTTCCACCCTCTGCAGTTCCCGACACACTCTGTTTCCCCCAATTCCACCTTCCTCCCTCCCCCCTCTCGACACCCTCGTTCTCTTGCTCCATCCGGCGCTCTGAAACCCCCTCCCTTCCACTGTCGTTTCAACCGTCCCTTTCCCTTGCGTCCGTCGCCCCTCGTCCTCAGTCGTTCATAGCCCAACCACCACTCTCACTCACTCGTCCCCCACCCCCACCTCCCTCCGGTGAAGGTGGGTGCGCCCTAGTGGCGCCTGAATCATCCCGCCCGAGGCCGAGTTGGAAGCGTCGGTGAGGGGCGTGGGGGTGGGAGAGGGGTGGTTCACTAAACCAAGGGTTTCGGGCTCTCGGTACCCCGAAGGGGGCGCTGCCGGTTGGCAGGGTAACGGAGGTGGTTTTGCGAGGAAAGGGAGGAGGGGGGTGGTGGTGGATTCGAGTCGAAGGTACGTCGTACCCCGGTGAGGTTAGAAGAAGATTGGGGAGGGTAGGGTAGCTCAGCAGGCAAACTGAAATGAGGGCTTATCCGAGGGCAAAGCGAACGAGGGCTGCTATGGCGATGTGAGAGAGAGGGAGGCAGAGGGGGGGGCGAATGGCGGGTTAAAGGGATCGTGGGTAGTGCTGGAGGCCGTGAAACGCGGAGGGGATATAAGGCTTCACTAATTATTTTTTGTCGGTCTCACGACAGGGGTGCGCCTGCCGGCAATGACTGAAATTAAATGAATGAGCACTTGTGAGAGAGTAGGTGGAGAGAAGGGGGTGGGATGGGGTGAGAACACACCAAATGAAAAGGGGTGTTGCACCATCTTTGTCTGTCTGTCTATCTTATTTTTTTTCTCCCTATTTTTCCCCATCAACTATCATTCCCTTATGCTTTCACGTCTTTATTTTTGAGAAACAAAATGCAACTTCCTCCCTTCCCCCCTCTTCCTCTGTGCCCTTCTAATCCAAGCGAAAAAGGGGACCTTCTCATCCCTCTTTTTCCTTCTCCTTTTGCTTATACGTCTTTATTTTGAGGATGATGATAAAGTGATGCTTAGAGTGCGCAAGAAGCAAAAGGGGTGAGAGGGAGAGAGAAAATAGAGAGTTTATTATGAAAACGGAAAGTTTCATAACACGCGTTGCTTTCAGAACTTGTGAAAAATTTTTGAAATTTCTTAAAAATAAAGAGGGTTCGCCACTCAGTTATTATGTAATTGAGACAGAAAGGGGAGAGAGAGAGAACTTTTCATATTTTAACAATCTTTTACCGCAATCGTGTGAACAGGTTTAATCTTAAATTAAAGGCAATTAAAATAAAGAAAGAAAATATATTCAATAAAAATTGGAGTTGGTATCAGTGAATAAAAATAACCAAACAGCATTATTTGAGAGAAAATGTTAGGAAAATGGAATTGAACGGTAAAATGGAGTTTGACAAAAATTGTGCCCCTTCCCAAAACGTACAGTAATAAGGAGAGTGTCGTGCGTTGAAAAGTGGAGTAAAAATGTTTGGCTCGATCGCATATGCAAACAAATGGAGAGCTAACATGCGGTTCTAAAGGTCGGTGTTTGTGTATGCAGTTGTGTGTGTGTGTAAGCCTCGGGTGGTCTTATAACGTGTCGATTCCCTCGCCTGCGCGACAGCAATAAGCAGGGTGAATTTAATTCCCCTATGTGACCACCCTGTCGTTCTAATTTCATAAATATGCTCAACACAAGGAGCGAGCGCAATGATAAAATATCTTGAGCCATTTCAAGTCAAATAGAGCAGTCAAACTGCTACCAATAAAATAATTCAAATGCAAGTTATCCCAAAAATGTTAATTTCTTATTATTTCATTCATTTTTTTTTATTAAATTTAAAACATTTTTTTAAATGAACCTGAATAGTTGGAATCATCGATTAAACTATATCTGAAAAAATCTATGAAAATTCAAATAATTTCCTACTAAATCCCATTGGAAATTCTATAATTTTACCCTTAGACAACTGGGGTATTGAAGTACCCCAGTTTCGCAAATGTGTTTTATATTTTGGTTTTTGTATTTTTTCGCCCATATTTTTTATCCCATAGAAAAGTAAAAAACACTATCTTCTTCTTTATAAAAAAAAAGAAAAAAAGACGTATAAAAAAGTTATTTTGCATGAACTATAAACATTCTAGCAATAAATCAATTTTGAGGTACTTTTGTACCCCAGTTGTACTTTTATGTATGAGTAGGTCACAAATTATTTCTGTGGACAAATAACAATAATTTTCAACAGAAATCAATTTTTTATAAATTAGAGCTAATCAATGCACAATTTTATTAGTTTTAATTTCTAAAAAAAATTGAATTAAGTATAAAATTTTGATCTAGAAATTATTTTTTCCAAAGAATCTCAATTTTTGACCCACTGTATCTATTTGTAACAGAATTCCAGCTAAAATGAAAAACTATCAAAAAACTAGAATTCTAAAAGAATTCAGAATTTAGTGGTCTGTTGGTTAGTAATAATAATTAATTATATGTTTGATAAATATTAATTTCTAGATGTCTAAACATTCGATCGGTTTATACCAATTCGATCCTTGGTGAATTCTATTAATCTCCTGTTCGCTTACACTTATTTCATGAATCATCAGTAATCTCACTGACACCTTAATTAACATGCAATGATATTGTCCAAATTCTATTAAATCCGTGATTATATAATCTCAATGATTCAAAATCTTGAATTAATAATCTAATATTTATTATAAAATTTCTATTAAATTCTCTTGATCAGTATGGAAAACCATGTTGAGGAGAAAAAATGTTTTTTGATGTTTAAAAGTAGAAAAAATTCTATTTATCTCATGGTTCGCCATACTTTGCCCATCCATGGTTTGAAAATATTCAAAGAGGCGCATGAAAACTCTCCAATTTTTATTTTCCGAATCTTTATTTTATCTAAATTCTTTTTATCTAATAAGAATT
Organism: Leptopilina heterotoma; assembly: GCF_015476425.1. Classification (NCBI taxonomy): domain Eukaryota; kingdom Metazoa; phylum Arthropoda; class Insecta; order Hymenoptera; family Figitidae; genus Leptopilina; species Leptopilina heterotoma. The sequence goes on along the minus strand of NW_025110945.1, from coordinate 324,840 downwards.
AATTATAATTTCTTTTAATCGAAAGAATAATTGCCAAAAACATTATTTTTTTGAATGACTAATTAACAGAATGTTTAATACTGCAAAAGATAATTTTTTATAATCTTCAAATAACTGAATTATCATTTCTAAAAATTATTATTTTTTATATTTCTTATTTACACTAATATTTTTATTTTCGAAATGTCAATTTTGAATTACCAATTCTTAAAAAATTTATTCTTCCTAATAATATTTTTTTATATAATGTGTAAATGTTCTATATTTTAAAGTTTCTAAATTTTATTTTTTCGAAATATCATTTGTTATAAAACTTTTTTCTTATAAATGTTTTTCAAAATAATTTTTACTTTTTCGAATTAACATTACTCATACATAATTTTCTTTACTCCTAATCATTCTTCTTTATAATCACTACATTTTCTAACTTGTATTTCTTCTAACTATAACTTTACCGAATTGTCACTCTCATAATTATTATTATATCGAAATATTATTTTTCAAAATTTTTGTAATATCTAATAATTTTTTATACAAATTTCTTTATTGTATAAGAACCAGTTTTTATAATTTTATTTTATTCGAATAATTTTTTCGTAAAATTTTTTTCTTACCGAAATTATATTTTAAATAATTTTTTTTGATCGATTTTTTATTTTTCTTAATATTTATTTTTTCAAATAATTCTTTTTCATAATTTTTATATTTCCTAATTCGTATTTTACATAACATACATTTTTTCTAAGATTTAAATTCTCTAATTTATTATTTTCCTAACCTATAAATGTCATAATAAGAATTGCTCCGAATAGTTATTTCACCGAGACACATGATTTTCCCCTAAACATCAAGTGGTCGAATGTTCAAATGGTCGAATACCAAGTAGTCGAATCGTCAAATGTTCGAATGCTAAAAACATCGAATGGACAAAACGTTGAATGTTCAAAACATCGAATCGTCAACTGGTCGAACGCTAAAAACGTCGAATTGTCAAATGATCGAATGATAAAAACGTCGAATCGTCAAATGGTCGAATACTCAAAACGTCGAATTCTCAAATGTTCGAATGCTAAAAACATCGAATTGTCAACTGGTCGAACGCTAAAAACGTCGAATTGTCAATTGATCGAATGTTAAAAACTTTGAATCATTATTTCGTCGAATGCTAAAAACGTCGAATTCTCAAATGGTCGAATGTTCAAAACATCGAATCGGCAAATGGTCGAATCGTCAAATGGTCGAATCGTCGAATGCTCAAAACGTCGTATCACCAAAATATCGAAATATTTGTTTGATGTAAGTCAACATTAACTTAAACCAAGCAAATTTTTCGACTATTTGACGACTCGACGCTTATTTAGCATTCGACCATTTGAGAATTCGACGTTTTGAACATTCGACCAAATGACGATTCGACGTTTTGAGCATTCGACCATTTGAAGATTCGACGTTTTGAGCAGTCGACCATTTGACGATTCGACGTTTTTAGCATTTGATCAATTAACAATTCGACGTTTTGAGCATTTGACGATTCGATGTTTTGAACATTCGACGTTTTGTCCATTCGATGTTTTTAGCATTCGAGCAGTTAACGATTCGACTACTTGTTATTCGACCATTTGAACATTCGACCACTTGGCGTTTAGGGGAAAATCATGCGTCTCATTTCACCTACAGAATATCTGGTTTCGACGTTTCCCATCTCTGAAGAATTTGGCGCCAAATTTGAAAAAAGTTTATTATTTTATTATTTAAAAATTATTAATTATTACAAATATTGTTTAAAACAATTAACTACGCTAAATATCATTGGGGAAATTGTTTTAAACAATATTTGTAATAATTAATCATTTTTAAATAATAAACTTTTTTCAAATTTGGTGCCATATTCTTCAGAGATGGGAAACGTCGAAACCCGATATTCTGTAGGTGAAATAACTATTCGGAGCAATTCTTATTATGACATTTATAGGTTAGGAAAATAATAAATTAGAGAATTTAAATCTTAGAAAAAATGTATGTTATGTAAAATACGAATTAGGAAATATAAAAATTATGAAAAAGAATTATTTGAAAAAATAAATATTACGAAAAATAAAAAATCGATTAAAAAAAAAATATTTAAAATCTAATTTCAGTAAGAAAAAAATTATACCAAATAATTATTCGAATAAAATAAAATTATAAAAATTGGTTATTATACAATAAAGAAATTTGTATAAAAAATTATTAGATATTACAAAAATTATGAAAAATACTATTTCGATATAATAATAATTATGAGAAGTGACAATTCGGTAAAGTTATAGTTAGAAGAAATACAAGTTAGAAAATATAGTAATTATAAAGAAGAATGATTAGGAGTAAAGAAAATTATGAGTAATGTTAATTCGAAAAAGTTAAAATTATTTTGAAAAACATTTATAAGAAAAAAGTTTTATAACAAATGATATTTCGATAAAATAAAATTTAGAGACTTTAGAATTTAGAACATTTACACATTATAAAAAAATATTATTAGGAACAATAAATTTTTTAAGAATTGGTAATTCGGTAATATTAAAATTATATTGAATAATAATTTGGGAACATAATTATTATAATTATTAACAAATCTATAAAATAATATTTATCAAAATTGAAATTTCGAAAATGAAAATATTGGTGTTAATAAGAAATATAAAAATAATAATTTTTAGAAATGATAATTCGGTTATTTGAATATTATAAAAAATTTTCTTTCGCAGTATTAAACATTCTGTTAATTATTCATTCAAAAAAATAATGTTTACACAATTATTCTTTCGATTAAAAGGAATTATAATTAATTCTTATTAGATAAAAAGAATTTCGATAAAATAAAGATTCGGAAAATAAAAATTGGAGAGTTTTCATGCGCCTCTGAAATTCGTCAAAAGAATTTTAATTACCTGTTTAAAAATTTGTTGATAAAATTCTTTAAATGAGAGTTGAATTTTAAAAAACATTCAATTCTTCAATAAATTATTCTTTTTGTAAAAGTTGAATTGATTTTTTTTGAAGTTATTTCATGTTTTTATTTTCTACACTGAGAGACCTTTGGGACTGTAGCGGAACAACGTATGTGACAGCAGCTCCACTATGGTCCCAGGTGCGAATTTAGGTTGGCCGTCAGAGTTTGAAGGTTGGCCCAAGGTTGGCCTAACTTTGGCAAGCGAAGTTTTGGTTGCCAGAGTTTGCCCAACTTTGGCAAGTACAAGTGCCCACAGTTGGCCCGACTTTGCAAGCCAACCATTATATGCAAAGTTTAGCCAACCGTCGGGCCAACTTTGGCGACAAAGGTTGGCACAACTCATCCAAACGTAGTTTAAAAGACTTTCAGTTTCGGTTGGCCGAACTCTGGGCCACGGTTGGCCCGACGGTTGGCTAAACTTTGTCAAATGCAGTTTAAATGACTTAAACTTTCTTGGTCGGCCGAACTCTGGGCCACGGTTGGCCCAACGGTTGGCAAAACTTTGTCAAATGCAGTTTAAATGACTTAAACTTTCTTGGTCGGCCGAACTCTGGGCCACGGTTGGCCCGACGGTTGGCAAAACTATGTCAAATGCAGTTTAAATGACTGAAACTTTCTTGGTCGGCCGAACTCTGGGCCACGGTTGGCCCGACGGTTGTCAAAACTATGTCAAATGCAGTTTAAATGACTGAAACTTTCTTGGTTGGCCGAACTCTGGCCCAACGGTTGGCAAAACTCTAGAAACGCAGTTTAAATGACTTAAACTTTCTTGGTTGTCCGAACTCTGGGCCACGGTTGGCCCGACGGTTGGCAAAACTATGTGAAACGCAGTTTAATTGACTTACATTATTTTTGTCGGCCGAACTCTGGGCCACGGTTGGCCCAACGGTTGGCAAAACTTTGTCAAATGCAGTTTAAATGACTTAAACTTTCTTGGTTGGCCGAACTCTGGGCCACGGTTGGCCCGACTGTTGCAGCTTTAATATACCTTTTGCGTTATGCACTCCCATGTGAGCGTAGCGTAGTGGTCAGTGTATAAGTGTTCGGTGCGTTAGGTTAGGGGTTCGATCCCAGCGAGCGTTAGATATTTTCGAAAATGTATACGTATGAGATTGTGTTTAATAATAATAGGTAAAGGTTATATCTGATGTTCCCGCTAATAATAACCTGTTAATTGTTTAAATAATTTAGTTTTTTAATAATTTTTTACCTTTGGCTGTTGAAGTTGGCCAAACTTTGAAAATTGTGGTTGGCCCAACTTACGCATCTAAAGTTGTGCAAACTTTGGCGTCAGTCTTTGGACCAACCATTGAAATGTATAGTTGGGACAACATATGCATTGTAAGTTGGGCCAACTTCCTTATGAGTTGTCGGGCCAACCATCGTCGCCATTAGACGGCGAACCGTTATCATCTGTATGGTTGGCCCAACCTCTGGCACGAGAACTTGGACCGACTTTGTAAAAGTTGGCCCAACTATGGGCTAACCAAAAAATCGCACCTGGGGTTTTGGTGCGCTGCGTTAAAATTTTGGGCGCGTGATAGTCCCAAATGTTGGTGAGCAGCTCACCGAAGTAGTGGGAATGCCGCCTTAGGTTTGCAGCTGAACAACTTTTGGACTGTCACGCGCCCAAAATTGTACCGCAGCAATCCAAAAGTATAGTCCTGAAGCGTTCCTCCAAAATGGTCAGTAGCAGCCTATCGAAAGTCTGCTGCTGACCCAAAGGTCTCTCAGTGTAATATATATTTGATTGAAGAATTTCCGAATACCTGAGTAATCGATGAAATTTCGTAAAATTCAATTGTAAACAAAAGGATTTGAAATGGTTGAAACAAATTTTTCAGAAATTATTAATAATAATTAATTTAAACTTTATAAAGAAGAATTTTAGTTGGTAAAAAACAATAATTGAATTAAAATAATGAAAGTAATTTTGAATAAGTTACAGTAACAATATTCTTATAATAGGTATAAAATGATGATTTTATCAGTCCAACATATTTAATTATTATAAAACATGAAGATATCGATTGATCCGAGTCGAAGACTCGGAGTGATCATTTTTTTTGAAATAAATTAAAAATTTTTTAAAATTATTATAAAAAAAATTAAAAATTTTTTTTAATTAATCAGACACAAAAAATAAACTTGATAATTTATGGAAAATGCGGATCAAAAATTTTTTTTTTTAATTCTATTAACAATTTAATGATTAGGTGTATAACAATGCTGTTAGTTTGTTTAATTCGCTAATTAGTTTTCGTAAAAGGCGGCATGATAAAAGTTTTGAAACTGACTTTATCAGATGCAACTGGAAAGCGGATATGGGAATTAGGCGTTCACTTCGTTTTGGACCCTATCTAAAACTGAAAGCCAAGTCACGCACGTCCCCTGAAGATAATTAAATTATCAAAATTCCTGTGACGAGAAACGTCGTGTATTTTTTAAAGTGGTGGTCAATTATGTAACTTTTTCTACGTTCCTCATCCCATATTTAACTTATTTTTACATTTAATTTTCTATATTCCACTTTCTGCAATTCACTTTCCTACATTTTGCTTTATGATATTTACTAAATGAAATAACGAAATAAATCAAATTTTTAGCTCATATTTGACACCTTTTATTGTCTCGATTAATATTTTAAATCATATGAGATTTATAAAATTCAAAATGGCGGATACAGTATGGTGTCCAAATATGGAAAAGAATTCTAAAATTGATGCTTTTTTGGACCTTTGAACCCAAAATTATAATTGGATTTGAAAAATTCAAAGTAGCAAATCAAATATGGTGACAAAATATTGTACCTAAAAATTATCCAAAGGAAACAAAAAATTTAGTTTAAATGTAGGGGAGACTGGGGTAAACCCGCGCACAGGGTAAACCCGCTCACCAGCGATTTAACGCGATGAACTCAACTTAAGATGGAGATATTGATACTGTGAATAGTACTTACCATTCAACTTATATTAACGAACTTTCGTTTAGTTTCATGAATTCAACATAGAATCAGAGGCAATCAAATGTTTTTAGAGGTATCAGAAAAAAAAACGTTTTTTGGATTTTTAAGTTTTTCGATCATTATTTTTGAGTCTTAATTTATTTGGCAAATTTTTTTTTGTTGCTATTGTATGTCCTTTTTCGAAGTACATGTATAGTTTTATCTTATTTCAAAAAGATTTAATTAAATTTATTCTGAAATGTGAGGAATACACTCGGGGTAAAGTCGCTCACGTGAAGTCGGGGTAAAGCCGCTCACTTAGTTTTAAATTTAAAATTTAGAATAAAATAATTTCACGTATTATATTTCAACAATAACACAATTTATGACTTATTAAAACCAAAATTGTAACTACATTTCACTTTCTCTTAATAAAATATAACACTATTTAAATCCATAGTTGTAATTCATGAAATCTATGTTCATTATTTATTAAACCAATTTGTTGTTTATAGAAATGTTTATATAACTCATAAATTATCAATAATAAATCATACTTAAGACGGGAATAAGACGAATTTTAATATTTAAAAAATAAAACTGTTCCGTCTTGAAAAGATAAAGTGAGCGGGTTTACCCTGGAAAATTGTGATTTCGAAATTTAGTATATGTTTATTAAAAAGTTTCTCTAAGTAAAACTAAAAAAGATAAATCAAAAACTCTTTTTTATTTTTTTAGTAGAAATCATAAGCTTTCAAATGATATAAATTAACTTGGATTTAGAGAATAATTTCCTAGATTTTTACCGATCTGAAAAAAAGTGAGCGGGTTTACCCCAGTCTCCCCTAATAACGTAGTTGCTTCATTTACACGGAAAAAACTGCATGGTTGGGTCAACCATATATATTAAAAATTACGGAATATCCATATTTAAGGTTATCACATCCATTTTTATGGATACCACATCCATTTCTTTAGTTGACACATCCATAGAAATGGGTGTTAAGTATGGATATCCCGTATTTTTCAATATATATGGTTGTCCCAACCATGCAGTTTTTTCCGTGTAAATAAAAATATTCAATTTTAAAATTTGGTTGAGTTTAAAAAACGTTTAGTCAATAACTGTATAACAATGCATTTATTCAGTTAATTTCAGAAAAATTTGGTTATTTTAAATTTAAATAAACTTTTTCTGGATGTAGAATAAAAAATTCACAAATTTATAAGGTGTGATAATTGATATTCATCTCTAGAACAATAGGGATTTTATCAGGGAATCTGTAGAACTAATTCCAACTGAATTCCTCTAAAGATTATTGGATTTTACATACTTGATTCTATAAGTCAATAGGATTAACAAACTAATTAATAGTATTTATGAATAAATCATCAAATTCCATTATACAGATTGTATAAAATTTTCAGTAAAAAAATAAAACAAATGACAATTTTTACGAATTCTAAAATTTCAAAAGAAGTCTTATAATATTTTTATAATTTAAATACATTTCGATTAATTTAAATTATTCTAAAAATTATCAAATTCAATGAGAAAATAAATGATAGTGAAATGCCTACTGTAGAGAACAATGTGTTATACTATTGTGGATCGATGAAAATATATAATTGAAATTCACCAACGGATCAATAGGGGTTTCCTATTTCATCAAGGATTGAATGCAGTACGGATCAAATGATCAAAGTATTAGATCTGTTTGTATCGATGAAATTGATTAACAAATTATTCGAATTTCCAGATTCATTCCTTAATAGAAATCTTTGAAATAATTCTTCAATGGAATAACAGAAAAATTTATAAAAGAAAAATCGCAAATAATAAAAAATAATGTTTTCTTTTTCCATAGTAATCTGACATTTTCTTTGTTTCATTGCAATCAGTAAGTATCACTTGGATGGCTTTATTTCTAAATAGATTTTGAGCCAATTTCTTCAAATCTATTATGGAAATTAATTTAAAATTATCTATTTTTGAAATGAGCTTTTCAATATGATATTGTATCTCTCCTCTTCTAGATAGAACTGAAAACAACTGTATCGATAACTGAAGTGTTTGTAAGGGTTTTTTGAGGTTCGCAATTAAGAATCTGAAGTTAGATCTTTAGTATTCATAATGACGTATTCAATGTAGTGGATGAGAAAAATAAATATTTATTGGATTAACTTTAAACTTATTACTCGTAAATTTCGAGATCACTAATAACCATAAAATCTCTGTTTAGGTATTCATATTAATTTTTGAAATTTCGAATTTTTGAAATTATTACAGGTTTCGACTAACTTCAAGCAATTTAAAGAAAGCTGTAACCATATTCACATGCTTAGAGCGAATCCGATTTAATTCTATTTTTTTCATCCGTCAATTTGAATCTTAAAAATCTGTAACCAAATTTGTAATCCTAGACCACAAGAACCCTAACTAACGAGTTTCAAGTTAATCTTAAATTTTTTTAAATTTTGTTCGCCATATTGGATCCGCCATTTAAAATTTTAAAAATCTGATTTCAGATTCGTCATCAGGGTTGCTATTCTGTAACTTCACTTCACATTCACTTCACTTTCACTTCACTTCCACTTCACATTCACTTCACATTCACTTCACATTCACTTCACATTCACTTCACATTCACTTCACATTCACTTCACTTTCACTTCACTTTCACTTCACTTTCACTTCACTTTCACTTCACTTTCACTTCACTTTCACTTCACTTTCACATTCACTTCACATTCACTTCACATTCACTTTCACATTCACTTCACATTCACTTCACATTCACTTCACATTCACTTCACTTTCACTTCACATTCACTTCACATTCACTTCACATTCACTTCACATTCACTTCACTTTCACTCCACATTCACTTCGCATTCACTTCACTTTCACTTCACATTGAAAGTGAAAAGTGAAGTGAATGTGGAGTGAATGTGATGTGAATGTGAAGTGAATGTGAAGTGAATGTGAAGTGAATGTGAAAGTGAAGTGAAAGTGAAAGTGAAGTGAATGTGAAGTGAATGTGAAGTTAAAGTGAAGTGAAAGTGAAGTGAAAGTGAAGTGGAAGTGAAGTGAAAGTGAAGTTAAAGTGAAGTGAAGTTACAGAATAGCAACCCTGAAAATAAAATTTAAGTAAAAGTGACAGTGAAGTAAAAATAAAAATTGAGTAAACGTGAAAGTGTAGTGGAAGTTAAGTGAAAATAAAATTTGAGGAAAAGTGAAAGTGGAGTTAAACTGGAGTTAAAATAAAATTTTAGTTAAAGGAAGTGAAAATAAAATTTGAGTTAAAGTGAAAGTAGAGTGAAAATAAAGTTTGAGTGAAAGTGAAATTAAAGTGAAAATAAAATTTGAGTAAAAGTGAAAGTGGAGTTGAACTGAAGTTAATATAAAATTTGAGTAAAAGTGATATTGGAGTGAAAGCAATTGAAAATGAAATTTGAGTAAAAGTGAAAGTGGAGTGAAAATAAAATTTGAGTAAAAGTGAGTGTGGAGTGAAAATAAAATTTGAGTAAAAGTGAAAGTGGATTGTTTGTTAAGTAAAATTAAAATTTGAGTAAAAGTGAAAGTAGAGTTAAAGTAGAGTGAAAATAAAATTATTTAAGTGAAAGTGAAATTGGAGTGATTGTGAAGTGAAAGTGGAGTGAAATTACATAATTGACCCCCAGAAACATTAAAAATCCTTAGGACTTCTTTTTTAGATAGATATGAACTTCTACAAAGTTTACGATTTCAAGATTTGAATCAAAAAGTCGTCTTTTAGACATTTTAAAGAAATCTAATAGCCAATACATAGAACATTTTTAGGAGCCCTTTTATCAATGTCCAAAAAGACTTCCGTAATAAAAAATATCCTTAGGAATTCTTTTGATCAAGTGTACCCTCTAGAAAGTTACTGAGATTAGTTAAGAATTTTATAAAATTCAGCAAAATCCATTCAAGAAAAATGACAGAACAATTTTTCTGTATTGATTTTGTATTCACGAAAATTTGAAAACACACAACTTGTAATGATGTTAATTGGTTGAAAATTTCTCATTCATAAAATACTGTTTAAAAAAAGAAAATCTCTTTTTCTGAATTGCTTGTGAAATACCTACAGGTATCATTCAACTGTTTTTAGTGTAAATAACTGAAAGTGTAAGTTGTAAGACTAGGAGAATTTCTCAGGTAGAAAATGGCGCTGGAGGCAATGCTGCTTGGAATGAGAGGTTGCACACTTGTATATAGAGTGAGAGAGTAGACGTAACTAAATCGCATTAGTGTGTTTGTTGCGAGTCGAATCGACGAAAGTTTCAAGCACTTTCTCGACAGCAAGGTCTACTAAAATAAAGCAATAAGGGAGTAGACACTACGGATGTTACGAAATTTCGGGTGAAAATCGACTTTAATGTTTTAAATGTAAACGACAAAACGACCACTTAATATTGTAATGAAAGAATATCGGATTATTATAATGAAATCTTGTATAGAAGCTTTAAAATTTTTTTTACAATTAGTCTGCTATCTCCGGATCGTATAGGTGTCCTTCCAAACTTTAAAATACATCATCACTTTCTTTTTTGGAAACTTTGATATTGTAACTTATCCCAGGTGGTCGTTTCGGAGCTTTAGGCCTATGGAAAAACGCATGCTAAAAAGAAAGTAAAAGCTCTCGTTATGTACGGATTGCAATAATATTTCGGAGTTGCATCTAAATATACTCTTCGGATGACTATGACATGTGTACTTGAGGAAATCGATTCCGGTTAGTTTGAAGCAGGTTCCACACTTGAACCAAACGGTCGTCCAGCACGTAGAGACGTCCCCTCTGTCTCATTTACCAAATACCTTCCCCTTAACGACGTATGAGAATTTGAAATAGTTATAGAACACGTTATGAATCCGTTTGGTTCAAATGTGGAATCTACTTCATAAGGAAATATGTTTTTTCAGAATTAGATCGCTATTCGATTTTGTTGCTTATAGGAAAAATGATTAAATATCAATCCACTCAGAAATGTTTCTTCATCGAGGGAGCGCCCTGAGCATCGCCTCAGGTGGAAGCTTAGCCTCTAGTTCCATGGGGGTAGATGGGAACGAGGATTAAGAAGGAGTTCCTTCGACACAGGTGCGCTTTTAGTCGAACATACTTCGCTTAGTTCACTGTATTCACAAAGGAGCGTCACTTCTGAAAACGGGGCATTCACAGCTAAGCTTGCTTCCTGTTAGCTTCCTGTTAGGTAATTAATTTTATGTGCTCTACGATGACCGTTTCGGTGAAGAGTCAGGGTGCTACCTAGATTCTCTTACCCAATAAGAAATATACCGAAATAATTAAATCTCTGCAAAGATGATTCTTAACCCAGGATGTACCGTAAAGCGAAAAATTAACTTGATCTGTCAACTCTGTCCAGGTCGAAATTAAGGTGGTGAATTGAATGCTATGGTCGACCACGAATGTACCCCGTGATGAGACAAGGATATTGACAAGGTTAGTAGCCCCAAATGTACCTGAGATACCACCTACCCTGATGAGGTAGAGATTAAGGATGGTGGTGCAGATGTAGCTGCCCTGTGGAAGAAAGATCACATTCTTCATGAGAGATGTACCTCGCCTTTAATCGTAGATCGAATAGAAGGAAAGAAGTGAGTTGTTGTCAAGACAAGCCTCGAGTCCAGTCAACGGCGAACTGAGGAAATTGTTATAGCAGGCAAGATATGTAACGCTCTACAGTGAAAGGGACCTATCTTCCAAATATCATTGTATTGGAATGATTATTATAAAGAATTATACAAAGTTAATGTCAAATTGAAGGTAAACTCTGCCAAAAGATACCAGGATGCTTGTCCCTTGCAGTAATTTTCTGTTATCTTAGAAAGATTCATAAACGGACACATCTAAACATATATCGTTCACGTGTCTTTGGATATCATTGACGACGCATCAAGACTTCGACAATGTTATAATGTTTATGTCACTAACGGAGGCGGTTTATCTTAGCCAGATGGTAGTACAGTTCCCTTCACAGGGTATAGTTGCTACTATCTGTATTCAGTAACGCATCTGAAATTGTCATCGTAAGCTACGTCAAAGATAGAGATGAAAGCTTTAACCCATGGAATTAATGAGGCAGCACGGATTAAAAGAATTACAGAAGAAGTCAGCAAATGTTGAAATCCTGCCATGTGAGATAGTAGGGGAGCTCGATATTGTGCAGATGACGAGTCGAAAAATCACACTGAAGATCCGCGACCTAGATTGCCTTACTTAGAAAACTGATGCCCAGGAAGCCCTGGTTCAATTATTGAAGACACAAACAGAAGATAGAAAGATAAGGGTCTTAGGACCTAAAGAACGTTGCTTAAAGCTGCCCATTGTAGTCACAAAACTGGAAGAGGTTGAAAAGCTGGAAAGTTGGGTTTTATGTCTTGTCCAATCAGAACAAGATGCATGGTCGTTAGGTGTAATTGGTGCCTTGGATACGGACACATAGGAAGAGTTTGTAACGTTGTAGACAAATCTTCAGTGATGGATGCGGAGTCTTTAGGTCTTCCTTCAAGGAGGCCAGAAAGACTTTCGCCAGAACGAAAAATAAATAGGCCGAAAAAAGTGCGGCAAGGAAGAGTAGCGTGAGCCATATATCGGAATCTTCAACAACGAAGTTGAAAGCCATTCCTTTCATTTATTCCATCCTTCACCAAATATGAGAAGGGATCAAAGACTTAGCAATTTTTTTTCTTTTCGGAAGAGGAAAGCAGAAGAATAAACAGATACCTTGAATTTCGTTCATCTTTTTTCTGGTCCCAATTTGTTCTTTCCTACTCTGGCTAAGTCCACTACTGCCTTTATAGCATCAACTGTGGACCGACAATTTCGGAAACCAAATTATTAAACGAATAGAATATTCTCTCCGGTCAAGTTGTTTTTTACTCTCCCTAGAACTATAACCTCAAGATGTTTACCCATCCTATCTAACAGTCCTATAGGCCCATACGACGAAATATCCAGATGCTTATGACCTTTTCTTAGAAGGTCTAGCCCCTGTATTTTCCAGTCACAAAAGAACTTCTTTCTTAAGACAAGGATTGAAGTATCTAAGCAGAATTTGGGGTGAAGTGTCGATTACCAAGTTTAGGATCTCGTTACATATTCCGTCTATTTCAGGAACCTTACCTTTCTTCAATCTTTTGTTTGCGTGTTTCAATTCAGTAAGTGTGAAGAGTTCTTCAGCTTTACGGAAACTCCAGCCTATCATAAACCACAGCTCTGCAGGAGGAACCGAAGCTTTTATCATATCTTTCTGACTAAGTTGGGATTGTCCAGGACGGAGGTCTTTTGCCTCGATACTAATTCCTTAATAACGATATTTAAAGCCAGACCTCATGGGTCCCTTTAGGTTTCCTCGATTAGGTCCTTCCAGCTACGACGTCGCGAATTGTGGATCTCTTTCTAGAAGTTATTTTTAGCCTACTTGAATGACTCTTTTAGCAAAGGATCTCGCTTAGAATAAGTGTATGTCTTTCTTTTTTTAAGAAATACTTTTCTCAGAGAGGCTGCCTCCACTGACGACCAGTGCAAGAATTTTCTCTTGGAAAATCTGCCATTGCAACGCGACATCGACGAAACGTACACTTTACGCGGAAGCCTTGACCGTTGCATTACCGTTTGCTGACAATGACATTTTAGTGTACAAGCATTGAGCTTGTTCCTAAGTTTAATTTCGGTCATGTGAGAGATACATCGTCCTTCGAGGTCCGAGCCTCTGAACTCATTTGACACTGGATATCATAGTCGTCGCATCAATGCTCTGGCAATGCTATAACGTCTATATAACCAACGAAGGCGGTTCAGGGCCCATCTTATCCAAAATATAGTTAAAGGCCTGTTAAGGCCCAATCGTCCTTTGATACTGGACAAACCTAGGTATAATGATGTGCACCGTCGATTATTGTCCGGTACACACCATTAGAACTCGACTGTCGATAAACTGGTTGTACTCAGGAGAGGTTTTCTTGTTTCCCTCTCCACTCTTCCATTTTCAAGTCGCTCTGTAGGCGCAAAACTTAGTATTAGGAAATGTATATATGTATAAGAAATATTTGTAAATAGAAAATTGTAAGAGAAACACTTGTATAGCCAAGTACGTAAGGCTGAAGACAGGTGTATAAACCAATAAAAAATATACTGGACACACCTCAAGTATGAGCAATTGTAAAAACATGGAAGAGTACCTGCGGGTTAATGGTTCAGATAAATTCCTCATTGGTTCCGGTAGTCAAACGGTTAGCGCGAGGGCGGAGGCCAGTGGCCAAAGGATGCAGGAGGGCAACCTAATGAGAAATGAAATGTCTATTCGACGTCTAAGCGATCTAAAAAGACCTATGTAGATGTCGAATAGACGTCGTTAGACCTCTCATTTCTCACTGGGAACAAAGCGTTGGGAGTATTACAGACCATCGTGGACAAGGTGTAGAGACGAGGAATACTTCCAGGAGGCCCTGGATAAACTATCTATGGTACCAGCAGGTAGTAGAAAAGTCACGGTTCTGGGACAAAATAAGCGAGGAATAAAGCTCGCTATCGTGGTCACCATCGAAGAGGACGCTAGGAAACTGGAGAAAATATGGCACGTTAAGATTGGTTTCGTGTCCTGCAAAATTAGTAGAAGAGGTTGATCAATGTCACAAGGTGTCATAGGTGCCTTGACTATGACCATATAGGTCGAGATTGCCAAGCAGTAGATAGGTTGGCAGCTTTCTTCAAGTGCGGAGAATTCTGCCACAAGGTAGCAGATTGTAAGAAGAGCCCATGCTGCTTCTTATGCCAGGAGAAGTTCGGCGAAAAGGAGAATATTCAACATGTCGCTAGATCAGGGAAATACAGTCTTCAGAACTGCTCTAGAGAAAAAAAGAAAGCATTGTCAAGAGCAAGAAGAAAATAAGGCCAGAACAAAAGTGTCATGGAAGAGTTGCGTCAGCGACTATATAGGATCATTCATCTGCGAAGTCTGAAGCCGAAAGGTAGTTCCGTAGATGGATAGAAGGTTCAGTATAAAGGGTTTTTAGCATGGTAGTATCGATATAAGTCCTTGGCGTTTAAAACTAATAGCAATCCTTATAGTCCTGCATGAATCAATTTATAGCAAATTGGTTCTCTATAAAAGATTTTAATGTTTTCATAAACCTTTCAATTGAAGCAATTTGGTTGTAAAGTTTATGTTAACTACCCTTGCAGAACGCAAAAAAATAGAGTTCCGTCAAACACCGTAGGTGTACGGAACAAATGTCTCACCAATAGGTATCCGTCGAAAACCGTAGGTGTACGGAATCCAAATAAACTTTCTTTCAATATTTTGAAAAGGGGAATAGTTGGAATTTTCTGAAAAATTATATTTGACTACTTTCAATGTGCTTAAAAAGATGCGACCATAATTCAAACTTGCAACATTTTAATGGCAAGCTTGTCGCGAACTTGCTGCAATATTCCGTGCTATCCGAGCAGAATTCTAAACGTGCGGGATCCGGAATAAATTATATAATCAATCCCCTGTGTAAAATTGAAAGTATAGTTAAAGGAACGAAAGGTGAAATGTAAGAGAAAAGGTAGTTACAAAATTTACTTCATCATCATTTTTTTCCCTCCTACATTTCTACATTCCCTTTCTTCTATATTCCCTAGAAATGCCATGTAGAAAGAATAAAGTGGGATACAGAGTTTGGAATAAAGAAATAAGAGAAATTATGAAGAGAATAAAGGACTTAATAAGTAAAATATGTTACATGAAACTAGACTGCAGGAAATAATAAATGAGTATAGTGAAATGTGGGAAGTAGGACGTAGATAGTATAAACAGATATACAAAATCAAATATCCGTCATATTGACACAACCTTAATCATCCTTGACTTATAAATGTCAATGACTAATTTAATAAAAAATACAATCTAATGATCACATTTTATTGAATGCATCATCATTTTATACTCTTCATTAGTTGCTTTCGATATTTTTTCGTGTAAAGCTGGAACTCTTGTTGAAGGGGCAAGATTTCCTGGCAACTGAAAAAGTTTGAAAGGGTGTGTATGATCCATTACGCTTTACTTGACGTCGGGGGCTTCTCTATTTTTTTTACTTTCGTGCAGTAAAGGTGAGGCAGTCTCTTTAGTCGACCTGCGCGCACCCCTTTACTCAGCACAGTACAAGTCGAGCGTAGGATGCTTGAAGGCTGAAACGGGTGATTTGGGTGAGGAGTAGCAGAAGGAAGAAGGGGAGAAGGAGGGGGTGTTTGTTCGGGACGATAGTGTAAGACGTTGACGTGCACCCCCTGCCTGCCTAGCTGCCACTGGAACAGAGAAGCAGTAGGGTGGTTGGGTTGGGTGGGTGTTTTCAACCCTTGGGTCGACGCTATGGTGTGAGTAGAAGGATAGAAGCCGATGCCAGAGAGAAAGACGAATGATAACGTAACCAAGGGAGAAAGAGAATAACAGACTTGCTTCACTATAACGGAGTGGCCAGGGGCCGAGAGACTTTCGAGGTCGCAGGGACGCTTCTCTTTTTTTACCATTCCATCTTCATTTCCAAATATATTTTAGTAAAAGAATCACAATTCGTAAAAAATAACCAGGTCTCCTAATTTTATTAAATCTAATAGCTACATTGATCTTATTATCAATGTTTACTATTTTCTTCTACTTTTTTCTACAGTCCTCATCGTATAAATCATCAATCATCATGATGATTTTTGATTCTTTCCTTTTCCTTCTATTTTTTGGCACTAAAAGCTAAAATTTTCCAGAGAGTTGCGTCCCTGAGGTAAAAGCGAAGGCGTAGGAAGGTACGATGTCACATGAGAGAGAGTCGGGGGCTCGTAAGGGGAGAGAGTGGAAACGGTACTGGTATAGAGAGAAAACCGTGGAGTTCTGGCGATGCGATGTTAGAGAGAAGGGTTTGAGGAAAGAGCAGTGGATGGAGGAGAAAGTAAAGGAGAGAAACGAGGGTTGAGTTACCGAGGACACGGGGATCCAGAGAGTAGTCCCCCTTTTCTGGACTCACACCCCTGTATCTCTCTCCAAGCACCCATCTCGTCCCCCTTTATCGCCTCACCCAATCCTTTTCCAACTTGGTTCTACCGTTTTCTCTCGCACCCCTTTCCCATTTTAGACACGGCACATTTTGCTCTCTCTCTCTCCCCGAGTGTTGCGCTGCGCCTTTAAGACTAGCCGACTTCGATTTTGTATAACCACTCTAATATCACGCTAAACTTTTACAGGTAATGTGAAGGGGAGAAAACAAAATTTTTTTTTCTTTCAATCCCATAGATTGAATACCAATTCTCAAAGGGATTTTTACTTGTCGTTTGACGTCTAATTTAGCCCTTCAATTGAAGAGGAACTTAGCATTATGACTTTACTTTTCTTTATTGAATTTATCGAGCGTGAAAATTAGAGCTATTCTTAAATCCCGTTTACATGGGAATCACTAATTTTCTTGGTGGGGGTAAAAATTGATGAGATCTGTTGATTATTAGCACTAATTCTGTGAATTACCGATCAGTTGATCCATCATAATTGATATCTAAATCTGAATTGGTAGAAAGTTACTAATGAAGTGATTTTAGGTCGTTCATCAAATGATTTAGTAAAATTTTACTACTTGCTAGTGAAATTTTACTAACAATTAGTAGGACTGTTTTATTAAATGTCAATAATCTGTAATTCACTTGGTGAATTAGATGACTTGGAATTAGTCAAATTTGTCCCAAATAAAGTTTTCGCGAAAAATGTTCCTAAAGTTAACAAGTCGATATTGATATTCCTGTATTTTCATATGATTTGAAAATCGTAACTCGGGAGTTTTTGGGTTGTTGATTACGAATATGGCATCAGATTTTCAAAATTCACAATGGCGGATCCAATATGGCGCCAAAAAGTATTAAAATCAAGTGGGTTCGCTTGAAATATTTTGCGAATTTATCAAATTTGCTTCATACTCGTTATTCCAAGGTTAATACGGTCGCTGATTACTAACCTGGCATCAGATTTTTAAAATTCAAAATGGCGGATCCAAAATGTCTGACAAAATTTAAAAATTGTTTGGATTTGCCAGAAACTCATTACTCGGGGATTTTAGGGGTCGCTGATTATGAATCTGATAGGTACCTGATTTTTAGAATTCAAAATCATTTTGATTTTTAAAGTTTGTGCGCTATATTGGATCAGCTATTTTGAATATTAAAAATCTAATTCCAGATTAGTAATTAGAAACCCTAAAAATCCCAATATACCAAGTGGCATAGAAAATCAATAACTTTTTAGTATTAATTTACGCCATATTGGATCCACCATTTTGTATTTTGGAAATCCGATGCTTGATTTGTAATCTGCGATCTTCGAATACCTTCAATTTACGATTTTAGTGATTATTTAACCCTTTAAAGCATGGTAAAAATCATTTATTTCTACTATTTTTTAATGTTATGTTGCCGAAGATGTTGGCGTACATACCTGGAAATACAAAAATTAATATTGTTTGAAATGAAGATTGTTATAAACAAATAAGATAGTAAAAATGGGTATCATGGATTACAAATTCAATGCCAGTTTTTAAAAATTCAAAATGGCGGATCCAAAATGGCGGATGATTTTTTTGAATATCATCAGATTTATTTGAAATTCATAACAAGGGGGTTTTTGGGATCGCTGATTGCGAATCTGATGTCAGTTTTTAAAAATTCAAAATAGCAGATCCAATATGGCGGACTTATTTTTTAAAATTGCTCAAATTCACTTGAAGCTTGTTACTCTGGGGTTTTTGAGATCTCTGATTACAAATATGTCATGAGATTTTCAAAATTCAAAATGGCGGATCCAATACCTTCATATTCGTAATCAACGAAAAATCTAAAAACTCCTGAATAACACGTTTCAAGCGATTTCTATCATTATTTTAAAAGTTTTCGCCATATTGGATCCGCCATTGTGAATTTTAAAAATCTGACTTCAGATTCGCAATCAGCGACCAAAAAACCCCTGAGTAACAAGTTTCAATAAAATCCAATAACTGGGTTTCCTGGGGGCACGAAAGGGTTATATAAAAATAGAATTTTATAAGAAATTTCTTTAAATGAACAATTCAATAAAAATCTTTTCCTTCTTTTCTAAATAAAATTTTAGAATTTAATAAAAAAATTCTACTAAAGCGTACAAATTAAACTTTAAAGATTTTAATGATTTACAGAAAAATAGAATTTTAAAAATTTCTATTATAACGTACACAATTCAATTAAGGTTTGAATTTTCCCGGAATTTTTTTTCAATTAAATTTTTTTCCCTACCTGATGGAAATTTTAATGTTAATGTAACTGCATATATATTTCTCGACAAAATTCCACCATATAATCGAAGAATTTCAGATATTGTTTTCAATTTCAGTCGGTACTCTATCGAAATCCCATTTGAAAACCAATGAAAACCAGTAAAATTCCGACGGAATTTCTAAGTGCACTTTGAGGCATATATATTTTCAAGTGGAAGTTTTTGCATAAAAAGTTAATTAATTCCTTTGAGAATTGCATTTTTCGAAAGTTGAAAACGCCCCTGGAATCAATAGAACATTAACCGAAATATTTAAATATATAAAGATTTAATGACCTTTTGGAGTCAGAATAATTCCACAGAAACATAAATACTTATATGTTGTAAAAAAGAAAATTATGAATGCACATATATTGAGAAACTGTTATAAGCAAACGGTGAGGTTAGCGGACAATCGATATTTCATTCATACCGTTTCATTGTTAAAATACCAAGGGAATCGTTGGTTTTAAAAACAATGGTACCTCTCTATTTTTGATTCACACTTATACTTTTACATTTGCATGCTGATAAAACAAGGTCAAGGTGCAGTAGCTTCGTTTAAAAAGATGAAAAAGAACGTTTTCCGTTTGTTCCTGGCATTCATCTTCCTTCCCTCCTCATTCTGCTTCCTCTTTCATGCCCCTCACTCGCTCCCTCCTTTTCCGAAAGAGAATGGACAGAAAAAGACAGAAGAAAAATAGGGAAGAGAGAGAGAGAGAAAATCAGAATTAATGAGAATCACTAAAATGTTTCTGATTTAAATGTGTATGAAGCAGATGAGTGTAGGTACGCTTGATGGTGCGCGGGAAATAATCCGCTGGATAATTAACATTGAATCGTTGTGTTGATCGTTAACGTTGCAGAATTGACCTTACGGGTTACGGCTAATAATCGAATAGATGTTATTGGCTAGTGGAGTTGATGGGTAAATCACTAGGCAGTTAAACCTGATTAGCCAACTTTATGGGCAACTGAAAACATGATGTGATGACTTACCAAGCAGTTATCATTCCATATGACATTATATTGACACATAGAAACTTCTCATGCACGATTTTCATGGGAATCATTATCATCATCATCCTTCATGTGCAAAACTAAAATGTAGAATTTTTATTATTCTACAAAGATAGGGAAAATATTTTTGACGATTTTGGAAACAAGAATTTTTAAAATTATTTCTAATTGAGCTTTACAATATACAATATAAAACATTTCGAGAATATTTCTTTTTCTCCAGTTGTTTTCCACGGATAGAAGAGTGAACTACAAGTTGAAAATAGGTTGGATGCTGAATTGTAATTAGAAGTTTTAAAGTTGCAGTTGAAAATACATTATGGTATCCTAAAATTACAAACTAAAACAGAAAACTAGCAAATAATGTAAATAGAATAAAGTAAAAAAATGTAAAATAAAAGGTTAAGAAATGACATATAGGATTGTAGGGAATGTTGGTTGCATAATCATCCACCTGACGGATAAAGAAAATTTCCAAAAGCTAAAAGAAACTTTTTTAATCCTATTACCAAAGGTATACATGGAATTTAGAGTTCTAAATCCATTACGTACACTGGCATCAATAAAAAAAAGAAGGTGTGAAATGGCAAACGAAATAAAAACGAAAGGTGAACATTGTGATTGGTTGTGTTAAAGATTAACCTAGGACTGTGAGGTCACCCGAATTCATGTCCTCCCCCAGCCCTTTTCATCTGCAACACGCACATTCGCCTAAAGGCAATAGAACCGACACCCATACTATATAAGCCCTCCGTCCTTGCAAACGCAGTGGAGGGTCTTCTGACAGTAAATCGATCGAACGGTATAATTTATACCACCCCCAGGTCCACCTCCACTCACTATACACCCCCGTTGTGCCCCCTGAATAGTCATCGCAACGTGTGTTATGTTCCAAACGTTTGTGTCTGTCTGTGTGTGTGTGTGTGTTTGTGTGTTGAGTGTACTGTGTGACCGAGTGGATAATGGGCTAGTGCGGTGCCGGACCCAATGGTGGGCATAGACCATAGCCGAGCCCCGGACTTGTAGGTTAGCCGGAACGTTGGTTTGAGCCACACCATGAATGCCACATGCATCAAGAGAGGGGGAGGCTTGGTTGTCGCACTTGACCAGACAAGTCCATGTGTATGTGAATCGAGAATTGCACACGCACTAACTATCGTCATTGATTGTGGCGTGTGTGGCATAGAGGAGAAACAGAACCGTAGCTTTTTAAATTATTCAGTGAAACTTTTCGAAATGTCGCTACCATTACTGGTAACGGAACACGGATCACACATACACCGTTGCTTTCACGTCTAGCAACCTAGGCCACTGGTTAAAAAATCATTCCCTTTGAATCCGTCTCTATGATGACCCTCTACTTCAAAAATATACCCCGAATAAATTACCACAAGTCCACAACTATTTTATTCGAACAATTTAATAAGATGATCCTTCTAATACCCTCACAAATAGAAAATTGTGTTTTCAAAAATGTAACTTCCCTTTAAATCCTTATGTATTTAATTAGCATACCTTGCGATGATAACTATTAGAAGACTTAATCTTTGATTATTTATCTTTTGTTTCGCAAAGCATTACCGCTTTGCGAAACGAAGATAAATAATCAAAGAAGGGTAAAATTTTAAATCATTTGTTTTTTTAATAAAAGTGAGATAATTTTGGAAGATGAATTACGGATTTTCAGGAAGAGGACAGGATTGTTGATGGTTAATAACCGTGAGCGTCAAATCTGTTGAGGGTCATGTGTGTCTCGGGTTACCATTCCCTTATCAATCATTAATTACGATTTGTGTAAAGGGGTAGATAAGTGAGGCAGCAGATACTGCGCTAGATTTATAATGAAGTGTGTGGCAAATCCAGTTTACAGATGATAACGAATGGTACAGTGGGTATAACTGATTCCGCTGGATAATTGGTAGCTACTCACAGCGTACACTAATTATAAACTGAACAATCAGTAATTGTAACAAATAACATTTTATTTCAATTTCTGTATATCGCTCCACATAAAGTTTTAGAGGCGATGAATTTTATCATCTCATTTTGAATCGTGTTAGTGTGAGAAAAATTAATTTTTGAATTTTGATCATCGTTACGGAATTCTTTTCAATTTTGTGAAATAAATTTTAGGGGGTCGATTCTGTAACTATCCCACTTACCACTTCTAATACTCCTACATTCTACATCAAACTTTTCACATCTTTTATCCCACATCTAACTTTTCATATCCCACTTCCTGCATCATACCTTTCCCATTCCTCATCCCATATCCCCTATAACTTACTTCCCGTATCCCACTCCCACATTCCTCTTCTTACATTTTCTTACATTTTACTTTCCAAATTCCGTTTTTAGATAATCCTAAAGTTAACCCCTTCACAATCCATAGTGAAAATGAAATTTTTTTTGTTATAAATGTCCAAAATTTTTTGTTTTTTTAAAACATGTAATTGTCATATTGTATGTTTCTGGGGACATTGAATCAAAATCCATGGTCGGAACTTCGAAATTCAAAATGGCGGCTTCAAAATGGCGACCAAAAAAAATTTAAAAGTTAACGAATTCTTTAACTTTAAAATTTTTGTAGTTGCTATTTTGAAGCCGCCATTTTGAATTTTCGACCACAGATTTGTATTCAGCGATCCCGAAAACCCCCGAGTAGGCATTTTTAGACAGATTCGTTGACTTAAAAATTTTTTTTGGTCGCCATTTTGAAGCCGCCATTTTGAATTTTGAATTTTCGACAACGGATTTGGATTCGTTAACTTTTAAATGTCTTTTTTTCGGTGGCCCTATAGAGGCCATAGACATACAGGGCACGATATTCCTGTGACCCTATAGAGGCCAGTGACAGTGAAGGGGTTAAAGAATGTTGACAAAAAAAAATTAATTTTTCATTAAGTCAACAATTCAATCAATATTGTCAAAATGTTGAACTGTGGGCAAAGTATGGCAAACTATGGGGAGAAGCAAAACTATTTTTTTGATATTTTTAAACTGTGGTCAATGTATGTCAAATCATGGGAAGGAAAAAATATGGTTTTTTAATATTTCCAAACTATGGACAATGTATAGCAAACTATGAGGAGATGCATGACTATTTTTTTCATATTTTTAAACTATGGGCAAAAAATAACAAAGCAAAGAAAAAAATTTTGTTTTCTAATCCCATGATTTCTTCTCTCCATCACTTTGACATACTTTGCCAATGGTTCAAAAATAAAAAAATTAAAGGTTTTTGTGTTTATTTCAGTTGATTTAATGAAAAATTAATTTTTGTCTTCGTTATTCTTTAACCATGGGATTCGCAGATTACGCAGGTTTACAGTGAAATTGTCACTGGAACAAAACATATTTTTTCGATTAGCAGATGTTTTTCGAGTAAGAAAATTATAGTTCTAATTTTTTCCCTCGTATAGTTTTGCTGTAGCAGGAAATTTTACTAAAATCACAAATCAAGGGTTTCTGATGTCGATGATTTCGAATCCCAAGTCAGTTTTCAAAATTTCAAAATGGCGGATCCAATATGGCGGACAAGTTTCTTAAAAATCAATCAAATTCGTTTCAAATTTATTACTCAGGGGTTTTCGGGGTCACTGATTACGAATCCGATGTCAGATTTCAAATATTTAAAATGGTGATATCAAAATCGTAAACGAGTTTTTTAAAAATCGATCAAATTTCACATATTGAATCTACCTCTTTGAAATTTCAAAATCTGGCATCGGATTCGTAATCAGCTACTCCGAAAATCCCTGAGTAACAAATTTGAGACGAATTTGATTGATTTTTAAAAAACTTGGCCGCCATATTGGATCCGCCATTTTGAAATTTTGAAAACTGATATTGGCTAAATTTTTTATTTAGCAGGATTTTTATTTGGTTTAATTTTTATTTAGCCCAATTTTTACTGGCTAAATTTTTTATTTAGCAGGATTTTTATTTGGTTTAATTTTTATTTAGACTCATTTTTACTAGCTAAATTTTTTATTTAGCAGAATTTTAACTTGGTTTAATTTTTATTTAAGAAGATTACAAATAAAACGTGTTTAGTCTTTCATCATTAAGGGTAAACTGACTCATCCCAAAGAAAATTCTTTCTCCTAATCACTCATTTTCGCACTCTTTCTCTACGACCTTTTCAAAAATGATATGAAAATATAAAAATTAAAATATAGATGTCATCAGTCTAAAATAAAATCAAATATCAAATCACACAGGCGGAAAAAAAAAATTGTGTAAAACGTGACAAATCTTGTCAATCGTCATTTTTTCGGATAATACATCATATTCCACTATTATACCTCGCGGATCATTAATCCCTATATCGCAGTCTGTACAATGCAAAATGAAATTTCTCTCTGAAATTTGCGGAGCTCTTGGTTTGGAACATTCACGCACACGATGTAATGGCTGCGCATTTTTTGTGGCTCTAAAATTTCGTGGTGCAGGCCGATCCATTTGTATCGGGTAGCACACTCGCGTGTGTATGTGTCGGAGCGAATGTGGGTGTATTCACACGTGTGGCAGCCAGCGGTCGGGCATAATTCAGATCATCTTTAGAGGGTGTGTGTGTGTGTGTGTGTGTGTGTGTGTGTGTGTGTGTGTGTGTGAGCGCGTATTTCCATTTCCATGAGTGTGTTTGGCGCTACGAGAGTGGATAGTAGTCCAAAAGGGTGTGGTGGAGAGGGAAGGGTAGCGCATAGGGATGAAACCCTCCATAAAAGGGGTTCTCGCTAACTTTTTGTTTCAAAAAATCCTTTTTTTTTAATTAAACAATCGCACTTTGAGGGTAAATTGGAAAAAAAATTAGATTCGAAAAATATCGATACTAATAAATCAAGTATTTTTTTTTTGTCTCTGGAAATTGATTTCTCATTGAAGTTGGTCTCTCCTTTATGGATTGGAGTTAAGTGGCTGTGCTAATAAGGCCCCTGTTTGAGCCAGGTGAAGGGAGGCACTTCAAGTACTTGTAATTATGAATATAAATCGGTAGCTGATGGGAGACGGTGAGTTGGGAAGGGTGCAAAAATGACGCTGGGATTTGCCGTCTTTTAATTAAAGTTAGCTCTGGGAACGAGGGGAATTGGGATCTGGATTGTCGAATTCTCATCACCTGGAACAAAACAATTCTTTAAAATCAAAAATTATTTTTTACTATAGAAAATTTCTTTTCCTGGGGTGTCGGTCCTGTAACTTTTCATATCCCACTTCCTGTATCCTATCTTTTCCATTCATTCCTCTTCCCATATCCCACATTTACACTTTTCACATTTTTTAAATTTTACATTTTTAGATGGCAAACTGTGGGTAAAGGATGTCGAAATCTGCTTCTAAGTTGGATAAAATATGAATAAGACAGAACTAAATAAAAAGGCTGGTAAATAAAAATCCTGCTTAATAAAATATTTAGCAAATAAAAATTCTGCCGTAAAGAATAAAATTATTTCTATAAAAATTCTGTTAATTAAAAATTGTACCAAGTAAAAAAGAGCCAAATGAAATTTTCGGCTAAATAAAAGTTCGGTTTCAAATAAATTACGATAATATTGCAATATTATAGTGACTTTCTTCACTTTTTAAATTTTTTATTGATTGCGTATTTTCCGAGTTATTGCGATTTAAAGTCAGCGCCGAATTTCTTTCAGCCGAAAAGAGAGGGGGAACTCTCCATCTCTCTCCCACACATTGGAAATTCGGCGTTGTCTTTAAACCGCAATCGTTCGTGAAATTCGCAACCGATTTAAAAATAGTAAAAGACTTTTATCTTCAGAATTCGATAGAGAGTCGATATCTGTCTTCTGAATATATAAAATACAATTTTATTTAATACAATATAATATTATGTATTATATTGTATTATCTGTCTTAATACACCTTCACAATCACTATTAATTCTGTATATTCCTGAAACTACAATGAAAATTAAAAGGATTATCTTCTATATTGGAATTAAATTCCAGAATCTAATTAGAGATTCTCATTTCTGCGATGAGAAACTACTTAAACTTTGAAATTTTTTTTACATCTCACAGTTATGATTTAGCAATAGGATAATCCAAAAAAAGTTGGAAATATTATGCTCTCACCCCCTAGAATTGTTCTATATCAGAAACAAAAATACCTCTATTTTTTATTTTTATTTTAATATTTAGAGGTCGCTCAAAGAGCTTAAAGTTTCCCATTCATAATGCATGTTAAAAAAACATTTTTCATATAGAATTGATATGAAATCCATGAAAATTAATATTTTTGATCAATTAACACTACTTTACTTCAGGAGAGTTCGAAGAATAAAAATCAATAATTTATTTATCAATATTTTAATATTAACTAATTTTTAAATGGTCCCCAAAAACAAATAACTTGAAAAGAGTGAAAGATAGTAAATAATATTTATTACTACTTTTTACAATATTTTCCACCACAATTTTGATTAACTATATGAAATATAATTACTAACGGTTTTTAATATGTTTTTTAATTTGATTAACTCCTTGACTGCGGATGGCGAAGATCTTCGTCATTTTGGACTTTTCTTAGACTATGGCAAAAGCAAAAATTTTTGTCATGATATAAATTAATTTAACGAAGCAACTAATTCATGTAAACTAAAAAGAAAATTATTTCCGAAAAACCAATAGCATACAAAATAAGATATTGTTGTTCCAGAAAAAAGTTTTGCCTTTTTAAAAATTGAAATTTTTACGATCTTTACGAAATCTTCGTCATAAATTTATAATGACATTTTCGTTCATTGATTCACATATAAAAAGGTATTAAATCTGCTTTAAACATATTACTCGGGGGTTTTCAGGGTCGCTGATTACGAATATGATTTCAGTTTTTAATAATTCAAAATGGTGGATCCAATATGGCGGACGGATTTTTAAAAATTACACCATTTTGATTGAAAGTTGTTACTCGGGGATTTTCGAGGACGCTGATTACGAATATAATGTCAGTTTTTGAAAATTAAAAATGGCGTAACCATATGGCGGACAAATTTTAAAAAATTGCATTATTTTGCTTAAAATTAGTTTCTCTGGAGAGTTT
Organism: Leptopilina heterotoma; assembly: GCF_015476425.1. Classification (NCBI taxonomy): domain Eukaryota; kingdom Metazoa; phylum Arthropoda; class Insecta; order Hymenoptera; family Figitidae; genus Leptopilina; species Leptopilina heterotoma. The sequence goes on along the minus strand of NW_025110945.1, from coordinate 297,475 downwards.
AAAGTAAGATGCTCGACCTTTTTGAAAAATAATAATAATAACTTTTGATAATATTAAAACATGTGATAATTTGAATTGTTTTTGTGGTTCCTTGAAGTTCAATTTATCGAGACTCTACTGTATTGTCAATTTTCTCTTTTTTATCACATAAATCAGAAAAATTGTTTACTTTACTTTACCATTAATGCTAGTTGGGCTTTACTATAGGCTTTAAAAGTTGCAAAATTAAGAAAAAGTTACAACTCTCTAGCTCTATTAATTAAAAAATTACAAATAAACAATATTGATTTGTTTTAACAATTTTTATAATAATTGTATTTTTTAGTTTTTTAATGGAATTGTGCTTTACTAGACTTATGTAATTGCAAAATTAGGAGAAATTACAACTTTCAAGCTTTATTAGATTAAAAGTTGCAAATAAACAATACTATTTTGTTTAAACAAATTAAAAGACACATGCTACAATGTTTAGTATTTAATTTGCATCTAGTTAAACGAAATTTTTTTGAAAAATAAATAATAAATAAAATTTGCATTTTAGAGTTAGAGTTGAGCCACCCGAAATTTTCCAATTACAAAGCGTATACTTGCAACAGAAATTAATTTTTTCACTTAAAGAGGTGTTAAAAACTTCATTTTCATTGAAAAGAGAGGAAAAAAAAATTTTTTGATAACCTTTTTTCATTTTTTCAATTTTGGATTTCGTTCATGAAGAATAAAATATCTAAAGTTATATGAAAATGCATAATATGGGATTTTATTTTAATTTCATTGTTCCTTTCCTCATTTACAAGTGTCATTCTATCATTTGAAGGTCATTTTTAATAATTTACCTAAATATTTCATTGATTTTCTACAGTGGCTCAACTCTGGCAACCATGTTTAACCCTGGCAACATTTTTTTTTAAATTCCTTATAACTCCCAATCTTTTGCTCAAATTTTTTTTACAATGTTCAGCAAAAACCTTCCATTTGAGTTGATCTTTCCAACAATATGCGCAAAATTGCGAAATTCGTTCTACAGGGGAAGTTATGAAGAAAAGTCAAAAGTATGCCCAACCCTAACAACTCTCCCCTACGTTCTAAAATATTTAAAATTTAAAAAAAAATGAAAAATAACTGCTAATATGGAGAATAAAAGAAACAGTGATTTTTAAAATAGATAAAACGGTGGGCACTTTGCAATTCGCAACTTTCAATCTTGAACAAAAAAACAAATATTTTTACAAGGTAGATAAACATCCTAAAAAATAGGTTATAGCTATAAAATAGTCAAAAAGCTAAATATATATGTGACCGCGACAGTTAAAAGAGACCATATGTTCGAAAAATCAATTTTCATTTTTTGGGATATTTGGATAAAAAATATGTGCGCTTTTCGGTGGAACAAACCGCGGATCTCTATCTTGATTTGTTTTTTTACAGCATCGCTTCAATGTGGGGTACATTTGGTTTCAAAAAAAGTATAAAACATCAGTAAAAAAAGTGTATAAAAATTTATTGGATTTGCTTAAAACTCGTTACTTGGGGTTTTTTTTTGGACCGATGATTCAAAATCACCCATCCGCTATTTTGAATTTTAAAAATCTGATGACAGATTCAATCAGCGACCAAAAAACCTTCTAGTAACGCGAGTTTCTTACCATTTCTAATAATAACTTCACTTTACTCTCACTTCACTTTCACTTTCATTTAAATCTCAATTACAAATTTTTACCTGAAAAATGTGTAAATTTCATAAAAATCCACAAACAATATTCCGAGATATTCAAAATTTTATAAAATTAATATTAAAATTCAAAATGGCGTATCTTCAACAAATTTTTGAATTTTTAAAAAAAATTGAGGGAAAGAAGCCTCTAATATATATATTATATTTTTGGTATATACAGAAAAGAACCATTTTCTTTAAAGAAAATACATTGAAAATTACTGTAAAAATTCAATAAAATCTCTTTTTTCACATTCAATCAGATTTTGGGTCCATTAATTATTCACACATTCACTTTATTATTTTTGTATTAGTTTTTTTAGATGAAAAGAAAACTTTTTCAGCCCGGCACTCATTGATATTAAATAATTTTACAAAAATAACCAGGCTAATGGTCAACGACAAAAAAATTTTAAACTAGATAATTTATATTTTTTGTTATTTATGGCCATTGTTTGCTGTTTAATTATAGTAAAAGTGAGATTATTAGCGAAAGTAATTTATTTTAGTTTTGGTAAAAGTGAGAGTTAAGAGTGTAAATGAAAACAAATAAATTTCAGTTTCGGTAAAAGTAAAAGTGTAAATAGAAAAATTAATATTAGTTTTTTTAAAAGCGAATGAAGTGTTAGTGAAGAAAAATTTATTTTTATGAAAGCGAGAGTGTGTTTATATAAATAAATCTATTCTCATGAGGGTGAGTGTGCGAGTGTAATTACGCGACTGCACCCTAGTAAAAATTTGTAATTGTCACTGAAAAGGCAGTAAACGTTCAGCAGTCACACAAATGTGCGAGTAATTTATATTTAAAAATAAACATTTTTTGACAAAATTATGTGGTGAGTGTGTACTTAATATAAAAGTGTAAAAACATTGTTAAATATTCGTTTTATGAAAAAGTCAACCTACGAACAAAGAAAAAAATTATTTTAAATTCATATGCAGCTGACTGTCCCTAATCGAATGATTCTATTCCAAATTACGCGGTTTCTCGTCATTGATAATTTTCCCACTGCAATTTGAAATTTGGAGAAATAAAAACATTTTTATAACTTGATCCCTAGTGGAATAGAAACTGGACAACATCTATAGCGTGAAATGCATTTCTAGGCATATAGTGGAACCCCTGGTCATTGCCTCCCCTTTGCCAAGAATAGAGGGGTCAGGCATGCACCCTTCGCATCCAAGCAGGTCGATAGTGCATGAACAGCGATACTCCATTTGGTTTGGAAAATTCATGTTCTGTGAATTTCCATTAATAATTTAAATATCGTGGATTTTAAAGCTGATGTATCGTTGCGGTTGAAAAAAAAAGTTTGCCCTAATTATTCTAAATTGACTTTCTCTAATCAACTATATTAGGAGATGCGACAATATTTTTTTTCTCATCTGAAGACATACATATGCTTGTGACAGGAATATAAATCCCCCTAAATACAATGTTTTCCTAATTCGAGATTCACAGTTTTTCAATATAAAGCGGAAGAACAAGGGAAATATCTAAAGTTTTCCCTAGTGTCGAGCTGTCAACGACGCACAATTGGCGGAACGTTCAGCTTCAATCCAACCCACACCCTGAAACCATTCTGAACTTGCCTGAGATACACCCTCTCCCCCACTTCGCGAACTCATCCCATACAGAGAGAGAGAGAGAGTTCTCTCTGTATGCCGTGATTGCACGGCCTGAGGGCGATATTGGGGTGCGTATGGATCGGGACCACGAGGGTGGTCTTCTAACCTAACCCTGCGAAAGATGAGAGACGCCCTATATATGTGCACGTGCTCACGTGTGGGTGTTCACGAGTGTTAAGAGAGGGTGACCGGGGGCTTCATGGCCATAGCGAATAGAAATGACTGATATTGGATACTTTTATAGTGAAATAGCACACGTTTGTGCGAAAGCGTGATTTCTTAGTAAAAAGATCATTGTTACTCCATATTTCTATATATTCTTGAATCAAATTTTTCTTCTTCGCAGAAAAAACGGTAATTTAATTTTAAGAAGTTCCTATTTAAATAGAAGCCAAGAATATTCTCCACTTAAATTAAGTGGCCCCACTTAAATTAAGTAGGAAATATTCTTACAATAAGATTGATATTCTTATTGTAAGAATATTTCCCGTCCACTTAATTTAAGTAGGGAATATTCTTGGCTCCTATACTTAAGTAGACGCTTCTTAAAATTAGATGATCGTTTTTTCTGTCTTTCTACAATAGAATCAATTTTGCTAATACAATACCCAATTGTTATTAATAAAACCATCAAAATAAGAAAAAAAAACCTTTAAAAGTGTCTACGTGCAATTGGCGTACAATTTATAATTACCATAATTACCACTTTTCCAAAAAAAGTCAAGAACATCAATTAATGAAGTCCTCAACTTTATTTCATATAAATTATTGTCAATCCCCATATAAAGGGGTTGTTCATATACAACGAGAACAGTTTTGGGTGGAGGGGGGTCCACGATTGGGGTAAGGGGAATTAAAGCAATTGTCCACGTGGACCCAATAAAAAACCTTAAACTCCCTAAACCTAAATCAGTGAAATTCCACTGAAGATCAATAAGAACTGACAAGTAAACCTACTCAATTGTTAGTGACCGATTTAGCTAAAACTTAGCACCGAAAAAAATATTCTTAATTTAAGAATATGTACTAAAAAAAGGTGCCCAGGATATTCCCCATTTAAATTAAGTGGGACATATTCTTACTGTAAGAATATATTCTCATTGTAAGAATATTTTCACTTAATTTAAGTGAGGAATATCGTTTTTCTCAAAACCACTTTTTTCAACTGGTCGCCAGGATATCTCAAAAACTTCTTGACCGATCACCTTGAAATTAATAGGGAATGTTCAGCACATGTGGATCTATGACCTGAACTAGGATAATTAAAAAAGGTCACTTCGCTTTTTTTTATAAAACAAAATAGGTCAAAAAAAATTTTTTTTTTAGAAAAAAAAATTCAAAGTCGCGTAAAAATGTAATTTTTTAATATTTTCAAATAATCCTAGTTTCGGTTGTAGCTACAGTGACAGGGATTAAAATACTTATTTACTTTTTGATTTCAGATCACTCAGTTGGTCGGAATCGTGGCGACCAATGCTGTACCTTTTTTTTACATGTATTATTTCACCGCGCTGTATCACGGACAGTTTTCACTATTTTGACTTCCAAAAATTTGTAAATGTACTTCAATACATACTAAATGTATGATAAAAAATCCAAGGTTGTAAGTTTTAATCGCTCCTCAAAAAAAATTTCCAAAAAACAGTTAAAAAAACGGCCGTCACACGGGTCAACCCCCTTAAAGGTTAAAACTACACCTTTTGTTGCTAAAAATCTCCTAAAATTACAAAAATATCTTTCAGTTTATCCCTTTCGTACCCTTGGAAACCCAAAAGTGGTTTTTATTGAAACTTGTAACTCGGGGGTTTTTGGGGTCACTGATTACGAATCTAAAGTCAGATTTTCAAAATTCAAAATGTCGGATCCAATATGGCGGACATTTTTTTTAAGATTTCTTAAATTTTCCTAAAATTTGTTATACGAGGGTTTTCAGGGTCGCTGCTTACGAATCTGAAGTCAGATTTTTGAAATTCAAAATAGAAACCCCGAAAAACACCGAGTAACAAATTTCAAGCAAATATATGAGCAATTTTAATATAAAAATATCCGCTCCAAATTGAATTTTGAAAACTTGACTTTAGGTTCGTAATCAGCGATCCCGAAAACCTATGAGTAAGAAGTTTTAAGCAAATTTTGAAAAATTAAATTTTTCTTTTTTTTTAACAATATTCTATCTATTGTTTATAATAATTATAATAATTCTATATATCGTGCACCAAAATCACGAAAGTGTTAATATAATTTTTAAGCATATGGTACAAAGGGGTTTTTGAAGTTGCTGATTACGAATTTGAGGTTAAATTTGACAAATTCAAAATGACATATATTCAATATATGAGGGTCGTACTTTTAAAATTTACTTGAAATCGCTTGAAACTTGATACTCAGGGATTTTCAAGGTATAGCTGATTATGAATTTTAGGTCAAATTTCCAAAATTCAAAATGGTGGATCCAATAAGACAGACAAAAATTTTGAAAACTCATGAGGTTCGCTAAAGAGCTTTAAACATTTTTTTGTAATTTTAAGGGTTAGTTTAGCCACAAAAGGGGTAGTTTTAACCCTTAAATCGTATTCTTCATGCCGATAATAAAAAATTGTTTCTTATATTTTTCAATGAAAAAAGTCTAACATTTCAATCATTTTTAACATAGAACCTGAACCTGAACCTGAACCTGAGGACCTTTTTGCAGCAAGTACCTGAAGGCAATCAGTCCGGCACTAACCGCCTAAGGGTGAACCGCTGTCGCGTTACACCAATTTTGTTCATTAACCAATTACACAGGTCAACAAAAAAAGACTAACATTTTTTTTATGAGATATCGGAATGGTTTCCGATGTATTTTTGGACGCTGAACACGATCCCGACTTCCAAAATTGCCCATCACGTCAGGATTTCGAGAAAAGTGGGGGTAAAGACCCCAAAAACGCTTTTTTGAGGATTTTCAACATTTTTTTTCTCTTTAACCTGACGTGCTAGAGACTTCCACAAGGTCTTAAATTAAAGCTTGTAATGTGCACTACAAGACCCATATCCATAAAATAAAAAAAATTAAGATTTTTTTTAAAAAATGGGGTTGAAGACACTAAAAAATGTGTGTTTTTGGATTGCTTTAATAGACTTCTTGCAATTGCTTGGATTCGATTGAAAATGGTTACTTAGGGTTTTTGGGGTCGCTGATTACAAATCCGATATTAGTTTTCAAACACTCAAAATGGCGAATTCGTAATCAGCGATCCCAAAAACCCTGAAGTAACAAACTTTTAAGCGAATCCAAGAAATTCTTAATTTTTATATCTGCCATCACTTGGTTCCGACATATTAAATTTTTAAAAACTGATTTTGGATTCGTAATCTACGACTCCAAAAACCCCGAGTAACAAATTTTAAGCGAATCCAAGCAATAGCATGAAGTCTATTTAACTTTTATTTTCTCTTTCACATTGATAGAAAGTGAAAAAAATCTAACACAATGAATATGAAAATTAAAATAGAAATAAAAATGTATGAAAATAAAAGTAAAGTGGCAATTGAAAAAATATCTTTGAAAGTGAAAGTGAAAATCAAAGTCAAAGTGGAATTGAAATTACATAATCGACCCCCAGGCCTAGAATATTATGAATTTTTCTACTATTTTAAAAAAATGCGACTTTTTTCGTCTTATTTTCAAAAATTGCGTCTTTCTCGTCTTTTCATCCACATATTGCAACAAAATGCCAAATTTTTATATTAAAAAATTTAAACTTATTTCAATTTTTATTTGGATGGCTTCGAAACTAAATAAAAACGAAAAAATAATTTAGTTTTGGTGCAGGAATCAAAACGAAAAGGTTCTTGAATTAAGTTTGCGTGCTGGCAACGAAATTAAAAGGTCAGTGTATTTAGTTTTGTTGCGCGCTATTCAAAACTAAAACAAAACTAAAGTTTCGATGCCATCCCCAAATAACAATAAACAAATTTTTCAAAATCATATTTTTAAATTTTAAAACCATATACATATAATTAAAAAAATTTTTGAATAATTTAAATTTTGTAAAATTTAATTAAAAATAATTTATTTTTTAAAAGTATTTTATTGAAATTTTTGAAACTTAATTTTTGAAGAATTTTAATTGCTAATTTTGAAAATAATTGAATTTATTTCAATTTTTTTAAATTCAATTATATTAAATATTTTCAAATAGATATTTCCGAAATTTTAAATTACATACAATAATATAACATTTAAATTGTTTATAATCATTTTTAAAATTTTGGAAAAAACAGTCATGATCAAAATTTTTAATTAAAATTCTTTGAAAAATTGATTATTTTTTTATATTTTTCAAAAATTTAATCATTTTTATAAGATTTTACCAAATTTTAATTGTTTGGAAATTTGTTAATTAGGTATATATAATTCAGAAACAATTATTTTTCAAAAATTATTTAAAAATATTTTCAAAAGATTACTTTTAAGAGTTTCTTTATTATTATAATTTTTTGAAAACATTATACCTTAATAACATGGGCTGTTACAATAATTATAAAAAATTGAATTTTTCTATTTAAATAATTGTTGAAAATAATTGAATTTTAGAAGGACAATGTTGTAATTTTTAGAAATTATTAAATTTTAGAAGGTTTTATAAATTAATATTCTTCTAATGGAAAAACAAAGAAGATGTATTTAAATATTTATTTTTAACAAAATTATTAAGGATTTGACCATTAGTAATATCTGTGAAAAGTCAGTGAAATACAAAAATAAAATTTTTATGACACTGAATTAAAATTTATTGAATCTTTTTTTTAAAGTTACTTTTTTGCACCTTAAAGTCAATCCGATGCTTATAGTACAAAACTAAGATATTTTAAAATATCGTAAATATTTTTTCATCAAATATCAATTTATTTACCATCATAGAATAAAAAACCTTCTTTAGAGTTATAAGTTTTCATATTCTGCGAAAAATAATAATGTCTTATAAAAAAATGTCCACGTAGACAATTATGGGAGGGGGGGGGGTTTGTTAGAAGTCGACGATTGTCAATGATGAGGGGAGGGGGGATCGAAAAGTGATAAAAAATTGTCCTTGTAGTATATGAACGGGTCCCTTGGCGTAATTGCCACTTTACTAAAAAAGTGAAAAACATCAATTGACGAAGTCCTTAACTTTATATAAGGAATTATCTTCCACCTCCATATAATTAGAAATAGTGAAATTATTTTACATTACCTTTGAGAAACAAAGGAGGAAAATTTTTCACGGAAAATACTGGAGAATTTTTGGTTCATGTACTACCCTGGAACCATTTCTGTCCATCTCTTTCTGTCTCTCTCTCTCTCTCTCTCCATTTTGTGGATAGCGCAAAGGAGAACGGGGTTGTGGGTAAAGGGGTGAAGGAAAGGGGGAATGGGTACATGGCAAAGAGGATGAGAGAGCAGGAGGGAATGATGATAACCTTCTAGATGCAAGAGAGACGGAATGAAATGGAAGCAGAAGCAGGCAACTCTGGCTGGCAGAGGCAACCCTCCTAACTCTAGCTCAGTGGGGGTGAAAACGTGGGGGTTGCCAGGAGGGCTAGTGATATTACGGACAGGACGCCGAGATATCCAGCCACCCCCTTTTCAGGGTGGAAAGGAAAGGCGCCCGAGAGGCGGCTAAAGCCAAGGGTAGCGACAGCTACGACCTGAGCGCGCTATTGTTCAACCAGTTTTTATTCGAATTCATTTTCAGTTCAATATTATTGTTTATTTACTTCTCCGACGTTAAGTAGAGTTTGAAGATCCAAGTGAAATTTGCTACTAAACTGAAAACATCAAAATATTACAATTGTTTGCAAAAACATTTCAATTTTACACTTTTTTTTAGTAACAATGTCGCCTTCTCTCTGTTTACGACCCCTTTTTATTTATACGTTTATTTACTCTCCCTATACATTAGCAGGGTTCGAAAATCATAAGAGCCCTTATTGGGCCTCTTTTGACCTGTAGGTCAAAAAATAGGTCACATTTGACATAAATTTGGACCTAAGATATAGACCATTTAGAGAGCCCATAGGGGCCTCTTTTTTACCTATAGGTTAAAAAACAGATTAAATTTGACCTAAATTTTGACCTAACTCACGGTTTTTCAAGTACCTACCATAATTATAGTAAGTCTTCTGCCGATGTTAGATTGTCAAAAATATTTTGACGCTTATTTTTGTTTTATAGCAAAAACTTTCGTAAATCATAATCTAAAAATGTTTTCATTATATCCGCCATTTTTAATTGTAGGAAACATCAAATTCACCCCAGTAGCATGTAATATTGCAGCAATATTGATAACATGACCAATATTGCCTCAATGTTCCCACTATTACGTGCTACTGGGGCGTAATCAGCAACAACTTCAAAAACCCTTGAGTGACTATAGTTTTGATCAAATTCAAAAATCGTCAAAATAGTCGTCCGCCATATTCAATCCGACATTTTGAATTTTTAAAAAGCAACATCCGATTTATAATCAACGACCATGAAGAATCCCAAAACATGAATTTATGGCAAATTATAATGAATTATTAAATTTTTTCTTATTTATTTACAAAATTTGTTAATAGCAATTAAATTAAGTTTTGTTTCCAGAAAATTTACTGAATCTTAAATTTTGACTAAATTCATCAAATTTCTTCATTTTCCAACTAAATTGTTTACAAAAAATTAGTTTTGAACGATTTTGAAAATTTTTCAATATTTAAAAATATTTCATTTTTTTCTGAAGCAAATTTCAAAATCGTGAAATTTGTCGATTTTATCAGAAGAATTTCGACTAAAATCTTTTTTTCATTTTCAAACTAAAATTATATACAAAATTTAGTTTTTCAACGATTTTGAAAATTTCCAAAAATTAAAATCCGTCGATTATTTTGTTCTTTTTTCCTACAAAAACTTTCAAAATCATGAATTTCGACTAAATTCATCAATTTTCTTCATTTTTCTATACTAAATTATAACCAAAAAATTAGTTTCTGAACGATTTTGAAAATTTTTCAAAATTTAAAAATATCGCCGTTTTTTCTACCGCTATATACCTAGAAAATTTCAAAATCGTTCAATTCGTCGATTTTTTCAATTTTTTCTTCAGAAAATTTTCTAAATCTTAATTTTGGCTAAATTCGTCATTTTTTTATTTTGCAACTAAATTATACCTATGCAAAAATTCAGTTTTTCAACGATTTTGAAAATTTCCAAAAATTAAAATCCGTCGATTATTTTGTTCTTTTTTCCTACAAAAACTTTCAAAATCATGAATTTCGACTAAATTCATTAAATTTCTTCATTTTTCTATACTAAATTATAACCAAAAAATTAGTTTCTGAACGATTTTGAAAATTTTTCAAAATTTAAAAATATCGCCGTTTTTTACCGCTATATACCTAGAAAATTTCAAAATCGTTCAATTCGTCGATTTTTTCAATTTTTTCTTCAGAAAATTTTCTAAATCTTAATTTTGGCTAAATTCGTCATTTTTTTATTTTGCAACTAAATTATACCTATGCAAAAATTCAGTTTTTCAACGATTTTGAAAATTTCCAAAAATTAAAATCCGTCGATTATTTTGTTCTTTTTTCCTACAAAAACTTTCAAAATCATGAATTTCGACTAAATTCATTAAATTTCTTCATTTTTCTATACTAAATTATAACCAAAAAATTAGTTTCTGAACGATTTTGAAAATTTTTCAAAATTTAAAAATATCGCCGTTTTTTACCGCTATATACCTAGAAAATTTCAAAATCGTTCAATTCGTCGATTTTTTCAATTTTTTCTTCAGAAAATTTTCTAAATCTTAATTTTGGCTAAATTCGGCATTTTTTTATTTTGCAACTAAATTATACCTATGCAAAAATTCAGTTTTTCAACGATTTTGAAAATTTCCAAAAATTAAAATCCGTCGATTATTTTGTTCTTTTTTCCTACAAAAACTTTCAAAATCATGAATTTCGACTAAATTCATTAAATTTCTTCATTTTTCTATACTAAATTATAACCAAAAAATTAGTTTCTGAACGATTTTGAAAATTTTTCAAAATTTAAAAATATCGCCGTTTTTTACCGCTATATACCTAGAAAATTTCAAAATCGTTCAATTCGTCGATTTTTTCAATTTTTTCTTCAGAAAATTTTCTAAATCTTAATTTTGGCTAAATTCGTCATTTTTTTATTTTGCAACTAAATTATACCTATGCAAAAATTCAGTTTTTGAGCGATTTTGAAAATTTTTCAAAAATTAAAAATCGTCGATTTTCTTGTTTTTTTTCTACAGAAAATTTCAAAATCTTGAATTTCTACTAAAATCAAATTTTTTTATTTTCCAACTAAATTATAGGTACAAGAAAAATTTGTTTTTGAAAGATTTTGAAAATTTTTCTAAATTTAAAAATCGTCGTTTTTTTCTACACCTATAAAATTTTAAAATCGTTAATTTCGTCGAATTTTTCAACTTTTTCTTCAGAAAAATTTCTAAATCTTAATTTTCTCTAAATTCTTTATTTTTTCATTTTCCAACTAAATTATATGCATAACTTCAGTTTTTTAACGATTTTGTAAATTTTTCCAAAACTAAAATTCGTCGATTTTTTCAATCTTTTCTCAGAAAATTTTACTAAATCTTAAATTTTGACTAAATATGTCACTTTTTTCATTTTTCAACTAAATCATATGCAATACTTCAGTTTTTGAACAATTTTGTAAATTTTTCAAAAACTAAAATTCGTCGATTTTTTCAATTTTTTTTCAGAAAATTTTACTAAATCTTAAAGTTTGACTAAATTTGGCATTTTATTCATTTTCCAACTAAATTACATGCATAACTTCAGTTTTTGAACGATTTTGAAAATTTTTCAAAATTTAAAATTCGTTAGTTTTTTTCCATACCTATGAAATTTTAAAATCTTTAAATTCGTCATTTTTTCATTTTTCAACTAAATTATACCTATGCAAAATTCATTTTTTGAACGATTTTGAAAATTTAAAAAAAATAAAATTCGTCAATTTTTAAAATTTTTTTTAGAAAATTTTCTAAATCTTAAATTTTGAATAAATTTGTAATTTTTTTTATTCTCAAACTAAATTATGTATATCCGAAAATTCAGTTTTGAATGATGTTGAGAATTTTTCAAAAAATAAAATTCATTGATTTTTTTAATTTTTTGTCAGAAAATTTTACTAAATCTTAAATTTTGACAAAATTTGTCATTTTTTCATTTTCCAACTAAATTATATGCAATAAGAGTTTTTTTTCCTGACTGTAGACTGTAGAATTTTTTGAACCTCTTGTTTTCATTTTTTCCACTGTAGCATTGTTAAAAATTTTCTCAAATTGTGAATTTTAAGGAACAATTAAAAAATTGAGGAATGGAAATATAAAAGAATTTCAATTAACAATTTTGCCATTTCATATTATTTTTAATATTTTCAAATTTTCATATTTAGTTATGTATTTTAAAAGTTACTTTATTGAATATAAGCTCTTAGTTTTTATAGAATTAATTGATATAATCAAATTCAGCAATAAAAAAAGTATATAATGAAAAAATTGTAATAAATTAGGAATTAGCCTTTTAACTTTTCGACCACGGTTGAAAGCCATCCCTAAGCTGAGGGGTGGCACCGGGTGATGCGGTGCTCCGAAACTCCGCGGTCCTTTTCGTCTTCCAAACACCCTACCATCTTATGCCTGCATCAACACAGTCTTAGCTTTCACCCTAGTGCTCTCACACAAACACACAAACACACTCACAGAAGCAAGCATCGAGCAAAGATAGAGTGAAGCTTCTACCTTGAGCGCTAAGCGCACCAACGAGGAATGGTCTTTCCAACCCAGTGTTCATCTGGGAAGACGTACCAAAATAGATTTTCTTCCGCTGAAGAAGAGACTTTTTTTCACAAGGAAAAAAAATTGAGGCAAAGAAACGAAAAGAAGACGTAATAACGTATTTGTTCCGCCTGACAGGAGGAGGCCACATTTCGCATTGTCGAATTCTCCGACCACGAAAAAGGGGAATTTCAGTGATTGCGTATAAATTTCATAGTAGTATGTAGTTGAAAATTTTCTTCATTGACAAATTTTTTCTGAATATTATTCTAGAGAAAAATTCTTTCTTTCAAAATATCACTATATTTGTGCGTGGTTTACAAAAATTACCTCTACTAGAGAAATTATCCCTTATTTATTCAAATTAGGGGTTGTTCGTATGCCACGTGGACATTTTATTTTTGTAAGAAATTAGTATTTTTGGTAGAATATGAAAATTTTGGACTGTAAAGAAGTTTTTTTATTTTATGATATTAAATAAATTGATATTTAATAAAAAAAATATTTACGATATTTCAAAATATCTTAGTTTTATACTACAAGCCTTGGATCGACTTTAAGGCGCAAAAGAAGTATCTGAAGTCGATTAAAAATAAAGAAGAGTCGAAAAAGACATCTTTTTAATTCAGTGTTGTCACGAAAATTTTATTTTATATTTTCCTGACTTTTCACAGATTTCTAAATTTAATTTATTCAAATCCTTAATACTTTTGTTAAAAATAAATATTTAAATACTTTTTTTTTCTATTAAAAGAATATAAATTTATAAAACCTTCTAAAATTTAATAATTTCTTAAAATTAAAACATAACCCTTCTAAAATTCAATTATTTTCAACAATTTTTAACTAAACTTCATCTCTAAATCAATTTTTTGAAAGTTCTGCGAAAATTCAATTATTTAAATAGAAAAATTCAATTTTTTATAATAATTGTAACTGTCCAACGTTTTTTTAAAAGTTAAAGGTATAATGTTTAAAAAAAATTATAATAAAGACATTCTTAAAATTAATCTTTTAAAAATATTTTTAAATTTATAATTTGGTAAAATTTTATAAAAATTATTTAATTATTGAAAAATTTAAAAAAAATAATCAATTTTTTCAAGAATTTTAATTAAAAATTTTGAATATTGTTTGTTTTTTCCAAAAGGTTAAAAATCATTCAAAAAAATTTTTATTTTATTACTTATTATATGTAATTTAAAATTTCGGAAATATGTAATTGAAAATATAATGCAATTGAATTTTAAAAAATTAGAATGAATTTTATTATTTTCAAAATTTAAAATTCTTCAAAAGTTGATTTTGAAAAATTGGGATAAAATACCTGCAAAAAAATGAATTATTTTCAGTTACATTTTACAAAATGTCAATTATTTTAGAATTTTTTAATTTTCCGTATATATTTTAAAAATTTGCTTGAAAGATTTGTCTGGAGCTATTTTTAACACTGTAAAAATCGAAATAAGTTGCATTTTATACTAAGAATGTGGTACTTTGTAGTAGGTAATATTTTTAATGAAAGACGGAAAAAGTAGAATTTTTTTATAATAGTCGAAAGAATAATATCCATAAGGCTCGCACAGAGGGGCAAAATGCATATAAAAAGCTGTCAAAAAATAAAAAAATGAAATATTTAATTCCAACTTTAAATTATTTTATATTTTAATAGACAATAAGTCAAAGAAGGTTGAAATATAATTTTTAGCCTTTTTGAATTTTAAAAAACTGATGTCGGATTCGTAATGTAAGCATTGACCACGAAACCCCCCGAGAAACGAGTTTAAAGGAAATCAGTTGAATTTTTGAAAAATTAGCCGCCATATTGAATCCGCCATTTTGAATTTTGAAAATCTGACGTCTATTTTGTAATCGTCGACTCCGAAAACATAAACTATTTTTAATTTTTTTTTTACTGTTCTTCAAAGTTCTACATAAAGAATTGTTTATTTTTTTATACAAAAATTTGCTATGTTAAATAGCAATATAATATGATAATATGATATAATGAATCATAATATTTTAAAGTTTTATTACAAATTGTAGGTAATAAATTTTACACGTAAAATTAAAAAAATTCAGAATTACAAAACTGGGGTGCGTTCACGTAATTTCCAGTTTTAATTAAAAAATTTTCAATTTTACCCAAAATATTTTTATTTTAACCAAAAACATTTACTTTTGCTGTCAATTAAAAAATTTTCCCTTCCAATTTCATCCAAAATAATTTCACTATCTATGAAAAAATGTCAACTTAAACTTTTACCCAAAGAATTTACACTTCTAAAAAATTCTAAATTTCAATTTTGCCACCAACATTTTCAATTTCAACTAAAATATTTTGACTTTCAATTTTACCAAAAATATTTCCACTTATGCTTAAAAAATGTTCACTTTGAATTTCATTCAAAGTATTTTCACTTTCTCTCAAAGTATTTTAACTTTTACTCTCTATGAAAAAAATTTCCACTTAAAATTATTTCATACAAAATATTTTCATTGAAAGTTTAATCCTTTTTGGAGAAATTGAACGTGATCATTTTTTGAGTGGAGGTGAAAATTTTGTGAGTTAAAGTAAAAATTTTTTTCTTTAAAAGTGAAAAAATTTTAGGTGTAATTTAAAGTGAAAATTTTGTTAGTGAAATTGAAAGTAAACATTTTTTTGTGAAATTGAGAGTGAACATTTTTTAGGTGAAAGTGAAAATTTTTGGAGGAAATTGAAATAAAAAATTTTTTGCGTGAAAGTGAAAATTTATTAAGTGAAAGTGAAAGTTTTGTTAACGCAACCCTGTTATATGAAAATGACTTAATATTTTTCATATTAATATTTTCATACTTTTACATCTTATAATAAAGAAATACAGGTTACGAGTAACAAAATTAATTAACCCCTTCGTAGTCTAGATAAAAATCGCTTGTGGGCCTAAAATGGTCCGCAAAAAAGTTTAAAAAATGTGATTTTATCATATACAAGGTTTTCGGTGTCGCTAAATTCGAATTTAAGGTCAGTTTTTCAAAATTCATAATGGCGGATCCAATATGGCGGACAATTTTAAAATTGATGCATTTCGACTAAAATTCATTTCTCGGGGGTTTTCGGGGTCGCTGATTAAGAAAATGATGTCAGATTTTCAAAACTCAAAATGGCGACTAAATTTTTTAAAAGTTGATGGATTTGTCTAAAAATATTTACTCGGAAGCTTTTAATCTTATGAAATTCGAATTTAATGTGAAATTGTAAATGGTAAAATTTGTTTTTTTATTTGTTCAATTACTAAACTGTACAATAAACTTCTGATTAGTTATATATTTTACAAACCATTTTGCATTTTTAAAGTCTGACATCAGATTTTAATTAATTTTTAAAATTTGTTAAATTAAATTTTAAATTAAACTTTAAATTTTATTCGTCATATTGACATCAATGTTTTATTGTTTTATTTTGACATCAAATTTGAATTTAGTGATCCCACAAAGCCCAGAGTAAACATTTTAGACAAATCCGACAACATGAAAAAAATTTTGTCGAAAACCCCCGAGTAACAAGTTTCAAGCAAATCTGATAATTTTAAAAATTTTCATTGTCGACATTTTGGGTCCGCTATTTTGAATCTTTTAAATCTGATTTCAACTTCGGATTCAGCGACCCCAAAAACTTGTTTATATCAATCGAATTATTTTTAGTATTTTTATTTTGAGATGGCCATATATATTTTTTTGGCTTTTTCTGGCCATATATGGGCCATAGACTGTCAAGAGGTTAATTTAAGAAGCAAATAAATATTACCCTGCGTACTACACTTAAAATTTTTGGATAACATTTTTTGAAAAAAATATAATTCACGGTATAATATTTAACTGCAACTACAATTATATTTTACAGAGAGTTACAACACAAACTATGGATTGACTTTATTGTGTTTAAAACAGCGAATTTAACAGTGGACTTTTGACCAATTCTGCTCGCCTCCTGGCAATCGTGGATTTTTGGCAAACCCCCCTACCCACAAAAACTGTCGTCGTAGTATATGAACAACCCCTTAAAAGAATGAATATTACCTATTAAACAAGAAGACGCGACGCGGGAGTTGTACAATTTATTAAATGCAATTACAATAAATCGAGGGTTGGAAAATCATCAAGAAATGGATGACGCCTACTCTTCCGTTCTCGAGGGTTGAAATAAAATTCGATTCGGTGTGACAGCACCTTCATGCTAGGTGAGTGAGCTCCCTTTTCTCTAGCAGCGAGAAGGGTTCCGTTAATCTAGGGTCCGAACACGAGAAACGAGAGAGAGAGAGAGAGAGTAGAAAAGTTGCGGCAAAAGGGGTGATAGGAAGAAGGAGAGGGGGAGTGGGAGAGAAAGAAAAAGGGGTCGTTGTCGACGTGAAGGGGATGAGGAACGAAAGGAGGGTGCTTGCTCTGAGAGGATAAGAGAAAGAGAGGGATGATGAGAGGCGAAGGGAGTTCGGGACTGGGGTCTCTTGATAAAGGTGGGGTTGCTGGACCCGTTGATGAAGGTTCAAGCTAGAGGGTTACTATACGCTCTCTCTTCTACTCTGATGGCTCGGAGGGTTTCGGATGAAGGGTGGTAGTAGTTGCTGAGAGTGGAGGAGGGTGGTCCAGTGTGCGGTCCAAGGAGCACTGATTCATCCCCCAAGTTATGCCCCTGACGGTCCACGAAGATATACAATGACGAAGTACTTTCGCCACACCTACCTATATAACCAACCACAAAGAAAACTCAAGAGAATGAAGAAAGAAAAAGAAAGAAAGAAAGAAAAAAATCTCCCAAAGTTACAGCGACTTTCCGTCGGAATCAGGAACGATACACAATGCATCAAAAAATAGACCTTAGATAATAATTAGAGGGACGATTCCGAAAATCAATATTCCTCAATATTTTCCAATATTATACAAAAACATAAAAGCTACAAGAAATTCAATTCTCACGCAGTGGGAAACCACACATAAATGGATAAATGTTTACGAGTGTACAAATATATATGGATCCATGGAATACAGGAAAAAATTGTAAGAAACATTTAAAAAACTCCATATCCTTAAATACTTACTTGGAAGTCAGTAGTTTTAGAAAAAAATCATTGGGGTAG
Organism: Leptopilina heterotoma; assembly: GCF_015476425.1. Lineage (NCBI taxonomy): Eukaryota > Metazoa > Arthropoda > Insecta > Hymenoptera > Figitidae > Leptopilina > Leptopilina heterotoma. The sequence goes on along the minus strand of NW_025110945.1, from coordinate 279,179 downwards.
ATGTACCACTTTTGGCCACTAGTCCAGTTTTGGTCATTTTTATAAAATTTTTATTTAATTATTTATTATAATTATTATTTCTCATTATAATAATATAGTACTACAGGATTTTAAGTATTTCCTTAAGTAAAATACTTAAATAAACTTAAATATAAATAATTACAATAAATATTAACTAGTATATTTGTAAAAATGTTTAAATGTTTTATAATCTTCATCTTTATTTTAATCTTCATCTTTATGAGATCCGCCATTTTGAATTTTGAAAATCTGACATCAGATTCGTAATCAGCGACCCCAAAAACCCCTGAGTAACGAGTTTCAGGTAAATTGAATATATTTTTAAAAATGTTGTCCGACATATTGGATCCGCCATTTTGAATTTTTAAAATCTGACATCAGATTCGTAATCAGCGACCCCAAAAACCCCTGAGTAACGAGTTTCAGGTAAATTGAATATATTTTTAAAAATGTTGTCCGACATATTGGATCCGCCATTTTGAATTTTTAAAATCTGACATCAGATTCGTAATCAGCGACCCCAAAAACCCCTGAGTAACGAGTTTCAGGTAAATTGAATATATTTTTAAAAATGTTGTCCGACATATTGGATCCGCCATTTTGAATTTTAAAAATCTGACATCAGATTCGTAATCAGCGACCCAAAAAAAAACTACTGAGTAACGAGTTTCAGGCAAATTGAATCTATTTTTAAAAAAGTTGTCCGCCATTTTGAATTTTTAGAAACTGACATCGGATTTGTAATATCAGTGACCCCGAAAACCCCTAGATATCAAGTTTCATTAAAAATTAATATTTTTTAAAAGATATCTTGTCACTTTTCATTTAATGGTTGTTTTCACCCCCAAACGACTTGATCTAGCAAAACGGCAAAAAGTCAGTCACTAATTCAAATTAGTAAACATTTTTACTAATTCAAATTTAGAGAGTGGGTTTATGATTTCGATGATAACAAATTTGCAGTTAGATTAAAAAAATTATTAAAAAAAATGAAGCAGCTAACTAAATTCTTTCAAGTGCTTCTAATCTTAATTGTTTTTTTGAAAGTTAACATTTTTTTCAATACAATTTTAAGTTTAAAAAAAATGAAAAAACTATTTACACTACTGTATTATTTTTCAATTTATAATTTTTTAAATCGGACTAAAAAATTGTAAACCGTGAACAAAAAAACCGCTGAGTAACATATTGAAGAGGAAGGGGGAAATGTTAATTCAGTGAAAAAATTGCACATTTTTAAGAATTTTTTTTTGCGATGCAGAGAGAGTTAATTTTATTTTATCAATTTTCATATAATACTGCAACATTTGAACAATATTTTTCCATATTTTCGTGCCAAAATATTGAGAGTTGAGCAAGTGAATATAAACCTATAAAAATATGCCAAAAAATCAAATTTCAAAAATTTTGATTAAAGAAAAGTTTTTAAACAAACAATTTGAGAATATGATATTTTCCATAATATTTGTTTTTAAAAATACCAAAAATGTTGTAATTTTCAATAGAAATAAGGTTCAAAAATAGGTCAATGAATTCAATTTTTAAAACTCTATAAATTAGCTATATGTAAGACTTTAAAAGTCACTTCCGCAATGTTTTATCAAAATTTTCAAAAATGAGACTTTTTTCCCAATTTTTGATTTTTAAAATACTAATTAGTTCATAACTTTTTGTCGAATCAGGTTAAAAAATAGGTCAGTCGAATCATTTTTTAAGGCTCTTCAAATCGATTAAGCGACTTTTAAAGTTCCTCATACGTTTTTTAAGAAAATTTTCAAAAAAGTCTTATTTTTCAAAATGTTTGATTTTTAAAAAATATAATATTTTAGGCTATCATGGACAAAAAATTTTCAAAAAGGTGTCAAAGGAAGTGTCTAAAAAAACTCTAAAATCGAAGACAAACATTTATAGTAGGTGACCTAACATTTTTTTAAAGTTACGGATGAAAAACGTTTTTTTCTGATTTTAAAAATTTTTTTTAAAATACTTAATCTTTCTTAATCTTGCTCAAAGTACTCTCATTTTACCAATGTCTAATCGAGACTGAAAATTTCACAACTCAATTCAACAATTATTTAAAAACATTTAATCAATAGATTATGTAAAATGAATTATTACATTTAATGAATTTTATAAACACGAATTATTCACATTTTTGAAAATTAAAAACAGCTTTTTCATAACGAAAACAAGTTTTTTAAATGCAGATCCAAAATGGCACAAAAGTCAGTGCAAAATAATTAATAAGGAGCAAATATGTATTATCTGTTCTCATAATTGATTAAAATCATCTGAAAATGACTGCTCAGGGGTTTTCAGGGTTGCTGATTACGAATATGAAGTCCAATTTGCAAAATTCAAAATGGTGGGTCCAATATGGTGGATAAAAATATTTGAAAATCAATAAAATTGCCTGAAATTACACACTCGGGGATTTTTGGTGTCGATGATTACAAATATATATGACGTCTAATTTTCAAAATTCAAAATGACAGATTCAATGTAACGTACAAAATATTAAAAATTGATAAAATTGCATAAAACTACTTTTTTAAATAAAATGAGTTACTAAAATCTAAATTTCTACTACCTGATGAAGTTGGAGCAAATTTTTATTAAGAACTTCTTTTCTAAATGAATTTATTTATATATATTATTATTTATCTGCTATTTGTCCATTTGAATATAATTAACTCGAGGATGTAAAAGCTTATTTTAATAATAAACCTAGATTTCATTTCAAAGTGATTTTCGAATTCGTTGTAGAAATAAATAACAGAGTCAAAAATAAAATTACACAAACACATCGTTACGCGATAATAAATTTTGAAAAAAAGAACAAATTCAAAATGAGTTGAGTTGCTTATTTTTGATGCAAAAACACATATCATACGCTTTATGTCGAAAATCGTTCTGATAAAAACAAAATCCAATGATATTGGAAAGATCTTGTAATTAATTAAAAATAAGTGAAGTCCGAACAATTTTTGGAAATTATTTGGACGTAGTGAAAAACTTGGCGTTTAATCGAAAAAGCGAACATTCGATTAAAAATGTATTTTTCGAACGACCACCAGGCGAAAACAGATTTCAAATGAAAATTCGAAAATTCCGCGGCAACGCTCCAATCGGAAACGTAATCCCCCTCTGTTCAATGCCATTCCAATCAGTCTAGTGGTTCTACTGAAATTCTCTCTACGCACATCCATTGTACCAATGCAAATATACATTTCAATATATCTATATTTACTCACACATACATTGACAATTGAGGTTCGACATGACGCGTATGATACGTGTTTTTGCTTCAAAAACAAGCAACTCAACTCATGTCGAATTCGTTTTTTTTTCATTTAATTTTATTAAAAGCAATTATAAATCAATTTTTTTAAAAACTTCACTCTTTACTCGTTATTTACGTTATTTTTGTACAAAAATCAACAAAAATTTTTTTAAACTTTTTGGTGCATATTGGTAACAATAGTAGTACTAAACAGTACTTTTATTTTGCTTTTATATTATATTATTATATTATTATTATTATTATTATTTTATATATCATTTGCCAAAACACTTCTTATGAAATCACTCTATAAAGATTGTAAGATCTTATCGACCGCAGTGGTAAGAAATATTTTTCTTATACTTTCGGCTTTTGCACTGCTATAATCTCTTTCGGTTTTTCTTAAATTTTTTGCCTTTCTAGCCATTATGATAGATGTTCTGAATTCTTCTACTACTTTACGAAGAGGCCAGCATTTAAGAGCAATTGTGAGAATACTTAGAGTGATGTGGATCATTAATTGGTAAGCTTATGAACTTTTCTTTAAATTCATTTAACTGTTCCTCTAATTATTCCTCCTCTCTGGAGAGATAAACTTTTTCAATGGTCATGAATCTGTTTCACCATCTGATTCTGTATTAGCTTCCCAAACAGAGACGCTGAATCTGCAATATTTGTGATCGTAATAACTGACAAAAATTTTATTTGATTCAAATAATACTGACTACTTGTCTATTAACAAATAAATATTTAGGTACTTAATTCAAATTATTTTTATTTAATATTCTAGTAAATCATATTTGAACTAATAATTTCAATATTTGAAGCAAATACAAATTAATTGAATAAAAAATTTTTTAAAGTAAAGCGAATTTAAAATCATTTAAACAATTATTTTGAATAGTGTCAAAATAATTTTCTTCTAAACAATTACGAAAAAATTTGAAAATTTTTACCTCTAATTTGTGATTTTGAGCAGTTTTTTTTAGAGAATCTGCATAATTTGATCCATTTTCACATTTTTTTACTTCAGAATTTCGATTCATCGGGAAAAAATACATTGCTGGCTTTGCACTTAATAATTAATTTTAAAAACGTAGTTTTAAGACTAAAAAAAGTAGCTATTGAAAAATTAAATTTGACGGATAAAATTCGGTTTTGACGATTCATAAAAATAACAAAAATTCCTCAACGTTTTCTGATATCCACAAAAAATATTCACTTTTTTCATATATCCTGGCAATAACTTTAATTCTAAATTTTTATGAAATTTAATTATTTCCAAAAAATTAGTTAGAATTCTTCAAAAATTCGGTTATATTTAAAAATAATTGTTAAAAGTAAAAAAATAATTATATTTTTAAATAACAAAATTTATTTACAATTTAAAACTTATGTTATAACACATTTAATATTCAATTATAATCTAACATTTTAACTAAAATTAATTTTTTAGGTAATCAATTCTTATTAGAAGTTTCTACAAGAGTTCAATTATTTAAATACAAAAATAAATAATTGATAGACACCTTTATTTTTTCATGAGGCTGTGGGCTTTGAATATAATTTATAATCAAAGAACACAAAATCCTCGAATGGTCAGTTCCAAGTGAATCTGAATTATTTCTACATTTCTTTTCAACCATGTTTTATCCGCCATTTGTAATTTTGATAATTTGATTCCATGGGGTCCAATAAGTAATTTCATTTTCAATTTCACATTCATTCTCACTTTCATTTTCACTTTTACTTTGACACATTTCTATTTTCACTTTCAATTTGACAGATTTCTATTTTCACTTTCACTTTGACATATATTTATTTAAATTTTATTTTCTCTTTCACTCTCAGTATGTCAGTTTTTCATTTTCAGCTTTACAGACTTTTATCATTTTTCTTATTTTCACTTTCACTTTGCCAGATTTATATTTTCACTTTCATTTTCACTTTGACAGTTTTTTATTCTCACTTTAATTTTTATTTGTTAATTTAATACTTTAATTGTTACTTTTACTCTCACTTTGACAGATTTCCATTTTCATTCTTATTTTCATTATCACTTTCACAGATTTTTATTATCTTTTATTATAACATTCAGTTTCACTTTAACAGATTTTTATTTTCACTTTCATTATTGCTTTCAGTTTGAGTTTATTATTTTCACTTCTACTTTCACTTTGACAGACCTTTATTTTTATTTTCATTTTCACCTTTACTTTGACAGAATTTCATTTTTACTTGAATGAATTTTTATTTCACTTTCGCTTTCATTTTTACTTTGACATATATATTTTTTATTACATTTACTTTCACTGTGATAAATCTTCACTTTCAATTCAATTTTATATTTATCTTCAAAAAGAGAATGAGTCCAAAGAAAATCATAAAGGTAAAAATGAAAATTCCTCAAAGTGTAATCAAAATTAATAAAAGAAATTTACTAGTCATAGTAAAAATGAAAGTAAGAATGAAAGTGAAAGATAAAATAAAATTACGTTATCTACGCTACCTCCTGTGCCAATTACATAATTTCATTTTTACTTCACTTTCATTTTCACTTTAACAGTTTCATACTTTTACTTTCTATCAAAGTGAAAGTGAAAATAAAAATATGTCTACAGTACCGTCCGAAATTGTCAGTCCACCCATTTTCAAAGGAATGACAAAAATTTTTTAACATAAAATTCATAAAAAGTAAAAATTTTTTTGGTTTTTATTTTGAAAGACGATAAAATTTTAAAAAGAATAAGACCTTACAGAAGTCATTTGGCCAAAATTTGTAGAAGATATTCTTAAAAATCGTCATTTTCAATGTTTTACAAAAATTTGAATAACTTCTAAAATAATGAACGCTTTTTAATAATCTTAGGCTTATTTTAAAGACCATTTTCTACAGAATAAGAATTACTTATAGGCATTAACCTGTAATTTTTAACTTGGAGTAAGCATGACGTCAAAGTTGGACAAAAAAATTCAAAAAATTTGAAATAATATTATTAAAAGAAAAATAATTTTTGAAACTCAAACATATATTTTTATTAAATTTTCTTGAAAAATCTACACCATATCATGTTTTATATATGTTCTAGAATAGTTTTTAGTACAAAAAATTGATTTCAAATTTTTCCAATTTTTTTGTCTAATTTTGACGTCATGCTTATTCCAAGTTAAAAATGACAGGTTAATGCCTATAAGTAATTCTTATTCCGTAGAAAAAGACCTTTAAAATAAGCCTAAGATTATTAAAAAGCGTTCATTATTTTAGAAGTTATTTAAATTTTTGTAAAACATTGAAAATGACGATTTTTAGGAATATCTTCTACAAATTTTGGCCAAATGACTTCTGTAAGGTCTTATTCTTTTCAAAATTTTATCGTCTTTCAAAATATAAACCAAAAAAAATTTTAGTTTTCATGAATTTTATGTTAAAAAATTTTTGTCATTCCTTTAAAAATGGGTGGACTGACAATTGCGGACGGTACTGTAAGTCATAGTGAAAATAAAAGGAAGAAAATCTATCAAACTGAAAGTAAAAATAAAATAAAAATCTGTCAATGTGAAAGCGAAAATGAAATAGAAAATAAAAGCGAAAATAAAAATTTGTCAAAGTGAAAATGAAAGTGAAAGTAGAAGTCTGTCAAAGTGAGAGTAAAAATCTGTTTATTAAATGTGAAAGTGAAAATAAGAGAGATAATAAAGTCTGTAAAAGTGAACTATGTACAAAATTTGAAAAAAATTTTTGTAAAAATCCCAGTTATCTTTATTATAAATAAAAAAATTCTTCTCCAAAGTTCAATTATTTTCCTAAATGTCAAAATAATTCTTGTCCTAATATTAATTATTTTCAAAAATAAAATGCATTTTTCTAATTTCAATGATTTTCAATATCTACTATTTTAATAAAATTTCTCAAAATGAATTAAATTATTTAAACAAATTTTTAATAAAATTGTATGCAAACATTTAATTATTTTCATAAATAATATAAATTTCTCAGGAATTCAATTATTATTTTTATAAATAATAAATTTTTTTAAAGGAATTCAATTATTTTCATAAAAAATAATTTAAAATTCTAGAAAATAATAATTGAATTAAAATGATGAAAATAATTTTGATGAAGTTAAGAATTTTATTAAATTTTTTAAAAATCCTAATTAAATTCTTTTGAAGAATTTCTTTGAATTTTTTTTTAAACTAATAGAGTTTCTTTAATAATTTTAATTGAAAATTTTGAAAGCATTTGAATTTTATGAAGAAGAAGTTTATTAAAAGTAAATTGAAAATAATTGAATTCTTGCTGAGAATTTAACTATTTATAAAAATTGTTTCGAAGAATTTATTAAAATTTTTGGACATAATTGAAATTTATGGAAATATTTAAAAATATTTGAATTCATCCGAGGAATTCAATTAAAATTGTTTTGAAAATCATTGGATTTTTGTAAGGATTTTACTATTGAAAAAAATAATTGAATTGTTTAGAAGGATTTTACTGTTTATAAAAATAATTAAAATGTTTCGCGAGAATTTAAAAAAAATTTTAAGAAATAATTAAATTTTTATGAAGAATTTTATAGAAATATTTGAAAATAATGAAATTTTTTCGAAAAATTCAATTTTAAAGTTGTTTTGAAATTAATGGAATTTCTTTAAAGAATTTTATTAAAATTATGTAATATTCAAAATAATTGAATTCATCACAAGAATTTTATTATTTTTTTGAAAATAATTGAATTCTTTCAATTTTTTTGATGAATATATTTAAAAATTGCATTGAAAGTAATTTAATTTTTATATATAGAATTTTTTTAAAATATTTTGAGAATAATTGAATTATTTTTAGAGAATTTTAAATTCTTGTTGAAATTGCATTTTATGGAAATTTTTGAAAATAATTAAATTCTTTCATGTAATTTTATTTAAATTTGATTAAAAATAATTTAATTCTTTTGAAGAATTTTACTATTTATAAAAATAATTGAATTTTTTCGAAAGATTTATTAAAATTTTAGAAAATATGAACAGTAATAATTAATTTTGTACTTTAAATTTTGATTATGAAATTATTTAAAAAATTTATATTTGAAAATTAAAAATATTTGTAATTTGCATAACAATAATAATAACAATAATAAATTGAATATCACGTTCAGCGCGTAAAATTTTCTAGTAATAATATAATATACAATCTATCTAAAGATAACAAAAACAAAAGTATAAATAAAAGACAACTTCAGAGCGTGAGGGACAGAGAAAGTGAATGAAAGAATGAAAGAACATTCAAATTAATATAGTTAATGATAATTTTGTTAATACAGTAAAATTTGTAGCTCCAAACGAAAATTTTTTTCCATACGGCTGAACCAAGCTCGAATATATACGAAATTCCCAATTAACTCATCAAGTAGAGTAGAATTGTACTCTACTTGATGAGTTAATTGATAACCTAGAATAGTATCATGAGTATTGATTTTAATCTTCAAGTACTTTGAGTACTGCCTTTATTGCTCCAATAGTATCACGGAAAATTAAACAATTCATCCGGCACATTAAATATCGATCATTTAGAATTTTTTTTTAAAAACTTGTTGCAATTTCATAATCAGCAGTACACGAATAAGTTTATCCCCTTATTCGACTGTCCGTTCGAGCGTTTTCTTCATCCATTACGTAATCCCCACCTCTCACGCCACCACAGTGACTGTGAGGGGAAGAAAACACTGATCCCATGGCTTCTGCTTAAATCATAATGTTTCAATGGCACTGCAGAGGCAGGATGTAGGAATATGCGTTCAATATTGTGCACTTGAGTGGATACGCTATCAAAATGGATCCATTGTAGCTATAGGATTTGTGTGTGTGTGTGTGTATGTAGTGGGAGGATAAACCACCAACATGAGGTCTATCGTCTATGAGGCATATAAATGCCTCATAGACATGAGATGGTTGGAGAAGAGGGTTTTCCAAGCCGTGTGTGTCCTACAGGCTGATTGTAAACGCAGGATTGGGCTTCGGGTTGAACACGGTACGCGCTGATAATCACAGGTAGCGACGATGCATCGCATCGCCATGAAATTGGGACGCTCTCTGTTAGGGCACTATAAAGGGACTTCGGGGGATGATGGTTCGCCGGTTTGTATCGGGTACCATGCGAGAAATAGTTTCATCGCCGATAGTGCTATGTGACGAGAATAGGTGCGCGCATTCATGTGTACGTGTCTCCTCGAGTCCGCTTTTACTTCCGTGTGCGTGGCGATGAACGTAAAACTCTTTATTGCTTTTTATTGCTCGCGAACCACCTGTACTTTTATTATTTTTTATTTTACGTTTCTTGTCAATCATTTTTTAACGCTCTTATCATCCAATAACGCCAAAGTTGGTTTCACTATCACAATAGGGACGCGATGAAAGTCAATTCATTTTCTTAGATGCTGACAAATTTTATTTTTATTTTCCAACTATTTCCAAACATGTGAATAATAATTAGATGGGAGATAAAACGTAATGTACTCACAGTAAATCGTAAGATGTTAAAATAACACCAGAATGGATCCCTCTACCCGTAGTGTAGAAATTTAACCATAACCCAAATAGGGGCCAGATCTTTTGATCATTATGTTGGCCATAACATGGCATCGAACACCAAGTCAATGATTTATCAAAATTCGACGAATTTAGTTTCACCAGGAACAATAGTTAGTTAGTAACTAACTTACTAACTAATGAGCTAACTAACTAAATTTCGAGCTAACTTTCTAACTTACTAAGTTGCTTGCAAACTTTCTAACTAACATATTAACTTGCTACACAAAAAAATGTAAGGTGCACATGCTGTACCTTTCGCAAAATTTGTCCAATAATTAACTTCACCTCATATAAAAACAAGAAGAAATAAAAAATTTTCGTTAAAAAATATTAAAAACTATAAGAGAAGATCGATTTTTAATATTCAAATCTTTAAATTTTGCCGAAATTTCGAAAGCCTTAAATCTTTAATTTTTTTCAAAATTGTGCGTATATTTACGTAATTTGATGCTATTATTCAAAAAACATTGTTAAAATTGACATTTACCTCATTTTCGTGGTAAAAATCTTAAAAATCATAGTCCGAAGCTTTTATGGTATACTTTATATATACCGAAATAAATGCAAAAAGCCATGATTTTTATAGTTTTTAGCATGAAAATGAGCTAATCGTCAATTTCAACGATGTTTTTTCGACTTAGAGCATCAAATTATAAAAAATAAAGGTTCAGGACTTTCGAAATTTCGGCAAAATTTAAAGATTTGAATATTAAAAATCGATCTTCTCTTACAGTTTTTAATATTTTTTAACGACAATTTTTTTCCATGCATATTTTACCATTCTAAACAACTTCTCACATGGATTTGCAATAATATGCAATAGGTCAAAAGAAAAAAATTCTAACCTCTTCAAAAATTAAAATTAAATATTTTTGACCATCTTATTTTATGTTTTCAGGTGAAAAATGCTCCTCTTAAAGTTGTGTAAACAGAATTAGAAAAATTATAATTACTATTAAGATGCTAAAAAAGAATTAGTAAAATGCGTTACTTAAAAAAATGTTTAAACTTAAAATAAAGTTTTGAATTTAGCTATATGTATTGATTTTTAAAAATTATTTTTCAGTTGTAAAAGTACCTTTAAAATTATCATCATTTTCTTCTTTTAACTTTCGTGACTTACATTTTTGAAAGAAAGAATCTGATTAATTTAAAATTTTAAACATATTATAGTTTGTTGGTAATTTTTAGGGGTACTAATCAGTTTAATTATAATATAAAATATTAAGCATGAATTTAAAGCAGTTGTTATATGGTGCTGGGATAGCAAAGAAAAAGTGAAAAAATTGTTAAATCACTATTTTAAATATGTTATATAGTAAATGCCCTGAATTAAATGCGTTTTTCTCAAAACTACATTTTTCAAAATTGCGTACACTCTAACTCGTTCAATTTTTGACGGATTCATTTGAAATTTTAACTGTAACTTCTCAGATAAATTATCTAGCGAAGTACACACGCTTTTTAGGATTCATAAATAATTAAGATTGTTATTAACAATTTAAAGTCGATTTTTAGTTAAAAAATGAAAGAAAATTTTTTAAACTGATCCCAATTTGTGAATTTTTTATAAAAATAAATAATCGTGGGTACTTTCCTAGCAAAAGTAATGTAGATTAACGACAAATTTTGTTATAAATAAAATTTTTTTTCTGTATCTCAAAACGTGTATAATAAAGCCTCAAAATTTTATTTTGATCCATAGAATGGTTTCTAAGAAATAAATTCCTAAAAAAACGTTCATTTTTCAGTGCGCCTGGGTAGTATAACTCCTTAACTAACATACTTACTAAGTGACTAACTGACTGACTAACTTATTAAATTACTAACTTAGTAAGTTGATAAGTTAGTTAGCAACTTAGTTAAGTAAGTAAGTTAGTTAGTAAGTTAATTAGTAATTAAGTTAGTAAGTTAATTAGTTAGAAAGTTAGTAAACAACTTAGTTAGTTAGTTAAAAAGTTAGTAAGTTAGTTAGTAAAATAGTTAGTAAATTAGTTAGTAAGTTAGTCAGTAAGTTAGTTAGTAAATTAGTTAGTAAGTTAATTAGTAATTAAGTTTGTATTTGTAAGTTAATTAGTTAGTAACTGTAATATAAAAACTGTACTAAACCTCTTTTTCAGTGAAATAAAAACCTTTTACAAATATTTTCAAATAATGCAGAAATTCCCAATGGGAAATGCCAGTGTAGTGCCGATGTTCACCACTGGCTTAGTACTCAGACGATTGTTCGGCGTAGTCTAGCCGAGCCTCGACAATTAGTGCTGGCGCAGTACAGAATTTTTGTTTCGCCAAAGCTTGGACAAGCCACGGCGGCAAGTGCTGGCTGAGTATAGAAAAATTGTTCACAACGCTCTTTGCCAACACTGCTTTTTTGACATAAACTTGAAAAAAATTATAAAAAAAGTTTATAAATGTTTATAAATATAAATTTATTGAAAAAAATTAATATTTTACTTTTCAGTTGTTCATTTTTTATTCTTATTGAATTTAATAATAACAATTTAACACAATTGTCTAATTTTGTAAATAATAAATTATTTAAACAAATTAAAATTATAAACAAAATTTAAACTTTAATCTCAATAATAATTTGGTTCCTATTAAAATACTATTATACTTCTTACTATGAATAAAAAATTATTAAAAAATTACCACGTAATTTAAGAATTACGTAAAATGTTAAACGCAATAAGTAAAGTAATTTAATTTAATTATTAACAATTTAGTTTAATTTATTTTATTTCAATTTATTATTTCTAACGTATCCCAATTTTTTTCTCATCTTTGACTCAATAATTGTATGTCTGAATGATACTGAGATGTTAATACTTTACTGTACACATGTGTCGTTAGCATAGTGGTTAGAGCGTTAGTCTGTTAGTCCGTAGGTCGTAGGTTCGATTCCCCTCGTCAGCAATTTTGTTTATTTTCATAGGTTTGCGTTATTTCTAGATTCCAATCGTTAGGTACTAAAATATGAAAATCTAATGCACACTTACTGTAATTGTTTATTATTTAATTTTTAAATGTTATAAACAATTTTTGTCTACTTCATTTACTATATCCATTGTTAGTCTCCATCTTTAATACAATTTCTTTAAGAAGAGAAATATTTTATGAATAATAACTATTTATTAATATTATTTACCATTTTGTTGTTAAATTATTTATAATTATTAATTTACGACTAATTAATAACAATACGGCATTTATTGCGGCAATATTCTCAGCCAGCACTGGTCCAGTGCTGCGCCAGCACTGTCTGGCAGCACTGACAGACAGTACTTCGGCAGCGCCAGACGGCGTTATCATCCCAGTGCCATGCCAGTGCTGGCTCTCAGCCTTGCCGCCAGTGCTGCCAGTGCTGGCGCAGTACTACGCCAGTTGTAAATTTCCCATTGGGTTATTAATAATAAATGTTCATTGATTCCAATTATGATAAATCATCGATTATTAATTCTTTTTTAGGGTTTCATGTTCAGAGATAGAATCAACTTTTAGAAAATTATGTCTGGAAATGTATGTTTTCATTCAGAAAAAATAAATATTGTTATGGGCAATAGCTAAAATTAATTTATAGGGACTTATTCAGTTTTTAAAAGAAATTTTTTTTTTCAAAGCCAGATTCCAAAAAATTGATTCTAGTTTTTGCCCATACTTTTTTAAACTGCTCCCGTACTTTGAAAAATTTTAAAAATTTTAAAACAGATGCACAATTTTTCAAAAAATGATTCTAGCCTTTGACAATACTTTGCCAGACTCTTCCAACACTTTGATAATTTCTAAAAATTTGAAAAAGAACTGAATAATTTTCCAAAAATTGACTCCAGTCTTTGCCCATACTTTGTCTGACTTCTGCCATACTTTGGAAAATAGAGAAAATTATAAAAAGAGACCAAAAATGGATTTTAGCTGTGTGCACCAGTATGGGATTCGTTTGTAGTCCATACTTTGCCAACTTTTGCCCATATTTCGATTTTATTTATGTTTCCACAATATTGTGCAATTCTAGGTCTTTAAACTTGAAAATCAAAAGTTTTTTCGTGAATTTTGTAAAATCACAAAGAACTATTTCAAACTATTTCACTTTGTAGCCCAAAAATCAAACAACCCTCTTATTCTAATTCTTTTCGAAGATGATAGTTAGTATAATCTCTAACGTCCCAGTTGATTATATTCAAATTGCAGTTACAGAATATAATAAAACGAATACATTCGGACAAGTGGTTGTTAATAAAAATTTGCTTTTTTCAAAGATGAAATTTATGTATAAATTAATAATCATTTGCCAGTATTACTATATAACCAGTTACATCTTAAAATGTGTTGCCCTCCCCGAAGCTATTACCAAAATGAATAGGGTCATCAGAAGCATAACAGTAGTAATTGATGAAAAAAAAAAATTAAATTTGACTGCTTATTGCTGCTACTGTAACTGAAGCCTATATTCAGAGACCATATATATTTATATATATATATATATACGGGTGCTACATATGTGCAAATACAAGTCCAGCCGGTGTACAAGGGGTGATAGGGTGGTGAGTGGTTAGAGAATGAGGGGTGCAGGCAATGGGGAAGATAGAGAGAGAGAGAGTGAGAGAGAGGGTTGTGTCGGTTCCAGAAGGGTTGATAGAGGTGTGGTTGCTTTAGAGGTGCGTTGAACCCAACGCAGGTAGGCTGACATGTTCCCATTGAAACCTGCTAAAATCCATGCAAAATCAGCACAGACGAACAGAAACGTGAAAGTCGATTTATTTTACAAAATCGATCAATTCTAACATCTACTGTCGTTTGAAAACTTATTCTTATCAAAATTTCTCCAAAAGGAAACACAATTTTTGTCAATATTAATAATTAGCAATTAATTTAGGTATAAAGGTTAGAATCAGTTTTTGACAACTTTTTCAGTCTCTTTTTCTAATTATCTTCCATTTTCCAAAATATGGACAGCGTAGGTCAAAGTATGGGCAAAGGCTAGAATCAATCTTTAGAAAGTTTTTTAAGTTTATTTTTCAGATTTTAAAATATGCAGGGCTCGAACCAGTGAAAGTATTTAAAAATATGGACTTTACGAACAAAAAATAAAAAATTAGGGACCATTTCCGGACCAAAAAAAATAACCAGTTATTATTTACAAAAATAATTGAATCCCTGTAAAAATTTTATTATTTATGAAAATAATTGAATTCCTGTGAAATTTTTATTATTTTAGGAAATTAATTAAAGGTTTGCGTAGAATTTTAATTAATTTTTTTTTAAATAATTGAATTCTTTTGGACAATTTCATTATAATAGTAAATATTGAACATCATTGATTGAGGAACATCTTTGCAAATAATTAAAATTTTGCCAAGAATTTTATTAAATTTTTTGAAAATAATTGAATTTTAGAGAAGAATTTAATTATTTCTAAAGATAATTGAAATTTCGACGAGAATTTAAAAAAAATTTTGAACATAATTGAATTTATTTTCAAAGTTAATAAAATTCTTCGAAGAAATTCAATTATTTTCAAAAAATCTTAAAAAAAATTGTTATCAACATTCCAATTATTTTCAGGAATTTTAATAAAATTCTTTGACAAAATTCAATTATTTTCATGAATTTTAATAAAATTCATTGTAATTTAATTATATTACTTCCTCATAGAGGAAGTATTGTAATAACAAAATTTTTCGAGTTCGATTTTTTGACATATCTTTATGTTATTTGATCTCAGGAGTTCAATTCTTCATACTTTAAATTAAAATTATGGAATTATAATTTTTTCCAAAAAACTTAATCGAAATTTTTAAAAATTATTTCAAGTTTTTATTTTAATGTATATTTAATTGAAGAATTTCTGAATAATCGAAATTTCGTAATATTAAATAATTGTAAATAAATTAATTTGAAAATTCTCAAAAGAATTTTATCAAAAATTATTAAAAATAATGAATTTAAAGAAGAATGTTTATTTAAAAATTGTATAAAATAATAATTGAATTGAAATAATGAAAATAATTTTGAAGAAGTTACAGTAACAATCTTCTCATAATATAAAATGATTTTATCACTCGACGCAATCTTTGAATATTATAAATTATTGAATTTTAAAAGGTTTGAATTAGAAATTTTGAAAATCTTACCTACCATGGATAAATAATAATGATTAAATATTTATTTAAAAATGAAGTTATTGGTGTTTTTGAATAATTTTACAATTATGGAAATTCGTAAATAAATGTAATAGAACATTCTTTTGAGCATCTAATAAATTTTAGAGTGAATCAGAATATTATTTAGGGTCAGGGAAAGAGTCAAAATTTTGTCTGGAAATCAGGGAAAAGTCAGGGAAAAACAAGATTAAATTTTTGTGTCAACCAAAAGGCTATAGGTAGATTCAGTTTTTTTCAGTATGGGAAGAGTCTGAAAAAATTGATTCTAGCCTTTGCCCATATACTTTGAAAAATAAAAAAAAGAAATTAAAAAATGTTATTGAAGTAAAAAGAGATCTAAACGATTTTTTATTTTATCATTTTTAGTTATTAATAAATATTATCCCTTAATGATATAATTAATATTATAGACATTTATGCTTCCTAGTATAATGTTATGCATTAATACATCTAATTAATTTTCTGCATTAATGCTACCAATTGATGAAATCAATTACTAACCTAATTATAATTAAATGTGAAGAATTACAATATTAATATAATTAGCATAAATTTAGACGAAGTAAATTGAAAAATTCGTCGAGTATATATAAATTATGATATGAACTTTAAATCCTCTGGAGACGTGGTGACGCATATTATTGAAAACACTCAAATGCCCTGCCACCCTTATATGTGCAGCACAACCCTCGAAATTATAAAACATGGCAAAAGAGGGTGATTGCGTGTGATTAATGTACTTTTAAACTGTTATCTTCGAAAGTTTCCAGTTTCAGTTTGAAGAGGATTTCACTTGTTGAGATTAAACGTCACACTCGACGAAGAGTTGTGAAATCTTTTATTTTTCATTTGTATTCTTTAAAAAGGTTTTTTTTTTATTTCAATAAATGTAGCGACAAATATTTCAAAAATAACTTTTTTTCTTCATTCTCCTTCTTTATTCTAATGTAAATGTTACTAGAAATTTGTAGAATTGGAAAAAGATGTAACTTACAGTTGATTTTAAGTCATTTAATAAAACAGATATGACAAAAGAAAAAACAAAGTGAAATAAATAAATGGCATACTTCATGAATTTTATTTTCAATTCTACAAAACAGTTTTTTTGTGCTGCATTTTGCA
This sequence comes from Leptopilina heterotoma, assembly GCF_015476425.1. Lineage (NCBI taxonomy): Eukaryota > Metazoa > Arthropoda > Insecta > Hymenoptera > Figitidae > Leptopilina > Leptopilina heterotoma. The sequence continues at coordinate 262,004 of NW_025110945.1, read as the reverse complement.
TGAAAAGAATTTTAAAATAGGACTATTTTTTATTCAATATAGAACAATCGTAGGAGGTGAGAGCATAACATTTCCAACTTTTTGTATTTGGACCAACCTATAGTGCCCATACGCAATAGTGCAATAGGCGCTCAGATTGTCTGTCCCAACGGCAGTATCTACTTTGATTTTCTCAAAGGGACTATATTTCACTCGCCTCTACGTAACTCGAAGTAGATATTGCTTTTGGGTCAGACAAAGAGTGGGACGAAACGCTTATTTTTTTGTTCAAAACAGTCTAGAACACATAAATTTTGATCAATTGAAAAAAAAATTATTTTAATGAAAAGCTATAAAATTCCCTAGAGGACCTTGGTCATAGTTTTTATTTTTAATTGTTATTATCTATTGTTTATTTATTTTGCAACGAAGTGAAAAATAATAAAATTAAAAACATACAATTATTGTCTATTTCGAATAAATTATTAATAAGTTATGCAAAATTCTTGCAAAATTCAGTCACATGCTGTTAATATGAATTATACAAATAAATAACATGCAAAATATTCTTATTTTTAAATAAAAAAAAATTGTGCCTTACAAAAAATAAAATTTTTTAGGATTTAATTGAATTATTAAATTATTAATTATTATTAATTATTATAATCGAATTATTAATAAATTAAAGAACTAAGTTTTTTATTATTAAAATAGTTTATTATGAAAGGTTTCCAATTCTGTAGAACAAATTCCAATTTTGTATGGAAGTAATGATTTTTCTAAAGTTTCAAAAATATGTCCAATAGCACGCCAGGAAAAACAATAATTTTCCGATAATTTTAGAAAGTTTTCCCTTCGCTATTATGTAGAAAATGTAACAAAATTTTTTACAGTGTTCAGTGGTATAGTATAGCAGCAAAACTGGTAATTGAAAAAGTAGTTGATGATGTAATAGTAAATGTAGCAGAAGTCGTAGTAAATGCAATAGAGGTAGTAGTAAACCATCAAAAACAGTCAATAAATTTTCCATAACAGAAATTTCACAATGCTACAGAACGGGTACATCTGTTATATTTATATAGGTTTGTTTCACAGCATTTTTGCATGAAAACAATAATGTCAAATTCTAGCTAACTATGCGGCCAAAGACTCTAGCCAAAGTATAAAGAAGATCTGAGCCCTTCTTTGAAACCTTGACCAACAACTAAAACTACTTTTAAACATTCAAAATTTATAATTTTAAACCATGGGCAAAATCTATAAATCTTAAAATTTTTATATTTTAACTATGGTCAAAATCTGACGAACCATGACAAATACCAAAAGTATTTGAAACCCACAAAATTTTTATATTATGTCTACATTTAAAAACTAGCTAATCATGCATGGCCAATGAAATAATAAAAATATTTAAAACACTCAAAATTTATATACTTTTGACCATGTCCATAATCTATCAAACCATGGCCAACGACAAAAATATTTACAAACCTGAAAGTTTATATATTTTAAACATGGTTAAAATATATAGCAAATTATGGCTAGCGACAAAATATTTAAAAACAAGAACATTTAAGTATTTTAACTGTGTTAAGATTTTAACTAAAGATACATTTTTAGTACCTAATTAAGAGAAACACAAAATTAAGACTAGAATCCAACCAAGGATCCGATTCTTTACGTAAGAAATTTCTTAAGACTTTATATGTTGTTTGTATTTTACGCCCATAGGAAACCATGCTGGATGACGCGCAACTTTTTCTAAAGATCCTTTACAAAAGAATCCTTCAAAGGAAAACTTACAAGCTGGAACTCACCAAATATCTTACAAGAGAACTTGAATCCTATGTAAAATCACACAAAGTAATTTTTAATGGAGCAGTGAAAGAACAAGTTATCAAAAAAAGTGACAGTTCTATTTTGAGATCTGTAACAGTGTTTATTGCTGAATTTGTTACAGGTCCGTGTGAACAGCAATAATAATTTTATTTTAACAAATATTTTTCTGTATTTATTATAATGTACTATATTCTATTCCTTTTTGTATAAGTATATATTTTTATGGTTTTCATATTATTTTCTAATTTCGCAGTAAAGGTCAATATATTCCATGAGTGCGCAATGTGAGCTTTTGGAAATCTTAAGGAATATCTCTTGTTGCTGTTTTGGTAGGTTGACAGTAAAGTGTCGGATGTATACGTCAATCAGTTAGATTCCACAGCATCTCAGTCGCAGAGACAGGGGATCGTGAGAGTTTACATCTCCACGAATACCTATGCCTTCCCACACTCTGAACCTGAAACTTCACTCCTTCGGCAAACACCACATATTCTTCATTCTGTGATTCCAACTGATCCGAATTAAACAATATTATTAGTAAGAATATATTACTATTAATATTATTGTTATTATTATTATATAAATTAATATAATAATAATTATTATTATTATTATGTAAATTAATATATTCACTTCACCAAATTTAAAAGCTTTAAACCTTTTAGCTCTAGAATTTCCTGATCTTGTGAAGATCACAATTTTTGTCTTTTTCACGTTAACCGTGAGCCTATTAAATCCACAGTACTCTTTTAGCGCTTTTAGTTTTCTCGAGAGTTCCACAGGGGTGTCAGACAAAAAGACAAGGTCATCCGCATATTCCAAGACCAAAACTTCATTACTACACCAAAAAAAATCTCAATGGTATTATTAACTATGACCCTATAGTTAATCTTAACCTAGTAAAAGTAATAAGGATTCCTAATCATTATGGTTAGGATCGCTAGGTTGATTCAACAAATTCAAGCCTGGCAAAAACAACCCTGCAAATCCTAGTCAAATTGACTAGGATTTTAGTAATTTTGCCTATTTCCATAATGCGCACGCGTCTGCTTCTGTTCTGACAGTGTTTACCTCTATATCTTTCGCGTCATTTATCGTGATTTCCTAAAACGATTTTTTATCATTACTCGCGTCTATTTTTTGTACATAAAATGGAGTTCTTACATACATCAAAATTGCTGGTTTCTCGGAACCTCTGGAAATATAGGTAGTCCATGTTTTAGAAATTAAACTATTTAATTATATTAGTCAATTCTTTCAGACTTTTTTGGTTAGGTTTCAATATAAATCGTCGAAATTTTTACGCACGTGGTGAAAACATTTTTACTATTTTAATCGCGCAGTGTGTTTGAAAATTTATCTTTGCAATAATTTGTGTATTTAAATTTATTTTCATTTAAATGGCATAAATAATTAAAAATAAATAGTTCTTGACAAGTGTATAAAATTGTGTACTTGAAATGTATAAAACATTATCTGATTAAGTATTTTTATTTTCGAAATGTCAATTTTGATAAATATTATTTTATAGATTTGTTAATAATTATAATAATTATATTCCCGAATTATTATTCAATATAATTCAAATATTACCGAATTACCAATTCTTAAAAAATTTATTGTTCCTAATAATATTTTTTTATAATGTGTAAATGTTCTATATTTTAAAGTTTCTAAATTTTATTTTTTCGAAATATCATTTGTTATAAAACTTTTTTCTTATAAATGTTTTTCAAAATAATTTTAACTTTTTCGAATTAACATTACTCATAATTTTCTTTACTCCTAATCATTCTTCTTTATAATTACTACATTTTATAACTTGTATTTCTTCTAACTATAACTTTACCGAATTGTCACTTCTCATGATTATTATTATTTCGAAATATTATTTTTCAAAATTTTTGTAATATCTAATAATTTTTTATGCAAATTTTTTTATTGTATAATAACCAGTTTTTATAATTTTTTTTTTTCGAATAATTATTTCGTATAATTTCTTTCATTAAATGTATTTCATTTTTGGAATGTGGGCAAAACCCCAATATAACAATGGAGAATATAAATATTCCAAAATATGGAAAATTAGTAGAATTTTTTAACGTCAGGTATTTAAAAAGTTGGTGTGATTTCACACGTTGTTAATCATATAGTTACGAGTGAAAAGTAGAACGATCGGTCAAAACAAAAGTTAGTTCAAATTTACATTTTCATATCATTATGTAAACAGAAACAAACTTTAATTAAAAGTTTACAAAATTCATAAGTTTTATTTTTTAGTTGAAAATAAAATATTTTTGCTCTCAAAATGTTTTTCAAAAGATTATGTTTCTTATTTTTAGAGATTTGCGAATAGTTCGAATTCGAATCGAATCAGCAAGCGTCGATTCGAATTCAAATTATAAAGGTTAGAAATCAAACTATTCGAAGGTTTCGAATCAATTGTAATTCGAATTCAAATCAAAAATTCTTTATAAAATTTTAACTTTCAATAAAATTTTATGTTTTAATTTAATAATTTACTTAGGGGCCGGCCATAAATTACGTAACAGGATTTTATTGAAATTTTGAACCCCCTTCCCCCTATATAACCAGTTTTAAAAAATCGTTTTACCCCTCCCCCCACCTCCCTATCATTGTTACATAATTTTTAAAAATATTTTTACTAACGTTTTTCGAAACAAATTTGTTTATTATTACTATTAATTTTATTATAGTATTCATATCGTACAATAGTAATAAAAAATTTAATTAAATATAAAAAGCATGTAGGATGAATTTTATTAATCATACTGAACAACTGAAATTGTAAATTATAAAGAGATTAATTTCCTTATAAATATTATGTATAACAATTATGATTAATTAATTAATTAAAGCGCCTTTTAATTCAAGACCTAAATCCCTGATTCGCACATCTCTACTTATTTCAAGCAATTGTCCACCATTTTGTATCCGTCATGTTTGGTTTTGATTTTTTTTTTTATTTAACGATAAATCTATATTGATTTTCAGTGTAGGAAGAATATAGGCAGTAAATCTCAATGTGGTGCGATAATAATAAGTAAACAGAAAAAGAATTAGAAAATAAAAAAACGGAAAGTTATAAAATTACGTGTAAATTATTCATTAACGGGCAAAATAATTTTTTTTCAAGTCCGATATAAAAGTTTTGCATTTTTTTGCCTCTGTTTTTTTTAATGCATATATACATTATTTTTATATACGCAGAATGACACACAGATGGAAAAACAAGCATTAAAGGACACACACACACATACACACATATAGATCAAAGTAGAGCACATTTTACGTGTGATGAGATGTATATTAGCCTCGTATCCGTTATATATGTGTAGAGTGTGGAGGTGATGTTTGTAAGGTGGAATTTCATGGATGTGTTTGAGTTCACATACACATATATACATAGAATACACGTATAGAGAGGGAGAGAGAGAGAGAGAGAACTCGATCTCTAGCGTTGGTATGAGTTGAGAGGAAACTGCCGAGGGATGATGGGGGTTAAGGGAGTGAGTGGGAGGAAGAGGGTCCCAGAGCGACTGACACACAAACAACCAAGCCTTCTCTACCTACATCTACCTTCCGACTATCCCTAAAGCCACCCTCTGCCGCCCCAAAGTCCCCCTTACACCCTCGCCTCGCCCTATCCCTTTAACCAGCATTAGGCACCGCTGAATTACGCACTCGAATGTGAATGCACGAACGGAGAGTAGAGCTGGTTTACACACGCACGAGGAAATTACTATATAGATCAATGTAAAACTTATGTAATAACTCGACAAAAATAAACACTAGGTATCACACTAAATGGTGAGAATTTTTATGTAATTTCAAAAATAATTTCTATTTATTTGAATAATTCACCAAAATTAATTGAATGCGTAATTCACACTTTTACTTACGTATACCTATATACATCGGTCAAAAATTTTTTTTTTTGTTTTCGTTATTTGCATCAACTTTCGGCTAAGGGATCGTTCATACATTACGTAACGTTTAACCGCTTTACTGGGGCAGATTATGTAACTATTCCATATTCCGCACTCCACTATTCCACTTTCTACATTCCACTATTCCGATTCTGCATTCAACTTTTTAGATTTCGTATTCCACTTTTCACATTCCACTATTTCTTTAGATTTCGCATTCCACTTTTAACATTCCGCATTCAACTTTTAGCATTCCATATTCCACTTTCAAGATTCCGCATTTCACTTTTAGCATTCCGTATTCCACTTTTCATATTCTGCATTCCACTATTCCGATTACGCTTTCTACTTTTCAGAATAGTGGAATACAGAATGTTAAATGTGAAATGCGGAATCTGAAAAGTGGAATACGGAATGTGAAAAGTGGAATGTGGAAAAAGGAATTTAAAAAGTAGAATGCGGAATGTGAAAAGTGAATTATGAAAAGTGGAATGTGGAATCTAAATAGTGTACTGCGGAATCGGAATAGCGGAATGCTGAATCTTAAAAGTAGAATTAACTATATTAATTAATTAATTATTAATTAACTATATTAATTTGAATGTTCTTTCATTCTTTTATTCACTTTTTCTGTCCCTCACACTCTGAAGTTGTCTTTTGTTTATACTTTTGTTTTTTGTTAACTTTAGATAGAAAATGGAAATCATCAGAATTTTTTTTACTTCTTTTTATTAAAAGACTAAAATTTTGTTAAATATTATGTTTTGACAAATTAAAATTATTTTTGTTTTTTACTTCTAAAAAAATTAGAAAATTATTAAACAACTGGAAAATTTATTTATTTTCCATTATTTTCATTTTGAATCACATTTTTTTAAAGAAAATTATTACTTTGTTTTAGAAAAAGAAGAAAAATATTTGCACAATTTATATTTTAATCTTATCTTTGGAACAGGATCTTCCACAGGAATTAAGACATTCAAAAATTCAAAATTCAAACCTTTTTTTTTAAATTAAACAACTTATAAAAGTACTGTTTATAAAACATGAAGATATCAATTATTTCTTCGAAGAATTTTATTGTTTATGAAAATAATTGAATTTAGGAAGAATTTTATTAAAAATTTTACATAATCTTAATTAAATTCGTTTAAAGAATTTCTTTGAGTTTCTTTAAAATAACGGACTTTCTTTAATCATTTTAATTACAAGTTTTCAAAGTAATTGAATTCTATATGAATAATTTCTTTCAAGTTTTTATAATAATCCTCTTTCTTAATAATTGAAATTAAGCATTTAATTCTTGAATTTTATTAAAAATTTTTGGAAAATAATTGAATTTTTTTTGAAAAATTTCTTTAATTTATTGAATACAATCAAATTTTTTAATAATTGTATATAAAAGAATTGAATACCTGAGAAGAATTTTATTATTTATGAAAAATACTTTAATTCTTGCGATGAATTTTAATAATATATTTCTTTTTAAATAATTGAATTCTTTTGAGAATTTTAAGAATAATTACATTTTTCGAGAAATTCCATTAACATTGTACCAAAAATAATTGAAATTCTGCGATGATTTTTATTATTTATGAAAATAATTGAATTCCTGCGGTTAAAAAAATGTTATATAGAAATTTATAAAAAATTTGTAAATAATAGAATTCTTCTGAAATTTTTTTAGTATTTTCAACAAAAATTTAAATTAGAAAATATGATATCAGTTTAAAAAAATTCAATATTGATGATCCAATATAGTGGACGATTTTTTGAAAGCTTCACAGTTTTAATTGCAACTTCTTATTGGCTAAGTAGGAAAAAAAATAACGATAAAATTGATTTAGTTTCTACATTTTTCTAAAACTTGTTTGATATTATACTGCAGTTTATGTAAAAATTCAATTTACTTTAAATTCATAATCAGCGAAACCTAAAAACCCTTTGGTGACAAGTATCGATCAAGACTTTTATTGGTTTATGTAACTTTCAAAAAGTATTCCGCCATTTTGTATTATTTCTAAAATTTTGTCCGCCATATTGGATCTGCCATTTTGAATTTTTAAGAACTGACATCATATTCATAATCAGCGACCCTAAAACCTTCCAATGAAACTAATTTCAAGCAAAATTATTGAACTTTTAAAATTTCGTCCGCCATATTGTATCAACCATTTTGAATTTTCAAAAACTGACATCATATTCGTAATCAGCGACCCTAAAAACCTCCAAATAATAAATTTCAAGCAGATTTAATATCTTTTTTGTGTCAATTAATGAACGAAACTGTCATTTTTTTATGACGAAGATTTCGAAAAAATCGTAAAAGTTAAAATTTTCAAAAAGCTAAAACTTTTTTCTCGAATAATTTTTTTAAAAAAGGACAACGACATCTTATTTTGTATACCATTGACATTTTAGAAATAATTTTCTTCTTAGTTTACATGAATTATTTGCTTAGTTAAACTAATTTATTATCATGATAAAGATTGGCGTTTTTGTCGCAATGAGGGAAAAGTTCGAAATGACAAAGATATTCGTCATCCGCAGTCAAAAAGTTAAGGGTGGTTGGGGGAATTTAAGCTATTTGTTACGATAAACAAAAAATGGTGCTAATCTATGTAACATTGCATGATGTGGGGGGGGGGGGTTCAAAATTTTCGAAAATTAGGGTTATCTTATAAGGTAAACGTCCCTATTATGGAACACTTCAAAATTTTGTTCCTATTATGGAACAGTATTACAAAAATTAAAATAAATGCAATTAAAAGTGGTGATAAGAAATTTCTACTTATTTCAGAAAATTGTATACGTTATAAGAATGATTATTTCTGTATAGTATTTAGTTTAATAAGAAATGTTTAATTGCATTTTAACTTTGAATTTAAGGTAAGCCAGAATTTTCGTCAGACGACTGTTCCATATTAGGCACACTTGTTATTTATATGTCCCTATTTATGGAACACACAAGAAATATACAGCAAACATAACCTCAAATCTTTTCAGTATTTTCGCGTTAATTTTCTACCTGAAGAATTGGTTTTATAATTATCTATTAAATTAGAATTTGTTAATTGTATTTTATTCTGTATAATTAATATTCAAATTATTGAGATAAGTCAATAGAATTCTAAATACTTATTAAATTAAATAAGTGTTCCATAAATAGGGGCATTCAATATGGAACACCCGTACATACAGGGAATCATCGTTCCATAATGGGTGCAGTGTAGAGTTTCAAAATTTAATTAAGGCTATGTCCAAGTTGTGAAATGTAAACAAACCATAAGGTCACTACACCAGCACTAAAAACGCAATTTTGTGACATCCAATTCTCCCACAAAAAATAACATTTTTACACTTTCTTTACGAAAATGGTAAATTAGAGTATCAAAGTTTCCAAAAAAATCATTTTTGACTATGAGCAATAAAAAGCAATTAGTAAAATAACTAATTAAAATTACCTGTAAAAGAGCATTTTTGACGCGTCGCGAAAAATAAACTGTTTGAGTATATCAACCGCACGGATGATGAAGAAGTTCCATGTCAGCGATTGGACCTTCAACATGTGAAAGGGTAAATTTTTCCCTTTCCTCCTTGAAATTACAAGAGAAAGGGAAAAAACTTCTTCATCGTCCGTGCGGTTGATATAGTCAAACAGTTTAATTTTTCGCGACGTGAACTCTGTTGCTCGCTGCGCGTGCGCAGACCGTACCAAGGTCGCAATGACATCACCATGCAAAAAGGCACATTTTTTTTTTTGACTGAATTTCAGTGGTTTTCTTATTTTTTCAGTTATTCAAAGTTTAGTTACCAAATTCGATACTTTAGTTCACCATTTCTATAAAGAAAATGTGAATTTATCTTTATTTACGCAAATGGGAACCGCGAAAAAATGCTTCACTATTCGGTCTATAATGGGGCATTTTTTCGCTGTTCGCATTTGCGTAAATCAATATAAATTCACATTTTCTTTATGGAAATGGCGAACTAAAGTATCGAATTTGGTAACTACACCTTGCATAGCTGAAAAAATGAGAAAACCACTGAGTATCATTCAAAACCAAAACTAAGAATGCATTGACAGCACCATGCGAAAATGCACATTTTGTTTTCTACTGAAACTTAGTTATTTTCTCATTTTTTTCAGCTATGCAAGGTGTAGTTACCAAATTCGATACTTTATTTCGCCATTTCCATAAAGAAAATATGAATTTATATTGATTTACACATATGCGAACAGCGAAAAAATGCCCCATTATAGACCGAATAGTGAAGCATTTTTTCGCTGTTCCCATTTGCGTAAATAAAGATAAATTCACATTTTCTTTATAGAAATGGTGAACTAACGTATCGAATTTGGTTACTAAACTTTGAATAACCGAAAAAATTAGAATACCACTGAGTTTCAGTCAAAAAGAGAATGTGCCTTTTTGCATGGTGATGTCATTGCGACCTTGGTACGGTCTGCGCACGCGCAGCGAGCAACAGAGTTCACGTCGCGAAAAATTAAACTGTTTGACTATATCAACCGCACGGACGATGAAGAAGTTTTTACCCTTTCTCTTGTAATTTCAAGGAGGAAAGGGAAAAATTTACCCTTCCACATGTTGAAGGTCCAATCGCTGACATGGAACTTCTTCATCATCCGTGCGGTTGATATACTCAAACAGTTTATTTTTCGCGACGCGTCAAAAATGCTCTTTTACAGGTAATTTTAATTAGTTATTTTACTAATTGCTTTTTATTGCTCATAGTCAAAAATGATTTTTTTGGAAACTTTGATACTCTAATTTACCATTTTCGTAAAGAAAGTGTAAAAATGTTATTTTTTGTGGGAGAATTGGATGTCACAAAATTGCGTTTTTAGTGCTGGTGTAGTGACCTTTTGGTTTGTTTACATTTCACAACTTGGACATAGCCTTAATATTATTTTTATTTCATGGAAAATAACCATTTTAGAGAATAAATATTGTTTATAAAATATCAATCTTTCAATCTGTACCCTAATTCATCAAATTAACACTCCTGATTTCAGTAATTTTATCATAGAAGTTTAGTTAGCTGAAAAAGTGTTCCATAATAGGGACGTTTACCTTATATGGACGGCCTCTATTCCAGTTGAATATTCCTAATCTTCCTTTAGAAACTTAAACGTCCCCTTAAAACCCTTAGGGACTCTATCGACCGAATATACTGAAAAGCGAATATTTCAGGTGGAAACTTTATGTTATGATATTCCATAATTTTTTTTCTCAAATATACCTACTATTTTACTGACTAAAATCCGTATAGAAAAGTGGTACTTTATATTTTTGGGGTCGCTGAAGCCGAATCTGAAGTCCATTTAACCCCATCACGTGAAGGTTTATTTGACTTAACTTCGAAAAAACACGAAAGTTTTAAAATTAGGAAAAAATTTTATCTCCTAAGTCTTACCATGCCTGCTTTATGTTTTTGAGGTCGCTTTCAAAATTTCAGGGTTTTTTATGAGACAAAATATAGCGTCATAAATAAATAAATAAATGGTAAAAAAAATGAATAGTTTCTTTTTAGAAATTAAAAATGTCTATATAAATGAATATTTTCTTTAATGAAACAAATGGATACTTTTATTAAAAACGCGTTTTAAACGAAAGTACCTATTTTTTGACAGGAGGCTGTGTACGACGTGTTATCTAAAGGAAGAAAGGCATAAAGTTGGGCAACATAAACAGTTGCTTACCTAATTCATTAGTTGGGAAATTTGTTGATATCAGTAAAAGTTGCTTACCTAAATTCACGTCTGCGCAGATTAATTGTAAATGGGTTAGACCTTTCGTATTTCGCACTGAAACTAATTACAATTGTTCTGAGCAGACGCGAATTTAGGTAAGCAACTGTTTAAGTGACCCTAATTTATGCCTTCCTTACTTTAGGTAACACGCTGCAAAAAGCCTCTTTGCCAATTAAGTTATAGTCACCTGCTTTAATGCTTTAAATAACCATTGCATTTGGTAACATTTTACTACTTAAAATTGTCTTTAATTTAAGAAATAAATCATTAAAATTATTTACAGTTTACACCCATTCAGTCAAAAAGATTATATTTTCTTTACCAAATTTAAACTTCCCTTTTTATGAGAGCGTATTTTTAAAAAAATTGAAACTTAATGTTAATATTAGATATTACAGATTTTTATGTCCTTCAGAATCCGCAAGAAAATTTAAATTCTAACAAGAATAAAAGTTATGATTATTTAAACAAAAGCATTTTAACCTACCATCTTGCTACATGATTAAAACATTTACTTGAAATCTAAAATATACTAATTTTATACATTTTCTAATTTTTGTGAACATTCTTGATATGCCATTTTGTATTTTATAAGAATCGATGTCTCTCATCATATGTATCTGAAAAATTTTGGACGTAATATTTTATTGTTACGGATTTTCTTCTAAAGCATTTCCTATTTGAAAGTCTAATTTTAAACAAAAAAGAAAAAGACTTTTTTCGTGTACACTGAGAGAAAAGAATAGAATAGTTAGTAAACTATACTGCTGCTGACTTATTGGTTAGTGTTATTATTTTAATTAGAAGGAGTTTACACCGTAAGCCTTAAATATAAGCCTCCGCGCGCATAAACGGATATACCTCCAGGAGCATATATTTGCGCCTGCGCGAACACGTGGTCAAGGCAAACTCTTTCACAACACAGCTGTAGGCAAACACTTTGCGCAGACGCAAGTATATCCTCATGGAGGCATATCCGTTTATGCTCGCGGAGGCTTATATTTAAGGCTTACGATGTAAACTCCTTCTTAGTAAACTTAGCTATTTTATAAGTTGCTTCAACTATTTTTTTTGTTGGTCTACCTATTTAATTAGTTACGTTACTAACTTAATGGTTGGAGTTCCTAACTAAATAGTAACTGTAACTAATAAAAATTGACTGCAACGTTATTACTAACCAAATAGTAGTCACAACTATTCATTTCTCACAGTGTATCGTCAAGGGGTACATATGTACCATAAAGAAATATAAATCTTATCTTCAAGCAGGGTTAATATATTTAATTGCAAAATGATACCTACGAGTTTTCGGGGTCGCTGATTACGAATCTGATGTCAAATTTTCAAAATTCAAAATGGCGGATCCATAATATGGCGGACCGAGATTTAAAAATTTGATAGATGATTTTCATGTAACTTGGTATCTAGGGATTTTCGTTCGTACATAAAGTACTAAAAGATTGGGTATAATTGAAAATAAGTTTATAAATTTGTCAAAAAATCACAATCGAAAATTTTGCTAATATAATCCTTCCTCTATGAGAAAGCAATTTGATGTATTTTTGTTAGACTTGGTATCAAAGGGTTTTCGGTGTCGCTGATTACGAATTTTATATCCAGATTTTCAATATTCAAAGTCTTTCAGTGTAGTGAACCGACAATCGTCCTCATCAGAAACTACAATTTATTTCGACAAAAATTTTTTGTTAATACATTTGTATATAATTAAAAGAATAATGTATAATTAAAAATAATATAAATAATTAATTGGAATAAGTATAGTATAAATTAATCGTACCGATAACACGTGTTTGAGGGCACGTGTGGACGGACGAATGTCACGTCGTCAACTAAAGTCAATCAATCGACGAAAACAGAGGTATCGCAATACAATCAAAAGACACAATACAAATTAAGATGCGAATGAATACATTTAAAAGTAGATTCAGGACTTTGAGATAGGAGATAAGTGAATGACCGAAAAAGTATAAACTATTAGATGTGATATGATGAGAATGTTATAAAGATTTTAGAAATTGAGAATTTTTATCATTTAATTTATTTATATCTTCTTTAGCGTTTATTGGGTTATTGTGGAGTTTTTTCACCCTGAATTAAGTTTGAAATCAATACACTTTTTAATAACTACTGAATCAGTAATTAATCCGTTTTAGTCCAAAGTTAGTCAGATCATATGCAACTAGTAAATGCAGAAGTAATCCCTTTGGTTTTACAAGTGAATTCGTAGCTAATCCAAAACAGTCTGCTTATGGTCAGGTTTTTGCCACTCGGAATTAATCCGAATAAATCCAAACTCAAAACTCAATGGTTTGTGTATAACCAGTAAATTCGGAATGAGTTATGGTCAGGTTTTTGTCATAAGAAATTATAATTATAGTTTGAATTTATCCAAATTTATTTTAGATAAGTTTTCCAACTGACATAATTTCGGATTGTTGCGGAATAATTACGGACTTAATTCATACACATTCAAAATTACTTCAAACTTATTTAGGATCCATAATTTTGCTCGGATTGATGTTAGACTAACGCGGATCATTTTCGGATAATTTCGTACTTATTTTAGAAGATTTCTTCACCTGTCTTAAATTCGGATTGTTGCGGACTAATTACGGACTGAATTCGTAAATATTCAGGATGACTTCGGAGTGTTTATGGATTCAGGTTTTCGTTCAGATTGATATCAGACTAACGCTGATCATTTTCGGACTAATCTGTCCATATTTAATCCGTAATTAGTCTGAAATTTTTACGAGGGATAGTAAAACAGTGAGTTAAAAGATAATTTATCGAGGCATGTTGTTTCAAGGTGAGGCATAACCAAATCAGTAAACAGTACTGAAACTGATGAACCCATCGGTGAACCATATGTTTGCTTAAATTCTACTTTATATAAAATGAATTTATTATTTACGTACACGAAACCCATGAATTTAGTATGATAGTGCAACACGCACTAGTCTGATTTTTACAGATTTACTTCTACGACTAGCAAAAAACTGCAAAGCTATAGCTGAAAATATCATAATAACTTCTTCCACAACCGACAAAAATAAAAAGCTGCAAAACTTCTTTTTTTCAGCTAAACTTTGAAAATCTTCTTAATTACTCCAAAAAACAGACACGGAGACACCTATCTATTGTCTAGTATAAGGTATTCACTAAAAGAGAGAAGAACCTCCTCTGTAATATATTAAAATTACTCGCTCCTCACCCAAAAGGTATCTTTTGCGCGAGTATTACACGGATGGTAGGTTGGGGTAAGACAGCGAAGTTCTCTGTGAAAGGTGGAAGGCATTTCAGCCTTAGTGAGGTAGCAAAAGAGAGAGAGAGAGAGAGAGCGAGAGGCAGAGAGAGAGAGACAAAGAGCTTGAAGGGTTGGGGAGAGTAGAGCGTTGGCTCAGCTGTGTTTTCCGCTGGGTTGAAGGGGTGGTTGGGTGGTTGGAAAAGAGGGTGAGCGTTGGGGGATGGAGGCGGTTGTGGATTGTGGAAAACGGGTATCAGGGGTTGCTGGGGCGCGGAAGGGACGACGAGAACGAGCGGCATGGGGGGAGGAGGAGGGTTAGTTGGATGGCTGGCTGGCAGGCACGCAAGGGTACGTTGAGCTGGGCCTGGATAGAGAGAGGAACGAGGGTTGGGTTGCTTTGAACTAAGCCAGAGCCAACGGAGGGTAAAGCGGGACGCTCACCAGGGGGTCGTCGAGGGGCAAAGGGGGAAGGGGGACGAGAGAGAGAGAGAGTAAAAGGGGCTTCAAGCCTGGAAGGTGGATAATGGGGAAGTCCTGGACACCACAGTCTGCCTAACTACATCGTGCAGGGCTACGATCCTCTGTTCTAAATAATTCCACGATACGATTGCTGCGGCTTTCTCAACTCCACACTGACACGCTTCCCTTTCCTCTTCCTCCACATACAGCATTGGTCTAATCTCCGAAAATCCAAGACCTAGAGGAAACCCGCAACCGATTTTCGGAATTTGCCCCATGGCACAAGAGAGAAGCAAAAAAAAAGCATCAGAAAACAAAAAATAAAAGAAATGGACTTAGAAAATGTATGAGAACAAACGGAGGGTTGGGAATAAATCATCACCGGTGAACTTTCCTCGACAAAGAGAGGATTTCGCATTTGTAACTATTCAACCCCTCATCGCGAGATAAAAGTAGGTTAGTGTAATGCGATGTAATTCCCCCGTCCTCCCCCCCACCCCCACCTACCAAGTCAGTTGGCTCTTTTGAGAAATGAACATCCTCTTTTTTTCGCGTGCTGAAATTATACTAAATGGATGGATTGATTGGATTCAATGGGAGGTTGATGACGTCACACCCCAGGTTTCTTCCGCCTACAATTTCTACCCCGAGAACACCCTCCCTTTCACCATTGCCGCACTGTTATCGGAGGAAGGAACTAAATTCAACCCTCGGAGTTCTCGAATATATAGTCCAACGTTTCCAACAACCATACTTTGGAGTAACCTGGTTGGGAGTTGGTAACAGGCAGAGCAGATATAGAACTATAGATACAGGTATGCATGTTTCAGCGTCTGTACTCACTTCAGTGGTTACAAGCATCGGTACTATTCAGCATCCTCGACGCCTGCCTACTCTAATGCTTCTTTATATTCATAAAACGAAAGGGAACTTTTTTTCCAAAAGGTGGATGGCTCCGTTGAGTTTGTCATGTTATTTCTCTCTTCGAATTATGTTCTAATATCCATTGTACAATGATGAGAAGATATTTCAAGAATAATTTTCTTCTAATTTACAAATCAGTTTTTTTAAAAATAGTTATGACTGATGTTCTTTATGTATTTTAAATAAAGAAAGAAAATTATTGAAAATCCTTATGAATTTTGAATGGTTGTTATTTACAGGTGATCGTGACAAATTAAAAGTAGAAGTGATTTTCAATGTATTTTTGTCGGTTGAATATACCGGATCCCAATATTTCCTAGCACGTCAGAATTTTTGAGAAAAGTGAGGGTCAAGACCCAAAAGATAAAATACTAAACAACTAGTTATTTAAAGAAATATATGTTTTTGAAATAGAGGAACATAGTCAAGGTTGGCCTATTGTCAAGGTAGGCCCATCGCAATTTTTTAGACAAAATCACTAGCACGCATGCTTGACGAAGGTTGTCTTAGTGACACCTAACTTTTTTTCCATTATATTTCTGAAGAATCGAAAATAGTGTTTTTTGTGACCTTGGTACATTAAAAATTAAAGAAAAGTTTTGTAGATTATGTGAAAAAGCATTAAAAAGATTTAAAAAAAACATGGAATCGTCAAGATAAGCATGCAGAAGTATTGCGTGGGATTCATAATTGAAAAAAACAAAGTAAAAAATCGAATCCCGAATAACATATCTCTTTTTGGTTAGAACCATTCGGCAATGATACTTTTTGTGAAGGTTGGCCCCTTGACTGCAACCGAAATACATCTTTAGTTATAAAAAAATTAAAAGCAACTACTGCCAAAATAAAGCAAACCATTGCCAACGACAAAAATATTTCTAAGCATTCAAAATTTATAAATTTTCAACTATGCTCAAAAATCTAGAAAATTATGGGAAAAACAAGAATATACTTAAACACAAAATTTTTTAAATCTTTAGCTAAGTTCAACATCTAGCGAAACATTGCCGACTGCGCAAAAAGCTTAAAATTTAAAAAATTTTATATTTCGCCCATTTCCAAATTTTAACCAACCATGATCAAAGGCAAAAATATTTTGGGGCCAAAAGTATATAAATTTTGAGGGTTTAAAATATTTTTTTCATTGTCCATGATTCGCTAGTTTTTGACCATAGTTAAAACATAGAAATTTTCAGATTTAAACTATAGTTTTCCGTTGCAAGGGCATTATTTAAACAAACAATTTTAATTTGATTAAAAAACACAATTATACATATATTTAATTTGGCAAATATTTTAATTTTTATAACTGCGATTGTTTACCTTTTAAATATTCAAAATTACGCGACATGCATACTCACACACCACACATACAAATATACATATAAAAAATCAAATTGGTCGTCTAATTACAAATAATGCGTTGCGATGATCCCTCTGTGTTGGCAGCCAGTTGTCACCAAATCCCCTGAAGTCGACAGTCAACCATGAATGGTATATCCAAATTTATTTGTGATGAAAGAGGAGAGCACAATGAATATTTATTATAACAATATTCATAGACACAAAGGTTCACAGGAACAGTGTAACATATAAACAATAAAATAGAGTATTGGGAGTGATCAATTCCCTTTCCGGATTTATCGTGAGTCCGACTTATAGCTTGTCGGGAACTCAACTACTAATTAACAGAAATTCTAATTTCTTTAATTTGACACTCCCCTCTTAATCATCAAACTCTCTCCCTCTCTCTCATTATTGGGGAATTGGCTCATTACAAAACCAGTTTCCCCGTTGGACATGGTTCAGTAGATTTTGATCATACTCAAAATATTAAATTTTTCAGGTTCACAAAAAAACTTGGACTCATTTTTGTTGCATTTCTAAATGAGTCTGTGTTAAGGGGTCGTCCATAAACTACGTAGCCCCATTTTTTGGGAATTTTGACCCCCCCCCTCCCCCCATGTAGTACACTATTACATGTATTAGCGCCATTTTTTCCTTTTGTCGTAGTCAATTTCTTGACCCCCCCCCACTCCCCCTCAAGTGGCTACGTGGTTTATGGATGGCCCCTTAAAATGACATAGAACGTGACGCCATCTCCCTTACTCATTTTTTATGGGTATATCTAATTGAGTCAGATTCTTACTCTATTTGAGATCGAGTTTTATAGTGTTTATAGATTTTGGCCATAATATAGTTGAAAATTGTAAATTTTGAATGCTTCAATGTATTTTTGTTTTAGATGTTTTTCAAAGTTTATAAATATGGAGTATGGCTCAGACATGGTTTACTTTGGCTAAATTATTTGTTCGTAGTTAGCTAGAATCTGCCATTTTTATTGTTTCAACGCGATGATTTTTATTTTTGTCTCAAAGTTATCAGAAGACATCACCAAAATAATTCCAAAAGACATCAGCGATTAGAGAGAATTTTTTTCATTAACAATTAACCCTTAAAAGCCTGAATTATTTACACCGATTCGATTTCTACCAAATTTGGTATATGAGGGTTTTCTGGGTCGCTGATTACTAATCTGAAGTTAAAATTGCAAAATTCAAAATGGCGGATCCAATATGGCAGATAGAAAAAAATTAAAAATCAATAGAATTTACTTTAAACTTGTTTTAGACGTGTTTTTAGCTTCAAAAAAGTTTTCAGCTTTAAATGAGTTTTGAGCCTTAAGCAAGCCTTGATGGAGCCTTAAGCCTTAAGAATTAAGACACTGTTTTCCTCAAATCGTATCAATTAGAAATTCGACGTTCACAAATTGGCAAAATAACACCCCGCTTCACAAAAACGCAATAATTTATTATATTGCACAGATAAATCAAATTTCAAAGACCAAAGTAAAATTGTCAGTTGTTTACTAATTGGCAAATTTACCCTACAACAATCAAATTCTTAGTTTATCTTCTGGAACTACTTTTTTTTAAATTTATTCACTCAAATGTTTCTTTTTTAAACGCACAGTGTCTAATTAGTTAACCGGAAATGACACTGATCCTTTGATTAGTAGGTGCCTTTGCTTCAGGGGTGTTCCGCTGGTCTCTCGAGAATGGTATTTAAATGCGACTCATTAAAGGATCAGGATATAGTGAGGAGAGACTTGTCGCACCCATATATCGCATGTGTGTATATGTATATATATATATTATACATGCGTGTATAGCCTTGCCCAACACATCCGCCTGGACTGTTGAGACTTTGTCACAATGCGCGAATTATAAATTACGACACTACCTCGTAATTAGGTCACGCTTCGTGTTCCTTGATTCCCCAGCGATATGTTACGTCCTGAAAACTTTTATTCAACTATATAAAAAAGAAACTCTTGAGAACTTTTGAAAAAAATAAAAATTCTTTATAACCCTTCCTCTTTAATGTTTTCTCTCTCTCTCTCTCTCTCTCTTGAATTAAAGAATAAAAAACATAGTCATAATATTTCTCCACCCACATTACATACGTACATATTGACCCAAAAGTACAATATTGGGAATTGTCTCTTTAAATAAAATTATTGTCATTATAATTTTTGGGGTACTAGATATTAGATGAGGTGACATTACTAAAACCAATAATAATAATAATGTCGACGATCGTAAAATGTTCATTAAAGCGAGCAACTCTAATAAAATCGTTCACGCACTAATTTCAAGCCCTCATCTCGATTTGCCCCATTTTCGCTTAAGGGGGTAACTACCGTCGCTTGGGTATGTATAGGCTTTGGCCAATGTTCGATGGAAAGACGGAGATATAGTTAAAAGAGTGTGAGAGAGGCGAAATAACGTGAGGGGTTGAATTGCCGAGTAAAACAATCATGTCATCGTGCTATTTGGCCACACCACATCGTAAAAGCAGACTCTCGCAATTTTTCACTGTTTTCGTGCTTCATTTTATTTTTTTTGTTCTCTCTAACATATATATATATATATATATATATATATACATATACTCTCGTTGCCATTTAAAACGAGAGACACTTTCAATGCCATCATAATTATCACCCTTGCAAAATCCATAGGGTCAACTTGTGCGCTTTATATCCCTTTTCACCCACTTTTCCATTTAACGTGATGTAAATAACTGTCCAAACAATTTTAAAACTTTAATTCCCTTAGGATCAATAAACCTTGGTTAATATATGCCGCGCAGTCACATCGAAAGCGGAACATTAAAAGAATGACTTTAATTGATAAAAGAAAAATATCGAAAATCTTATCATCAAAAATGTGTTTGATTGTTATTGTTCATTGTAAATATATTAAAATGACAAAAAGTCCGTGAGCTTGTTATAAGATTACAACAAGGTACTAAGGTAAAACAGATTTAAATGAACCAAAAAAATTTTAATTCTATAGTAAATATTAGGATTGCATAGGGACGAGTCATTAATTATGGTATTGGATCAAAAATTTGAGGCGCATGAAAACTCTCTAATTTTTATTTTCCGAATCTTTATTTTATCGAAATTCTTTTTATTTAGTATTAAACATTCTGTTAATTAGTCATTCAAAAAAATAATGTTTTTGACAATTATTCTTTCAATGAAAAGAAATTATAATTAATTCTTATTAGATAAAAAGAATTTCGATAAAATAAAGATTCGGAAAATAAAAATTGGAGAGTTTTCATGCGCCTCAAAAATGTCAATCCAATCTTCGATCAATGTCGTTTGATTGTAACTCTCGCCACAACCTGCAAATAGATTTTCATCTTTGGTGTCAATTAGATCAATTAGTTTTTGAGCACAGATTTTTTAATTTTTTTTTTCTTAAATATTTCTTGAGCATCTAAAATTAAGATAAAAAAATTAAAATAAAGGTCATTAAGAATGGTCATCTCAACCCAATTGATATGACAGAATTAAGCATCAAAATATTATATAAATAAAATAATTTCACCCTTAATTTTTTGGCTTCATCAAAGCGTGGGTTATACACAACTCAATAAAACATGAAATTAAAAATTATCATAATAAATAACAATATAACTACAGTCGGGTCCCCATACTGTTAGATTCCAAACTGTTATGTCCTCAGTAGTGTTATGTTTTTGCATAACCTCCAAATTCAGAAGTGTTAGGTGACGTCACGTTACGTCACTAATTTTCAGGGCCGTATTCTTAAGACAAAGGAAAAGGGTGCATATACTTCTAGGCCAAACTTGAGGTGTATATATTTACGTTCCTGAAAGGTGCGCAGTAAGCATAATTTGAGCACATAACAGAGCTGAGTCTGGAGAAGTGGGAAATTTCTGAAAATGTAACAGTATGGGGACCCGACTGTATAAGAAATCTGAATTTCTCAAATTTTTTTAGAACCTAGGAAAAAATTAAGGATTACACTTACATTTTCATTATTTTGGGAGCGTTCACAAATGATGTCACGCAATTTTTCGGGATTTTAGACACCCCCTTTCCTCTGTCAGGCAATTTAATGCAATTTTACATGTAAAAATACATTGTGTCACGTTTAGTAGAAACCCTCCCTCACCCCAAAAACGTGACATCATTTGTGAACGCTCCCTTTTCAGCAATTTATTGTTTATATTTATTTTTAGTTACAAAAGGTTGAAGAGTATCACACAAAAAGCAAACCATTGGCGAAAACAAAAATACTTTTAAACATTCAAAATTTCCAATTTTCTACTATGTCAAAAATCTAGAAAATCATGGGAAAATACAAGAATATTTTTAAACACAGAATTTCTTTAATTTTTAGCTAAAGTAGAAATTGTAGCAAAACATGGGCAAATGCAAAAATAGTTTAAAACCTAAAAATTTTTATATTTTGACTGTGGTCAAAAACTAGTAAAGCCTGTCCAATAACAAAAATTTTTCAAACCCTCAAAATTTCTAGATTTTTGAACCATTATCAAAAACCAGAAAACCATTTTTAATGGGAATACTAGTCTATATTTTGTCTATGATCACAATTTAGGAAACCATGTCGAACACAAAAATATTTTAAAATCTGAAAAATTTATATATTTTAACTATGTGGTCAAAAATTAGCGAATCATGGCCAATAATAAAAATATTTTAACTCTCAAAATATCTATATTTTGGCCATGTGGAAAAATCTAGCAAACCATGGTAAACGGGAAGACTATCTTAATTTTAAAAATTTCTATATTTCGAAAATGATCACAATTTATAAAACTTATAAAATTTATTTTAATGGATTTTTATGAAACTTGGTACTCTAAGGTTTCTTGGGTCGCTGATTACGAATCTGACATCAGTTTTTAGAAATTCAAAATGGCGGATCCAAGATGGCGGAAATTTTTTCCAAATTCGTCGAATTTGCTTGAAACTTGTTACTCGGGGGTTCCAAGGGTCGCTGATTACGAATCTAACATTAGTTTTCCAAAATTCAAAATGGCGGATCCAATATGGGGGACAACGAAATAAAAAATTGATCAGATTGGCTTGAAACTGAATACTTGGGGATTCTCAGGGTCGCTGATTACGAATCTGAAATCAGTTTTTCAAAATTCAAAATATCTGGTTCAATATGGCGGAAAATTTTTAAAAATTTATTGAATTTGTTTGAAACTGGTTAATATGACATCAGTATGATAATTTTTGGTGAAATCGAATTTCCTACAAAAATAATCACGGATTTGTAATCAGCGACCCTAATAACCCCCGAGTATTCAGTTTCAAGCCAATCTGATCAATTTTTTATTTCGTTGTCTGCCATATTGGATCCGCCATTTTGAATTTCGAAAAACTAATGTTAGATTCGTAATCAGCGACCCTTAAAACCCCCGAGTAACAAGTTTTAAACAAATTCGACGAATTTTGAAAACATTTCCGCCATCTTAGATCCGCCATTTTGAATTTCGAAAAACTGATGTCAGATTCGTAATCAGCGACCCCAAAAACCCCCGAGTATTACGTTTCAAGTCAATCTGATCAATTTTTTATTTCGTTGTCCGCCATATTGGATTCGCCATTTTGAATTTTGGAAAACGAACGTCATATTCGTAATCAGCGACCTCGAGAACCCCGAGTAACCGGTTTCAGGAACATTTAAGAAGTTTTTAATCACTTTTTTTAAGTTGCGCATATATCCGTCATGAAACACTTTTGGCCAGTTTAGTTTTGCGCATATATGCGTCAGCGACAGTCAACGGGTTAAAACTCAAAATTTCAATATTTTGACCATTTTCAAAATCTAGTAAAACATGACCAAAAGAAAAATTTTTGTCTATGGTCACATTGAAAAATATTGAAAAAAATAATGATTTTAAAAATTGAAAAATTCAACTATATTGTGCAAAAATACTTTTGAATAGAAAACAAAAATATTTTTCTTTTCACGATAGTTTTATCAGAAAAAAATTGTAATAGGAGTTTTAACAAAAAAAAAAGAAAAATCTTGAACATTTTTGGAAAAAACAATTTCTAACTTTTTTTTCTCTTTTTTGAGAGATATTTTGTCAACCTCGATTTAAGGGGTTGTTTTCACCTAGAATAAAAAGTAAACGAGTTTGATAGAAAAATAGCCAAACATAAGGTACCTTTTTTGCCCTACTTTCCGAAAATGTTTGATTTTTTCATGGGTTTTTTTTTCATGGATGCGAGAAGTTGGAGTATGTGCTTTAGATATCGTCCGAAAACAAGTTTTCGAGAAAATTCTAGTAAACAAGTCGATAGTGATGGGCTTGAATATCACTGTGGCTTAAAAATTGTCACTTGCAGGATTTTTGGAGTCGATGATTAACAATTTGCTTTCTCCAAAACGAAAATTAATTTTTTTTCTTACAATCTTACTGTGATATTCACTTTTACTAAAACTAAAATTAATTTCTTTTTTTAGTCAGGTACACTTTTACTTTTACCAAAATTAAACTTCTCAACATTGATTAAATCAATCAACGTTATTCGCATATAATTATTTTAACATTTTCTATACTTCTGTAAATGTTTTTTTTAGAAAAGTTTAAAATTATGTATGAATAAAAATCAAATCTCCAGCACAATAAATTCTATGCAAAGGCAAATATTGTACGTGTTTTATCAGGTTAATACACGCAAGTTCTTAATGTTGAATTGATCGGGCAACTTCAAGTTGAAAACAATTACATGTATTAACCTGAAAAAATACGTATAATTTTTTAGGAACAATTTCTTTCCGTTTATGGTTCTAAATACGCTGTAAAAAATTTTGGGAATTTTCACCAACTACACAGACACACAAAAAAATAAAAGTAGTCTTTTTGTTAAAATTTGAAAAAACTACCCTTAAAATGGTGAAATTCAGATTTTTCAAAAGGAAATTTAAAACATTTTTTTTAACTTTACTTTGTTTTAAAAGACGGAAACAAATACAGATAAAATAAAAAGAAAACGAAATACACTATACTGCTCGTTTGAAAATAAGGTACATTAATATATGGTTTCTAATGATTTTAATGATTCTTTTAAAAAACTCATTTAAAACTTTTTTCCTGTAAAGTGTGAGTTTATCGATATAAGGATAGTTTTTCGATTTAAGAAAAATTAGAAGGTTTTGATTTAATTCTGTCTCTGCCTTCTAGTTCTGTTTAAAAATTTTTTTTTATTTTTTTCAAGTAAAGTCTGAGTTCTTTCTTTTAAGGGTAGTTTTTTATATCAAAAAGTTGGAGAGTGAGAAAGCAATTCTGATGATTTTTTAAGTTGTTAAAGTTTAAGTTGTTTTTGTATAAAAATGCAAAAACGTATGCTTCTGTTTAAAAGGTTCATTTTTTTCTTTTTCTGTCAAGTCTGAGTTTATCCATACTTAAGGGTAGTTTTCTTGAATTTAAAAAAAATTGGGGTGTTTTTGAGTTGCTGAAAGAAAAGTTTGTTTAAATATATTGTTTTACTTTGAAAAACAATTTTTTATTTTCTTTTTTTACTTTACAGCTTCGATTTGCTAATTTAAGGATTTTTCGATTTAAAAAAAACAAAGGGTGATGGATCAATTCTAACATTGTTTCTGAGTTGTTGAAAGAAAAGTACATAAATATATACAATCTGTTATTCAATTTTTTTTTTTTACTTAAAACTTTGAATTTGAACATTTATAAGGGTAGTTTTTTTGATTAAAAAAAAAAACAGAGGGTGATGAAGCAATTCTGACCTCATATTTGTCATCCGCGGACAAAAATATTATAAGACATGTAGGTTTGGTTCAATAAACAGACCACTTTTATTTTTTTGTGTGCCTGTGTTATATTTATAGTGAATCTTTCTCATTTTCTGGGGAAAATGCTTTTCCTTAAAAGGCTGATGAAAATCACTGAGAAATTTAATAAAAATTACCTAAAATTCTAATGAATTTGTTTTCACCAAAAAATTAGTGGATTTCATTTAAAAAGTTAGGGAAAATTTCCGTAAATTCTAATGAATATGTGTTTCCAAAAAAATTAGTTAATATTATTTGAAAAGTTAGGAAATATTACCAAGTTTACCAGTTTATCTTACGTCTTCCACTTTAAATTTATATTTTGAAAAAAATATGTATCTCAAAAAAATTCTTTCATTTTTATTTAGAAAAAATGTACCCAATGGGAAATTTACAACTGGCGTAGTACTGCGCCAGCACTGGCAGCACTGGCGGCAAGGCTGAGAGCCAGCACTGGCATAACTCTGGGATGATAACGCCGTCCGGCGCTGCCGAAGTACTGTCTGTCAGTGCTGCCAGACAGCGCTGGCGCAGCACTGGACCAGTGCTGGCTGAGAATATTGCCGCAATAAATGCCGTATTGTTATTAATTAGTCGGAAATTAATAATTATAAATAATTTAACAACAAAATGGTAAATAATATTAATAAATAGTTACTATTCATAAAATATTTCTCTTCTTAAAGAAATTGTATTAAAGGTGGAGACTAACAATGGATATAGTAAAGGAAGTAGAAAAAAATTGTTTATAACATTTAAAAATTAAATAATAAACAATTACAGTAAGTGTGCATTAGATTTTCATATTTTAGTACCTAACGATTGGAGTCTAGAAATGTCGCAAACCTATGAAAATAAACAAAATTGCTGACGAGGGGAATCGAACCTACGACCTACGGACTAACAGACTAACGCTCTAACCACTATGCTAACGACACATGTGTACAGTAAAGTATTAATATCTCAGTATCATTCAGACATACAATTATTGAGTCAAAGATGAGAAAAAAATAGGGATACGATAGAAATAATAAATTGAAATAAAATAAATTAAACTAAATGTTTAATAATTAAATTAAATTACTTTATTTATTGCATTTAACATTTTACGTAATTCTTAAATTACGTGGTAATTTTTAAATAATTTTTTATTCATAGTAAGAAGTATAATAGTATTTTAATAGGAACAAAATTATTATTGAGATTAAAGTTTAAATTTTGTTTATAATTTTAATTTGTTTAAATAATTTATTATTTACAAAATTAGACAATTATGTTAAATTGTTATTATTAAATTTAATAAGAATAAAAAATGAACAACTGAAAAGTAAAATATTAATTTTCTTCAATAAATTTATATTTATAAACATTTATAAACTTTTTTTATAATTTTTTTCAAGTTTATGTCAAAAAAGCAATGTTGGCAAAGAGCGTTGTGAACAATTTTTCTATACTCAGCCAGCACTTGCCGCCGTGGCTTGTCCAAGCTTTGGCGAAACAAAAATTCTGTACTGCGCCAGCACTAATTGTCGAGGCTCGGCTAGAATACGCCGAACAATCGTCTGAGTACTAAGCCAGTGGTGAACATCGGCACTACACTGGCATTTCCCATTGGGTAATATCGAAAGCAGGGTACTGTCAATTCTTCGTATGTATAGGGAAGTATAGAAAACTGAAGGTATATGTAAAATACAAAACGTGAATAGTGTGTGAAATGTAGAAAGTAAAATATGAATAGTGAAAAATTGGACATAAAAAATATTACATTATTGATCTCAGAGGAAAATATTTTTATTTTCATCGCATTATTAAATTATCTTAAATTCATCATCAAAATAACAAGAGAGAGAGAGAGAGAGTACTTCCTCATTATTTAAAATATTTATCGATTCTTTTTGCTTCTCCTGTGATGGAAAAAAGGGGATAAAAAAAGAAGGAGAGAGGGATTTATTTCTACAAACGACCTTTGAACCTGTTCTAGATTTACAGGACCAGGTTGGGACCATTTCGCCTGCTCGGCTCGTTAGCTGAACTTCCTGCTAGTTAAATAATTAACATTTTGGTTAGAATTTACCTCTGGTTCTGCTTGTCTCTGATGCCTCTCCCTCTCTCTCTCTCTCTCTCGTCATTGTCTATATATATAGAGAGAGAGAGTTCCCCAGTGCACCCCTGTAACGTGAACCCCAGTTAGTCCAGGCACTGTCCAGTTCCAGTATACTCGTCGACTCTCCTGGCAAATCCTCCCCCTCCTCTTGAAAGCTCACTCTCTCCCTCCCCCCTTGCCCAGCTCTTGTAACCTACAGTCGAGCTTGCATGGCGTGCATATTGCACGTTATACTGTAACTATACGGCCACAGACCTAAAATATACAGTCCACTAGAACTGCGCTGCACATATACTCGCTGTAGTGGATGACAGGGGTTGTTGAAAGTTGGAGGGGGTGGTGTGCGATGGTTGAAAAGCACCCAGGTCGTCCCTCTCCGACCTTTGCGCGTTATACTACGCCGAAAGGTATATGAAGGGTAACCTATAGGTAGAGGCAACAGAAATAGAGAAATACGTCACCTACCTATTTCGTGTTAATGTCCCAGGGGTAATGAATTATTAAATAAAAAAAAAAAGAGTTCTCACGGCCGCTTATGCCATCACGAGAAAAATGAATATTCACATGAAAAAAGAGGGTAGATTTTACCGAGTGGAAAAAATGTTTTTCATTTTCAAATAAGTACTCTCTTTTTTCATTACGACTGCTCATCTCAATTACTATAATAATTGAGTACCTATTTTAGGAAAACAGGAAAAATAGTTTTGATAAATTACTCAAAAATTGATTAATTTTGAGTAAATTAGTTAATTAATTTTCATTTTCAGTGCAAAACTTGATGTTTTGTGGAAATATCTCTCTTTTTTTTAAAAATGTTTGGGATTTTTTATAAAAAGACAAAATTCAGAACGTATGCCAAACCATGAGAATAAAGAAGAATGTTTTTCCAATTTTTTTAAGCTATGGGTAATATAAAGCCAACAATGGGAAGAAGAAAACATTTTTTTTCTTGCTTTTCCATTTTTTGACCACTGTTTAAAAATATACAGAAAATAATTTTTCTTCTCATAGTTTGCCATATACTTTTCCCATAGTTTGAAAATAGGGTAAGTCCGGTGAAGATTGGCCAGTTCAAAGATTTTACAGAATTTGTAAAGAAATATATCACTTATTATGGGTTATTCTTCAACCTTTTATTTAAAATTTTTTATGTTAATGTTGAATAGGTACTTACGAAATATTAAAGAAAAACAAATTAAAAATGTCTGAGAACAAAGTAATTGATCTATTTGACAAAAATCGCTTTTTTATAATTTTTACAATGTGCTTTAAAAAAAACTATGGTCATCTCCCCCGAACTTACCCTACAAAAAAACATTTTTTTTTCACATGATTCGCCATAGTTTGCCTATAGTTTGAAAATATGAAAAAAAAATTTTTTCTTTTCATGGTTCTCCATATAATTTGCTGATAGTTTAAAAACATGAAAAGAACATTTTTCTTCTTATGGTTCGACACACTTTGCCAACAGTTAAGAAATATAAAAAAAATATTTTTTTCTTCTCATGACTTGCCATACTTTGCCCATTTGAAAATATGAATAAAACTTTTTTTTTCTTCCCATGGTTCGCCATACTTTGTCCATAGTTTTAAAGTATAAAAATATTGTTATTTTCTTTTCATGGTTCTTTTTCATGGTTGGAACTTTGTTCCAACATTGCATGTGACAGGATAAAAAATTCAATATCACTAAAATCTCGGTTATTTTAAAAATCTCGATCAATTTTTTTCATCAATTCTGAAAGAGATAAGGATATGACATATTGTTATTAGAAAGAAATTGCATAGGGGTGTTATAGAGAGAAAGCGAAAGAGAAGCAAACATTTCTTTTTACTTTTTTTCGGTGAAATTTAAAAAAAAATTTCTTTGTCAAATATTGCATTAATGCTTTTTTTTAAATTTACACATTGTCCGTTTTGACCCACTTTTATTTGATAAATAGCATTATTCAAATTCAACCAATAAATTTGGAATAGATAAATAATTACTGTAACAGCTGGTTTTTTTTTATCAAAACTTCTTTTTATGATGAACAGTTTCTACTTTTCAATACTTTCTCTGTTCTAATTTATTACAGGAAGGATTGATTTACCGAAATAGTTCAAGTGAAAGTAAAAAATTTTGACTAAAAGTGAAAATGAAAATTTTTTTAAATGTAAGTCAAAGCGAAAATTTGTTGACAATAAGTGAAGCTGAAAATGTTTTTATAAAAACAGACAGTAAAACTGAATTTTTTAATTAAAATAAAAATACCTGTTTCTTTTTAGTAAAACTGGAATTGTTTTATTTCAAGAGGGTCGATTATATAATTTCATTTTCACTTTGACTTATTTCTATTTTCACTTTCATTTTCACTTTCCCTTTAACACATTTTAATGTTCACTTTTACTTTCACTTTGACATTATATTTTCTCTTTTATTTTTATTTTCATTAACAATCTGACAGATTTTCATTATCTCTTTTATTTGTACATTCAGTTTCACTTTGACAGATTTTTATTTTCACTTTTGTTTTCATTTTCACATTCATTTTGACAAATTTTCATTTTCACTGTTATGTTATACTTCATTTTAGCTCTCACATTGACATATTTTCACTTCCACAATCACACTCACATTAATAGATTTTTATTTTTACGTTTATTTCCACTTTCGCTTTGAGTTTGACAGATATTTATTTTTAATTTCATTTCACTTTCTTAAATTTTTTTTATCACTTTCACTCTGATAGATTTTTTAATGTCTGACAGATTTTTATTTAATTTTCAGGGGTTCGATTACGTAATTTCATTTCTACTTTCACTTTCATTTTTACTTTCCCTTTGATAGAATTTTATTTTAACTTTCACTTCTCCTTCCACTTTAATAATTTTTTTTATTTCATTTTCACTTTGATGGAATATTATTTTTACTTAAATTTTTAATTTAACTTTGTCAAAGTGAAACTGAAAGTAAAAAAAAAATAGATAATAAAAATCTGTCAAAATAAAAATGAAAATATGTCATAATGAGAGTGAAAGAGAAAATGAAATTAATATAAAAATCTGTCAAACTGAAAATAGAAGTGAGTCAAGGTGAAAATAAAAGTGAGAATGAATGTGAAAATGAAATTACATAATCGACCAGGGGTGCTATTCTGTAACTTCACTTCACATTTACTTCACATTCACTTCACATTCACTTCACATTCACTTCACTTTCACTTCACATTCACTTCACATTCACTTCACATTCACTTCACTTTCACTTCACATTCACTTCACATTCACTTCACTTTCACTTCACTTTCACTTCACTTTCACTTCACTTTCACTTCACTTTCACTTCACATTCACTTCAGTTTTACTTCACATTCACTTCACTTTCAATGTGAAGTGAATGTGGAGTGGAAGTGGAGTGAAAGTGAAATGAATGTGAAGTGAAAGTGAAGTGAAAGTAAAGTGAATGTGAAGTGAAGTGAAGTGAATGTGAAGTGAAAGTGAATGTGAATGTGAAGTGAATGTGAAGTGAATGTGAAGTGAATGTGAAGTGAATGTGAAGTGAAAGTGAATGTGAAGTGAAAGTGAAGTGAAAGTGAAGTGAAAGTGAAGTGAAAGTAAAGTGAAAGTGAAGTGAAAGTGAAGTGAATGTGAAGTGAATGTGAAGTGAAGTTACAGAATAGCACCCCGTACACTTAAGTTATAAAAACGGAAATGTTTCGAGTAAAAGTAAAAAATATGTACAGTAAAAAAAAATTTATTTTAATAAAAGTGAAATTGGAAATTTATTGAGGTAAAGTCAAATTTTTGTTTAATAAAAGTGAAAGTGATAATTTTTTTTGGGTGAAGTTGAACATGAAAATTTTTTGAGTGAAAGTGAAATTTACGTGAAACCACTACAGATTTGTAAACAGCGTCAATAAAAACCTCTGAAAAATGATAAATGGATAAAGTATCATTTTTTCAGTCACGGTTGTGAATTCAAACATTGATTCGAGGTCTTCATAATTTTTAACTTTGATTCTTTATAATTTTCGTCTATTCTGCATTCACTAAATTTTATTTTCGTCTAAGAACCGTTTATTTTCGATAATTTCTTCAAGAGATATTTGTATTTGAACTCACTCAGGGTGTCGATTCTGTTCCTTCACTTTCACTTTCACTTTACTCTCTATTTATTTTCACTTCATTATCACTTCATTTTCAATTCACTTTTACCTTATTCTCACTTCAATTTTACACAATTGTCACTTGACTTTGACTTTCATTCCAGTCTCACTTTACTTTCACTTCACTGTCACTTTCACTTTCAATTTCACATTTTCTCTCACTTTACTCTCTCTTTATTTCCAATTCACTTTTACGTTATTCTCAATTCAATTTTACACCATTCTCAGTTGACTTCGACTTACACTTTAGTCTCACTTTACTAACACTTCACTTTCACTTTCACTTTAATATCTCTTTATTTTCACTTCATTCTCACTTTATTTTCAATTCACTTTTACTTTCACTTTCACTTTATTCTCTCTTTATTTTCACTTTATTTTTAATTCTTTTTACCTTATTCTCACTTGACTTTGACTTTCCTTTTAGTCTCACTTTACTTTCACTTCACTGTCATTTTCAATTTCACTTTACTTTCACTTCACTTCACTTTTACTTTTACTTTCACTTTACTCTTTCTTTATTTTCACTTCATTCTCACTTCATTTTCAATTCACTTCAATCTTATTCTCACTTCAATTTTACACCATTCTCACTTCACTTTCACTTGACTTTCACTTGAATTTCACACTCACTTCGCTATCTTTTCCTTTTTATTGAATTTAACTTATCTTTAAAATTTTAAGAAAATTTGGAATGTAAAGAAAGTTAAATTTAACAAAAATAGAGTAACAGAGTGACAGTGAAAGTGAAGTGAAAATTAAGTGAGAGCGAAATGAAAGTAAAGTGAGAGTGAAGTGAGAATGAGTTGAAAGTGTAGTGAGATTGAAATGAAAATGAAGTAAGAGTGAAGTGGAAGTGAAGTTGAGCGAAATGAAAGTGAAGTGAGATTAAAATGGGAGTGAAGTGAGAGTGAAGTGAAGTTACATTAATCGACACACGGACAGCACGTAATCTTGCAGTAAGCTTGCTGCAGGCTCACCTGCAACTAACTTTTATTTAAATTAGTAAAATTTACATTTGAGGCAAGAAAATATCCCTCAAAAATATGTTAAAAGTTAACCATAAAAAATGCACAGAAATTCGAGACAGATAATTTTTTTTTTTACTTTATAAAGACAATAAAAGTTACTTTTCCCATATAGAACACGTCTACTCGTTCTAAAAGCGAAAATTAATATTTGGTTTAGAATTTATGTATTATTCCGCTAATCAATATAATTACCAATCATGGTTGATCCCGTTTGCAACTGAAAGTGACCCTCTATTAGACAGAAATCCGGATATAGAACGTGTACACAGAAATGAAGATTAGCTCAAACTGTCAGTACACTTCGGGGTGGCAATTTGTTTGCGTAGGTCCTTCTCCTAAATGTTTACCCACTAGTTTCTACCTCTGCCCATTCTGGAAAATGGTCTATATAGGGTACACTTGCGACAGTCGAAATCGAATCCAACAACTCTCCTCGTCGCCACTGCGTCTGGACCCTAACAAGAAACTAACCTCCCTTCTCTACCCCTTTCCACCCTTTCCACCGTACACTCATTCTCGTTTCGTGGAAATCCTTCGAGTCGATGTAGAACTGCGTTCCTTCCATCCTTTACAAGCTCGAGGATCTTCTAGTTTCACGAAAATGGAACGAGCGAGTAAGCGAGTAAAGTCGGTGTGCGGAGGACAACTGGAACTTAGCTCGAAATTGCAAGGGAGAACAAAAGTCCATGGGAGAGCTTCGAGATTGCATTATCTAAGAGCGTAATGTTCGCAGAGAAAGTGCCTTTTTGCTGAAAAAAGGAGACAAAAAATTACTGGGTAACCTGCTTAGCTATATTTTTATTCCGAGTTCTTGGATATTTTCTACATAAAACGTGTTTATCATTTTATTTTTTAAAATTAATTATTATTCCAAGTTATTAAAATACCTAATAATTAAAATTATTAAAATAAAAAATTCATGTAAATTCTTTTTTTTATTTATGTAATTCTCTTTCGAGTCAAGAACATTTGAAAATTAAGAAGAACTTTGGAATCATTTAAATAATTATTGGATAGTTTAACTACCATGATGTATCCATGAAGATATTGGATTTTATGTTTGCTCTACTACCATTTCTGATGTCTATTTCATTTATTTATATTGCAATTCACATCCAATTCTTGGAAGGTTTTATCAAACATTTGATGCAATGCTCTAATCTTCTGATAGATCCTTTAACCCCTTGGCTGTCAACGAGATTTCCACTGTTTGGGCCAAAAGTGTGTTAAAAAAATTTTTAATTGATTTTTATGAAACTTGGTACCCTAAGGTTTCTGGGGTCGCTGATTACGAATCTGAGATCAGTTTTTCGAAATTCAAAATGGCGGATCCAAGATGGCGGAAATTTTTTCAAAATTCGTCGAATTTGCTTGAAACTGGTTACTCGGGGTTTTAAGGGTCGCTGATTACGAATCTAACATTAGTTTTCCAAAATTCAAAATAGCGGATCTAATACGGCGGCCGAAATAAAAAAATTTAATTATAATGGCTTGAAACTGAATACTCCAGGGGTTTTAAGGTTGCTGATTACGAATCTGACATTAGTTTTTCAAAATTCAAAATGGCGGATCCAATATGTCGGAAATTTTTTTTAATTGGTCAAATTCGCTTGAAAATGGTTACTTGGGGGTCTTCAGGATCGCTAATAACGAATCTGACATTAGTTTTCCAAACTTCAAAATAACGGATCCACTATGTCGGACAATGAAATAAAAAATTGATCAGATTGACTTGAAACTGAATACTTGGGGATTTTCAGGGTCGCTGATTATGAATCTGAAATTAGTTTTTCAAAATTCAAAATATCTGATTCAATATGGCGGAAAATTTTTTTAAATTTATTGAATTTATTTGAAACTGATTAATCTGACATCAGTATGAAAATTTTTGGTAAAATCAAATTTCGTTAAATACCCTGACATTAGCTGATGAATTTAACTTTTATAGATTATTAAATTTTTTAAATTCACGACCCCAGAATGTACCACGAGAAGACTGTCATAGGATTTTCCATTCCATTTTTTTATTTTTTAAAAATTTTTATACATTTAAAAAATTTTTTTTTTTATATAGTAGATTATATGCTAGACGCATCGTTGCATGCAGCTACATAATACTAAAACCCCCAAGTATTTAGTTTCAAGTCAATCCAATCAATTTTTTTATTTTGTTGTCCGCCATGTTGGATTTTGAATTTTGAAAAACTAATGTCAGATTCGTAATCAGCGACCCCAAAAACCCCCAAATATTACGTTTCAAGTCAATCCAATCAATTTTTTTATTTTGTCGTCCGCCATATTAGATCCGCCATTTTGAATGTTGGAAAACGAATGTCACATTCGTAATCAGCGACCTCGAAAACCGCATATATAAATATGCGTAACGGGTTAAGGACCAAATGTCCAAAAATTTTACCTGAACTTTAGCAGAAATTTTTAGTATGAAAACGGAGTAATGAAAATTTTGCAATAAATATTTCTTAAAGCTTAGGAACCAATTTTATAAAGATTTTTCTTTAGAAATCAAAATTTTTTTATTATTTACGGCAAATAAATACGTCTCAAAGGTATAAATTATCGCGTCAAATAAAAAATGTCCAACAAAAATATAGTAACATCAAACTGAAAAAAAACAAAATGGCGGATTAAAAATGTCGTTCAAAGTTGACTTTTTAATAAATAATAGACAGCAGTGCACATTTTTTTAAACTTAAAAGATTCACTTGAAACTGGTTACTCAGGTGTTTTTAAAGTCGCTGATTATAAACCAAATATTAGTTTTAAAAATATTAATTTTGGAACTTAAATTATTTTGGTTATAAATTATAACAATATATAACGTGTTTTTGTTTTCGAATAATTCGTTTGAAATATAACAGTCATCAGTGACCGCAAAAATTACCGAGTAACCATATTGGATCCGCCATTTTAAATTTTTGAAAACTGACATCATATTCGTAATCATCGACCCCAAAAACCTCCGAGTAACCAGTTTCAAGTGAATCTAATGAAGTTTTAAAGAAAGTGTCCGCCATATTCGATTCGCCATTTTAAATTTTTGAAAACTGCCATCATATTCGTAATTCGTATTCCTTTGCCATAAATAATTTAAAAAAATTTATTTCTAAAGAAAAATCTTTATAAAATCGTGTTTTTTATTTAATAACTGTATGTAATTCGTTTATATTTATGAATTTGCAACATTTTTTTATAGCCTTCGAAAGAGCAGTTCTTAAGCTTTAAAGTAATGTATATTACAAAATTTTTATCATTTTGTTTTCATACTAAAAATGTCTGCCAAAATTCAGGTAAAATCGGTGTACATTTGGTCAGGATTAAAGACAAAGCCCGTATAATTGTTTCACTCTAACTGTGTTATGCAAATTTGGGATTTAAAATATGACTGACCATCTTTAATTTTTGGAATTTCAACTTTAATATATTGTATTCACTGAAGAACTATATTGGAGGAGTATTGGTGATCTACTATCTCTCATCATCACATTTTTTCAATATTTTTGGAGTTAATAATAATTCAACCTTTAATTTATTGATATTTCTACATTTGAATTTTCTTTCCAATAGAACTACCATTTATGCTCAAGAAGGAAACAAGATCTATTTTTTAATTACTATATTAAATTACGTTATTATTATATTGTCAGAAATTAAAAAAACTAATTGTCATAATTTTTGGTTGCTAACGAATCTCCCTAGGGATAAATAAATAAGCTCAATTTTTTATTCGTAAATATGAAATCATTGAGATTATACTAGAGCTGTGCAAAATTCGAACCGAACCGAGTTTTGTTCGGTTTTGGGGCGCCGAAATGTCGAATGTCGAATATTCGACATCCAAACTGGGCTAGTTCGAATGTCGAATATTCGACATTCGAACTAGGTGAAAAAATTCGAACAGTTCGGTTCGAATTATTTTGCACAGCTCTAGATTATACGTAAATTGAATTTTGATTTTTCCATTATTTCCTATAATTAGAGTAATTTCATAAATAAATTTAATTTTATTATAAAAGTCATTTTTTGATTAAAATAATTTTGTGATTAAAAATAATTTAATTAATTAAAGTAATTTTGTGTAGTGTAATTTTGAAGTTTCATGATTGCTTTCATATTAAATTAATGGATTTTGGAATTTCGTTGCAACCAAATCTACTTATCCAAATTGTTCCAGTAAGTATTTTGAAAATATTGTTGCTCACTCAAAGTAATATAATAAACAGTATTTCAAAAATTTGTTACAGATTTTTTCATCCTTACTAACCAATCTTCCTAATTGTGAAAAATTTATCAAGCTTTCAAAAAGAAAATTAACATATGTCTCAAACGAAAAATTACCCAAGATATTGCAGGGAAGATTCTCTAAGATTTTACAGTAAAAATATCTCAATATTTTAAGGGAAAAATTCCTCAACATTTTTGAGGAAAAATTCCACAAGATTTGAAAGGGGAAATTCCCCAAGGTTGCAAAGGAAAAATTTCACAAGATTTTTAAGGGAAATTTCCTCGAGTTTTGAGGGAAAAGTCCTAAAGATTTTAAAGCGGAAATTCCACAAGATTTTAAAGAAAAATTTCTTCCAGTTTTTTGGATAAAGTTCCTCAGGTTTTCTTAGTGGAAATTTACCTTTTTTGGTTAAAATTGCGTCACCAAGATTTTGGGGAATTTTGCCCAAAATTTTTTTTTGCAGTGTATTAAAATTTAACGAAATTGCTGCAAGTTGAGGTATTCTTAGATTAAGATAACCCACGTTTTTGATGAAAAACTTTGAACTTTTTCATCATTGAATCATCTTTTTAGTAATTTATTGATGATCTATTTAAAGGGTATATTTAAATGATTCAGTGTGATGGTTTTCAACCCTTTCTCCACCCCCTCAACAAATCGTTTTCATTGATTTTCGATTATTTTGAATTATCCGGATATTCAGTTATTTAAAGACGAATAAAACGTTAATTGAAGTCTGATCCTTCCTCCGCGAAGCGAAACTTATATATAGAAAATAGAGCGCAAAGAACTCTATCCACAGTACTGTTTTATGCAAATTTCACCAGTTCCAAAATGGGTTTATGGTTAGGTATGCACATTTGTTAAGTGAACAATGAAGCGAAATGCGGTAACGAGAATAATTCAGATTATTTTAGCACCAGGTCAGTCAACGATGAACGATTTTTGTTTCCTTTTTTATACAAGCAGATGTGCCACGTCCGCTTTTTAATATTAGACAAAATATATACTGTTTTTCTTTTTGTCTCTCATCCCACGAACACATTTCACTTCTGAATCAACTTTTATCAGGTTTAAATTAAATAATGGCATTTATTAAACAAGATTTGATATAATTAGCCAGCATTGTGGCTTAAAATAAGATTTAGTATAGAAATTAAGTGAAAAGAATGCCTTACAATTATTGTTGTTTATTCTAAAAATTAAAAATATTTAATACACTGCGAAGATAATGATGGGTAATATTGCTGCAATATAAAAACCTATATGGGTGACTACACTGGAAAAAAAATTAATTGATTCAAGAAAATTGTACTTGGTTGAATTAACTATCGGGATTGCAATCTTCCCTTTGCGTCAAAATTTCAATTCAAAAGTGGCCTATTTTTATAGCTACAGGTTAAAATAGGCCAAGTAAAATAGGACCGATAAGAGCCCTCCAAAAAGACGTTACCCTAGGTCCAAATTTAGATCAAATTTTATCTTTTTTTAACCTACAGGTCAAAAGTCACTTATTTTTATAGCCACAAGTAAAAAATTAGTGCTGTAAGGTCCCCAAGAGGACTACATGTCAAAAGTCGTTACATTACGTTTTGATTAAAATGAATTATAAAGTTGCAAAAAAATTCAAAATGTAATTAAATTAAGATAAAATCAAGTAAAAAGTCATTTTTTAGAAATTAAAAATGGCGGATCCAATATGGCAAACAAATTTTCAAATTTGATCAGATGCGATTAACCCCTTGGCTGTCAACGAGATTTCCACTGTTTGGGCCAAAAGTGTATTGAACAAATTTTTAACGGATTTTTATGATACTTAGTACCCTAAGGTTTCTGGGGTCGCTGATTACGAATGTTTATTCAAAATTCAAAATGGCGGATCTAATATGTCGGATATTTTTTTAATTGGTCAAATTCGCTTGAAAATGGTTACTTGGGGGTTTTCAGGATCGCTAATAACGAATCTGACATTAGTTTTCTAAAATTCAAAATGGCGGATACAATATGGCGGAGTAACAAGTTTTAAGAGAATCTGATCAAATTTGCGTTTTGTTCAACATTTTGGATCCGCCATGTTGAATTTTTTAAAAAATGACTCCGGATTCGTAATCATTGTAGCTCATAGCATAATCGTTTAAAATCAAAAAATCAAATTTTATTTAAAAATGGACGACTTAATACAGGACCTAAACCTCTGATTTACTACTAATGTTCAAAATTACACTTTTTGTGTATCATTTATTTTTAAAAAAATTGTGTTTTTCAGATTTTTAGATTCAAAAGCTTGCCATTTTCTTAATTTTTGATGTTTTTAAGTATTTCGAGGTTTAGGTTCTGTATTAAGTCATCTATTTTGAAATTATGTTTGATTTTTTTATTTTAGATGATTCTGCTATGAGCTACAGTAACAACCGTAATTGAAAGTAATTTTTACCAGTAGATAAAGCGCCCTCTGTAGAAGGACGGTATATATATTTTTTTTAATCTGAAATTCTTTTTTTAAAACTTCTTAACATACACAATGACATGTAAAAACATTTAATCAATTATATTTTAAAACTTATGAGCAAAAAATTTTTTAAAATCATCCGATTTTAGGGCTAAAAAAGTTACAAGACCCCTTAAAACCACCCTCAAGATACATTTCTACCCCAAAAAATTGATATTTAGCCTAATTGATAAATTAAATATTTATCAACTCCTATCTACTTTATAATTATTGGCAAACATTTCCTGGTTGTATAAAAATTGAAGACGATGGTCAATAACCCCTTGAAAACCACCCTTAATGTCAAATAACCACCCCTTTACGGTGGAAGTTTTTGTAAATGATTAAAAAATTCTACAGATTCTAATTGCTTCTAAATTATAAACAATTTTTTAAAAAATTACAAAGACATGGATAATAATAATAAACTCACCCCTTACCCTTGAAGCCCACCCTTACTTCTTAGTTTTTCTTAGTTTGGAGCAAATCAAAAAAATAATTTTCACTAATATTAAAACAAAAAAAAGACAACCCTAAAGTCAAATAACCAGCTTTTAATGATAAAAGTTTTTGTAAATGAATTAAAAAAAAATGGATTCTAAGTACTTTTGAATTGTAAAATAGTATTTCAAAGTTTCACAGATATGGATAATAATAATACTAACACCACCTACTCTTGAAACACACCCACAAAAAGCTAAAAAAATAATAGGTAATATTGACCTTAACATTTCGAAATTTTGAAAA
This sequence comes from Leptopilina heterotoma, assembly GCF_015476425.1. Classification (NCBI taxonomy): domain Eukaryota; kingdom Metazoa; phylum Arthropoda; class Insecta; order Hymenoptera; family Figitidae; genus Leptopilina; species Leptopilina heterotoma. Next base: position 221,890 of record NW_025110945.1, on the reverse strand, counting down.
CTGGCATCATATTCGTAATCAGCAACCTCGAAAACCTCCGATTGATAAGTTTTACGCGAATCTAGTTATTTTTTATAATTTTCGGTTGCCATATTGGATCCGCCATTTTGTATTTTTAAAAATTGATATCATATTCGTAATCAGCGACCCCAAAAACCTCCAAGTAATAAATTGCAGATGAATCTTGTCAATTTTTAAGTTGTTTGGTTTTTGGGGGTAGTTTTCGTTAAATTTTTTTCCCCTGAGGGATAAAATTTTCGTCTTGTTTGGTAAGTGTCCCATTGTCCATTAAAGGGTTAAATAAAAAGTGACAAGATATCTTTTGAAAAATGTTAATTTTTTCATCAAACTTGATATCTAGGGGTTTTCGGGGTCGCTGATTACGAATTTGATGGCAGTTTTACAAAATTAAAAATGGCGGATCCAATATGGCGGACACATTTTTTAAAAATAGATTAAATTTGCCTGAAACTCGTTACTCGCAGATTTTTGAGGTCACTGATTACGAATCAGATATGAGAATATTAAAATTCAAAATGGCGGATGTCATAAAGATGAAGATTACAAAACATTTAAACATTTTTACAAAACGGTTTTTACATATTGGACATTTTTTAACGCCTGTTTCAGGCAAATTGAATGAATTTAAAAAAAAAGTTGTCCGACATATTACATCCACCATTTTGAATTTTAATATCCTGACATCAGATTCGTAATCAGCGACCCCAAAAACTCCTAAATATCAAGTTTCATGAAAGATTAATATTTTCTAAAAGATATCTTGTCAGCTTTCATTTAAGGGTTGCTTTCACCCCTAGAAGCTACAAACGACTTTTGAATTTTCAAAGACTAATGTTAAATTCGTAATCAATGACCCCGAAAAACCGCTAGTAACTATTCTAATCCGATTTTAGCCATTTTTAAAAATCAGTCAGGTTTTTGTTGCTGCGGTTCCATGGATGAAATAATTTGAACTTTTGAGAGAATTCTCCTACTTTTTCCTAGTGAAAATATAATGAAAATGAAATTCTTTTCTCGTAAAATCGTGCTTTTTTGAAAAAAAAATGCTTTAAATATCTTTTTTCATGTTTGCTATAAACAAATTCTAACTGCAGTATCTGAAATAGGGATAAATTTTTCATCCGAAATGTTTTAAATTAATTTTTTTCAGACGAATTTTTATACAAAACAGAATGCTCAAAGTCAATAGTAATTTTTCGTCCACTTTGGTCGTTAATGGGTCAAAGTAGTACTCCTCCATAAACTAAAATTGCGTTCAGTTTAAAAACCACAATTATTGGCAATTTTCGATTAAGTGATGTTTCCTTTTTTCTATCACTAATGATTATCTTCCTTGAAAACGTATCTCGCTGTGACCCCTTTTTTCCAATATAAAACTCCATCTCGATGTGATCACTCTAATGCTCACATGCTCTCCACCATAAAAGATCAGAAAGAAGTCCTGCAAAGTAAAGTCTTCACGCAACCCTCTGGTGCCAGTCCAATCTTTCTCTTCTATCCTGGGGAAAAAAATCGAGTAGAATCCTTAGCTTTGCACTCGTTTCTCGAGGTTGTCCCTGCGCCGGATGGAAGCTTGAGGGGGAAAAAAAGCGGTTCGGACTATGGCAGCTGAGGAAAATCGTATCTCCTAGCAAAGGGGTCGTCGTCGTCGTCGTGGTGGTCGTCGTCCTCTTCATGATTGTATTGGACGCCATGAGCGAAAATACGTGTACGTGTGCACCTTTCGTCTGTGTGAATGCTTGTACTTTCCTGAGTTCTCTTATGGTCGGTTGTAGGAGAGGAAAAGGGGGTGGAAAATGGTGCGAGGGCGACAGAGACCCGTTCCAACATACGAGTCGGTATTACGGTCTCTCACCCCCTCTAGTCTCACTATCTGTGTCTCTCTACCTTGCTCTCACTCCCTCTTCGTTTCTCTCTGAAATGGCCCCCTTCTATCATTCTCCCTTTCTCTCACTCTCTTTCTTTCTCTCTCTCTCTCTCTCTCGACCCCTCGAGATGAAACCCAACTTCCCTTTTGCCTCCATCCTACTATCCCCCCGGCCCCAACCCTCGTTCTCCCGCTGTCACCGAGTCCTTTGGGGTTGAATCGTGGCGCCGGGGGTGTGGGAAGGTGGACCACCGTAGGTAGAACGACATGGGAAAGAGGAACGTGTCCGAGAAGCGCTTTCTCTCTGAACATTCACATTCACAATCGGATGAATGTATGACTGGAGTCTGCGATGCCAGAGAAAGATATTAATTTATCCGCGAGATTCTATTTTACCTGGCGTCATAGTTTTTGGATTTTTATCTTTTTCCGCAATTGTTCCTTTTTTGACATATATATTTTATATTATTACATATAACTATAACTAGGTTCAAAATTTTTCTTTTTCATTATTTCTTGATAGTTAGATTATTTAAAATGTGGCAACAGTATTACCCCGCGTGAGAAAATAGAAGAAAGTCAAATTCTAGAAAACTATTGCCAATCCCGAGACAAAATTTTCAGCCTACTTTCAACATGATTCGAATCTACAATTCTTTACCCCTTGAAAATCTTATAATATTCATTTGAAAAAACTGACTTCTGATTTATTATATAGTGTTGTAAGGTTTATTTAATAATAATAATTTATTATTAACTTTAAACGTTACAACAAACATTATTATTTAAAATTCTATAAGTCATATTGAAACTGATGTTGTAGTAAAGTATATTTCTTTAAAAAATAATCGTTTCTTACTTAATTTAAATTTTTTATATATGTTGCTCTTGTTTCTTTTTGTATTTTATATATATATATGTTACGTACCAAGGCCGAAATTGTACAAAGCCCGATCTGTACAACGATTTTTGTACTGATCTCGGTTGGTACAAGCTGCTTTGTACAGAGCTGTAATTTCCGGGCTCTGTACAGAGATATGTGTACTGAGCAAGCTCGGTACAGAGATGTTTGTACAAAGCCAGCTCAGTACGATTTCTCATGTACAATGTTGTCCATAGCAGTCGATTAAGGATTGTCACGGCGGTGGTGAGGGGCAAGGGGATTGTTCCCATTGCTCCCATGTAAAATCTTGCATGTTTGCAACCTCAAAAAAAAAAAAATTCAGTTTCATAATTTTAATCAAAAAACCTATATATTTATTTTATTAAAAGAAAAAAAAAACATTAAAAAAAGATGTAAAAATTAATGATAAAATTTTTTCAAGATTTAAATATTATAAAAAGTATTTAATTAATTTTTTTAAGAAAAAACTACGTGGTAAAAAATTCTGAAAAAATTCATATGTTTCTAAAATAATATACAGAACAAACTGTCAAATTTTTATAAGTTTCTCTCATTTCCTTATATTGCCGGTGACAATCCTTAAAGAAATGAATGTTTTAGTATGAGCAGATTTTAGTATATTGAAAATTTTATTATTATGAACGAAATATTTCACACTTTCGCTGGCATTATTATGTAAAGGAACTATCAATTTTTTTTCATCTTCAATTATTAATACGTCATATCTTCTCAAACGCCTATAATCACTTGAACTTTTTTAATTTCATTTTTTGAATCGATCACTTTTTGTATTATATCATTATACAATTTATTTAAAAAATAATTTTTCATGTCAAAAGTATTCATGATTATATTTACGTGTACCTTCGAATAAATTTGCTATAATACTGAAATCGTTTCCAATTTATAATTGAAATTATTAATCATTAATCTTTTGATTAGATTGTTGGTAAAGTGTCAACAATAAACAAATCAACTGTTATGGACAACATTGTACAGGAGAAATCGTACTGAGCTAGTTTTGTACAAACATCTCTGTACCGAGCTAGCTCATTACAAATATCTCTGTACAGAGTCCGGAAATAACAGCTTTGTACAAAACAGCTTGTACCAACCGCGCTCAGTACAAAAATCGTTGTACAGATCGGGCTTTGTACGTAACATATATTTTGTTGGAATCTTTTTTATTCATGATGTTGATATAATCGGCCCTTGTCAGCTTTACATCATCCAGTTAACAATCTTCTTGTCCATTTTAAACAATAAATAAAATAGATTAATATTACATAGAAATATTTCCAATATTTTTGCAAATGTTATATTCGACTTGAAGCAATAAAGCATGGCAACATTGTAGTATCGATGCTCGGAAATATTGAGGTCATATTGTCATTCAATACAGCGGTAATTTTTATTGTGATGATCTGGAGACAACGTTGTAATAATTAATAATATTTGTTCTAAGTACAAAATATTTAATACTATGCGAAAATGCTAGGTATAATATCGTTTCATTATTGTCTCAGTAATATAACATTTGATTCAAATAATGATTATTGATTCCTTGCCAATTAATCTTTTGATTTCTGTTCATTAGAGTCCACTTACTCCTTGATAGTTTTCATCTTACTTGTCACCCACCACACAAGCACAAAATTGTTTTTTTATATTTTTATTACATAAGTTTTGTTTATATCAAATTTTATTCGACACTTTCAAAAAATGAGTGCTAACTTTGTCGTAGTTGACGAAAAATTAACTGTAATATGAGTTTTAGGCTATGTGATAGTTGTGTTGTATGTTTATTTTGTATTTACAGTAAGATTTATGAGACAAAAACCAAATACACGAACGGCGGATATAAGGAACACAATTATTTCTTTCGAATTGTTAAAGTGTGTTGTCAAAACGTAAGTTTTTCTAATTTCTTCTGTTTTTTTATCAACTGATGATACCAGCAACGTTTAAAACACACATTCGCTCTTTTAGTTTCGTTTTTACATTTGTTTTCAATTGTGTGTGTACTTTCGATCAATAAACAATCATTTCTTTAACTTTAAAAACGTTTTCCAATGGTTTTAACCGCTTTGTTTCTAATATAGCCCAATTTTATAATTTCAAAAAAATGCATCTTTGATCAAAACAATTCTTTAACCCTTCAATGTAGTGCTTATCAAGATACAGAAAGAAAAAAATTAAAGCAATATTTCAATAACAAAAAAGTTACAAGTCTTTAAAGTTGAAATCTGTTCTAAACAGCCCCAGTTTACGGTATGAAAACGGAGGAGGTCCCCAAGGCCTATATTTGGGCCATTTGAGATTGTGATTTAAATGATTGAAATGTACATTTCTACAAATAATATTTATATCTTTATCGGTTTCAGGCGAAACGGGCGTGTTTTGGTCATATTAACCCTTTGATACTAATGGCCTTAGGGGCCCTTCTTTTTTTCCATTTAGAACTATGTCAAAAATCTATAAAACCATGGGGAAAAAAGCAAGACATATTTTTAAACACGAAATTTTGATTATTTTTTAGCCCAGTTCAAAATCTAGCGAACCATGTTCAAAGGCAAAAATAGTTTACAACCTTAAAATTTTTATATCTCGACCATTTCCAAAATCTAGCAAACCGTGGCAAAAAAAGATAGTGTAGAGTCGAAGAATGTGTCTATGGTCAAAATAAATAAATTTTCAGGTTTTAAACTATTTTTGTCGTTGGCTATGTTCTGCGAGATTTTAATCATTCTAGAAATATATTAATTTTCATGTATTTAAATATTTTTGTTGTCCACCATGGTTCCCAAAATTGAGACCATAGTCAAAATATAGAAATTTTTAGAATAAAAGCAGTTTTCCCGTTGATCATGGTTTGCTAACTTTTAGCCCATGCTTAAAATATTGATATTTTGTGGGTTTAAAATATTTTTGTCATTGGCCATGGCTTGCTAGTTTTTTACCACAGTCAAAATATAAAAAATTTGTGGGTTTAAAAAAAATTTTTTATTGAACATTTTTAAAATATTTGAATTTTTGGGTTTTTAAATATTTTTGTCGTTTCACAAGGTTTCCTAAATTGTGACCATAGTTCAAAATATATAAATTTTTAGATTTAAACTAGTTTTTCCGTTGGACATGGTTTTCTATAGTTTTTGACCATATTCAAAATTTTGTTTGTCATTGACCATGGTTCGTCAGATTTTGACCACTGTTAACATATATTAATTTTCAGACTTTCAAATATTTCTTTCACTAGCCACGGTTCGCTAGATTTTAAACATTTATAAAATATATCAATTTTTGGGTTTTTTAATATTTTGTCGTTTCACATGGTTTCTTGAATTGTGACCATAGTCAAAATATCGAAATTGTCAGATTTAATGTGGTTTTCCCGTTGTCTATGGTTTGCTAGTATTTCGGACATGGTCAAAATACTGATATTTTGAGGGTTTAAAATATTTTTGTCGTTGGCCATAGTTTACCAGATTTTGCCTATTTTCAAAATATGAAAATTTGAAGGTTTTAAACAATATTTGCCTTTACCCATGGTTCGCTATATTTTGCACTTATAGCTAAAAATTAAAAAAATTCTGTGTTAAAAAATATTCTTTTTTTTCCATGATGATTTTCTAGATTTTGGCCATATATAAAAGTCGTTTTTTTCTCCTATACCTACTTTACCCATGTTTTTGACAAAGGTAATTTTTATGAGCATTATTTTATGTCACAGACGTAAAAAAGTTTATTAAATATATAAAAATATGAGTATTTCCATATAGTAGAGAATGAGATGTATGAGGGGTTGAAGTATTGATCGGCCAACAGTCTTCTTTTGATTTAGATCCTTATTGTTTAACTTTTCCTTCGAAAGATGCTACTCGTGTTTTTTTGATTTACAACTTTTTCCAAGAGAACTATAAATTCGAAAGGTTTATTGGTCGATTTCGGAATTCAGATCGGAAGACCATTTACACTGTAGAAAACTTAATTAACTTAACCATCATATATAATATTCATTTCATCTTCTATTATCTAGAATATGCGTAGAATATTTTCTTTCCCTTGATTCATTCTTTCACTCATTCTTTTACTTTTCTTATACTTTTATTTTGTAAAATAATCAAATTATTCATTAACATAAATACACAATATTCATAAGAAAAAATAAAATAAAAAAAAAACAATATCCTTAAGAAAATTTTAGTCTCCTTTTTGCCTAGTAGAGCACTACTAATATGTGGGAGATAATTTTTTGCTGATTGTTTTTCTCTTTCTAAAAGATTGACTTGAAGAATATTTTGCATCGACCGTCAACCTCGGACCCCACCAGTGTTCCTCTATACAATATACATAACATTCGATCGACTCTGTCTGTTCGACGAACACGGAATTATTCACGCTACATATAGCCCTATATACTGTTGACCATTTGTTGAGAGACGTATTCCTTCTTAAATGAAAGAGAAAGAAAAATATTCATGAAAATCTAGCTATTTTTCAAGAGTATATTACATCAGAAAAATGCGTTTAAATAATTTTTGTGTGAGGTCGTTAAGAATGTAAATAATAAATAATCATTTTATGTTTTTAATAAAAATGTGTAATTTCGGGTAAGTCCGGAAGAAATGGCCATACTTTTTTAAAGGATTGTAAAAATTATAAAAATCAGAGAAATGTTAGTTGCACTCGCACAAAATTAATAGGTACAAAAAAGTTATATAAAAAAATCCAAAAAATTATGCCGGAAAAGCCAATTTCGTTGCATGTTTTGAAAGCAGGATAAAAGAAGTTGTGTTTTAAAAATATACTATTAGGTATACTAAATTTTTACAGTAAATATTTTTAAAATAAAATATTTTCAAACAAATAAACTTCAGTTACAACTCAGAAACAATGTCAGAATTAAAAAGTTACCTTCTTTTTTTTAAATCGAAAAAACCACCCTTAAAATGTACGAATACAAAGCATAAAGTAAAAAAAATAAATAACAGATTGTTTTTTAAATTAAAACAATAAATTTATGTACTTCTGTTACAACAATTCAAAAGCAATGTCAGAATTAAAACATCATCCTCTGTTTTCTTAAATCGAAAAAACTACCCTTAAATGTGGAGATATTAAAAGTTTAATTTCAAAAAGTGAAATAACAGATTGTTTTTCAAAGCAGAACAATAAATTTATATACTTTTCTTACAACAACTTAAAAAACCCCAATTTTTTGTTGAAATTAAAGAAAACTACCCTTAAAAGAGAATAAATTCAGAGTTTAGTAGAAAAAAATTTTTTAAATTAACTTTTTAAACAGAAGTATACGTTTCTGTATATTTTTGGTCTCACAACTAAACAGCATCAAAATAAAATAAAGAAGGGTAGTTATGTGCAAAAGTTTTATTAATTCAAAAATAAATTATAATAAAATACTTTGAAATTGGTAAAGACTAGAAATTGATTAGAAATTTGATTAGAAATTGATTTTAAAGTAATTTGTAATAATTAATTTTAAAAATATTAAAACTTTTGCACATCACTGCACTTCTTTATTGTATTTTAGACTTTCGTACAAAATTTCAGCTCAATTTATTAAATATTTAAAGAGAAAAGTGGTCGAAAAAATTATCATTGAGAACCTAACAATCACATGCCGTAAAGGGTATAGTTTTTTTTAAATTTTAACAAAAAAATGTGTTTCTGTTTTGAAAAACCTGAATTTGTGCATTTAAGGGTAGTTTTTTCGATTTAAAAAAAGAGGGTGCATAGATGAACACAAGAAGGACAACTAGTTAAAATGTGAAATAGATTTTTATCCATAAGCCTGCATGAGGGACAGATATGATCTGATTTAAGATTGTATTTAAAATTACCCAGAAAAACTCTGCAAACGTACAAATTCAGCAGTCTGATTTGGGCAAAAGCTCTTTTATAATATAAATTTAATTTTCTTTGAAATAATCTTGCGTTTTCTCTTGGATTGAAATATGGGGATAAATAAGTAAACTCTTGGATAATAAAAGTCTTTCTCTATCCTTTGATCGAAGAAATTGTTCATATTTTTTTAGAATCGACCCTCTATTTGCACCTACGAAGTCCAGAGATAAAGAGCCCCATAAATCATTCAGTTCTTCCCCCTTTAAAAAATATTTTTAATTGTGAAAACCAGTTTAAATCCGAGACCGGGCCCCTTAAAGCCAATTCTCTAAGTCTCCGAAAACACTGTCTAGGATACCTAGAATTGTCCATTAAAGAGATTTTATAAATCCAATTCAGTGTGATCGATAAGACTCTGTATGACAGATGAAGTGCCCCGGTCTCTAATCTAACCGCATAATTAGGGGTATTAATAGGTAACAGTAAAAGCTTCTTATAAAAAGAAAGTTGTACTTTTTCGAGAGAGTCTAAATGATCCAAACCCCATGTCTGGACTCCGTATAAAAGAATGCTCACAGAGAGACTTTGAAACAATGTATCGTAGGAGTCCCAGGTATCCATTCCAAGAGTATGTATAGTTTTAATAATCTTTCCGACTGCCGAATTTGCCGCACTTACCGCCCTAGATGCTGCAGGGAGAAAAGAATTCGAGTCATTAAAAATTACCCCCAAATAAGTTTATTCCTTGACTACTTCAATGCTTTCCGAGCCATATTTAAATGCTTTAAATTTCTTCGCCGATGCGTTACAAGATCTAGTAAAAATGACAATCTTAGTTTTTTCAGTATTGACAATTAACTTGTTATTTTTACAGTATGAATTAAGTGTCTTTAGTTGTTTAGATAATTGTAAAGGAGAATCAGGAAGAATGACATAGTCATCCGCATAGTCTAACATTAAGATTTCTTCGGTGCTGTTAATAGAAAGCTCTCTACATCCATTTATTCTAAAAAATTCCTCGAAGTCACTAATAAACAATAAAAACAAAAATGGGCTCAAAACTTCCCCTTGTAAAACACCACGAGTAATTTTTACATAGCCTGTGTTCCCATATTGTGTTTTTATACATGTAAACGCATTTTTGTAAAATTGCCTCAAAATGTTTATAATTTTTGTGCTCAACCCTAAATTACGCAGTTTGGTCCAAAGAAGATGATGTGAAATGGATGGAAATGGCATCCTTAAAATCTATGAATGCCGCGTATACAACTGTATCTTTTTTACTCAGATGAATTTGTATTATAGACATAAGCGAAAAAAGGTTATCCTGACAACTTCTACCCTTTCTGAATCCGGACTGAGATTCCGGAATCAAATCATGTTCCGTAGCCCAAGTCACAAGCCGATCGCAGATAAGTTGCGTAAAAATTTTTGCTAAACAATTGATCAATGTGATCGGCCTGTAATTCTCCGGGTTGTCTGTTGCTCCCTTTTTATATAACATAAAAGTGGATAATTTACCCCAATCATTGGGAACAGTTTCTGTATTTAAGATTTTATTTAAAAAATGTTGTAAGAAGAAAAACCAATTTTGTGGTAAATTTTTATAAAAACCAAAACTTATACCATCCGTTCCAGGTGCCCCTCCAACCTTACAATGTCGTAAACACTTATCAATTTTCTCAGTGGAAAATGGACTGTCCAGAAATTCATTCCTCACATATAGATTAGAGTCAGATATTGTTTCGATTACGGTCGAAGGATAACTATTCTTAAGAAAATCAAACCATTTAGATAGTTCGATATCTGTAAATTGAGAGAATCTTGCTTTAACCGAATTGACAATTTTCCAAAACTGCGATGAGCTTCTACAATGCGATAAATCCTCAATAACCTTCCTACGATAATTTGCCTTTTTGGCTGTAATGACTCTAATCATATTTCGCTTTTCATTCTGATAGTCACGTTTACTTTCCTGAGAAAAATTATTACAGTTAGCTAAACATAAAGCCGTAGAAACACGTTTCTTAAGACGTTTGCATTCCCTATCTACCCAGGGTTTCTCTCTAAAAGAGAAGTTCGTACACACGCGTGCCATATCGAGGTCCTCTGCTACGCTCCTAATAGTTGAAGTGAAAATATGATTCAGTGAATTTACATCATTTTCCAATAGAGAAACCTCCCCCCTCCAAGCCATTGACGAAAGAAAGGGTATTGCTTTATTCAAATCAAATTTTAAGCGACTAGACATTTGTGGTACCTCTGACGTCATGTTCTGGAGGGGATGGGTCTTACACAAGACTACTGGCAAATGATCGGAGAAGGTAGACAACGGGAGAACCAGCAAATCATTAAGAAGGGGTAATGCACCGGATGAACACCAAATTAAATCGACTATGCTGAAACCTTGTGTACCCGTGAAAGTGTAACTGGCAGGGGAATCACTTATTGAACGACCATATTTAAAAGAATAAAATCATTGGTTTCCATAACATTTACTAAAGCTCTACCCCTTGAATTAATTGTCAAATCAAAAGATAATCTATCCGAGTAACATTAAAAACTTTACTGTTATAAATAATTAACAGACCTCCTTTAGCTCTACCGAATTTGTTAATTTTGATAGCCGGAGACACAATTGAGTTGAACGCGAGTGGAGAACTAACATTTAAACTTACATTTCATGTTTCTGAAATACATACAATATCCTCCTCCTTGAGCGTGCTGCTAATATATGAGAAATTCCTTATACCGTGGATATTCCAGAAGATCACCCTTATTTGTTGATCTGAAGACGAATTAGACAGTGTAGATGTTCGTGGCTACGGTTTTGGTGGCTGAGTGGAAACATCGGAATTCTGCACATTACCATCTTGCACTTTTCTTTCAGCGGAAGAAAGCGGGGAGGGGTTCAAAAAATGGTCCAGAAGCTTTATACCAGCTAAGTTTTCATCCCCTAAGCGAGAGAAGTTCGATCTCCTGCCTCTCTTACTAGAAGGTGGATTTTCCGAAGTAATATGTCGTTTAGGGGTCACATTGTTCAAACCTCTTGAAAAGACTTCTGAAGAAGTTGACATTCCCATTTGACTCAAGGTCAATAGGGAACCAATCTCATCATTCGAAACAACTGCACCATCCACAAATATCCTATCACCCTTTAACATGGCTCCATGTCCTTTTGACTTCAATTTATGAACCTGGTCCAATAGAGCACGACGTTGCTCTCTCTCCTCTTTGCTTCTGTCATTAGCAATAGCAAATCCAGCGCTGGAGATTTCTTTTACCTTGCCAAAAATCATTTTGACACATCTAGCGGAAATGAACTTTATTATTATAGGACGAGTTCCCTTGTTTCTGCCTATCCGAAAAATATCGTCGACAGCTATTTCCGGAATCTGAAGACCTACTTTTTTAAAGACGCTTAAAATAACATTTAATAAATCGTTATTTATTTCGTCAGAGTCTTCCATTTTAAAAAATATTAGGTTTTTGGATTTTGTTTGTTTATTTAAAATTTTAAGTGAGTCCTCGACATCAGAAATTCTATTGCTGTGTACTGTTATCTTCTTGTTCAATGAGTCCATTGTTTTTGTAGACGCTTGAATTTCAGAGCGAAGAATATCGTGTGAGCGAGTAAGATTATTTATTGATAATAGAAACTCATTCCATCTTCCTTCCTCTACTGTTATACTCATGATTGCCTAATCACTGAGAAACGAAGACAACGCATAAATACCACAAGAACAATAGGCAGGTGACAATAGTCAAACACACGGGAAAAGAAAATACAAAGATAGAATACAAATCTTCATATCCATTCAAAATTATAAGAGAAAAAAAAATTAATGTACTTTGGGTAAAAAAAGTCGAACTAGGAGCTCACTATAAAAATCACTTTATGCACTAAAATTGGTACAGACCAATTTTAAACAAATCCGAGATCAAAGAGCACAAAGCAGTCATACGCAAGGGCTCAAATTGTAACCGTTTTTCAACAGAAACAATAAAATAATTATAGTCACTGCACTTTTCATTAAACCAAGAACCAAATTAAAAAATAGTTAGTCCATATAAAAAGTAGCTTGCATTAGTAGCAGATTGCACACAACAACACACCACAAAACGAGCAAATTGAAAATTTATCAAAATTAAAATTTCAGAACATGAAAGGACAAAACAAATATACGTCCGATCGCTGTGACAGCTCATCGCAAACTCCTACGACCATATATTCAATTACCTTAACACCCTTAAAATAGTCTTCAACCCCCAAAAAACTACCCCCAAATTGAGAAATTCAACAAATTACACATTTAAAAGATTATAACTTTGCAAAATCTTTACAAACATTATCAATAAAATCAACTACCTACCCAGACTTCATTTCCATGCTAAAGTAAATGAATCAACCCCCAAAATCTACCCCTACTTGAAAAATTAAGCAAATTACACATTTAAAAAATTATTACTCCGCAAAATCTTTACGAAAATTATAAATAAAATTAACTAACTAGCCAGGCTTCATTTTCATGCTATAATAGATGAATCAATACCCCAGAAACTACCCCTAATTGAAAAATTTTCCATATTACACATTAAAAAAATTATTTTTTTGCAGTGTCGCTGATTAGAACCATATAATCATTCAAAGTGTAAATGAGGAAATAATCAATTTTTACTTTCATATATATTTTGTGGAGTAATATCTTTTGTAGTGTATAATTTGGTTAATTTTGCAATTAGGGGTAGTTTTTGTGTGGCGTATAGATTAAATCTAGCATGGAAATGAAGTCTGGCTCGTTAGTTGATTTTTTTATAATGTTCGTAAAGATTTTGCAGAGTTATGATTTTTTAATTTGTAATAGGGGAGAGTGGGGCAAGACGGGGTACCAGCCCTATTTAACAAACGAATTAACCAATCGCGATTATATTTTACATAATACTGCACCGAGACGATAGTTTCTTGTTTATAAAACCTAAAAGCCATGAGAACAAATCTTTTATATGTTTTACTAAAAAAACTGTTTTCGACGATTATCTTGTCATTTTTTCACTTTTTTTAGGAGGCGTTTATTATTTAATTAATAATAACAGTTAATGAACTGTTTAAATTTTTTTCTAACTAGCAAGGGTTACGAAGAAGGGAAGCATATGTTTTTTTTTGTTGAATCGTAAATTTTAGTAATTAACCTTTTTCTTCAATTTCGTAGGTGGGGGCAAGATGGGGTAGGAGAGAGTGGGGCAAGACGGGGTACACAAATTAAGCAAAAGAAATGAGAAATAAGAGAAGTAAAGAAAACTACTTAAATCAAGACTGAATAAAATAAAAGTGTCCAAAAAGAAAAAAGTTTGTCAGGTAAAATCATCAATTAGCGATGGTAAAGTGGAAAATACACCTTGTCTCTATTGCAATGGTTATTATTTGGACTCAAATGAAGGCTGGGCAGCTTGTTCTGTCTGCGACCAATGGGACGCATAAGAATGCAACCTTTACTTTGTAAAATTTGTCGACAGAAATAGATTGTTTTTTAGTACCCCATCTTACCTGCCGGTGGGTTAGATGGGGAGATTTGCAATTTTTTCAATATTATTAATTATAAGCTTTTTTAAGAAACAGATGGCCTTTGTACCCCGTCTTGCCCCACTCTCCCCTATAGTTAATTTTTCAATTAGGGGTAGTTTTTGGGGGTTGATTCATCTACTTCAGCATGGAAACGAATTCTGGGTAGTTAGTTGATTTTATTTATAATGTTTGTGAAGATTTTGCAGTGTAATAAATTTTAAAATGTGTAATTTGGTTAATTTTTCAAAAATTGGGTAATTTTTCGGGGGTGGATAGATTAAATTTAGCATGGAAATGAAGTTTTGCTAGTTAGTTGATTTTATTTAAAATTTTCGTAAAGATTTTGCAGAGTAATAATTTTTGTAGTGTTTAATTTGGTCAATTTTTCAATTAGGGGTAGTTTTTTGGTGTTTGTAGACTATTTTGAGGGTGTTAAGGTTAATGAGATTGTTTTTTCTATAAAAGTGATTTTTCAGATTCGTTATTTATCAATATTGCCGATGATAATTATTCATTTTAGTTTTTAATTGGTCAATTTTAAGAGGGTTGAATTTTGAATTTGGCTACCCTTAACCCCTTCACAATCTAGTTAAAAATCGCTTGTGGTAAAAAAAAAGTTTACAAAAAAATATGCTTTCATTATATAATATATAAGCACAGGAAAAAAAAAGTCTGACTCCGTTTACACCTTAAATTCAGCCCATGTATTTCACATAAGTCTGTCCTTGTTTAACGGGGCTGACTCCGTTTACATCTTAAATTCAGCCTCAAAAATAGGCTGAAAGTAAAACTTTTTTTTTAGTGTGAGGTTTTTGGGGTCGCTGAATTCGAATTTGAGGTCAGTTTTTTTAAATTCAAAATGGCGGATCCAATATGGCGACCTAATATGGCGGATAATTTTTAAATTGGTGCGTTTTAACGGAAATCCATTTCTCGGGGGTTTTCCGGATCGCTGATTATGAATTTGATGCCAGATTTTCAAAATTCAAAATGGCGGATCCAAATTAGCGGATAATTTCAAGATTGATGCGATTCGAAATTCGTTTCTCGGAAGTTTTTGGGGTCGCTGAATTCGAATTTAATGTTCGTTTTTAAAAAATCAAAACTGCGTATCCAATATAGCAAACTATTTTTTTTAAATTAATAAATTTGTCTAAAATATTTATTTTTGTGAATTTTGGAAGTTTTTGAATAAAAGATTGAGTAACCATTTTTGAAAAATTCGTCAACATGCAGAAAATTTGGTCGCAATATTGAATCCGCAATTTAGCATTTAGAAAAACGATCATCAAATTCGAATTCAGCGACCCCAAAAACCTTCGAGAAACAAATTTCTATCGAATCGCATGAATCTTGAAATCATCCGCCATATTGGGTCGCCATATTGGATCCGACATTTTCAATTTCAAAAATCAGATATCATATTCGTAATCATCGACCCCGAAAACCCCCGAGTAACGAGTTTGAAGCGAATCTGAAAATTATTCTAATTTTTGTAGTCGCCATTTTAGATCCGCCATTTTGAATTTTTTAGATTTGACTTCAAATTCGGATTCAGCAACCCTGAAAACCTTAGTATATACTTCGCCACTCAAATCGAATTATGTTTAGTATTTTTTTTGAGATGCTCATATAATATATGGCCACAGACGCATCAGACGACTTTTCGTGGTCATATATGGGCCATTGACTATCAAGAAGAGGCGCATGAAAACTCTCCAATTTTTATTTTCCGAATCTTTATTTTATCGAAATTCTTTTTACCTAATAAGGATTAATTATAATTTCTTTTAATCGAAAGAATAATTGTCAAAAACATTATTTTTTGAATGAATAATTAACAGAATGTTTAATACTGCGAAAGAAAATTTTTTATAATATTCAAATAACCGAATTATCATTTCTAAAAATTATTATTTCTTATATATTTCTTATTTACACTAATATTCTTATTTTCGAAATGTCAATTTTGATAAATATTATTCTTCAGAGATGGGAAACGTCGAAACCGGATATTCTGTAGGTGAAATAAATATTCGGTGAAATTCTTATTATGACATTTATAGGTTAGGAAAATAATAAATTAGAGAATTTAAATGTTAGAAAAAATGGATGTTATGTAAAATACGAATTAGGAAATATAAAAATTATGAAAAAGAATTATTTTGAAAAATGAATATTAGGAAAAATAAAAAATCGATTAAAAAAATTATTTAAAATATAATTTCGGTAAGCAAAAAATTATACGAAATAATTATTCGAATCAAATAAAATTATAAAAACTGGTTATTATACAATAAAAAAATTTGTATAAAAAATTATTAGATATTACAAAAATTTTGAAAAATTCTATTTCGATATAATAATAATTATGAGAAGTGACAATTCGGTATAGTTATAGTTAGAAGAAATACATAATGTTAGAAAATATAGTAATTATAAAGAAGAATGATTAGAAGTAAAGAAAATTATGAGTAATGTTAATTCGAAAAAGTTAAAATTATTTTGAAAAACATTTATAAGAAAAAAGTTTTGTAACAAATGATATTTCGATAAAATAAAATTTAGAGACTTTAAAATATATAACATTTACATATTATAAAAAAATATTATTAGAAACAATAAATTTTTTAAAAATTGGTAATTTGATAATATTTGAATTATATTGAATAATAATTCGGCAATATAATTATTATAATTATTAACAAATCTATAAAATAATATTTATCAAAATTGAAATTTCGAAAATGAAAATATTAGTGTAAATAAGAAATATAAAAAATAATAATTTTTAGAAATGATAATTCGGTTATTTGAATATTATAAAAAATTTTCTTTCGCAGTTTGAAACATTCTGTTAATTATTCATTCAAAAAAATAATGTTTTTGACAATTATTCATTTCGATTAAAAGAAATTATAATTAATTTTTATTAGATAAAAAGAATTTCGATAAAATAAAGATTCGGAAAATAAAAATTGGAGATGCGCCTCGATAATTATTCATTTTAGTTTTTAATTTGTCAATTTTTAGAGGGTTGAATTTTGAAATTGGCTACCCTTAAATAAAATTCAAAAAATATGATCAACTACAATTTTCAAGCAGATTTAGAAGATTCTTTGCTGAATTTTTTTACTTTTGTTTTGTGATAATTGTCGATGTACAAAAAACAGGCACTTTTTGCGGTTTCTCTTTATAGTTCTTTTTTGGAAATCAATCTGTTATTTAACTTTTTTACTAAACTTTGAATTTATACACTTAAGGGTAGTTTTTTCGTTATCTACTGAATAAAACTTGAAATTAAGAATAGTCTTGAAAAATAACAATATAATAATAGGAAATTTGGATTTTTTTAGAACCATGCAAAAGTAATTTAGGATTACACTTACGTTTTGATTATTTTTTAAAAGTTTATTATTTACATTTATTTTTAATTACAAAAGGTTGAAGAATAACTCATAACAAGTGGTATTTTTTACAAATTCTGTAAAATATTTAAATTTTGCCATCTCTTCTGGACTTCCTATATCTTTTGATAACGAAACTAGCATTTCGATTTTCAAACGGCAAATATTTATCACTGATCGTATTTGGATGTCTAAGCAAAAAGTGATTTACGATTCGGTCTTCCAAGGATCTATCTTTTTTCTTTATAGTTCTAAAACATCAGCAATAGATACATTGATTTTCCAATAAGTTGTCATCAGAAACAAGTGTGTTTCGAAAAAAAAACTAAACGACGTAGAACCATTTCAGTGTGACGTCACGAAGAATCGAGAATCATACGACGTGAAGCCCTGAAAAATAGCGCTCCACCTATTCCCTATATATATATATATATATCGTCAAAGCCACCCCCGGTACTCATCCCTCAAGGCGCTTTTACCCCACGTTCAGGCTGGCAGGTTTTTTGCCTCAGGCGATCCGGAGTTAAAAGAGGATGAGAGTCAAAGGGGGTGGCGTTGACGGCAGCAGCGTTGCTAGTAAAGAAAAGGGGGCCAAGAGAAGAAAGAGAAGAGAGAGCGACGGACAGAAAGGGAAAAAAGAGAAGACGAGAGAGAAAGAGAATGTGTGAGCGAGGAACTGGAAAGGAGCTTGTGGATGGGATGACGGTGAAGAAGGTGGGGGAGGGTAAAAACCTAACCTAAGAGACTCGAGCAAAGACGCAGCAAAGGCTAGAAGGAGAATAAGGGCGGTTTCAGAGAGGGTTGGGGCACAGATACGAAAGGAAGACTCGAGATCCACGGGGACTATCTAAGGTATTGTGTAAAGGAGGGTGCACCCTCCCTTTCAACCTTCACATCTATGATCCACCTTAGCCGGCACATTCCCCATCCGAGAAATGTACCTTTCTTGATGGTACCATGGCTATAACACACATATATTGTTGCTCGTATATTACGTTGTATTAAATCCGTTAACGTGTACCCCATCCGAATTAGGTGGATTACAAAATCCAACCCGTGGGCAGATATTTTACGCTCTTTTACCTCCTGTCAGAATTTTTCAACCAGACAAAAAGTATAGATTATTCCTGATTTTTACCAAATTTCAAATATTCTGCAAATTGCGCAATGTTACTCATTGGTTCAAAGTCGCAGCTGATATATTAATTTACCCACGTGAAAAAGTTGCGAGGAATGATACCGAAAAAGAAAATCTTAATACTTTCAATTTATTGGAGAAATAGTACACAACAGTTATTACACTGCAGAAAAATTATTTGAATCAAATATAAAAATTATTTGATTCAATCAAATGGTTTACTTGTCTATTATCCATTAAATATTTATTTGAACTAAGCAAATATTTACTGGACATAAGTATTTTAATCAAATAAATATTTATTTTGTACCGAATACGAAAGACTTAAGTCAAATAAATGGAATAATTGGATCGAATATTAATTTTGCTTTAAATAAATTATCAGGGTGTCTACTGGTCCTTGAAGTCCTGGAATTCCTGGAAATGTCCTGGAATTTGAAAAAATGTCCAGAAATGGCCTGGATTTTTTACTTTTGTCCTTGAATTTTCCATATTTTGCTTTTCAATAGGTATTAAATAATTTAAAAATTCAAATTTTCAAAGATTTTAAGTGAAATTTATTTTTTATTCAATTTTTATTAGAAAATTTCCTGAGAATTCAATTATTTAAATACAAAAATAAATAATTTATTTAGTAATTGCATGTTTTTTAAAATTGAATTTATTTGAAGAATTGTATCAAAATTTTTAATAACAATTGAATTCTTTCAGCGAATTTAAAAAAAAATTGTAAGAATAAATGCAATTTTCTATCATTTTATTTAAAATTTTATAAAAATAAAATAATATTGAAATTCTACGATAAGTTTTGTTATTTATGAAAATAATTGAATTCTTGGGAAGAATTTTATTAAAATTTCTTAAATAATTGAATTGCTTAGAAGAATTTTTTTTGTACGAAAATAATTAAATTGTTTTGAAGAGTTTTACAAACATTTTTGACAATAATTGTATCTGTGAAAAAATGTTGTATTTTACGAAAATAATTGTATTCTATGACCAATGTTATTATAATTTTTCAAATTTATAAAGTATTTTATCAAAATTTTTAAAAATAATTGAATTCTCAAGAAAGAAAATAATTGATTTCTAGCGAAGAATTTAATACAAATATTTAATAAATTAATAAATTTAATAAATTATTTTATTAGATGCAAATAAAAATTATTTGAATAAAAAAAATATTTTTCAATTAATTTGAATTAATTTCAATTTCAAAGTGTTTTTTAACAATTAATTTGAAAAAAATTTAACTTTTGCACATCACTGCCCTTTTTAATTATATTTTAGACTTTCTCATAAAATATCATCTCAATTTATTCAATACATTACACTGAAAAAAAAATTTATTTGATTCAAATAACCGATTAATTAACTATTATCAATTAAATATTTACTTGAATCAAATAATATTTGTTGGAGTCAATTAAATGGTACTTGAACCAATAATTTCAGTACTTGAAGCAAATTCCATTTAATTGACTCCAATAAATATTATTTGATTCAATTAAATATTTAATTGATAATAGTCAATTAATCGGATATTTAAATCAAATAAATTTTTTTTTCAGTGTAAGAGAAAAGTAGTCGAAAATTTTTAAGAAAGTTATAGGGTAAATCAGACAGTAGTGGTCCACTTATCAATTTTGAGTGGTTATTGCTTAAATTTTGGAACAAAATTGTAGATTTCTTGATAGAATCTGGTAGGTAGGAACAATAATTTCGTATATTTATGATCGAATTCGGTTAAAAATAGGTAAATGCAGCGTTTTTAATGTTCAACAAGTTATTTATAAGACTTTAAAAGTTACTTTCACCTTTTTAAAAAAAAAATTTCAAAAATAAGACTTTCTTTACAATTTTTGATTTTTAAAATACCAATAGTTTCGTAATATCTAATCGAATTAGGTTCAAAAATAGGTCAATCGAAGCGTTTTTTATTTTTTTATTTTCTTCAAAAAGAGCTTAAAAGATGTATCTAAAAAAATACAAAATTAGGGAAACACATTCATAGGTGTCCTAATATTTTTTTTAAGTTATGGACAAAAAACGTTTTCTTTAAATTAAAAATAAAAAAAAAGTATAGTTTAACTTTGTTAATCTATGTCAAAGTACAGAAAAGTTGATTAGAAACTATCTGAATCGCTAGTAAGAACCTAGATATATCTTTGTGATCGATTTATTTTTATATTTAAAGTTGATGACGATCTTACAAAAAATTTGGCGAGGAATCATTTGAATCATAACCCTCGGAGAACACATGGGGTCATTCTGACCCCACATGTTTTAACGAAAAGCTTTTTATCTGTTTACTATTTTTTTATAAGGATTTAAAAGTATACAGACTTATTTTAAAGAGTTTAAACTATATTTAAAAAATTCTTCAATTTGATCAGATGCGAACAGTTCAAAATTATAGTTGAGCTTTGCTTAATGATCTTAAAAAGAGGTGTGTTCTCCAAAAGTTAAGGTGATACCTGGATAACTCCTAGTGATCGTTTTGTATAATGTTTAATTTTTTTTAAAAAAGCTATAGCTTTTTCTCAATTTTACAAAAAGTTGATATTAAATTTATAAATTTGTCATAAGAACTGTAGAATTAAAAGTATTTAAATCTTTGTCCTGTGATTTTCCGCAGAAATTTCTCGGTACCCATTTTCTCCCCTTTCTAATGTTGTAGTTTTTGATTTCCTTCTAATAAAACCAAATGCAATTAATCGGAATGTTTGAATTGTCAATATAGGGATGAGAAATATATATTTATTATCCCTGTAGCTTTTGATCGAAACAGACAGAGGGTTTGATCTTTGATATCGCAGTAGATTTGTGGTATGATGGGCGTCAGGGGTGGAAAATAGCATTCTCCTCTCTCCCATCTCGTCAAACGACAATACAAAAGCAGCGAGCCTTTGCTGTGTAGATTTTGGACAAGGTTTGAGGAATCGTAAAGTGAAGCGTTTCGAAACGTTTCACGTCCTGTTTTGTATGGACTGTCGTAGTAGCGATCCTTTGTAATCTCGTTGAGAACGATCGCGCGGGCATCATCTCGTTTTCTTGGTACGGGGATCTCCCTTTAAACCCCTATCGCACAACACACTATACACCGGACTACTACACAGCGGGCGCATAGCCGCCCTCATCGCGCACATAAATCACAATAGAGGTGGAAAGTGGCGTAGAGAACTTCTCAAGCAGGGATATGCTCTTGCTGCAGATTTAACAGAAGCTATATACAAACATATAGGTATATATATATATATATATCGGGAGAGAGAGAATAATGGAGTGTGAGAGAGAGAGAGCTAAGGTTCAGTCGAGAATCTCCAATGCCTCTTTGGGAGCCAAAACCAAACCACAATAAACTAGAGAGGTGGTCCAATTTAAGATTGCAACAATCCACCCCAGTTAAATTTCCAATCAAAGCCGCCTCAGGGAATTCATTTTCAGGTTTCCAATTAGGGAAAAAGATGTTTTCAAAATATCACTTGGAACAATTTTAACTAAATCAACAAAAAAGTGTGGTGTTACTTCGATGCAATTCTAAAGATAAAATGATTAGTGTACAACATTTTGGATCTCAAATTTTTTTTTTTGATTTTTGACAATGAATTTCGAATTCGTAATCAGGGATCAGGGATCCCAGTGTTATTTTAACACTAAAGGTAGTGTTAAAACAACACGCAACATTTTTAACCGATACTGTGTGATTTTAACACTTCATTGGTGTTAAAATAACCCTAGAGCGTGTTAAATTAATATACATTTTAAATGGGGTTTTAACACCAAAATTGTGTCAAAACAACACCATCTGAAAACTATACGCAACAAATTTAACACATATTTTTTTCTGTTTGTTTAAAAATTTTAAATCGTGGATCTATAGATCCACGATTTAAAATTTTTAAAACTGTATTTTAGATTTGTAAAGATGAGTAAAAAAGGACTTGTAAAGAAATAATTTTAATTAAACCTAATTATACGGAAAAAAGTGTGCTTGGGTTATAGGTGTTTTTGGGGTAGCTGATTACGAATTCGATGTCAGATTTTGAAAATTTAAAATGGTGGATGCTAATTAGGCAGATTAATTTTTTTTAAATTATTGGATTTTCATGCAAATCTAGGGGTTTTTGGTGTTTGCCATAGGAAAAGTTCGATTTATCTGTGGTCCTGTGTAATTGTTAAAAATCAAATAAGGCAAACAAAAAGGCACTCCACCCATCACAATCTTAATTAATTCACTGTTGAAAATCTCATTACGTCACAGTGAAACGTGAGGTGTTAAAATAACACCAGAATGGATTAAAATAATCTGCAACGCAGTTATAATCCCTCTAGGATTAAATTAACACCAGAAAGGATTAAAATAATCTATTTGGGTGTTATTTTGAACCATGAATGAAATTTTACTTTAAATAAAACATCAAAGTCAACGATTTGTGAAAATTCAACGAATTTAGCTTCTCCAGGTAGAATAGTAAGTTAGTAAGTTAGTTACTATATAATTTAGTTATTAACTTACTAACTAACTTAGTAACATATTTACTAAATTCAATTGTGTTCAAAATTTTTTAAAAATTCTCGTCAAAATTTCAATTTTTTTTATAAACAATAAAATTCTTCTCTGATATTCAATTATTTTACAAAATTTTAATCAAATTCTTGTCAAAATTTCAATTATTTTCAAAAGTTTTCTAAAATTCAATAATTTTCAATATCTACTATTTCAATAAAATTTTCCAAAAGAAATCCATTATTAAAAAAAATTTGAATAAAATTGTAAGCAAACATTCAATTATTTTCATAAATAATAAAAAATTTTACAGGAATTCAATTATTTACCAATTTTTTTATTTCTTCGCAATAATTCAATTTTTTTCATAAATAATAACATTTTTACAGGGATTCAATTATTTTTATAAATAATAAAATTCTTTTACACTCAAAAACCCAGTCTCATTTTTGTTGCATCTCAAAATGAGACTATGTTAAACGCCATAGAACGTGGCGCCACCTAAGAGTCTCATTTTTGTTGCAACTCAAAATGAGTAGCGTACGCTACTCATTTTGAGACTAGGTTTTTTCAGTGTAGGAATTCAATTATTTTCATAAATAATAAAACTCATTGCATAATTTCAATTATTTTTATTGCAATTTTAATCGAATTCCTCGAAAAATGTAATTATTGTTAAAAATTTAATTAAAATTCGTCCAAAGAATTTAATGATTTAAAAAATTCGTTGATAACATTTTTTATGAGAATTTAATTTCAAGAAACATGAAATTAATAAATTATTTATTTTTGTATTTAAATAATTGAATTCTCGTAGAATTTACTAATAAAAATGGTTTTAAAAATGAATTTCAGTTAAAATTTTAGATTATAATTAAATATTAAAAGCATTATAACGTGGATTTTTAAAAATAATTAAATTTTGAAAAAGTTGCAAACTAAAATCATTGAAATTCTTAATTTTTCATATTTTTGACAAACAATTCTGTAGAATTAATTCTTTTTAAAAGTTTAATAGAATTTTTATTGAAATTATTTCAAATTTTTATTTTTCAATATACCTATATATTTTAATGGCAGAATTTCCGAATAATTGAAATTTTGTAAAATTGAATTGTAAACGAATGAATTTTAAAATTATCATAAAACTCATGGCAGCGTTTCAATTATTTTTCATACAATTATAATTGAATTCCTTGAAAAAAGTAATTATGTTCATGCAAGTTTTAATAAAATTCGACAAAAGAATTCAATTATTTAAAAATTTGTTACTAAAATTCTTTATGAGAATTGAATTTTGAGAAACATTCAATTTTATTCAATAAATTATTTACTTTTGCATTTAAATAATTAAATTCTTGTAGAATTTTTTTATAAAAATTGATTTAAAAATGAGTTTCAGTTAAAATTTTAGATTATAATTGAATATTAAAAGTAATATAGCGTGAATTTTTAGAAATAATTGAATTTTAAAAATAATTTTTTTGAAAAAGTTTAATTGAATTTTCTTTTATATTATTTGAAGTTTATATTTTCTAATATGCATTTAATTAAAGAATTTAGGAATAATTGAAATTTCGTGAAATTCAATATTGTAAACAAATGGATTTGAAAATTGCCAAAGAACTCTGTCGAAAATTATTAAAAATAATAGATATAAAGTAAAATTGTAGTTAAAAATTTTGGAAAATAATAATTGAATTCAAATAATGAAAATAATTTTGAACAAGTAGAATATTCTTATAATATAAAATAATGATTTTATTACTTGGTCATCTTTAATTATTATTATAAAATATGAAGAAATCGATCACTCCGAGTAAAAAAAAATAAATATTTGTAAAAAATAACACCAAAATTGATTATTTTAATCTTTTCTAGTGTTAATTTAATCTGCAACACTTTTTAAAACCTCACTGTGGTATCTTTCAACGACATTTTTTAAGAAACTGTGAGAAACTTAAAACTTGATTAATACTTTTCTTTTGTTGAAGAAAATAGTGCTGGTAGCAACACGATCTCATTCAATCATAATCGATATATCATAATTGCCAGATATCAACAGTTCCATTTATCGCCACCATAGTTAGAATTTTTTTGATTGGTGAAAGTTGGACTACAATCTATTATAAGAATGCATTCTTCCCATGTTGGTACACCAGTAAAGAAGTGAAAAAGCTTTGACCAATAACACTGGGTAACAAAAAACAATGATGTTGTGTTTATTTAAAAATTTATGTGATTATTGAATGTTTGGGTGTCAATGAGGAAGAAATTACAACAAAAAAATTTCAATTAATTTAGACCTCTAAAAAGGTGGGCTGAATTATCAAAAAATGGCGTTTTTGCACTTTTTGAAGTCCTGTAAAAAGAAAATGTGAAATCATAAAAAGCTCTAATATGGATTGAAAGAATACTTTAACCTTTATATCTTTTAAAACCAAAACTGAAAAGTAATTACGGTATTGAAGCGTCCATTTTGAATTTTTTACATCTGACTTCGTATTCGTAATCAGCGACCCCAAAAAACCCCGAGTAACAAATTTTAAGCCAATCCGATTATAGAGAATTTATTTGCACCAATGCTTTTAGATTCACTGTTATTTTGACTGGAATGTCTAAGATATATTAGGGGGTACTCAGTAAGTACAGGTTCCCCGTAATTAATTTTCAGTTTTGGTTATAAAAGATTTAAAGAAAGTTTAAGCTTTCTTTTAATCCATATTAGAGCTTTTTATGCCTAAAAATTTTCTTTTTACAGTACTTCAAAAAGTACAAAAAACACCTTTTTTGATCATTCAACCCCCCTTTTTATGGGGTCTGAATAATTTAAAAAAAAATTATGTATATTTTCTGCGGTTCATCGATACCCAAAAATTTAACAAACATAAGAATTTTGAAATAAACACATTATTTTTTTGTTACCCAGTGTAATATAACTGGATTTTCTAAACACTTTTTCTAATTTGTCAATTGTTTTATAATATTTCACTATTTTTCCCATATGGGACTGTACTTTTATGTGGCTACACTTACGTGAGATATTTTTCATTTTGCGCTTGCTTGATTGGAGAATGCGCTAACAAAGAATGGGAATGGGAAGTGAAAAGTGGGTTATGGTTAGTGGGAAAGTTACAGAAGCGACCCTCAGTGGGCAGTAGGATGACTTGAAGATATCCTAAGAATGTTCTAATATGTCCAGGATAACTTATCTTGGGGTATAAAAAAGAAGACCATAAGAGGTCCATAGAATGTTCTAGGTCTTACCTAGACACGTCTTTAAAATAACTCTAGAATGTCATTAATACATCCATAGACAAATTTTAGAAATTTTCAGGGTACAATAAGAAATTTTTTGGACATTTTTGGGACGAGCTTATAGGACACTTTGAAGATGTATTTTGAACATATTTTGGCAACGTTTATTCACGGAAAATTCACGGAAATAAACTCCCAAAAATGCCTAGTTAGTGATTAATAATAAATGAGGAAGGTCTTCATTAACTACAAAAAGAATACAAATTTAAAAAAGTATTTCCTCTGACTTTCTGCCCTGCTTTGATTTGATAGAAAAAACAACATTAAGAATGTTGATTTCTAAACTGCAGAAAAAGTCTCCGTGGAGGGTAGATAACGTGATGTATCATATCTTGAAATCAAACAACCATAGTAAGTTCTTGTTGTGGATTATGCGCTCTCCCTCTTATACTATATACTCTCAGAATGACAGTGCTGAACACAGATTGGGATGAACAGGAAGCTTGGACCGATAAAGTGAGGTGATAGGCATCCATGAAACAAAGTTGGAGCACTGATTGAAGAATTTTATATCCAACCATGAAGCAATATTGGGAAAAGAGTAGTCGCTTGGGAAATGCGCGCTCGTTGCCTGCGCTTTTGAGGGCTGTGAAATAATTGCCATTTCAAAACGAGGAAATGTCAAAGGAAAACGAAAATGAAATTCGTTAATTGAATAAAATATTGCAACTCATGCAAGAATCAGAAAACCTAATTTTTCGAAAATATTTGAAATTTTAGATTTATAGTTGGTTTTTTTTATTATCTAGTCCTAGAATCAAATGGAAGAATCTATCATTAAATATTTTAATTTTTAAACTTAAAGAAAACTTTTCAATTCAATCTTACTTCATATTCAATTCACTATCACTTCATTTTCACTTTACTCACACTTAATATTCACATTCACTTCACTCTCATTTCACATTCACTTTTACTTCACTTTCGCTGTCACTTTATTTTTGTTGAAATTAACTTTACTTACATTGAACATTTTCTTAAAATTTTGAAGACAAGTTAAATTCAATAAAAATGAAGTAAAGTGAAAGTGAGTTCAGAGTGAAGTGAAAGAACAGAGACGACTGGGGTCGATTCTGTAATTTTTCCGTTTCCACTTCCCACTTTTATACACACTCCCACTTTCCATTTTCCACTCTCACTCCAATTTTCTACTACCACTTCCCACTTTTATTCTATAATCCCATTTTCCACTTTCACTGCCCACTCTCACTTTTCATTTCCACTTCCCAGTTCCCACTCTCACTCCAATTTTCTACTCCCACTTTTATTCCACACTCCTATTTTCCACTTTCACTTCCACTTTTCACACTCACTCCAATTTCCCACTTTTATTCTAAACTCCCAATTTCCACTTTCACTACCCATTCTTACTTTTCATTTCCACTTTCCATTTCCCACTTTCACTCTAATTCTCTACTCCCGCTTCCCACTTTTATTCCACGCTCCCATTTTCCACTTTCCATTCTCACTCCAATTTTCTACTCCCACTTTGCACTTTTATTCCACACTCACATTTTTCACTTTTACTTCCCACTTTCTACTCTCACTTTCCATTTCCAGTCTCACACACCACTCCCACATTCTACACACGCTTCCCACTTTCTACTCCAAATTTCACTATCCACTCCCACTATCCATTTTCACTCCCTACTTTCCACTTTCATTTCCCACTTTCACTTCGTACTTTCATTTTCACTTTTCATTTTTTTTTCTTTAACGCCCAAATGTGCTGATTTTTAACTTCGGTTTCAAGCTCATAATATTAAAAGAAAAAAATTATTAAAAATTCTACAAGGACATATCCATACGTTTTTGGGGTCGCTTTTTCGAATGGCATGGTCAAAATTTCCAAAAAGTGAAGTTTAATCCTTATTTTTTCAAAAATACTCAAAAAATACAAGATTTTGGAAAGTAATTTTTTTTTCATATATCCAATTTTAGTTGTCATATCGATTTTTCCAAATCATCTAAAGTATAAAAAACGTATTCCCGATAGTTTGAGTTTGAAAATATGCTTTGCGTTTTAAGATTTTTGGTATTTTTTTTATTCAAAATGGCGCCTGAAAATAAACTATTTAAGGCTATGTCCAAGTTGTGAAATGTAAACAAACCAAAAGGTTACTACACCAGCACTAAAAACGCAATTTTGCGACAGCCAATTCTCCCACAAAAAATAACATTTTTACACTTTCTTTACGAAAATGGAAAATTAGAGTATCAAAGTTTCCAAAAAAATCATTTTTGACTATGAGCAATAAAAAGCAATTAGTAAAATAACTAATTAAAATGACCTGTAAAATGGCATTTTTGACGCGTCGCGAAAAATAAACTGTTTGAGTATATCAACCGCACGGATGATGAAGAAGTTCCATGTCAGCGATTGGACCTTCAACATGTGGAAAGGGAAATTTTTCCCTTTCCTCCTTGAAATTACAAGAGAAAGGGTAAAAACTTCTTCATCGTCCGTGCGGTTGATATAGTCAAACAGTTTAATTTTCCGCGACGTGAACTCTGCTGCTCTCTGCGCAAGCGCAGACCGTACCAAGGTCGCAATGACATCACCATGCAAAAAGGCACATTTTGTTTTTGACTGAAACTCAGTGGTTTTCTCATTTTTTCAGTTATTCAAAGTTTAGTAACCAAATTCGATACTTTAGTTCACCATTTCCATTAAGAAAATGTGAATTTATATTGATTTACGCAAATGGGAACCGCGAAAAAATGCTTCACTATTCGGTCTATAATGGGGCATTTTTTCGCTGTTCGCATTTGCGTAAATCAATATAAATTCACATTTTCTTTATGGAAATGGCGAACTAAAGTATCGAATTTGGTAACTACACCTTGCATAGCTGAAAAAAATGAGAAAATAACTAAGTTTCAGTAGAAAACAAAATGTGCATTTTCGCATGGTGCTGTCAATGCATTCTTAGTTTTGGTTTTGAATGATACTCAGTGGTTTTCTCATTTTTTCAGCTATGCAAGGTGTAGTTACCAAATTCGATACTTTAGTTCGCCATTTCCATAAAGAAAATGTGAATTTATATTGATTTACACATATGCGAACAGCGAAAAAATGCCCCATTATAGACCGAATAGTGAAGCATTTTTTCGCTGTTCCCATTTGCGTAAATAAAGATAAATTCACATTTTCTTTATAAAAATGGTGAACTAACGTATCGAATTTGGTTACTAAACTTTGAATAACCGAAAAAATTAGAATACCACTGAGTTTCAGTCAAAAAGAGAATGTGCCTTTTTGCATGGTGATGTCATTGCGACCTTGGTACGGTCTGCGCACGCGCAGCGAGCAACAGAGTTCACGTCGCGAAAAATTAAACTGTTTGACTATATCAACCGCACGGACGATGAAGAAGTTTTTACCCTTTCTCTTGTAATTTCAAGGAGGAAAGGGAAAAATTTCCCTTTCCACATGTTGAAGATCCAATCGCTGACATGGAACTTCTTCATCATCCGTGCGGTTGATATACTCAAACAGTTTATTTTTCGCGACGCGTCAAAAATGCTGTTTTACAGGTCATTTTAATTAGTTATTTTACTAATTGCTTTTTATTGCTCATAGTCAAAAATGATTTTTTTGGAAACTTTGATACTCTAATTTTCCATTTTCGTAAAGAAAGTGTAAAAATGTTATTTTTTGTGGGAGAATTGGCTGTCGCAAAATTGCGTTTTTAGTGCTGGTGTAGTAACCTTTTAGTTTGTTTACATTTCACAACTTGGACATAGCCTTAACAAAAGGATAAAAAATTTAACACAGGATGGATATAATTTTCAAAAGTTCATGAAATCGATTGAAATTTGTTACTCGGAGGTTTCCGGGGTCGCTGATTACGAATCTAAAGTCAAATTTAAAAAATTCAAAATGGCGGATCCAATATGGCGGACGACAATATTAAAAATTCATTGTATTGGGTTCAAATTTGTTACTTGGGGGTTTCTGGGGTCGCTGATTACGAATCTAAAGTCATATTTTTAAAATTCAAAATGGCGGATCTAATATGGCGGACTAAAATATTAAAAACTTATCGTATTAGCTTCAAATTTGTTACTCATGAGTTTTTGGGGTCGCTGATTACGAATCTGAAAACAGATTTAAAAAATTCAAAATGTCGGCTCCAATATGGCGGACGAAAATATTAAATCTTTATATATTAGCTTCAAATTTGTTATTTGGGGGTTTTCGGTATTGCTGATTACGAATCTGAAGTCAGATTTTAAAAATTCAAAATGTCAGATCACTTAGGTACCAATTTCTCAAAAACCACTTAACAGATATGATTTTTTTTAAATACTTGTACATTAATGGACTGTAATTGGGTCTTTCGGTTTTACAAATAAATTAGTTTATTTAAAGTTGTTTGCTTATTTAACAAATAATCAAGAAAACGGGTAATTATTTTTTTCAAAATGGCACAGAAAATTCAAAAATAAATATTTGTCTTTATCGAACGATCATGTTTTAGTCCTTAGTATATAAAATCATCAGAACAAAGTGTGATAAAAAATTATTTGGAGTTGAGAAAATGGAACTTAAAAATAGGCTTTTTTCAATGAAATTTTACAACTGCTCATGCGCCCTTAACAAGGAATTAAAATCATGATCTGCCTCAGTAAAAATATCATCGGACTTACACTCAGATTCAGCATCGCCATCATGCAAGTAAGATTCGCCAGAATTATTATCGGATGAAATTATGTTAGCATTAATATATTTTGTCGTCCGCCATTTAAAATTTTTAAAAATCTAACTTTAGATTCGTAATTAGCGACTCCTAAAACCCCCCGAGTAACAAATTTTAAGTCAATACGATAAGTTTTTAATATTTTAGTCCGCCATATTAGATCCGCCATTTTGAATTTTAAAAATATGACTTTAGATTCGTAATCAGCGACCCCAAAAACCCCCGAGTAACAAATTTGAAGCCAATACAATGAATTTTTAATATTGTCGTCCGCCATATTGGATCCGCCATTTTGAATTTTAAAAATATGACTTTAGATTCGTAATCAGCGACCCCAGAAACCCCCGAGTAACAAATTTCAATCGATTTCATGAACTTTTGAAAATTGTATCCATCCTGTGTTAAATTTGGAAAATGGTTTATTTTCAGGCGCTATTATGAATTAAAAAATACCGAAAATCTTAAAACGCAAAGCACATTTTTAAACTAAAACTATCGGGAATACGTTTTTTATACCTTAGATGATTTGGAAAAATCGATATGACAAAAAAATTACTTTCCAAAATCTTGTATTTTTGAGTATTTTTGAAAAAATAAGGATTAAACGTCACTTTTTGGAAATTTTGACCATGCCATTCGAAAGAGCGACCCCAAAAAAGTCATGAATTCATAATATAAAGCACCTGTCAGTTATCTTATTTTTTAAATTTTTTATTAAATGTCATTTAATAATGATTAATTCTAATAATATATTAAATTTGTTTTATTGAATAGAAAATAAAATCTCGGAACTGGAATGTAAAGATTAGGAGTCGAGAGTGGAATGGAAACTGAGAAAGGGAAACGTGGGAAATAAAAGTGATAAGTGGGAGTGAGAAGCGAAAGTGTGAGTGGAAAGTGAGAAATGATAGTGGGAAGTGATAGTGGAAATGAAAAGTGGGAGTGGAAAGTGAGAGTGGAAAGTTGGAGTGGGGTGTAAAAGTGGGAAGTAAAAAGTGGGAGTGGAAGGTTGATGTGGAAAGTGGGTGTGGGAAGTGAAAGTGGGAGTGAAAAGTGAAAAAGTTACAGAATCGATATTATTTTTCTAAATATAACAATAATTTGGGTAAAACAACGAAATTAATTTATTGTGTCTGCTTATTGATAATTAATATGTCTCCTTCCCCTTTTGTCAGCCTTCATACTTAACTTCGGGTGTTATCTCTTTGAAGCGGATTGTCAAGAAGTTTATATATTCTTGAACGTGTAATTTATGCCTTCAAACAAGTGAAATCTGGGATTTGTGTTTTTTTGTTTGTGTACAGTATCACGAGAGATTCGATATGGGACACAGATGTACTCCAGACGCACCCTTTTACTGTACGCAGTGACGGGTGAAAGAATGAAAAGCAAAGGTGTAACAACAGGATGTATAAATTGTTGCGACTATTTTAAGATTTTAGGACCAGTTTATGTGGTCATTACGCAGCGAACCCGTGGCAACACGTTTTGCGCAACATTTTTTACCCTCGATTCTCTTTCTCCCGCACCACACACACATCCTATATATATATATATATATATATATATATATATATATACATAAATTGTCTCTTTAATAACGAGCAAATTTTTAATCCGCACCTATGCCGAAAATTAAAAACGTAAAATAAAATTGTTTCACCGTTATTTATGAGGGAAAATTGTCCCAAAAACCTTGAAAAAAAAATTGCCAATACGAATTCGCAATTTGCTGGTACGGGGAAACATAATTTTGAATACCAACAAAAATGTAAACGTACAATATTGTAAATTGTAAATTGTATGCAATAAAAGAAGTGCATGGAAAAAAGTTGCAAGTAATCAAATAAATTATTTAAAAATAACCCAAATATTATTTTTCACGAGTGTAAAAAATAAAGGCATGTATATAACCTCGGACAAAAATAAAACAACTATTTTCTTTTAAGTTTTACCCTTAGGATTTTCATATACCCATTCTCCGGATGTGACAATTGTCCTTGATTAGTGAATCAATAAACTGAACGAAAAATACTCTATATGATGAACTGAAACAGTAATTCCATTGAAAAAAAAATGCCATTTAAATCCCAATCCCTGATAAACGGAGACTGTCGATTGATAAAAACATATTTGTGATTGAATTGTGTACGTGTTATCCGTACGGAAAGCGGACACGTGTATTCTGTATCGGTGAGACCGACAAATGTGGGGTGTCGACATATTCAAGTCCTGATATTCGTCCCACTATATATTTGTATTTGCACATGTATATATATATATGTATATATATTTGGTGTCTGTGTGTTTTGAGACCACGTGTCTATGACGGGAAGCCGGCTGAGATGGTCTGCGGTTATTTCGGTGATTGGTTTTATCGCGTTGGCAACAGTGTGTGACCCGGTCCCTCCTCGATGTTGACGAATCCTCGTTACGGTTATATACCCTCTACAAACATAACCTCATTTAACATTGAATTCACAAATCTATAATAAACAGCGTTAAATTATTTTAAATTGCATTTTTTTGGCTTACGGGAATTAAGAGAGTAATCCCAATGGGAAATTTACAACTGGCGTAGTACTGCGCCAGCACTGGCAGCACTGGCGGCAAGGCTGAGAGCCAGCACTGGCATGGCACTGGGATGATAACGCCGTCCGGCGCTGCCGAAGTACTGTCTGTCAGTGCTGCCAGACAGCGCTGGCGCAGCACTGGACCAGTGCTGGCTGAGAATATTGCCGCAATAAATGCCGTATTGTTATTAATTAGTCGTAAATTCATAATTATAAATAATTTAACAACAAAATGGTAAATAATATTAATAAATAGTTATTATTCATAAAATATTTCTCTTCTTAAAGAAATTGTATTAAAGATGGAGACTAACAATGGATATAGTAAATGAAGTAGAAAAAAATTGTTTATAACATTTAAAAATTAAATAATAAACAATTACAGTAAGTGTGCATTAGATTTTCATATTTTAGTACATATTTTAGATATTTTTAGATTGGAATCTAGAAATATCGCAAACCTATGAAAATAAACAAAATTGCTGACGAGGGGAATCGAAC
Organism: Leptopilina heterotoma; assembly: GCF_015476425.1. Lineage (NCBI taxonomy): Eukaryota > Metazoa > Arthropoda > Insecta > Hymenoptera > Figitidae > Leptopilina > Leptopilina heterotoma. The sequence goes on along the minus strand of NW_025110945.1, from coordinate 187,520 downwards.
CTACGGACTAACAGACTAACGCTCTAACCACTATGCTAACGACACATGTGTACAGTAAAGTATTAATATCTCAGTATCATTCAGACATACAATTATTGAGTCAAAGATGAGAAAAAAATAGGGATACGTTAGAAATAATAAATTTAAATAAAATAAATTAAACTAAATTTTTAAAAATTAAATTACTTTACTTATTGCATTTAACATTTTACGTAATTCTTAAATCACGTGGTAATTTTTTAATAATTTTTTATTCATAGTAAGAAGTATAATAGTATTTTAATAGGAACCAAATTATTATTGAGATTAAAGTTTAAATTTTGTTTATAATTTTAATTTGTTTAAATAATTTATTATTTACAAAATTAGACAATTGTGTTAAATTGTTATTATTAAATTTATTAAGAATAAAAAATGAACAACTGAAAAGTAAAATATTATTTTTTTTTAATAAATTTATATTTATAAACATTCATAAACTTTTATTTTTTATAATTTTTTTCAAGTTTATGTCAAAAAATCAGTGTTGGCAAAGAGCGTTGTGAACAATTTTTCTATACTCAGCCAGCACTTGCCGCCGTGGCTTGTCCAAGCTTTGGCGAAACAAAAATTCTGTACTGCGCCAGCACTAATTGTCGAGGCTCGGCTAGACTACGCCGAACAATCGTCTGAGTACTAAGCCAGTGGTGAACATCGGCACTACACTGGCATTTCCCATTGGGATTGTATAATACTTTAAAAAAGAATTGTATTATAGAAACTGTCAATGAAACAGTTATGAAAATAATATTTTTTATTGATTCAAAACTCAAATGACTACAAAAAAAAATTGTCTTAAAATTTGTCTAGTATATATGATATCAAACGAAATTAGTAAAAGCTAAACAAAATTCTGTGGAATTTCCTTACGTTATCCCCACTCCCCAGGAAAGGCTAGAGTAACTCTATAACAAAAAAAGAAATTGCAAAAAGTTTTTTATTTTAATTTTTAATAAAGATAAAAATTTTGTTTTCAAAGCTAATATTCCTTATATTATATATTCCCCTATATTTTTTTTAGAAAAACCCCGTTATTCGGGGAGATTACGAATCTAAAATCAGTTTTTTAAAATTGAAAATGGCGGATCCATTATGGCGGACGAATTTTTTAAAATTGATCGGATTTATTTGACATTTGTTATTCGAGGATTTTTGGTGTCGCTGATTAAGGGAACCCTCAGAGACATACTTTTATAAAAATTCAACAAGTTTTTAAAATTCATCCACCATATTGGATCCGACATTTTGAATTTTGAAAAACTGAATTCATATTCGTAATCAGCGACCCCAAAACCCCCCGAGAAACAAGTTTCAAACGAATCTGGTCACTTTTTAAAAATTCTTCGTCCATATTGGTTCCGCCATTTTGAATTTTGATAAACTGACATCGAATTTGTAATCGGCATCCCCAAGAACTCCAGAGTAACTAGTTTCAAACAAATCTAATACGATGTCTGTTTTGGGTAAGACTCCGTCAGAAAAAAAGCGATTTGCAAGTGGTCTTCCGATTTCTTCGAAACCTTGGGAAATAGAAGTCTTATATGAATTAAATTTAACCCTAAAAGTATTTTGAAACATTTTCAAAATGGCGGCCGCTACGCCATATTGAAAATGAGTGTTGCGTTTTTTTCAAAAATTAATAACTCTGAAACTTTTTGATCGATTTTAATAAAATTTACAGGCGATATAGTTAAAAATACGTAGTTTAATTTGATATTATGAACAAAAAAAAATTTCCAAAATTTGTCAAAAAAAAAGTCAAAAAAATTTTTTGAATTAATTTTTAGTTCAGTTGGCCTAATTTTTGAATTTTCTAATAAGTAAATATCGATTCCTTGTAATTTCACCTTTCATTTCATAAAAAAAAATTTATGGAGACTCTAATAGTTCTCGAGATATTGCGACTTTAGTGGAAGCGCGTACCGCGGAATTAAACTCCGTAGCGAGGCGGAATATGAAGCGAGCGTACAAACGTGCACAATAGGGTGTCCGTAACAATGCGACTTTCGAATTTTGTTTACGCCACCCCCCAGTTTAGTTCCAATAAAATAAAAAAAAATTTCCCAAAATTTGAAGCCGATTGATTAATATTAACACGTGCCAGAGATCCATCGAAATTTCCCATTAAAAATACATAGGAAAAATGCACTTTTTAAAAAAAAATTCATAACTTTTTTAATTTTCATGCAAAAAATCTCCAGGTCACATTTGCCTTTATTTTTAGCTGCACTATAAGATAGCACTTTGCCAAAAATTTAATTTTGAAAAATTTTTTAAATGGCGGATGATTAAAGTGGGTCATAAAAATGAACCACAATATATCCAAGGTTTTAACACATAAGTGTTGTCAAAAATTCAAAAAAATTTCTTACTCGGGGCTATTTTCGATCGTTTATCATGAATCTGATATTAGAAATTAATTTTCAAAATTTTGGATCCAATATGGCAGGTTCAAAATTTTGATTATCTACATTTTCGAAGTAAACATTCTAAAACAACGTCAAGGGCGATATTTGGAAGCGCTATTTACGAATCTAATCTTAAAAATTTATTTTTTAAATTACCGAATCTAATATGGCATGGCGGATTCAAAATTTTTTTAAAAATATTCCTTTAATAATCGATTTTTAAGAGCAGAGGTATAAAAAGTTAAATTTCTATAAAAGAGTTTCTAAAACATCCCAATAATTATTTTTTGTAAATATTAATCTATAAATTAATATTTAGACTATTTACTTAAAAATGTAGAAAATCATAATTTTAAATCCGTCATAGTGGATCGAATAATTTGAAAAATAAAATTTTAACATTAGATTCGTACACTCAGAAAAAAATTTGTTCGAATCAACCAAATTTTGGTTAAATCAACCAAATAAATGCATTGCTATACAGTCAACCAAACGTTTGTTTGATTCAACCAAAAAATTTCTTCCAATACGTTTATTTGTATTAACCAAATGCTTATTACACTTAACCAAAAAATTTTATTTAATATAACTAAAAAATTTGTTTATTTCAAGAGAAAAGATTTGTTTGATTCAAATAAATAGTTTTAGTAAACGTATTTGGTTCATTTAAATAAATATTTTTGTTTACTTAATTTTGTTATTTATTTTCCTCTAATAATATTTGAATTTCCTAATTTAATATTTTCTAGTACGTATTATTGGTTAATTTATAATTTATTATATAATTATTGATATTTTAAAATTATACATATAATAAATTATAAATTAACCAATAATATGTATACTAGAAAATATTAAATTAGGAAACTCAAACATTATTAGAGGAAAATAAATAACAATTAAGTAAAATATTATATATGTATTTCTTCATATAAACAAAATTACTTAATTATAAAAAACATTTGAAATATTACATTAAACATATTATAATTATGATTTTTATACGTGCACTCAGGAAAAAGTTTTTTCGAAACAACAAACTGAAAACTTCACAAAACCTTTTTGTAAATATTCTTCTCACTGGTACAAATTAAATATGCAGTAAGTCAATGAACACAATGTATTTAATATTTATTTAACCGACACTTATAATTTTTTTTCTTTGATTTACCGATTTAACAAATAAATTTGACGCGAACGCGGACTGTAGACAAGTGAGATCGCCATTTTTAAATTCACACATGTACTTTTTAAGACAAGCAAATATGTTTGTTTGACTCAAATAAAATGATTTGGTTGAATCAAACAAATTTTAGAATTTTTACTTTAAAAATGTAGAAAATCAAAATTTTGAACCCGCCATATTGGATCGAAAATTTGGAAAAATTAATTTCAGATATCAGATTCATGATGAACGATCGAAAATAGCCCCGAGTAAGAAATTTTTTTGAATTTTTGACAACACTTATGTGTTAAAACCTTGGATATATTGTGGTGCATTTTTATGACCCACTTTAATCATCCGCCATTTTAAAAATTTTTCAAAATTAAATTTTTGGCAAAGTGCTATCTTATAGTGCAGCTAAAAATGAAGGCAAATGTGACCTGGAGAATTTTTTGCATGAATATTAAAAAAGTTATGAATTTTTTTTTAAAAAGTGCATTTTTCCTATGTATTTTTAATGGGAAATTTCGATGGATCTCTGGCACGTGTTAATATTAATCAATCGGCTTCAAATTTTAGAAAATTTTTTTTTATTTTATTGGAACTAAACTGGGGGGTGGCGTAAACAAAATTCGAAAGTCGCATTGTTACGGACACCCTATTGTGCACGTTTGTACGCTCGCTTCATATTCCGCCTCGCTACGAAGTTTAATTCCGCGGTACGCGCTCCCACTAAAGTCGCAATATCTCGAGAACTATTGGAGTCTCCATAAATTTTTTTTTATGAAATGAAAGGTGAAATTACAAGGAATCGATATTTACTTATTAGAAAATACAAAAATTAGGCCAACTGAACTAAAAATTAATTCAAAAAATTTTTTTGACTTTTTTTTTGACAAATTTTGGAAATTTTTTTTTGTTCATAATATCAAATTAAACTACGTATTTTTAACTATATCGCCTGTAAATTTTATTAAAATCGATCAAAAAGTTTCAGAGTTATTAATTTTTGAAAAAAACGCAACACTCATTTTCAATATGGCGTAGCGGCCGCCATTTTGAAAATTTTTTAAAATCCTTTTAGGGTTAAATTTAATTCATATAAGACTTCTATTTCCCAAGGTTTCGAAGAAATCGGAAGACCACTTGCAAATCGCTTTTTTTCTGACGGAGTCTTACCCTTTTGCAAAATTTTTATAATTAAAAAAGGCGAATCCAATCTGGCGGATAATAATTTTTTTTAAAATTGTTCGGATTTAAATGAATCTCGTTACTCGGGGATTTTTGGGGTCGCTGATTACGAATTTGATGTCATTTTTTTAAAATTTAAAATGGCAGATCCAACGTGGCGGACGATTTTTTTATTTTGATAGAAATTGCTTGAAACTCGTAAAACTCGTAAATCCAAAATGGTGGATTCAATATGACTTTTAGAATTTTAAAAACCCCCTAGTAACGAATTTCCAGCAAATTCAATAAATTTTTTGAAAAATCGTTTGCCATATTTGATCCGCGATTTTGAGTTTTAAAAAATTTGAAAAAACTGTCATCGGATTCCTAATAATCAGCGACCCAATAAACCACCAAGTAGTAATTTTCAAAAATTTAGCTTAACTTTTTTAATTTTTTCGTCCAACATTTTGGATCCGCCATTTTGAATTTTTAAAAACTAACATTTGATTCGTAATCAGCAACCTCAGAAACATCCGAGTAACGAGTTTTATGCAAGTCGGATTATTTCTAAAAAAAATCGTTCGCCATATTGCATCCGCCATTTTTAATTTTTAAAATCTGACTTCAAATTCGTAATCGCAGTGACCCCAAAACGCTTTTTTCTTATTGGAATTTTTAATTGTTTCGAAATTCAAAATGGCAATTGGCATTGAAAGTTTAGTTATTAAGCTTGAATATTCTTGACGGAATTACTTTTTATCCCATGAAAGGACTAAGTTATAAGAGTTTTACGAAAGCTCTGCAAGTGGCTTTTTTGTACCATCTGGTGGGGGGAGAAAGCCACATCGCAATTTTAGCAAAATATGTTATTATTTTGGTATTTTTATAGTTTTCCTTTATTTACATGACAAATAATCTTATTTTAAAAATATTTTAATAAATTTTAAAGAGCTTTTAGCAAGGAAAATTGAATATTATATTAAGTTTACCTGTTTTCGATTTACACTACCAATAGAAAACAAATGAATTTCACATAATATTCAATGGATTTTTGTTCCTGGCTTTTTCACTCCCAAGACTATTTTTTCTAAAAGCTATCATAAATTTTTAATTTAGTTCAATTTTCAAAAGTTGCGTATTACCTAATAGTATTTATAATCTTAATGGCTGATAAATCGGTTTAACATGTTAACATGTTAAAACTGCAGTTTTTAAATAAAAGTCAAATGGCTTTTTTGAACCTTGGCTTTTTCACCCCGATCTACTCTACATATTAACAATAACTGAATTTAAAAAAAATGTTTTTTACTTCCAATATCGTTTTTTCTGCTTAATATATTTTGAAACTTACATTTAATTCTTAACATTTTTCAACAAAGTTATAAACAATTCTTGTAAACAAATTATTTATTTACAATAACTAAAGGTAAAGTGCTGGTAAAAAAATCGGTGGAAGAAATAACACTGTTTTACAGCTTCAATTTTTGGCAATTCTTAATTTGTTTATAAAATTGTTTATAACATTGTTAAATAATAATTAATGTTAAATAATTTTTATCCTCAACATTCATTGCAATTATAAAAATAAGAGTCATATATGGAAACAAAAATTTTTTTTTAATGTTTGTATCTTTTAAAAAACAATTTGTTTATTAAAATTGTTTAATTATACTGTTAAATTAGTCATAGTGTTCTCTAAATCTGAATTAGCAAAAATGTTTACTGATTTGAATTAATGACTGACATTTTGCTTTTGAATTAGTAAATTTTACTAATAAATTAGTAGGAATCACTATTTATTAGTGAAACTTACTAATTGAAAAGCAAAAAGTCAGTCATTAATTCAAATTAGCAAACATTTTTACTAATTCAAATTTAGAGTGATAAAAATTTAATCATAGATGTCAGTTTTATACAATTTTCTGGTTAACCTATATTTCATAAAAAATAAAAAAATATATTTTGTAGAATTAAAAATCACCATTTTTTTAATTTAATATTAACAATTTATTTATAGAATTAAATGAAAAAACAAAAAAAAATCGTATATAATGAGAAAAAAATATGCTCTCTTTCTTTCATTTTCCCCCGTTGTGATTAACGGTTCTGGTTTCCCCTTAATTACTGATAATACTGGAAAAAAATGAAAAAGGCTCGTGTCTTTCGCATCTCTCTGTCCATAATGTGTGTGCATGCTACCCGGTTTACGCGGAGCTCGCTCGCACGAGAAGGTTCAGTTGATGTGGGTGGATGCACATTGCACATTGCACACGCAGAGATAGCTCTGGCGTACATAGACAGGCGGCTTTCATCTGCTCGACGGTAAAGGGGAGCCGAAGCAAAACCCGGTGCGAGTGGGTCGTGGTGGGTGGTACCCGTGACACGCGTACTTTGAGCTCTCGTCTGTGTTGGAGGAGCGATATCGTGTGGGCACCACGATTTCAACGTGTTCTCTATACGTCGCCCCTTTGGTACCGATCGAGCGAACGTGTATGGTATATATATACATATATATACATATACACTTTTGTGCGATAAGCTCCATCCATAGCTCGCTGACAAGACGCACTATATTGACAATACGAGTATAATCGTAATATTTTATTTTCTCTGGTTACCCGCTTGAAAAAGTGTGTACGGACGAAATACCCTCTATATTTTGTTACCTATCTTTTATTACACTTTTTCGGCAGTCTGCTTTTTTTCTCATTCTGATTGAATTTTGAAATTTTCGTAGAATGTTAAAGAAAAATGTTAGTTTTCAGAGTGGCCTGATATAATGCCCCTATGTTACGCCCCTGATATCGATCACCTCGAAAGTTCATTTTTGAATAAAATTCCACACAGTGCTGGAAATCGTCCCATTTCCAGTTTAACTGGTCTCTACCAATGGCAAGCATAACGTGAATAGGCTGCGTTTCAATTTCGACCTGATTTTGGCTCTGAGGATGCAAATTTACGAAATTCAACATGGCGCTCGAGTGGAATTTCATTTTGAAAAGCATTTCATTTTTGAAAATTGCATTATAACTGATATATTGCCAAAATTTTGCAATTAAATTTTCTAATTTAATTTTTTTGATAAAGAAATGCTTTGGAAGATTTCGAAAATCACTTTAATTATATTTACTTTAATACTTAATTTTATTATTTTGCACTGTTCTTTTAATTCGCCCCTGATATAAAATTTCGTTTTCAAATTAAAATTTTCCTCTTATTTGCAAACTTTTTTCACTCCATCTACATATTTAAATTACTAAAAGATTTTCATTTTTTTATTGACTTTTCACTTAAACTTGAGTGCAAAACTTATTGCTATGTATTTTAAAAATTCTTATTTTTTACAAGTGTTTGTTTATAGTTATATCAAGTTATATGTTGTTTTGAGGCGCATGAAAAGTCTCCAATTTTTATTTTCCGAATCTTTATTTTATCGAAATTCTTTTTATCTAATAAGAATTAATTATAATTTCTTTTAATCGAAAGAATAATTTTCAAAAACATTATTATTTTAAATGACTAATTAACAGAATGTTTAATACTGCGAAAGAAAATTTTTTATAATCTTCAAATAACTGAATTATCATTTCTAAAAATTATTATTTTTTATATTTCTTATTTACACTAATATTCTTATTTTCGAAATGTCAATTTTGATAAATATTATTCTTCAGAGATGGAAAACGTCGAAACCGGATATTCTGTAGGTGAAATAAATATTCGGTGCAATTCTTATTATGACATTTATAGGTTATGAAAATAATAAATTAGTGAATTTAAATCTTATAAAAAATGTATGTTATGTAAAATATGAATTGGGAAATATAAAAATTATGAAAAAGAATTATTTGGAAAAATGAATAGTTAGGAAAAATAAAAAATCGATTAAAAAAAAATTATTTAAAATATAATTTCGGTAAGAAAAAAATTATACGAAATAATTATTCGAATCAAATAAAATTATAAAAACTGGTTATTATACAATAAAAAAATTTGTATAAAAAATTATTAGATATTACAAAAATTTGGAAAATAATATTTCGATATAATAATAATTATGAGAAGTGACAATTCAGTAAAGTTATAGTTAGAAGAAATATATGTTAGAAAATATAGTAATTAGAAAGAAGAATTATTAGAAGTAAAGAAAATTATGAGTAATGTTAATTCGAAAAAGTTAAAATTATTTTGAAAAACATTTATAAGAAAAAAGTTTTATAACAAATGATATTTCGATAAAATAAAATTTAGAGACTTTAGAATTTAGAACATTTACACATTATAAAAAATATTATAAGGAACAATAAATTTTTTAAGAATTGGTAATTCGGTAATATTTGAATTATATTGAATAATAATTTGGGAACAAAATTATTATAATTATTAACAAATCTATAAAATAATATTTATCAAAATTGAAATTTCGAAAATGAAAATATTAGTGTAAATAAGAAATATAAAAAATAATAATTTTTAGAAATGATAATTCAGTTATTTGAAGATTATAAAAAATTTTCTTTCGCAGTATTAAACATTCTGTTAATTAGTCATTCAAAAAAATAATGTTTTTGACATTTATTCTTTCGATTAAAAGAAATTATAATTAATTCTTATTAGATAAAAAGAATTTCGATAAAATAAAGATTCGGAAAATAAAAATTGGAGACTTTTCATGCGCCTCGTTGTTTTATGAGACAGTACACCTTAAAAATAAAAAAAAACTTTGCAACATTTATTTTTACAAAAAAAATTATTTTATGAATTTTCTGGGGTGTTTTTTGGCCCCTGCAAACTTTTTGAAAAAAATATCAAAAATTCATGACAGGTGTGATTTTGGCTAAAAAAATAGTGTGTTTTAATCAACTTCGAATTGTCAATAAATAACAAAATAGCGGCTTTTTTTAAATTTAGCAGATTTTTGGTGTCTCCCCACAATGGGGGTTGGGGGGATGAAAGCAAATATCCACGTGGATCAAATAAAAAATCACTTATATATGTTGTTTATTCTACTTTCAAATTTTGCACCACTGTTTTATTTAATTTTTAAAAGATTTGTTTTCAAAAAAATCATTTTTATAGTAGTACCAAACCTTGCGGATATTATAAGTTTTGTCGACAATTTTTCTAAAAAATGCGACTTTTTTCAACTTATTTTTAAAAATTGTGACATTTTCCATTTTTTTACCAAATTTGTAACAAAACACGGCATTTTTAGTATAAAATGCAACTTATTTCCTGGTCCAGGATTTCAAAAAAAATCTATTTTTCATTTTTTGCTTTAAAATGTTCCTTATAGCATCATGAAATTACTCTCCTAAAACAATTTTGAAAAAATATGCAAAAGAAAAAGTTATAGCAATTTTTATTAGGTACCTACCGTTTCTTCACTCATTGTAATATATATATATACGTTACATAAACTTTGAACGCGTTTTTCTTTTTTAACGCAATTTTGAAAACGGGGATATATTTTTCTCGAAATCTACTGACCCGATTTTCAAAAACCAAAAAAAAGTATTTGAAAAAGTATGTTTTTTACCAATTCTTCACCATAAAGTCCCCTTAAAAATAACGATAGACAAATCTTTCAAAATTATATTTTTTAATAAATTTTTAAGATAATTAAATTTTAAATATCTATACGTACATAGTTAAAAAATTTAAGAATAATTGAAATTTTGTAAAATTTAATTGAAAATAATTGATTTTTTCAAGTATTTTCTTACAATTTTCGAAAATCAAATTTTGAAGAATTTTAATTGCAAATTTTTAAAATAATTGAATACAGTCTAAATTTTTGAAATTCAATTATTTTCAATTATATATCTATTTCCAAAAATTCAAATACATGCAATAAATAATAACATTAAAAATTTTTTGTATTGTTTTTAACATTTTGAAGAAAACAATCATGTTCAAAATTTTTAATTGAAATTCCTAAAAAAATTGATTACTTTTTTATATTTTTCAAGAATTTAATCATTTTTATATGATTTTACCAAATTTTAATTGTTTGAAATTTTTTTAATATTGTACAACTATGTAAATGAAAAACTATTGTATATTTAAAAAATTATTTAAAAATAGTTTTAAAAGATTAATTTGAAGAATTTCTTTATTATAATTTTTTGAAAATATATTGCACCTTAATAACTTTAGAAAAAACATGGACAGTTACAATTATATTATAAAATATTAAATTCTTTTATATTTAAGTAATTAAATTCTCGAAAAACTCTCTGAAAATTATAAAAAAATAATTGATTTAGAGATGAAATTTAGTTAAAAATTGAATTCCAGAAGGGTTGTAACTTTTAGAAATTATTAAATTTCAAACATTTTTAAATTGAATTTCTTTTAATCGATAAAAAGAAGTATTTAAATGTTTATTTAACAAAATTATTAAAGTTTTGAATAATTGAATTTAGAAATCGGTGATAAGTCAGGGAAATACAAAACAAAATTTTTGTGACAACACTAAATTAAATAAACTTTTTCGACTTTTTTTTATTTTTAACCGACTAAAGACACATTTTTTACGCTTTAAAGTTTAAAGTCGATCTTGTTGCCGATGTAGTACAAAACTTTAAGATATTTTGAAATATCGTAAATATAAACATGTCCACGTGGACAGTTTTGGTGGGAGAAGATTGTCAAAAGTCCACGATTGTCTACGACAAGATGAGGGGGGTTAAAAAATGATAAAAAAATTGTCCACGTGGTATATAAACGACAACAAATGTAGTGGTATTGATTCTTAACAAAAATTAAATTTAAAAAATTTATTTTTCTTAGGGTGTACTGTCCCCATTAGATTTACAAATTATTTTTGTTTTATTTTAATTACTATAGAGTTTTCTAAATTTTTACATCATAATTCTAAAATAAATGAAAAGCTAATTGCACTCGGATGCTGTGTCCCTAATGTCGATCACCTCGAAAGTGAAATTTGGAATCTTTCGTAATAACTATAGATAATTGTTTCATTTTCGCTGTAAAAGGTCCTTCTCAATGGCAAGAATAGTTAAGATATGTTTTCCTTCAATTCTCGAGTGGATTTTACCACTTGAGGAAGAAATTACTTGTTTCAAAATGGCGACCAGTGTTTCCAAAAATTTCCCTACTTCTGTAAAGAGTCATTAATGATCCTCGAAATGTTATCCTTTCTATTTAGTGAAAACGTTTTTTATTTTAGATTTCTGTCGATTCCGGTCTTTCGAGTCGATTCTAAGAAGCTTTTATTGAACCCTAAACAATAAGACACTTTGTTTTTTCACAAATTTCAACAGGAAATTTGGTTATAAATGATTAAAAATAAATTTTTGATGATCATTTCACTAGGGAACTGATTTCTTTGAGTAATTTACCATAACGTTGATGATAAATATAGAGAGGAAGATTTTATTTTTGGATTCGAAATGACTGGGTTTTCACCTTGAAGAGGCCAATCGTCAGTACGAAGCGAGAATTTCTACCGCTATTATAGGAACTTCTCCACCCTTCATGGGTTGCAAAGCCTGCTGGTTACATCTTTGCACGTGCGATGAAGACAGAGTGAGACAGAGAGAATATTCTTCCCCTCTTTTTCATCTTCTTCTCACTCAGTCAGTATTCGACGTGTTTCGTTCTCTTTCTATAGACTGAGGGTTCTCCCCCTGTAACCACCTACAGAATGAGGATTGTACCCATTCCCCTCTCATCGTTCCTTCGAGTATTAGAGCTGAGAATGCATTAGAGGTGCTGAGGAGGAGGTGGCAACGTGGCCACCATGTGTGGGGCACCAGCAAACTTCTTTCTTAGGCCTCTCTTGCCAAAGCGGCGTATCTCTGTGCCTGTGGTCGATGTGCGAGTCGTACACAAGATATATAATAAGAGCCTCTTCTGTACTCAACCAATTCTAGTGTATCATATTCCTTCCAATTCAGATATCAATATAGCATTCAAAATTTATAACACAAAAAGCCGTACAACCTATTTGAAAAAATGTCCTTAAGATTTTCCAAGTGCCAATTGAAAACTTACATCATGAAGAAAGAATTTCTTTATAATTTTGAAAAAAGGCAGTTACCCAACTTTTTGCATATAAATTATCGTTTTTTATTTACAAAGTCTTTCTATTTTGAATTGTGAGCGAAAATTCGAAAACAGTGCCTTCTAAATTTGAATTAATGAAATTTCACTGGTGTAAAATATTTTAGGGTTGCCACAGGTCAAGAAAGTCAAAAATATCTTAAAAAAAAACATTTTTCATGAATTTTGTAATTTTTAAAACAATGGATTTTTGTATTTTTTGAAATAACTTTTTTCTTTATTGAAATTGTAATTGATTCTTGTGGACTTTATAATCCTGACACGAAAACGAATTAATTGATGTATATAATTTATACATTTTATTTATCAATTTAACCGCTTTTTTATTTTTAACAAAAAATTCAAAATATCGTCAAATTCGATTAAAACTTCTCACTCATGGTTTTTTAGGATCGCTGATTACGAATCTAAAGTCAGATTTTCAAAATTTTGAAAATTCAAAATGGTGGATCCAATATGGCGGACGTTTTTTAAAATTGATAAAATTTGCACAAAACTTGCTATTCGGGGATTTTCGGGCTCACCATTTTGAATTTTTTTTAAATCTGTCGTCAGATTCGTAATCAGTGACCCCGAAAACCCCTGAGTAACAAGTTTCATGCAAATTTGATCAATTTTAAAAAACGTCCGCCATATTGGATCCACCATTTTGAATTTTCAAAATTTTGAGAATCTGACTTCAGATTCGTAAACAGCGCCCCTAAAAACCCCAGAGTAACAAGTTAAAAACAAAATTCAATCGCTGAGTTTTCAGGGAGCACGAAAGGGGTAATGAATAATTTTACTTAAATATACATTTAATTAATTAATAAAAATAATGGATTTATGGACCCATTTTAGTTAAAAACACTAAAAAATTGAATTTTGGAGAAGTAACATAAATGATTGCTGAAATTCAATTATTTTTAAAAGTAATAAAATTCTTCTCCAAAATTCAATTATCTTCAAAAAGTTTTAAAAATTCTTTTGAAAATTTCAATTATCTATAGGTATAAATAATAAAATTCTGCTCCGAAATTCAATTATTTTCTAAAATTTTCCTCAATTCAATGATTTTTAATATCTACTATTTTACTAATAAAATTAATTAATTTTTCTAAAAGAATTCAATTATTTAAATAAAAGTATTAATACAATTCTATGAAAACATTTAAATATTTTCATAAACAATAAAAATTTCACAGGAATTCAATTATTTATAAATTTTTTATGAATTTCTTCGCAATAATTCAATTATTTTCATGTAATATAACATTTTTTTAGGAATTCAATTATTTTCATAAATAATAAAACTCATCGCAGATTTCCAATTACTTTTAATACAAATTTAATCGAATTTCACGAAAATTTTTATTAAAAATTGTCAAAAGCATTAAATTAATTTAAAAAATTTTGATAAAGTTCTTTATGAGAATTCAATTTTAAAAAACATTCAAATTTTTTATTTTTAAATTTAAATAATCGAATTCTCATAGAACTTTCAAAATTCTTATTATAATAAGAATTGAATTAAAATTGAATTTCAGTTAAAATGTTAGGTAATAATTAAATATTAAAAGCCATTATAGCATACATTTCTTAATTGAAGTGACGAAATAATTTTAAAGAAATTAAAGTAACAATATTCAATGGAGAAATAAAATTTCTTCGCTTTTTTTAAATTTATCGTCTTTAAATAAAAATTTTTCCATTTGTTGAACCGCGGGCAAATAGTTGAAAATTCAGTTTTTATATAATAAATTTTTTTCACTTTTTGCTCTTTAAATCTGAATTACGTTTCCTTATCTCGGATACTCAAAAATCATATTTTTAAAAAATGTCATTCATTTTTTAAATAGAAAAATATTTATAAAAAATAATAAATTTTATGAAAATAACAATTTTGATTTAACCCTTGATTTCAATTGTTTGCCTACAAGTCATAAAATGAAAATATGTTATCTGAAAAACAAATAAATTCCATGAAAGTGAATAATTTTTATTTTTACAATGTTTAAGTACTTCTGCCCCACGGAAAAAAAGTTTTTTAAAACTCACTAAAAGTCAAGAAATTTAAACTTTCTACCCATTATTTTACAGTTCTTTCCCGCAGTTCATAAAATGAAACAATTTTTATTTAAAAAACAATAAATTTTAAGAGAGCCTTCCGAAATATTTGAACGGAATTTTTGAATAGTGAAAAGTTTTTTTATTATTCCTGCCACTGTGAATCAGTTTTCAGTCATAATTCTTACGACTTATAGTTATTCTTTTCCCGGAGTGAAGCTAATCAAAAAATGATAAAGTAGTAAACAAAGAAGCTTTATCAATATACATTTATCATCAGTGTAAATAAAAAAAAGTAATTTTAAATACTTCACTATATGAAATTTCTCAGAGAATTTAAAATACGACCTCAACCAAAGACCGATAATGAATTCGCGGTAAAATATCGAATTCTTGAGAACTAAAGTCACACATGGAACATAAATAGGTTGAGAGTCACTAGACACCCAGGAGCGAATGGTTGGAAAAGGTATAGCACGATGAGGTGCTTGAGTGAGTCGACTATAGAGAGAGAGGGGGTGGGGAGTTCTGGGGGAGCAAGAGCAATGACAAGAGGGTGAAAGGAGACGAAGGGAGAAACCTCCCGTTGCGCCCACACTGGACTTGGGTTCTTTTTTTCCGAGAGCGCGGGGTAAAGGGACTCTCCTCCTCGGTCTTTCCCGTCTATGGAACGAGAGAAATATATAGACGGAGGGACTGACACGAGGTGCGGTGAGGGGGTGGACTTGGTCGAAGAGCTGGTCTCTTGGAAAAGGGGAATGGGGTGAACGTAGAACCGTAGATCTATAGGGGTGCCAAAGCAAAAAAGGGTAGGGGACCACAGCCCAAGGCTTCGGAAACCAGGGATGCCTAGTTTGTTCGATCGAAAAGATGACTCTTTCTCTCTAAATCGAATAATGTTCACTATTTTTTAATCCTTTTTTTAATATTTTCATTTTTTATGAATTTTTATTACGATTTAGTTTTCAAACAAAACACCGTTTTTTGTCGATTCCTGTCCTCGCCGTTGCTGCTGCTTCTCGGTTCCCATCACTGTGCTGAATGGATCTGAAACAAGAAAGAAAAAATTAAAGTAATACTTTTTAGCATTATATGTTTGTTTTCTGATAGAATTTAGGTATCTTAGAAGCTGAGTATATTAGTTGTTAAGTGAATTAAGGCTTTAGGGAAGTCTAACTTGGAAGCTGATTGTAATCCTTTTTTTCTATAATACTAGAAACAAAACGGCGCGCGTCGCGCGCCCACTCCTAATCATTTGAAACAAAAGAAAACCTTAATTTAAGAACACAACAATTATGCAAGATTATTTCACTAATTGTGTTCATAATATGTAAATCACAAAGTAAAAACACTACAGATTTTTTTCATCAGTTTATTATAACTTTTATTATCTTTTTACTTATATTATATTATTGTCATCAAAGATGTTTTTGTTGGGATTAAATTATTCTGCGATAAATGATTTATAACTATTATATTTATTAGTAAAATTAATATAATTTCGAAAATACTTTACATGTTTTAATGTTCTTTGGATAAAGCTGAAATAAGCATCATCCAGTTTATTTTAAAAATATTAATGTTTTTTTTAAAAAAAAGAATATTTACCATTCAAATTTAATTCTAAAAGTTACAGATGCTAAACCTGTAAACCAATTATTATAGCACCTGTTTATTAACATTCAGAGTTTAATTTCATGCCTAAATATTCTTTTTTTTTAAAATAACATAAATATTTTTTAAATAAAATTTGGATGCTTGTTTAAGATTCATTAAAAAAATATGAAAACATGTAAAGTATTTCAGAAATATTTTCGCCTAATAATAATTATAATTAGGCGAAGATTTCATTGAAATGTTCAGGAAAGTTTCGCGCTAAACATTTATTTTATCGAGACATTTAAATCTTTACACAACTTTCAGTAAACATTGCAATTAAATATTCCGAATATTGCAAGTAAATATTTAATAAATTTTTAAGGAAGTTTCGTTGCTGTGGGGGTAGCTCCGTCAAATCCATACAGTCTTCACACGTTATCACCTTTCCATTCTTCCCTATTCCTCTTTTAAATATTCGCGCCTTCTTCTCACTCTCTCGCACACTACTTGAATCAAATTCAGCCATTCCAGAAATCTACCTTATCATTCAATATTTCCCTCTCTCTCTCTGTCTTTTCTCTCACTTCAAGCAACCTAACCTCACAATATCCACTTCTCTGTTTTTACCTTTTTTATCACTCACACTTACCCACTCGTACACATACACTCTTTTTACTTTCATCACCACTTTTTTCTTTGTTATCTCAAACACTACACTACCCACCCTTCAATAAAATACTCAAAATTTTGCCCTTTACCAACGCGTGCACAACTCAACGGTACCGAAAACGGAAGCCAAATTTATTTAAAATTGTATTAAAAATAATTAAAACCCTGTGAAGAATTTTATTATTTATGAAAATAATTGAATTCTTGCAACGAATTTTATTATAATTTTTGTAAATAAGTTAATTTTTTTTGAAAAATTTTATGTAATTCTAAATTTTTATAAAACATAAAGACATGAATTACTCCGAGTCGAAGACTCGAAGTGATTTATATCTTCATGTTTCATAAAAATATTCTTATAAGTTGTTGAATTTTAAAAATGTTTGAATTTAAATTTTTTGAAGAATTTTAATTCCTATCGAAAAATTATAATTAAATACTTATTTAAAAATGAAGTTATTGATGTTTGCGAATAATTTTACAATTAAATAAACTCGTAAGAAAATGTAATAGAATGTTTTTATGAGTATCTAATAATTTTTAGAGTGAATCAGAATATTATTTAGGGTCAGGGAAAAAGTCAAAATTTTGTCTGGAAATCAGGGAAAAACAAAATCAATTTTTTGTGACAACCCTGGTAATCCTTTTTTTCTAATATTTTCATTTTGCATTTATATTACGATTTGGTTTTCAAACAAAACACCGTTTATGTCGTTTCCTGTCCTCACCGCTGCTGCTGCTGCTGCTCGGTTCCCAACACTGTGCTGAATGGATCTGAAACAAAAAAGAAGAAATTAAAGTAATACTTTTTAGCATTATATATTTGTTTTCTGATAGAATTTAGGTATCTTAGAAGTTGAGTATATTAGTTGTTGAGCGACTTAAGGCTTTAGGGAAGTCTGACTTGGAAGCTGATTGTAAGTATTAAGTGGGTCTCAAGTTTACACTTTATGTCGATGTCTAAATCTAAAAGGCATCTGAAACTCCCTGCGGGAAAGTTGAATGTTTTTTATGCTCTTGCGAAGCTTCTTCGGTACTTCCCCTTGGGGCAAACTGTTGCTTAGATCGTTATCGACTAGCGACTGACACGATAGGGGTGATTCTACCTCGCGGGAAGGAAATAAAAAATAATTCGCCTTTCTCTCATGTATAAGGTTCTATATATTCCAAGCTGATGACTCAGAAATAAAAGGGCGAGGAGGTTTTAGTAGATTATTGGCATGTACGGCTTCTTTTGCAAATGTTACGTATTATTCCTTAGGTGCGTGTAAAAATTTTCCAACACTAGTCAATTTCACCTCATATTTCGAATAGTAATAATCATTCGAAAGTTATCTATTCTCATCCAAATGATTTGCATTAAGATGTTAAGAATCGTAATAACGATTTTTCATCCCACGATTCTTGAAGAACAGAAAAAAAGTAGTGAAAAGTAGTGAATTTGGTATTAAAGTAACATCTGCTCGCCAATAAGTAACACGTCAAGTGCAGATATATAGATATAATGTGCGCAAAAAGTACATACACGTTCAAAGTAGCATCGTAAAAATCTGTGAGAAAAAAAAGATTTTATGAGCAACTTCAATAAGTTGGCCATTTCTCATAAATTTCCTGGCCCTATTCCTTATGATCCAACCTTTTGCTGCCTGAGTTGAATCGTTTATTCCTCGCACAGAGAGGAAGAAGCACTTCTTCTGGGACCTTTAACGGTATACTTTGAAGGTACATATCTTTCATCAAGAATCCTTGTTCACGTCAAGTGACGCCAGGAAGTGCGTAAATTCAAGAAACGAACACTTCGCCGATAAATTGACTTCTATATATATATAAGAAAATCCCACTTTGAAGTGTCGACTCCTAGTGACCTCGCATTTCTATATAGATTTCCACCTTGATAGAAACTACAGTGCGCGAGTCGGGAAATAAACTCTCTTTAAAGAAGAAATTTCAAAAAATAGACTTGAAAAACAAATTGTAAATATATAATTTTGTCTCAAAAAATTGCAAGTACAATATTTTAGGTTTAATTTAAAAAGAAAAATCGTAGAAACAACTGTAGGGTACACAAGATTAAAAAATTTTATACTTTTGATTCGATATTGACAGTGAAGTTCACGCTGACATTGATTTTATCATTGACTTTGGCTTTGATTCATGAAACTAGGCGTTAGAAAAACTTATAAAATTCTATGTTTTACACTTGAAATAATTTATTTTTCTAATAATAGGAAGTATATACAAAAAAATTGTTCCGTACCATGGTACAACTATTCTTTAAAAGAATATATTCTTTTAAAGTAAACATTCTATCTTGTAATTCTTACTATTTTCTATATAGATAAAAATCGTTGGAGACTCAAGTATACTACCCAAAAAATTGGTTTGAAAATGTCTTATACACTGGCTAAAGTATGTATCACTTAAAAGTGATATGCTTGACTTATTTGTGATTCCTGTTCTCGAGCCAGCCATATAAGCCACTATAGACTCTTGGAACCAATTCAAAGAATAAGTACTTTAAAATATTTGTATGATCATAAAAACCTGTTATAAAAGATTTACGTATAGTTTATCATAAAGAAAAACTTTTGAACGACCAAAAAATACAAAAATTTATCGAAATTCAAAAATATTAAATACTTTCGAAAATATGAAAAACAGTGAATATTCAAAAATTTGTTCGTTAAATAATTCGTCTATACTTGATCTTTATAATATATAAATATTAGTCGGTTTATTTTACTTGGTAGATTTAGAATCAAATCCATATCATTGGATATAATCTTCTCAAATTTATGATATGTGGTGAGATCATCCATAATTATCGACCCAATTCATGATCATCATTTTACAAGAGTTATTTTCCTTTCTTTATACTGTTATTAAGAATTTCTTATGGAAATAAAATCGGCTACACTTTATAAGAAGAAATAATCACAAAAAATTGAAAAATTACCAATAATTAAGAAACAGTTCATAAAAATATTAAAAATTAAAAATATAAGTATAGCCGTTATCGAATCGACGAAATCAACGAATTGCGAAAATCTATTAATGATGATTCGTATTGATTTACCCGATCCGGGAATTCAACCTGACAACGCCCCACTCTTACCTAATCCTTATAGACACAAATTAAAGTTAATAAATTAAAAAATAATTTGCGGTAGAAACTACGTGGAAATGGAAATATATATATATTTATATACTTTTCCCATGGTCCAAAACTAGAAAAAATGAAAGGCTTTGTGTTTATATAAGTTTTTAAAATAAAAAATTAATTTTTGTTGTCGCCATTCTTCATCTATATGGGATTCGCTCAGTAGCAATACTTTGCCATATTCCATTTCTACGCGGATATATTAAGAAGACAAGTGACATTCTCTAAAAAAAATATCACCTTCAAGGTAGTCATATCATCGCCTGCAGTTAATAAAAATTCAAAATCAAATTTAAGAAATCAATAAAGATTTGATAAAAACCGTATAACCTCTAATTGCATTTGCTTCACTTCTTTTGTCACATTTTCAGATTATGATATATAATACTTATGCTATTTAGAAATATAAAACAATGAAGTGAGTAAAAAGTATACATACATACAAAAGTAACATCGATTACAAACTCAAATGTCATATGTAATTTTAAAAACAAGCAGAAAAAATGCGTTAAAGACTTTCCAAGATTCATTGACGCATTAAAAAACCGCTGCTAAGTTAAAAGATGAATTAATTGTGTTCATTTCATGAACACTTTGCTGTCTCATGGACATTTTTTTCGATTGATTTACTTTATTTTTTTATTTCATAAATTTTTATTACAATAAACACTTCTGCTTTTTATAAGATTATTTTTACTATATAAATTTTAAATATATTTTCAAAAAATTTTTGGTTTTTAAAACAATAATCATTTCGTATTTCTAGTCGAATTAGGTAAAAAATAGGTAAATCAAAGCGATTTTTAAAGGTCTACAAGTTATTTATAAGACTTTAAAAGTTACTTCTACACTTTAAAAAAAATTTCAAGAATTAGTTTTTTTTTACAGTTTTTGGTTTTTGAAATATCAATACTTTCGTAATTTCTAATCAAATTAGATTCAAAAATAGGTCAACCGAAGCGTTTTTAATGCTCTACAAGTAGGTTATGCGACTTTTGCAGTTACTCCTACATTTCTTAATAGAATTTTTAAGAAAGTCTTATTTTCAAAAATTTCTTATTTTTAAAAGTTTAATATCTCCGGCTAATATGGACGAAAAATGTTCCATGAGGGGTAAAAAGATGCATCTAACAAATCTCTATAAAATTAGGGAACAACATTTATAGGTGTCGTGACATTTTTTTAAAATTATCCCTAAAACTCTTCATAATCTCGAAATATTTATAAAAATCTAATGTTTACACACATGCGGAATGATATTTTTTAAATATGTGTTTTTTGAATTCCTGAGGTCAAATTATATCAATACATGTCAAAAAATCGAATTTGAAAAATTTTGGTATTACAATACTTCCTTATACACTGAGAAAAATTGCGTTTAATCGAGTGGTAGAAATAGCTCGGTTAAAAAAAAGTATTTAAAAATAAATAAGATATGGTTAAAAGAAACTAAGTTATACTGATTATCACAACCGAGCTGAGATGGTTAAAACACATCTGTTAAAAATAATCCTCCAAAGGATTGTCTTAACCAATCTGAAATGTGCATAATGGAAACAAACTTTCGTGGTTGTTGTTACCTATCTGTTTTTTGAATATAAACAATTACTATGCGATTAATATTAACCGAGTTTCATGTAATTACGTTGAGTTGTGAGATTTTAACCGAGTAAACATATCTAGGCGACATATCGTCAGTCACAGTCAGTCAGTCACTTCGTTTCGTCTTTTCCGGAGAGTCGTGTTGTTACAATTCTGGTTTCTACCGACGCGATACAAATTTTTATTGATTATGTTACAGCAGCCATCAAATATAGAATTCATCTACAATAGATACATAAAAATAAAAATGAAATGGAGAATATTAAACGCATTAAACCTTACATCCCCGATGACATATTACACGATGCACGTTAAAGAGGTTAAAATAAGTAGGTATTTTATTCTATTTGAAAGAGATTTGTTTGATTATAAAAAAGAATTTTAATTTACAGAAAATTTTGGTTATCTTTAAATTAGAACATAATTTTTTAATCAAATAGATTTCTTTTCAATAAAAGAAAATAATTTTTATCAAGGGAATATTTTATTGATCAAAAAATATTTTAATCGAGTTGGGTGGTTTAAAATTAATTAATCGGTTTCTTTATTATAACAGAGCTAATTGACTACAATATTCAAGTTTATATTATTACTGTAGCCTTTTTAGGTGGCTACAGTAACCAAGTAAGTTAACTAACGTTTACCGAGCATTAATCATAAACTGTTAGTTACAGTAACAGAGAAAGAAGCTACCGTAACCGAGTAGTCTTAACTAGTTTCTACCGAAATTTTTAATCGTATTCGATCGGTTACTGCAAACAATTCACATTGCAAGTGCTATATTAGCAGCATCGCTCGGTTGTTTTTAACTAAAACTTGGTTATATTTAACCTTTTATTTTTCTCAGTGTAAAGGAAGCAATGATGATTAATAGATCTACATCGTGATTAGATAAGGTGGATTTCTTCTCAACTAAATATTTCACTTTGCATAAGTGGATATCACTCATTAATAAGTGAAAACAAGTTCACTTATTCATAAGTAAATTCCACTTATTAATTAAGTGTGAAAAAAGTTGACAATTATTAAATAAGTGAAAATTTAATTTCTTCAAAATATCGAATTGAAAGTCAAATTACAAATTCATTCCCCTGATTAAGGTCACGTTATTCAGTGTGACGTATTTCCATAGTAAAGCACATGGGGCACAAGACCACTGAATAACATGACCTTAAAAAAAATTCGAAAATTCGAAAATATTCTATTTTTTTACTCACTTTGTTGATTTCTGCCGTCGATGTGATGGTAAAGCAGTTTTTGCGCTTACAAGATGAATTACATTTCGTCAATAAAAAAAAGATCCCTTTTCAAGTTCCTTTCCTTTCAAACCTCTCAGCTCGATCTGAAATAAAAAAAAGATTAAAAAAAAAACAAAGAAATTCAACAAAAAGGAAAAAATATTCCAATACAAAGTCTCGCTAAGATAACAGAGCCCAAAAAAAGCAATTTTAGGGGAAATATTTTTTCTATACAACCATAAGAATGAATTTTCCTTTTGCGTAGGATGATAAAACTTGCGGGGAAATATTCCACGCGCTGAAAATTCAGCTGGAAACCCCTTCGTTGCAATAAAACCCCTTGAATTTCGTATTTCCCAGGCTCTCGAATTTCCTTCTCTAGTATATATGTGTATATATACATAGAGAGAGAGAGAGAGAGACAGAGAGAGAAAGAGAGAGCGAGAGAGTAAAACCAGAAAATGGGAAATTCGTAGGGGACGTGACTCGAGGCGAAATAAAGCCTCATGCACGTTTCGTTGGTGTACGCATTACCCTCCATCCATATACACACAAGTTCCCCCCCCCCCTCAACTCCCCGACACATCCGTGGAAGCCCCTTTGGCCGATGAGTGCTGGCGCCCCTTGGCCCCTCTCGAGTTCCCCTCCCCCGCTCCCCTCACGGCTTTCGGTTCCCTTTCCCGTTCTGCCACTCTTGCCCGCAACCCCCTTTCCGCCCGTCCGCCACTCTACCCATCCTTTGGGTTACCCACCCATCGGCCCCTCGGTGTTCCGACGGTGACAGACCCTACCTTACCGTTCTATGGCAGGGGGGAAAGCGCGGGAGGATGAGAAGGGGTAACAGGGACACGAGGTGGGGCAAATGCCTGTGTGTATGTGTGTGGGGGGGGGTCGCCGTCGCGTCGCCAGTCGCCAGTTTGCCATGAGCGCTCGTTACGTGAGGTTCTTTGTATAACTCCTCTCTCTCTCTCAATATACTCCAAAAAGCGCTCAGCGCTCTTTAAAAGGATCTTTAAAAAACATTCTCATCAATTCTCCAAAAATAACACCCCCCCCCCCACAACTGGATTATACTAGTTTTGGATTTTCCGAGAAGTCAAAAAAAAAGACTGTGACAACAAATAAAAATAGTGAACTTTTCTGGAATTTTTACTTCACACGTTTTAGAATTCAAAGAAAAATAAAAAGTTCGACAACCTGTGCAAAAGGGGGAAAAAACTTGTGATATCATCGAAAAAAAAACAGTGAACGAATTTTTAGTGTTTATTCGTTTTTTGAAAAAAAAAAGAAAAATAGTGGGGAATTTTTTTTGTTGCTTTCTTTTTTTCGGCATCATCGAACTAAAGATATATTAGTTGCGGTGTTGAGGCCATGTGTTAAAGACAAACGGTGGCGGCACTTGTTTTGCTCAGCTTTTGTTTTGCTCGCGAACCGGGAGCGCGTGATTGGTTGCGGTGCGTCAGAGCGCGGACGAGAAGCGGAGCGAGGATTTTCCGCTCAACGCGAGGACAGGCCTGAATATGTCCGCGAAGCGAAAGGCCACTGCCATCATGCAACACCACAAGGTGAGCTCTCCCTCTAACTTAAACACATTATGAGGTTTTTGTTTTCTTTTTTACTCTCCTCTTGGTACACACATTTCGCGTTGCATTTCTATTCAACAAAATCCCCCTCCCCCTATATCCCCCCCGCCTCCCCTCTGTTACCCGTCTCTCTCCCCCTTTGTCACATCTCATTCCCTTTTATACTAATATGCATGATATACAAGTTTCCCGAGTTTTTCTCTCGCACATATGTTGTTTTTTTTGGAGTATTATCCAAGGGGGAAATACTTCTTCTCGAAATAAAGTGGTCAACTTTGTATTTTAGGTTCGAAAGATATTTTATTTTACAAAGATTAAAAATTAATTTTAAAGATTTAATAAATAAATTTGCATAATAATTGAAAATTTACATCACTTGGATTATTTGGCCAAAAATATCTTCTAAATTATTAAATAATAAAACAAAAAACTTATTCTTTTATAAAAATAAAAAAAGACTTTTTCTGAAATTTTTAATTAAAAAGATTTTTTTTTGATAAAAGAGGAAAATTAAGAATTGTCACGTCACCGTTAACCAATAATAGTAATAATAATAGTGGTCATAATGATAACAATAATATTAAAATTAATAATAACAATAATAATTATTATTTATATATTATGTTGATTAAATAGTTTGAACTAATAATTGAATTGTGTAATAACAAATTGTAACTTTTTATTGTCAACGAAATTGTAATAATAAATAGTAATAAATTGTAATTAACAAATAACAGAATTGTAATAATGATAGTAACAAGTTGTAATTAACAAAAAACAAAATTGTAATAAATAATAACAAATTATGATTTACATATTATTCACTTGCGTTTTATTATTTCAATTTAAACAATTTTATTTTTTCTGACAAAAAAGTTTGTAAAATGACCTTGAAGTACAAAAAATTTAAATAATTGTTATATTATTGTATTATATATAATATATACTTTTATATTTTATAAGTTTTATAATAATTACATATTAATTATAGTTAATAATGATATAATAAATAAAATAAATTCTAAAAAAATTTAAAGTTTTTGTGAATTAAAAATTTTTAATCTAACAGGACTTAAATGATTTTTATTACTGTTTGGTACTGTCATTAGATATCCATTTTTTGTTAAATAAGTCAGTATTCATATTTTTGTCCCAAAAAAACAGAAATAAGGTTAATAAATAGCGTAAATTAGGAAATTTTTTTCTCAATCTTCGCCGGACACCCTGATAATTAAATAATTTAATTATACAATTATATTTATAAATCATTAAAAATTATATATTATAATATTATTATTATTATTATATAAATATATATTATAATATTATAAAATAATAAAAAGTAAATTTTCTAATCTACCACAAAAAAGGTCTATTTTTTGATATTAAATATTTCCTTGTTTATACTACTGTTATTAATTATTGAAATTATAAGTGTCACGGTCCGAAAAAAGGTACCGAAAAAGCAAAAAATTTGAGGTTATGTTTTAAATTTTTTGAGTAAAAATACAGAAAGAGAAACAATTATTAATTAAAAATTATTGATCTTAAAGTCTTTATTATATCCAAAATATTCAATGAAAATTTGTTTTAAATTCAAATAATTAAAAATAAACTTTTAATCAAGATAAATTTAATACGAACCTAACCTATAATTCGTTTGCTTCTTAGGTACATTTCTTGGGAGCGCGTCACATAAGATAATTATAATTGTTTCATTTACTGTCGTTGTATAAAAGTTCAAAATTATTTATCTCGAATTTAATTAAATCGTTAATTTTAAAGAAACCCACCTCTGAAAATCCTTAAGAGTCATTGTCACATAAAAAAGCAGGCGAAAATAACCCTTACTATTTTTAGAGTTTAGTTCTTTTTCTAAATTAGTTTTTTTCATAATTTCGAAACATTTTTAAAATAATTTGGAGTATTAGTCTTAAATTAATTTATTCTACAGAGTTGACAGTAAAATTTAGTATTTTTTTTTAAATCCAAACCACTCCAAAGTATTCGAGTGATTACTGAATGATAAATTTTTAAAATCCGTCCACCATATTTATATAAAATTTTAAAAATAAATTAAAAATAAAATAAAAATATAATTTAAGTGTTAGTTAGGGTCGGTAAAGTAGAATGCTCCCTAACCCTTATAGTTAAACCTCAAAAATTTAAATTTATCATAATCTAAAATTTGTTAAAAACTCGTTTTTTCCGCACAATTTTGTACCTATAGTTTTAAATAAATTTTTACACACCTTCAGTAGTTATACCTTACTAAATACTGAAAATAATCCTTTTTATCAAAAAGTAAATCTATAAGGGGCCTTTCCAAAAATATGTAAAGCTTATAGGGGGAGGGTAAAATTTTCAAAAATAAGCGTTACGTTTTTTATTTGTTTGAACAGCCTCTAATGTGGAAATTCATCCGTGAAAAATTCAACGTTTCGGAAATAAAAAATTAAAATTTTATTAATATTTACAAAAAAGAAATTAAGCAACAAAAAAATTCTATATTGAAAAATCGATTTTTTCCAGTTCATTATCAGAGAAGAGAAAAAGAAGTTTTTTTTTTTGAATGGAGAAACATTTTTGATTTATAGGGTCGTGTCAACATTGGTATATCGATAAATTCATGAAGCGTGCACTTCAGAGGTTAATATTTTGTTTTGTGCTTGTTCTTCCGTTTTTTTCATGTTTTATTTTATTCTCTCTCTCTATTTTTTCTTTTTTTTATTTTTTCACTCTCTTTTTTTAAACCCCCCTCCCTTCTTCGACCAAATCACGTTGGCAGCTACCAGAAGCGTGTTTCATCGATGAAATACGAGCCGCACGAACAATTTGCACCGAGAGCGCAAATGTGCCGCGGGTAAATGTATATATCGACAAACTTTAAAATTCCCGCCGCGAACTCGAAAGCACGCTGCTGGAAAAACCTGTGCCCCCCACCCCTTTTCATATACGTTTTATATATATTTCCGAGTACCTCTAGCAATTGCTGAAAATAATGTTCGAATTGAATGCAAAGAGTGGAAGTTCACACAAAAATAATAAAAAAAAAATAGAGAATTTTTATTCAATTTTCAACGACATATTATCATTAAATTTCATGGAAATTGATAAATTGATTTTTATTAAATATTTTTAGTTTATTTATAAATTTTTTTGTTTTTTATAATGATTTAAAGTTTTCGAGGTGAAAAGGTTGACATAATTTTTTCAAAAAGTAACTTTTTTTATTAAATTACTATATTAAATATTTAATTATACTATTCAGAAGTTAAAAATTTTTTAATTTTAGACACTCTTTTTTGAATCTACTTTTTGTTATTCTCCATTTAGTAACGAGTTGAAAATAATAAAATCATTGAAAGTTATCGATCGCGACGCGAATGAACCGTGTGCGGAGGAAGTTGAAGATCTAAAGATAATTTCCAGTTCTTTTTTATTTCGAATCTTTCAATTGAAAATAAGAGCTATGAGTTAAAAAAATTTTTTTTTTGTTCAAAAATATTTCTAAATTTAGAATATTTAAAAACAAATTTGCTCTATAAAAATCGATTGGAAACAATAACAAACTTCTCTTATTATAAATTATGCTCCGTATCAGATAACGAGAAATGTTTGAATATTTAATGTGTCTACTAATCTATAACTCTGAATAAAACTATGAGTTTAATTGTCAGACCAATATTTAGGCTAAAAACAACTTACATTATAATAAAAAAAAAAATTTGAAATTAAAATTAATTTAAATTTTTCCGAGTAATAGTTTCAATCATTACTAATTTACATTATACAGTCCGAATAGTTCCTTAATTTCAGAATATGAACCTAATTCGAAAATATAAAGTTGACTTACTTTTATTTCAAGAAAAAAATATGGGTAAAGTTGAAGAGAACATATATTTGGATTATTAATATTTTAATTATTAATAATTCGTCATTATTAGTGCTTAAAGACTATTTTTGTCTTCATTTTTTCATATTTTTCTTTATCTAGATAAAAGGGTTCCTACGGAACCTGAAAATCATGTGAGTCATCGAAGAATTAGGGAATTTTTAAAAGTGCTTTAGAAATCATAAAAAAGGCCTGAAATTTTTAAATAGGATTTTCTTAGGCTTGTACACTCTTAACTTGAAAGTATCAAATTACATCGAATTGATTCCAAAAATGTAGATCAAATCATAAATTGATTCAACTTTTTGGTAT
The DNA here is from genome assembly GCF_015476425.1 of Leptopilina heterotoma. NCBI lineage: Eukaryota > Metazoa > Arthropoda > Insecta > Hymenoptera > Figitidae > Leptopilina > Leptopilina heterotoma. The sequence continues at coordinate 158,540 of NW_025110945.1, read as the reverse complement.
CAATTTAATACTCCCAAAAAAAATTGTACATGAAGAAAGATTGATTGTTAAGGTTCCTGAAGTTGACATCAATGTTCAGCATCGAAAAATATTTTTATATATTTTTAGTGATAAAATTTTAACAAATTTTATATCTTTTATTCACCTAGAAAATAAACAACTTTTTAAGAGAACTTTTTTAACCTTAAATTTTGGAGAAAAAAACTTCAAGGACCTCTGATTCTTAAAAAGATTTACTCTTATATAACTTATATAAGGTAAAATATTGAGAAAATTATAATAGAACTGTTTTGAAATCATATTCACGACAAAAATAGTCAGAAGATACTTAACCGTCAAGAACTGTAAAAGAAAACTGTTGATGACCCAACAGAACTTCGGATGGTAATTCCCTGGAAGAAATTAAAAAAAAGACACTTGCAGTGGTCGACGCAAAATAAATAAGGAAAATTATGAATTTTGCTCGATTATAATAATCGCTACGAAAGCTTTCTTGAAGACTTCCTTGTAGGTATATATTTATGCATGTAATACAAAAATGATGCATGCTGTCGATAACTAATAATAATGATTAATGAAAACTGTTACATCTCAATTTTTGCTCAATTTGATATCCTTAGAAAAACTATGCTCCGATAATAAGTCACTTTTTTCGAAACATCTGGCGAATTGTCAATAACCAAAAAAATTTCTCAAAAGCAGAGCAAAAACAATTTTCCGGATTCTTTTCTTTAGGAAAATGTGTTTCTGCAGAAAAAGTTTTACATATGTACCTGAAAAATGTATTTTAAACGCTACAACCTTGAAAACATCACGCAAGTTGGGTGTCCATCTTAAAGGTCCAATGATGACAAGAGGATCATAAACGATGCTAATTGGTTGTGTATAACTCATGCCTCTAAATACGAGTTTATTATGCTGCAATCTACCATCATCTATATTTAAATTTGATTTATTACCCTTTTTTTATATCTTCTTAGCTTCTTTAAAACAAAAATGCCACAGGTCAGGGAATTTAGGGAAAAGACAGGGAAAGTAAAATTGGTCAGGGAAATCAGGGAAATGTCAGGGATTTTTATTAAAGTAGTGTAAAAAATTGAATTTTGGAGAAGTTACAAATGATTGCAGAAATTCAACTATTTTCAAAAGTAATAAAATTCTTTATAGAAATTTAATTATTTTCAAAAATTTTAATAAAATTCTTTGCAAAATTTCAATTATTTTCAAAAAATTTTCCTAAATTCAATTATTTTCAATATCTACTATTTTAATAAAATTTTTCAAAAGAATTCAATTATTTAAAAAAAAGTTTTAATAAAATTCTACGCAAACATTAAAATATTTTCATAAATAATAAAAATTTTACAAGAATTCAACTATTTACAAATTTTTTTATAAATTTCTTCAAAATAATTCAGTTATTTTCATAAATATTAACATTTTTTTTACAAAAACTCAATTATTTTCACGAATAATAAAACTCATATAGGGTAAATGCGGGTATAGTCGGACAGTACTAGTAGTCGGACACTTTCTTGTTTTTTGGCAAATAAATAATAATGCATTGTGATAATTACTTTAACAAATATACTGGACGAATGTGTAAAGTTTATATTTTATGAAAATAGTGTTATTTTACAAAATAATTAAACAAGAAATATTTTATTTAATATTTTAAAAATCATGGTGTCCGACTATAGATACAACCATTTTCGAGTAGCGCAATGAGTAGTACAAAGTTTTGTTGATAATTAATCATAAATATTAAAACTTATAGGATTTAAATATTATATTAATAACTTCTAATATGCTTTAATTCCATTTTCCAGCAGATAGCAATTAAAAAATTATCTGTTTTACTTTATAAATCCAAAATATCTGACAGATGTCCGACTATAGAAACAAGGAAAAAAAGTGTCCGACTACTAAAGCATTCGTAATTTTTCATTAAAATGTTTATATTTTATTAAATACTCAAGTATTTGTAACAAATTTACATGATTTTTAATCCTGAAGAACTCATTTAATTGATAATGTGCTTATAAACACAGTAGATATTTGCTATTTCAAGAAAAAAAGCATAATTTAAGATTGTATCCTTAAGTGTCCGACTACTAGTGCATTTACCCTATAATTTCAATTATTTTTAATACAATATTTTAATCGAATTCCTCAAAAAATTTAATCATTCTTTAAAATTTTATTAAAAATTCCTCGAAAAAATACAATTATGTTGATAAAATTCTTTATGATAATTCATAAACATTTATTTATTCAGTAAATTATTTATTTTTGTATTTAAATAATTGAATTCTCCTAGAATTTTCCAAAAAAAAAAAATTGATATTAAAATGAATATTAATGAATATATATTATAAAGCATTACAGCACGAATTTTTAAAAATAAATTAATAACTGAATTCTTTCGAAGAATTTTAATAAAATTTTTGAAAATAATTACATTTTTCGAAAAATTTACTTAAAATTATATTAAAAATAATTAAAATCTTCTGAAAAATTTTATTAATTGATGACAGTAATTGAATTCTTGCAACAAATTTTATCAAATTTTTTTTTAAATAATTGAAATAATGTAAATAATCTTATTATTTATGAAAATAATTGAATTCCTGCAACGAATTGTATTACATTTTTTAAAATTTTTAAATAATTGAATTCTTTTGAGAACTTTTATTAAAATATAGTAAATTTTGAAAATTTTTTAATTTCAGCGAAGAATTTCATTATTTGTGAAATGTAATTGAATTCTTGCAAAAAAATTTTTGAAGATAATTTCATTTTTCGAGAAATTTATTTAAAATTGTATTAAGAATAATTGAAACCTTGTGAAGAATTTTATTATTTATGAAAATAATTGAATTCTTGCAACGCATTTTATTATCAGGGAAAAAGTCAAAATTTTGTCTGGAAATCAGGGAAGAACAAAATAAATTTTTTGTGGCTACCCTGGTTATCCTTTTTTCCTAATATTTTCAATTTGTATTTATATTACGATTTGGTTTTCAAACAAAACACCGTTTATGTCGTTTCCTGTCCTCACCGCTGCTGCTGCTGCTGCTGCTCGGTTCCCATCACTGTGCTGGTGAATGGATCTGAAACAAGAAAGAAGAAATTAATGTAAAATTTTTTAGCATTATATGTTTGCTTTCTGATAGAATTTAGGTATCTTTGAAGCTGAGTATAAATGAGTATAAATTAGTAAGCATTTGTACTAATTCAAATTTAGAGATTGTTTTTTTTAAAAATGCTTGCACTACACGAAAAATGGTCTTATTTTTGAAGAAATGACATTTTTGTTTGAGAAACTAAAAATGAGATAGTTTTTTTTTAGTGTAGCATTGAAGGGGTCAAATAAATTAACATCCTTGAATTAGAGACGCCGTGAATTGAAGACCGGACACTTCGAAGAAGAGGGACTACCGAATTCCCATCTCTAAAATTAGAGGGAGATTAAATTACATCGATTTTGGTTTGTGAAATTGGCTTGAGGAATATTAACCCAAGGGTTCGTCCCCTAATTGTCTTAATGTGCAGATTAGAAGCGGGAATCTAAATCAAATAAGAATCGAGTATGTATAGCGAGAGTTAGGTTAGAATTTTGAGGTAGGTTCGGGATGCTGTTCTCTCTGATGCTATCTCTCTTTAGTTTTTCCCTCTCTCTCCATTTTCTATCGGTTCGTCTCTGTCTCTATTTTTATTTCCTCTCTTTCTCTATCCGTCCGCAGCTTTTCTCTTCCAACAACGTCCCCCCTTCCCCCCCCACCAAACCCCTCGGTATTCTTTCTCTTTTTTCCCTTCTCTCTTTTCCTCTAGTGCAATGCTTTCGCGGTCCAACAGGTTATATTTTTCCGGCGGATCTCTTCCTCTCCTGCCCACTCCATCCCTCTTGTCGTATCTCTCTCCATCCCGTCCGTTTATCATGTGTCTCTCCTTTTCCCGCCTCATCTATCTGGTTTGGTCTCGGTTGTTGTTGTTTTTTTTCTGTTTCGCTTTTCTGTGCATTTCATCCCGCCAGTGGATTTAAAACTTTTTACTGCACGTTTGCCCCAAGTGGATAATAGGATGGTCTTTCGTCATTTGTCCCTGAGACTTGAAATGGTTCATCATTTTCGAGAATTAATTTTGTATTTAAAAATATAAATATTTATAGGGTTGCCACGCAACCTGGAAACCTGGAAAACCTGCGGAAATGTGAGGAAATTTTATAAACCTTAAAAAAACTTGAAAAAGTCAGGGAATTTAGATCGAAATCCTGAAAAATTGTTATTTTCTAAAACTAATGTGTTTATTCTTGAAATCTAATTTTACATAAATATTTGCAAAATAAATTCAATTTTAAAAGAGTTGCGTTTACAATTTTAATAAGTAGATGAACTTCAAAAGATTTTGATTTGAAATTTTGTAAAATTTCAATTTTTAATGAATTTAATTAGAAATCTTAAAAAACGTATGTAGATTTTCGAAAAATTTTAATAAAATTCTTTGCAACAATTAATTCAATTTTTTTTTAAAATAATTTTAATTAAATTCTTCGTAGAAATTTAATTAATTTCAAAAATTTGTCAAAATTAAATTTAAATTATTTATAATGTCTATTATTTCAATAAAATTCCACACAATAATTTCAATTATTTAAAAAGAAATTTTAATAAAATTCGTCTCAAGAATTAAATTATTTTGAAGAGTAATGTAATTCTTCGCAAAATTTCAATCATATTAAAAAATTTACAAAAATTCTCTTCAATATTTCAATAATAATCTGCATGAATTTTTCTCCGAAATTCAATTATTTTTAAAAATTTTAATAAAATTCTTGTCAAAATTTTAATTATTTTTAAAAACTTACCTCAATGCAATGATTTGTAATATTCACTACTTTAATAAAAATTCCCGAAAAAATTAAATTAGTTGAAAAGAAATTTTATTAAAATTCTACGCAAGCATTTCATTATTTTCATTAAATAATAAAAATTTCACAGGAATTCAATTGATTAAATTATTATTTTTTTTTTCATAAATACATAATAAAACTCATCGCAGACTTTGAATTATTTTTAATACAATTATTTAAATGGAATTCCTCGAAAAATGTAATTTATTCTTAAAAATTTTATTAAAATTCAGCAAAGAAATTCAATTATTTTAAAAAAACTTTTGTTATAATTTCTTTATTACAATTTAAGTATTATTTTGAATACATTTTTAATTAAATTTCTTTAAAGAATTAAATAATTTTCAAAAATTTTAATTAAATTCTTTGTAACAATTTAATTTTTTTTTTCAAAATAATTTTAATAAAATTCTTTTTTAGAAATTTAATTAATTTCAAAAATTTGTCAAAATACAATTTTTTCTAATGACTATACTATTTTAATAAAATTTCAAGAAAAGAATTCAATTATTTGAAATGAAATTTACAAAAATTTTTAAATAATTAAATTCTTTTGTAGAATTTTAATATTTTTAAGAATAATTAGATTTTTCGAGAAATTCGATTGAAATTGTATTAAAAAATAATTGAAATTCTGCGATGAGTTTCATTATTTGTGAAAATAATTGAATCTTTGTAAAAATGTTATTATTATTCATGAAAATAATTGAATTGTTGTGAAGAAATTTATAAAAATTTTGTATATTGAATTTCTGTGAAATTTTTATTATTTATGAAAATAATTAAATTTATTTTAATTTTTAAATAATTCAATGCTTTCAGAAAATTTTATTAAATTAGTAAATATTAAAAATCATTTAATTGTAGAAAATTTTTGAAAATAGTTAAAATTTTAAATACCTGGAAAAATTTCGTTTTTTCACCTGGAAAATCTGAAAAAGTCCAGGGAATTTGAAAAAGTGGAAAAGCGTGGCAATCCTAATTTTAGAATGAAAAGAAAATAGGTGTAGAAATATTAAGAATGTTGGTTCATTGAACTTATGGTAAAGGAGGAGTGTTCCCCTCTTCGCTCTTTGCAACCCACTGCACTTTAGGTGCAGTAAATTACAGTCGGTGAAACTTTTTCGTTTGAGTGTACTGCGAGTACTTCTGTTTCTCTCCTCCTATGCTGGTTCTTTCGCCGGCAATTTATGTATCTCTCTTTATAACCAACGAGAACCCACGTCCGGCCATATGAAGGGTCTTCTTCTAGGGTTTTACTTACCGCCTTTAGGCACTTGAAATACGCCTTCCACTAATGAGCCGTGCGATTCTCTCGTTAACGGATTAAATTACCGAGGGTTCAATGTGGCTGAAATTAAAGTAACTTGGGGCAAATTGACCGCGACATGTATGCCGAATCTCCCCCCCCCCCCCCACCCACCCAATTATCCATAATTCTCTCTATAAAACGTTCAGAAATATTTTCCTCAATATTAATTAAGAAACTAATTAGAAACTGAATAAAAAAATGGATACGAAAAAAATAGTGTTTTTTTACTCAAGAAGCAAATATTTTGAAGGTTGAGTGTCTCTTCTAGGAGGGAGAATCGATCGGGACAAGAAGAGAGCTTAGAAAATAAGGGGAACGAGCATGATGGTGGGTATTGAAAAGGGGTTGCCTAAACCACCCTTATATCATTGCCGCATTCAAGTAGAAGAGGGATTTCCCATAAGATCAGGTAGATGCCTGAAACCGACAATGAGTTCCCGCATCATTCACAAGGCAAAGGTCATTTTTTTATTTTCCAGCGAACAATAGAACGGGGAATGAAAGAAGGTAATTTTTGTTTGGATCCCCAAGTCTATTGTGTAATATCTTTCTTGTACACCCACTCATTCTACGTGTAATTCAAACATCTGTATTTGGTCCCAAACCTTTGGAACATCAATTATCGGCAATAATAAGGCAATTATTGTTTCGTTCTTTTGTATCAAAATTTACTTTGGTGCAAATTTTAGGTTACAACTAACCAAAAAGTGTTTAAATATTAGTAACCGCGATGATTCGGATTTTGACTGGAATTATTAATTCAAACTAGAATTAAAACTGATTTAGATAAATAAAACAATTGTTTTCGAAGAATTTTACAATTAAAAAAACTCGGGAATAAATGTATTAGAACATTTTTTTCAGTATCTTATCATTTTTAGAGTTTTAGTCTGGAAATCAGGGAAACGTCAGGGAAAGACAAAGTTAAATTTTTGTGGCAACCCAGAATAATAATCCAAATTCTTGGGTGATGTTTCATGATTTAATTCCAAATTTTGACCCAAACCAGTGAGATGAACAAGTAAGAAATGGTTCATCTACTAAAGCGACAAAATTTTTGGTCATGTTTCATTTGTTAAATACAAAATTTGATACAAACTATTTAGTAATACATGTCTCATCTATTAATGCTTCAAAATTCTGGGGTACGTTTGATTTTCAATAAGTTCAGAATAAGTGACAACTTATTGAATTTGAAACAAAATTTTTACAAACCGCTCAGTAATGCAAGGTTCATCTATTGATGATTCAAAATTTTGGGGTATGTTCGGTCTGTTGCTTACTAAATTTGAAACAAATTTTTTACAAACCGTTCAGTAATACAAGGTTCATCTATTGATGATTCAAAATTTTTGAGTATGTTCGATCTGTTGTTACTGAATTTGAAACCAAATTTTCTACAAACCGTCTAGTAATATAATATGGTTCATCTATTAATGATCCATAAATTTGGGGTATGTGCCATCTGTTACATATTCAATTGGATGTAAACTATTTAGTAGTATACGGTTCATCCATTAATGATCCGAATTCTCAGGTCATGTTTCATGTTTAGATTACAAATTTTGATTTGAACTGTCCAGTGAGACATGGTCCATTTATTAATTCTCTAGAAATTTGGAACATGTTTCATCTGCTAATTACAAAATTCGATACAAATCACTTAGTAAGCCATGCTTCTTCCATTAATAATCTGAAATTTCGGGAAATGATTGATCTGTTATTTGTTCATCTGGATATGAAGAATTTATTTTGTTATTGTCCATCTATTAAAACTTCTAATTTTTCGGTCATGATGCATATCTGTAAAATGGAAAATTTTATACAAACCGTTTAGTAATACATGGTTCATATAATAAATGATTCAAAATTTTGGGGTATGTTCGACTTTCTGTTACTTATTGAATATGAAACAAACTATTTAGTAAGATCATTCATTAATTAAAAATTAGGGATATGTTTCATTTGTTACATATTCAATTGGATAGGAAAAATTTAGTAAGAGTTCAACCATTAATGCTTCAAATTCTTGGGAGTTGTTTCATCTTTTAATTACTGGATTTGAACTAGTCAGAGGAACAAGTAAAAAATGCTTCATCCATTAATGATCTAAATTCTAGGATGATGTTTCATCTTTAAATTACTAATTTTGATTTGAACAATCCAGAAACACATGGTGCATCCATTAATGCTTTATAGTTTTGGCAAATTGCAACGAATTGATACCAAAAAGGTGGGTCAAATCAAAACTTGATCAAAATCTTTGGAATCAATTTGATTCACTTTATTATCAATTTCATACTTTTGAGAAAACTGTGTTTAACTTGTTCCAAAAAGTCATCAAAAGCATCTTAAAAAATGCATTGGTTTCTAAGATGGTAGATGTAAAAAAAGATGTTTTAAAAGTTTTGAAAGTGACTACAAAATGAATTTGTAGAAATTTTTGCCTAAATATGATGCCATGTGGGTAAAAAGTGTTACACGCTCGATGTTCTAAAAAAAAATTTTCTCATAAAACGTCGAGAAGACACGTTCTGTTTTTTGATAAAAACGTGCGACAAAGGAGCGCTTCGTTGCAATCACGTGGCTGCATGACACGAATTGGTAGGAAATGGAATTTCCTACCAACTTGGTTCGAGAGACGAAGTCGGCTTGAGTCAGAACGACAAGAGAGATGGTCTTATCGGTTGGCAGTGGACACGGTCGTCGACTGTGCGCTGCAATAGAAGTATGGACTTAGCAGTCCTTGCCTTCAATACAAATGTAATTTCGCTCTCACCAACACTGGATGTAGGCTCTCTCTCTCTCTCTCTCTCTCTCTCTCTTTGCATCTGTTGGCGATTACTGCTCTACACACATCTATATGGAAACTTTTACCATTTTTATTCTATACCGTGTATAAGTATACCTACAATACTTTATTGTTCAGGGTTGCCACAAAAATTTTATTTTCTTTCTCGTTGATTTCCAAATAAACTTTTAATTTTTTCCGTGACCCTAAATAATATTCTGATTCACTCTAAAAATTATTAGATACTCAAAAAAGTATATCCTCAAAAAAACTGTGTTTTAAGAAAAGACACGTAGTCTTCAAAGTTTTTAAAGTAAATTTGTAAAACACTATAGCAAGATTATTAAGAAAGTGTTTGCAGTATCCTCACTGATAATTGTTGATGATTGTAGATAAAAAGATGATAATTGGGACTGTTGTGTTTTCTATGTACATATATTATAGTGAAATTCAAGCAAAGGGAGATTATCTCTTGTTAGGAGCTTAGGTTTCAAGAAGCTTTAACTAACCAATTGACATTGTATAGTGAGAGAGATAAAGATTTCGAAGGGCCCAGTCATTCGGAATATAAACTCTCTTCTTAGAAAGGGAACAATCACTCTCGACCTGTTGATTCAGCTTGTCATAAACAAAAGAGTCATCGACGACGATACATCCTTAGCGAATGGTCCCTGAGTCCCAGGTATACATATATGTGTCACATAAGCCAAACATCATGACTCACCAGAGCGATTAACAAATCTGAGTATCGAGATTATGAACCTAAGGGTGGTCTTGCAATCTAAATATATACATAATGGTTTTTATATTCGAATGGTTTGAAGACTACAACTAGTGCTTTTAAAATAATCCAAATTTCCTCAATTGGAGCTAAAACACTCCAATATTGGTGACAATAGTAATTCAACACTTTTACACCATGGGTAAAATACGCTAAAACGTTAGAATTAGGAGTAATTTTTAAATGTTTCAAAAGAAGTACTTATTGTAATAAAAATAGCTTCTCATTTTACTTGTAAGAATTTAAAAATACTTTAACAATACCGGAATATTTCCTAAACAGTTAGCACTACTTGTGTATTATTAGAACAAGTAGAAACTAATTCTTAAATACTCATAAAGGAAATAAAAAAAATCATTACTTTTAAACTTGAACAAACAAAAAAACTCTTAAATGGTTCTCAACTTGACTTTCCGTTTCGAAAATACGATTATCACCTCAAGAGAAATACCACAAGAATAATGTTAGAGGGAGGGGAGACGATGTAAAGAGGATAAAAAAAAGCAGCGAAGTCGAGATAATTAACTGAATCTGGGTTTCGTGCGAAAGAAAAAGTGACAAAAGAAGATAACGGTCGTCTGAGCCAGCAATAGGAGAAATATCTCTCTCTCTCTCTCTCGCTCTCTCTATACTCTGAGAGACTTTGCACGCGCGCGTACGTACAAGAGTAGGTATGTACCTACACACAGCATTGACCTCCGCCTTTTAGCCTCCCCCTGCACCCCACTCCTCCAACCATCGGATACCCAACTCTCCTCTGAGTCGCTTATCTGCGCCTCCGTCTTTTTCCTTTCCTCTCTCGCAACCTTTGCATCCAGTGCGTTCGTTCGCTCGCTCGTTCTTTCGTCCGTCCATGAGCGCGTGACTGTTGCAAAAGAAGAAAAAAAAAAAATGAATAAAAAGAATACGGGACGTTGCATGTGGACGCCGCGCCGATGCGGTGTACCTTGACACGGATGGCTCCCTGAATCACCCAACGGCTAGCAACAAACATCACCTCGCACTATCGACATACACACATACACGCACTTCTCTGATATACACCCAGAAACGGAAAAAATATGCATGCCTAGCGAAAAGTATGTGTAATGTAAAAATACACTGGGAAAAGTCCCATTGGTTCCAGTGGGGGTACTTTAGATATCATCTAAAATCGCTAATAATGCCAGTAGACCCAATGCTGATGCTATTATATACCCAACCTTTGAAAGGTCCCACCCTAACACTGAAAACAACAAGGTTGCACTCAAAATCTGAATCAGTCAAAATTTCAGTGATTTCCATTCAGTATCCCAGTTTTTTTTTATGAATCAGTGGTTTTCACCGACAATTAGTGGTTTTCATTGATTCTCAGTGAACTTCCACTGATGAATTAGAGAAAACAGACTGTGCCACAGCACTGCTAAAAGAAGTATCTTAATTTAAGATGTTTTGGTATACACTTTTTAGTTATTTGAAATATCTTAATTTAAGAATTTATTTTGTTGATAGGAATACAATTTCAGCGATATTTGAGGCTCCGGATCTTAAAAGGGCCCTTTTACCATTGATTTTAAATGGTAAAAGTGCCCTTTTAAGATCCGGAACCTCATTTATCATTTAATAAGTCAGTTTATTATGTTAATGATAAATATGACTGAAATTGTCTTCCTATATGAACAAAATAAATTATTAAGTAAGGGAGTGTGTCTAGGTATGAGACGGGTTTTGTTTTTGACCCATAAATTATAAATTGGTAAACGAAATTGTAAATAAAATATACCGTTCGAAAAGTAACTTAAATACGCAACTTTTATTCAAAGAAAGTATAATGTTCAGGTGGACTCAAAAAAAGTTATGATCAATTTAACAATTTTCCGAGCACATCGCTTTTCTCAACAAAAAAAAGGGTCCAGTTGTAAGACACTTATTAAAAATTGCTAAAATTTAAAAAGTTTGCCATAAAACGTTAAGTTTAGTAGAAATAATTAAATATATTAATAATATGTATTATTATATACTAAATAATAATATTTACTCGCCAAAATGTGACTATCAAATAAACACAATTTAATAGCTTCAACAAGAGCATTGAAATTGATTTCTTCTGAATCGGTTGACTTTCTTCCACTTGACATGCCCAAAAATAGTAGAAAAAAAATCATAAAAACATTTAAATAGTATGCCTGCAAAGTCGTATTTTTAATGCTGCCCAGATGGGTGTCGACACCGTCTCACAACTATGGTGATATGCTGTGTCTCACACCCAGAAATTGGCGCTATTTTGAAAAAGGAAAATTAAATTATTTTCAACCGTAGATTGGAACAATGCAATATTACATCACAAAATATAAGAAAAATACTAAAAGAAAATGCATTGCATTTACCTTTTTCAATTAATTAACTATTTCTGACAATAATAATAATAAATAACTTAATTCTATCAAAGACCTGCCATAAAGTTATTACTTATAAATCATTTAATAGAGCATTTTTTTTAAATTTTAGTTTAAATTCTGTTCAAATTAGTATCAATTTTAAAAATTTTAACGCAATTCTTTGAAAGAATTCAACTATCTTAAAAAATATTTAAATTTTTTTCAGAAATTCAATTATTTTCAGGAAATATAATAAAATGCATTGCAAAATTCAATTATTTTCAAAAGTATCAAATGTTTTAAAATTTGGCATTAAATTCTTTGCAGTAATTCAATTATTTTCATAAATTTCAAAATTTTTTAAAAGGATTTAACTATATATTTTCATAAATAACAATTAGTTGAATTTCTTAATATACAATTAATTATTTATTAAAAATAATGGATTTATAGAAAAATTTTAGTTAAAAACACTAAATAAAAATTAAATTTTTGAGAATTTAAAAATGATTTTAGAAATTGAATTATTTTCAAAAGTTATAAAATTCTTCGGAAAAATTCAATTATGTTTAACAATTTAATAAATTCTCGTAAATATTTCAATTATCTTTGTAAATAATAAAATTCGTCTCCGAGATTTAATTATTTTTAAAAATTTAAATAAAATTTCTTATTACGGAAATTTCAATTATTTTTAAAAATTCCTCTCAATGTAATAATTTTTTAATTAAATTTTTCAAAAGAATTCAATTTTTTAAACACAATTTTGTCAAAGTTTTACACGAATATTCAATTATTTTCTAAAATAATGAAAATTTCTCAGGAATCGAATTATTAAAAATAGAATTTCCATAAATTTTTCCGGAAAAAATATTTTGTCTCGAAAAAATTTCGTTAATATTTGCAATTTTTGATGACTTGGGGAGATGAAAAGAATTTGCGACGAAATTTTCTTTGTAATCTTAAAAGACCGTGGCATCTCCCGCGGCAATAAATGTTCCGACATTCACATAAACACACACACACACACAGACACAATCAGACAACTGTTTCTTGCCACACGGTGTAATGCAACGGCGATAAAGGCCGTAATACGATAACCTCGCGCGGTCGTGATCCGCGAACTTAATTACGTTTACAATCATATACACACGTATAATATGAAGCGTGGTAATCCGCAAAATATTAATTGACGTGGCACATATTTGAAAATTTTTAAGAAACAAAATTTTTCTTTCATCATCAACCATTAATTAACGAATTATTAAAAGGGAATTTTTTATTCTCTTGTATTTTTAAACACGCAGGGCTTGAAGTAGGTCCGTAACTTTGCTTCAAGTCCGTAAAAGTCCGTTTTTTTGAAAAAAGGTCCGTAAAGTCCGTAATTTCATTCAAAAAGGATGAAAAGTTCGTAAATATTGTACGATATAATTTTGAGAATTTTAGAGAAATTACAAATGGTTGCAGAAATTCAATTATTTTTAAAAGTAATAAAATTCTTCGCAAAAATTCAATTACGTTCAAAAATTTTTTTAAATTCTCGTCAAACTTTCAATTATCTTTAGAAATATTAAAATTCTTCTCAGAAATTCAATTATTTTCAAAAAATCTAAAAAACATTGTCAACATTTCAATTATCTTTATAAATAAACTAGCTGCGATACCCGTCTTCGACGTGTTTCTGAGTATTTTTATAGTTTTCCATATTGAGTATTGATTGGTATTTAACCAACTACATTTAAACTAATTTTCTTGATGATTATTATTAATATTAATTTATTAATAAAGAAGAAAACAAAATTTTAAGGAAAGTAAAAAGATAATGTTTAGAATTTTTAAAATCGCCCTAAATGTAAAAACCATCATGGCTTAATAACGGCCCAGTACTGGCAAAGTTGTCACCTAGTCTTGGCCGATATTATTGGGACGACTCTTGTGGTGTTAATTACGGTTGGACGTCGGCAGACGTTATTGGCCCAATATTGACTGCCATTACTTACCCAGTATTGGCAACATACAAAAACTAATATAAATTATTACATTTTTTATTAATTAACTACGTCCCAATATTGGCAATTATATTTTGCCATCATAGCAGATACAAAATTTTTGCTATTAATGTGCCATTACTGAGCCGAGCAACGTCCCAATATTCTGAAACAGAAAATACCGATAAACTTTTCAAAAATGTGTCCGCCATATTGGTTTTTTGAGGTTATGTCAAAATCCTGATCTGATGGGGTTAAATGGACCTCGGATTCGGATTCAGCGACCCAAAAAACATAAAGTTTACATAGTAAGACAGATCAGAACTTTTTTTTTGTGTGGCTGTGTAATTGAACTTTTAAATTTTAGATTTAAAATTCCTATTTTTTCCTATTTTTATGATAAAATTGAAATTAGAATTACCAAGAAAACAAATTAATTAATTAATTAGAAAATATCAATACCAACTTAATGCAAGAATTAATCAATATTTAACCCTTTGAGTAGCAGTGATACATTTAATTCATATGAACATTTTTTTGTTAACTCCTGCATAACTTTCTTGATTTTAAAAACTGAATATTGAAACAATATTTTTGTATAATGTAGCAAATTTCTTACTTTACATACTGGTCTTTAAATAAAAAACTTTAATAACTTTCCCTGAAAAACTTGCTTAAAAATCAAGAATCTTCATTTTTGTAAAAAAAAATTTGATCAGAAAAAACGAAAAAAATTCTCAAAGTACGTCTTTTTTTTAAATTTTATTATATATATGGGTTGTATTTATCTAAAAAAGTTAGCTAAGGATAGTTTTACATCCATTTTATAAAAAAATTTTTTTTTGATTTTTCGAATTTTTTGAAAAAATGTCATAACTTTCGTTCAAGTTAATATTTTTTAATCGGATAAGGCTATGATTTTAAGTCACGTTAATACCTAATAGACTGCCAAGTTTCACTTTAATCGGTAAAACCGTTTTGAAGTGATGCGCGAACAAAGTTTTGCATACAGACAGACAGACATAGAAATTTTTTTTTTTACATTTTTCGAATTCTCATGTCTCAAAACGAAAAAATATATAAGAATTTTCAAGCTTGGAGCATTGTACAGACAGAAGTCTGATTTTATTAATATATATATAGATAGCAAAATTATTCGACAAAATTAAATTATTTTTAAAAATTTTTATTAAAATTCATTACAAAAATTTCAAGTATTTTCATAATTTACAATATTTATCACACGAATTCAATTATTTTCTAAATGAATAAAATTCAATTATTTTCAAAAATTTTAATAAAATCCATTGCAAAATTTCAATTATTTTCAAAAGTAATAATATTCTTCGCAAAAATTAAATATTGTTCAATATCTACTATTTTCATAAAATTTACCAAAAAGAATTTAATTATTTAAAAAAAAAATTTAATCAAATTCAACAAAAACTTTTAATTATTTTCAAAGAATAATAAAAATTTCACAAGAATTTCATTAATATCAAATTTTTTTTATAAATTTCTTCGCAATCATTCAACTATTTTCATGAATAATAAAATTTATACGGGGATTCAATTATTTTCGTAAATAATAAAATTCTTTTTAGGAATTCAATTATTTTCAATAGAATTTTAATCGAATTCCTGGAAAAAATTCTTAAAAATTTTATTAAAATTGAATTCTGGTAGAATTTTCTCATAAACATTGATTTAAAAATAGATTTTAGTTAAAATCTTAGATTATAATAATTGAATTCTTTCGAAGAATTTCATTAAAATTTTAAAAATAATTGAATTTTATCGAGACATTTTTTTTAAATTATCTTAAAAATAATTGAATTTCTACCAAAAAAGTTTTATCAAAACTTTTTAAAATGTTTGAATTTCTGCTAAAATTCTGATATTTTTTAAAAAATAATTGAATTCTTGCGAAGAATTTTATTAAGACTTTTCAAAATAATTGAATCTCTGCAAAGATTTTTATTATTTTACGAAAATATTTAAACTCTTCCGAAAAATTTTATTAAAATTTCTGAAAGTAATTGAATATCTGCTAAGAATTTTGTTATTTTTAATTTATGCCAAGAATTTTATTAAAATTTTTAAAAATAATTGAATTCCTGTTAATTTACGAATAATTGAAATTTCATAAAATTGAATATTGTAAAGAAATGAATTTGAAAATTTTTAAAGAATTATTTCGAAAATTCTTAAAAATAATAATTGAATTGATAATGATTTTAATTATTATAAATTATTTTTATTAATAATTATTATTAATTATTATAAAACATGAAGAAATCGATGACTGCGAGTCGAAGACTCGGAGTTATCGATATCTTCATATGTTTTATAGTTATGAAAAATTTAATTTCTAGTTTTAAGAAAAATGTTCTCTTATTTGACTCTCACTGGTTATATTTTTGTCAGTTGGTCCGTAAATGGTCCGTAATTTTTAATTTTTGGTTCGTAAAGTCTGTATTTTTAAATACTTTCACTGCTTCGAGCCCTGAACACGAAATTTTAAAAAAATTTTTGCTAAGTTCAACATCTAGTGAAATATAAATTTTCTTCGACTTCAAGTTCGAGCCCTGCTATATAGTTAAAAATCAAAGATTAATTACGGAAAAATATTGGACATTAGAAAAGTAAAAATTGTAATTTTTTCTTTTGGAATATTGAGCTTTTTATCTAAAACGGGGCATTTTATGAATTTTTGATAGAAAAATTTCGATAAAATTGGAAAGAGTTTTTGTGACATTGTAATTGGATATGTAGAATCATTTATTATATACATATAGGAAAATGGAGGGATGGGTTCGAACACGCTGTAAATTTTTATTTGCTAGACATTGTGATAGCAGAGAGAAACAGGGGTTGTTCGGGTGGTTTATTTTGAGTGGTCTGCGTTTATTTTGTATTCGTGTGTGTGTGTGTGTATATATGTTTTGGACCAATGTACGTACTATTCATTAATAATCCGTTGAATAAACTATCGTCCTCCCACGTGCAAAATCACCAGTTCACTTCTGCGCAATTTATATATGTATTTTGAATAAATCTGTATAGTATTTAGCGTCTATGATATATACATAATTTGATATATTTCATACAAAAAAGACTGTACTATTGTACAGGCGCGAAAGTTTATTTTTTGACCCCCTACGTTTGAAATTAAGTATTACTAAATTTTATGGCCCTAAAGTTAGCGTCAAACGCTAATTTTAAACTAAAGATTAACTCTTGAACTGAAAATTGTTTGTTTTTTGTGGTTCAGACATTTTTCGACGCTTATAACGTCGAAAAATGTCTGAACCACAAAAAAAAAATCAATTTTTTAGCAAAATTTGAAGCTGATTTAATTTCATTGTCTAAACGACGATGTGAAATCTTACACGGCGTTGAGACGCCAAAATCCCTACACACTTTGCTATCTTTAGATCGACTTTTCGTCCCCTCGCGAGACCCGACCCCAGCAACCGTCGATTAGCCCGAATTAACTTTGCGAAACGCGACGCATGTTAAGAGGGATGCTCGAATTTTCCATTCCCCCTTTGGCGGCGCTTCCCTTGTTGTCGCACACGTCAGAATTGTCCTAGGTCCGGGTTCTCCATTTAAATGCACGCGAAATTCAAATACTATATATATATACATACATATCCGCGTGGAAACAATAAAAATGTCAAAAACTATAGACAAAAACTTTAGCAAAATTTTGACCTTGTCCGAAAATTGAGCAAACCATGGCCATAACGGGAAAACTAGTTTAAAACTAAAAATTTTTATATTTTGACTATGGTCATAATTTCAAGCTTCGCGCTCATCTACTAAAACCTAATATTTACTACTTTTTTGTTGTGCTACTATTTGGGTACTTTTTTTAGCTTTCAGTCACTAAAGGCTACTATTTCTGTTTTTTTAGAATTTCCACTAACTTTAAGTTTAAATTCGCTAATATTAGAAATCAGAAAACTATTCTAAAAAATTATAAACAAATTCTTTAGAACGATTTAATTATTTTCAAACAATATTCGAAATTCAATTATTTTATTATTATTATTATTATTATTATTATTATTTATTCTTATTGTTATTATTATTATTATAATTATTATTATTATCTAGTATTTTCATAAAATTTCGCAAAATAATTCAATTATTTAAAAAAAAAAATTGATAAAATTTATCCAAAATTCAATTATTTTCATAAATAATAAAATTTACAAAGGAATTCAATTATAATTTAGAATAGCATTTTCCAAAAAATTTCGAAAAAATCAATTATTTAACAAAATTTTTATACAATTCTTCACAATAATTCAATTACTTTTGCTAATAAAAATATTTTTCATGAAAATTCAATTTTTTAAACAAATTTTTGATAAAATTCTCAGCAAGAATTCAATTGTTTTCATAAATAATAAAACTCAATCGAAGAATTTCAATTATTTTTAATACTATTTTAATATAATTAATCGAATAATTCAATTATTTTCAAAAATATAGTTTTCCACGTAAGAATTCAATTATTTAAAATAAAATTTTCATAATATTTATTATATTTTGAAAAAACTAATAATTTAAAACATAATTTTTATAAACTTCTTCTGAAGAATTCAATTATTTTCTAAAATAACAACATTCAATTTTTTTTAAAAATTTTAATAAAATTTTTCGCAATAATTCAATTATTTTCATAAATAAATAAAATTTCCACAGTAATTCAAATAATTTAGAATAGCATTTTTTAAAAAAAATTTCGAATAAATCAATTATTTAACAAAATTTTAATACAATTCTTCACAATAATTCAACTATCTTTCACTAATAATAACATTTTTCATGGAAATTCAATTTTTTAAAGAAATTTTTGATATAATTTTAATCAAGAATTCAATTATTTTCATAAATAATAAAACTCATCGAAGAATTTTAATATTTTTAAAAATATTTTAATAATAAATTTTTCGCAATAGTTCAATTATTTTCAAAAATAATAAATTTCTTCTCAGGAAGTCGATTATTTTTGAAAATTTTAATACAATTCTTTGCAACTATTCAATTACTTTTAAAAATAATAAAATTCGTCGCAGAATTTCAATTATTTTTAATACAATTTTACAGGAATTGATTAAAAAATGTAATTATTCTTAAAAATTTAAGTTCAACTCCTCGAAAAAATTAATTATTCAAAAAAATTTTTTGTCAAGATCTTCGTAAGAATTCAATTCTTTTCATGAATAATTAAAATTTCTCAGGAATTCAATTATTTAAATTAGAATTTGCCTAAAATTAGTCGAAAAAAATCAATTATTTAAAATTTTTTATAAATTTCATCTCAAGAATTAAATTATTTTTGTAAATATTTAAATTCTTTCATGAATAATAAAATTCGTTGCAGGAATTTAATTTATTAGCAGGATAAGAATGAAAGTAGATATTTTTGATGAAAATTAGGAAAAAGTCAGAAAAATAAAATATAGAATGGAATTCTTGTCAGTTTTGTGAAGTGTCTAAAACGAGTTTTTTTGGTCGTCAAGTTGAATTTTTTTGATAGCTACTTTTTGATACTTTCTTAAAATTAATTATAATTAATTATATAGAGTTGAATTTGAAAAAATTTAAAAAATAAAGAATTATATTGGTTCACTGGTTCGATCCCTGTTAAATCTTTAATTTTTAACTAGTAACTTCTGCTAATGGACTCTCTAATTCTGAATTAGTGCGGATTCGTTTACCAATTTGAATTAGTAACAGTTTTGACTAATTTTTAGTTTTTTACTAAAAATTAGTCAAAACTGTTACTAATTTAAAAAAACTAAAAACGAATTCCGCAATATTTATCTGTTGATATGGTTAAAAAATCATTTAGCAAAAATACACTGTAAAAAATTTAGGGAGTTAACGGACTCGGGAGTTGGGAGTGAAATTTTTCGAGTTAAAAATCAACTCCAAAAGAGAGTTAATTTCTAACTCCCTTCATTTAACACCCGCGCGAGTTATTTTTTCCATGGGGAGTTGGCATTTGGGTGTGAAGTTTTAACTCTCTTTTTTTAACTCCCCTGGCATTAACTCCCCGATGGGTGCGACTTTTATAGAATCCCCTGGGGAGTTAAAATTTAACTCCCTTTTTTTACAGTGTACAACTGAATTTCGAATGCTTAAAATACTCGGAAGATAATCGCAATGAAAATTCAGAAAAACCAATTAGTCGCATTATCTCTGAAGAAATAAAAAAAACCGTAATATAAGAAAATTGATATACCTTGATAGTCATCTAATCGCTCGTTCTGGTGTTTAAGACACGTGTGTGTGTTCACTGATCGTTTCTTTTTTCCCCTCTCAAGGTAGATAAAATCATTAATCATGCATGGCATTCATTAGAAATTTCGATGCGCACTTTAAATATTGCTATAGTTGCGGACAAAAGGAATTTTTTTCCTCTATCTCTCGTATTACTTTTTTTTAAACAAAATACAAAAAAGGAATGCAAATATTTTGATTTAACGTATTTTTGCGCAGTGTAAAACTGTACGAAAAAAATGAATATATAGACAGTGCAAAAGAGATAGGCTCTTTAAAAAGTCACACGAATAAAAGGCACTTGTGCACACTCTTAAATGCGGTATCTCCGTTTTTATCAAGGCAAGTCCCGACCCTCGTCCCTAAGGAAAAAAAGTTTGAATATTTTTTTTTTTACCACCCTACGTCATATATATTCGCTTTGTGGGCGTGTCAGATAGAAGCGACCACACACACACACTATACAAAGCGCACACAATGTCAAATATATTTATATATGTGAGTTGATAGGGATGGCTGTGCGGCTTCGTGTAATTACTGGCAACCGGGCGCGGCGCTACCGACCACTTCCTGTTAACGTATCCGCTCCAACAAACACCTTCCTTCCACTCAAAACGAGCAAAAGTAGCACCATGCAAGATGAGGGGCTTAATTAGAAATCAAATCAGTTAACCGAAAAAATGTTGGTCCGATGGATAACATTTTACAATTTCAAAATAAATGTTTCGAAACATTTTTAGTTAGGGACATGGCGGAAACTGAGAATTATTAGGTTTGGTACTGAGTAATAAACAATTTCAATAATTTCCACTATATTGCTGTAGGGAGGAATATTGGATTTAAGGCTTTTCTTTTTTTAAACATTTAAATATTTTATGTATTCAAAATTTACGATTTACAACTATGCCCAAACTTTCTAAATCGTAAAATTCTTATGTATCTTATGCAACATTTTTAACCGACACTGTGTGATTTTAACACTTCATTGGTGTTATAATAACACTAGAGTGTGTTAAATTAACACTCAAGGGTGTTAAATTAACATACATTTTTAATGGGGTTAAAATAACACAAAAATTGTGTTAAAACAACACCATCTGAAAAGTACACGCAACAAATTTAATACATATTTTTTTCTGTGTGGGCAACGACAAAAATATTAAAAAATATTTTTCTGCTATTCGCAAGATTTAACTTTTGACCCCCCCCCCTTAAAACCTTACGTAGTTTGTGCATGACCCCTAACTTTATAAAATAATAAATAAATAAAATAAAAAAACTGTGGTCAAAATCAGAGAAATAAGGTAAATGTGAGACAATTGAATAAAAAGTACTCAGGAAATGTATTAAATTTCTATTACAAAAATTCGGGTTAATTTAAAAACACTTTCAATTATTAGCAAATATAATCGAATTTGAAAATCAGGGTTTTAAACTCAAATTTTTGAAAATTTCAATTACTCTTAAGAAGTTAATAAAAAATTTAAGATTTATTTGAAAAATTGTTTGAGTTTCAAATTAGTTTATTTAAAATTTCAGGATGGCCGCACATGTCAGTAAAGTCAGGGAAATGTCAGTAAAATAAAATTTTTGTCAGAAAAGTCATAGAGAAATAATAGGAAAAAAAATTTTTTGTCAAGAAGTTTAAGAAAATTGAGAGTTTTTTCGACTTATTTTAAAAAATTGCGACTTTTTCGACTTTTTTTTCAAATATTGCAACAAAATACCATATTTCTTTGTATAAAATGCAACTTATTTGGATTTTTATATTGCGCGAAAAACAACAATAAACAAATCTTTCAAAAATTATTTTTAAATTATTTTTTAAGATAATTAAATTTTTCAAATATATCTGTAATTAAAATTTCTTTGAATAATTGAAATTTTTTAAAATTTAATTAAAAAAAATTTTTTTTCTCAACTATTTTGTTACAGTTTTTAAAAATCAACTTTTGAAGAATTTTCATTGCAAATGAAAACAATTGAATTCTCTAAAATTTTAATTGAAAATCTTTAAATGTACCTTTTAAAAATTGAAATTAATGGAAATTAGGTAGCTTCTAATTTATGAAAATTCAATATTACATTAAAATATTTTTAAAAACTAATTCTTAGAATTCTTCTATCATTTTTTTTTAAGATTCAATTATCTTTGAAGAATGTAAATAAAAATGTACTTTTTTAGACATATTTAAAATTAAAACTCTTCAAAAATTTGACTATTTTTATTTATCTACATATATTTTTCAAAAATTCAAAATTACTTTTAAAAGACTTTACCAAAATTAAAGTTGTTTGGAAATTTTTCAATTGTATGTAATTAAAAAACTATTATCTTTTAAAAATTATTTAGAAATATTTGTATAAAATTAATTGTAAGAATTTCTTTATTATAATTTTTCGAAAATTTTGTATCTTAAACTTAAGAAAAAACATGAACAGTTATACAATTATTATAAAAAATTGAATTTTTGTATTTAAATAATTAAATTCTATATAGAACACCTTTCGGAAAATTATTTAAAACAATTGTTTTAGAGATGAAGTTTAGTTGAAAATTGTAGAAAATCATTGAATTCAGAAAGGGTTATAATTGTAATTTTTAGAAATTATTTAATTTAATAAATTTTACTCATTTTCCGTAAATTTTCATATTTTCCTGTAAAAAGAATTTTGTCAGGGAAAATATTTATAATGACAGTAAATTGCCCGGAAATGGTAAGGAAATTGATAAGCTTAAACTTGTGACCACCCGGAATTCTAAAAAAATTATGCTATTTATAAGAAATTTGAAATTAATTTTTTAAAGATACTTAAATTTTAAAAAAACTGGTTAATGAATTTTAAAATTCATTATATCTAAAAATAATTTAATTTTGAAAAATGCAAAACTTATTGCAAATTTTAAAAATGATGAAAATTTTTGCTTCGTAAAATCATCTTTTTTAAAAAAATTTAGATCCTCTAGAGTTTTTTTAAACGGATCAGGAAAGACAAAATCAAATTTTTGTATCAATCCTGATGTAGTTCGAAATAAAAATACTTCAAAAAAAGTAAATACTAGAAAAACGTAAGAATTTGGAAGAATGTGCGAACAAAGAACAAAAACAGCTCTGATGAATCAGTATTCGGTTTTGTAAATATATAAAATTCTTTCTTTTATTCTAAAGAGAAATTCTGCATGCTTTAGTAACGAATATAATTCTGAAATTTAAGATTGTCTATATAGCGATAAAGTTTCAATTGTCAATCCACGAATAGCGTCGTGACGACGACAACGACGACGACAGCGACGATGAAATATCGAGAAGAATAAATGGCAGGGATCGATTGCATAATGCAATGTTTATCGTTTATCAGATAAAGTGGATTAAATTTAAAACGCTAATTGTAGTCCAGACACAGTAGAATATCTACTTTGTCATTGCAGTGTAAGCTGCACAAAAACATCCATTGTCTGTCGAAAATATTTAGTTTTTTATTTTTCCATTTCTATTTCAAGAGATGTACACATACTACATTAAAAAAAAATATATATACCTTTACACAAGAGAGAAAAATTTTAAAGAGATATTTTAGCTTCACTTTTCGCTGAGCACTCAAATCTCTGACGAGTGTTGATGAGTTGTTGGGAATTGTGTATGTGTGGATGCATCTTGTACAAACTTTCAAAGTAGTGGGATGTATATGCGCATTCTCTAGGTGGTTTATATTTGTGTCTGTGTGAGTGTGAGAGTATGAATGCGAGAACGTGCGGAGAAGAGCGAGGTTTCGCGCAAATCGATGGCTAATAGCCTCCCCTTTGTAATTAATGCAACAAGTTGATACCTAACACTTATCCACTGGTACGTTACCGGCTTTATCTATACAATCAACGAGAAAAGTTGTTGATACCATTTCCTATCAATGGACTCTCGATTTTAAAAATCTTCAAAATTGCTTTTTAATTTGAATTCTGGAATTTTTTTCTCTTTTTTTTAATAAAAATGGTGGTTTTTTTATTGTTGTATTGAAAAATATTTGAAGTGGATAGATTTTTATTTCTTTGCAGCTTTGTTTTTCGAAACGTTAACATGAATGTGTTGTATAAAATTTTCCACTCAGTTGAAAGAAAAAATATTTTCTCATTTTTTTAATTTTTTCGAAGGTTTTTTTCAAAAATATTTTTTTTTGTCCTAATCGGAAACTTCACGACTTAGTTTGAAAAAATATCTGAAACTAGAAGGAACTATTTTCTAACCATAGTCGGAATGTTCCGATTTAATTAAAAATAATTTTCTACTTTATTAGACGTTTTTCTAATCAGTGAAGAAAAATATCTGAAACTGGGATAAATTTCTTCCTTTTGTGAAAAATGTCCAACAATAGAAAAGAATTCGAAATACGAAGCTGAAAATTTTAACTATAATTTCGAAAGCTTAAAGAAAATTAATAGAAAAGTGACAGGAACCTTTCAGTTAGGGGTTCAACCCTAATTATCATCAGCATTTATGTCAGGGTGTTCATACACAAATACTAAAAATAGTGCATTTAACTAATTTTTTTCACTTTCGACAGTTGAGTCTAACTTATTTTAGTGAAAAGCATGAATAACGTTGTCAAAATGTATTTAGATTTAGTTTAAATACTCAAAAATGCTAGTACAGGTTTTATCGAGTAATTGTAGTGTTTTAGTTTTACTCTAAAATTATAAATACTTTTAGGGATTAAGAAGTGAGTTTTAGAAGTAATATTAATACATTTTCTAACCAAAAAAGATAGGTTATTAAAAACAATGCTACATTGTTCCTAATAGAAAAGAAAGTGGGTCAAACCTAATCATCATCATCACTATTTTTGACAGGGTGTTCCTACACAAATACTAAAAATAGTGCATTTGATCCATTTTTTTCAATTTTAATAATTAAATCTAACATATTTAAGTGAAAATCAGGAATAATATTGTAAAAATGTATTTGGATTTGATAAAAATACTCCAAAACATGTTTCTACCGGTTTTATTGGGATATCGTATTTGGGTTACTGTATAATTATCCACACTTTCAGCAGTAAACAATAATTTTTAATATTAATTTTTATGTAATGTTATTATCCATAAGAAAATAAACCATTGAAGATTATGATAAATATTTTTGAATAGAAAGAACAAAGGATCAACCATCTTCATCCCTGCCCTAATTGCAAATACAAAGAATTAACCATCTGCATACCCTCACTTTTTGTCAGGGTGTTCCTACACAACTACCAAAAATAGTACATTTTATACATTTTTTTCATTTTCAACAGTTGAATCTAATTTATTTAAGTGAAAATCATGAATAATATTGTCAAAATGTATTTAGATTTAGTTTAAATACTCAAAAATGCTAGTACAGGTTTTATTGAGTAATTGTAGTGATTCACTTTTGTTCTAAGATTATAATACTTTTAGGAGTAAACTATGAGATTATTAAGTAATTTTAATACATTTTATGTCCGAAACAAGAAATAAGTCATTAAAAACAATGCTTCATTGTTCCTAACAGAAACGATAGGGGGTCAAACTCTAATCAGCCCCACCATTTTTGGCAGGGTGTTCCTACACAAATACTAAAAATTGTGCATTTAATACATTTTTTTCAATTTAGACAAATGAGTCTAACTAATTTGAATGAAAATCATGTATAATATTGTCAAAATGTATGTAGATTTAGTTTAAATACTCAAAAAGTGATAGTACAGGTTTTATGGAGTAATTGTAGAGTTTCAGTTTTTCTCTAAAATTGTCAATACTTTTAGGAGTAAAAAGTGAGTTTTAAAAGTAATTTTGATACAGTTTCTATTCAAAAACAGATAGGTTATTAAAAAAAAGCTACATTGTTCCTAATAAAAGGATAAGGGGTCAAACCTAATCATCATCATCGTTTTTGGCAGGGTGTTCCTACACAAATACTAAAAATAGTGCATTTAATCCATTTTTTTCAATTCTAACAGTTAAATGTAACTTATTGAAGTAAAAATTAAGAAAAATATTGTCAAACTGTCTTTTTGTTTGATAAAAATACTCAAAAAAACATATTTCTACCGGATTTTTTGATTAATTCTTTTAAGCTAGAGTCAAAAATGATTCAAAATAATTGAAATTAATAATGTATTACATGAATTGTAATTAAGAAAAAAATATCAAACTTTATTTTTTTTTTCTATTGGAAATTTTCCCTATATATGTATATATTGAATGTTGATAGAAAGCCCAACTGGTATAAATTTTATATATATAGTAATTCAGAACTGGGACGTCGATACCTCGAGGCATGCCCCTCTTTTAATTAATATTGCATCGGTCACGAGAACGATACTCTTCATTTTCTCTTATCGGATATAATATCCGATAAGATAGGGAGCTCCTGGAAACTTAATGCCGAACTTTTTCCCAAGCTGATTTCTCGCTATTGCGCATTCAATACATCCTGATATAATAAGATTGTCAAAAAAGGAAAAAAATTGTTGCAAAATTTCAACAATATTTAATCGTTCTTTTTTTGTCTTATCTGAACTATGAGAGAAAATCCTAGGTAAGAGTAAGGATGGGGGGAGGCTGTTGGATGGTCGCCACTAAGATTTCAATTAACTGTAATTATACCTAACCTTCGGGACTTCTCTCGTTCTTCGCTCTCCCCATATACTCTCTTTCTCTCGACGGCAAAGTAAGTCTCACGAGTTTTGCTGCAGCTGCGAAGGACATAAGAGATTCTCAGTAGCCCCAGCAGCAAAGAGGAAAAGACGACTATACTGTGATGCCAGAAAGTTTCTTCCAAGTCCCATTTGGAAGCTAAAACTAGGCGGTTCTCTCTTTCGAAATAGTCGAGAGATCGCGCGAGTGCCTTAACGAGCCTTTTGGATTGTCAGATAGTTGCGAGGGCGACAGAAAAGAGAGGGAGAAAGGAAAGGTGAAATGAGTTTGCATTTAATGCCCACCGGAAGGTTCTTAAGAATTGGCACCGTGTTCTTCTTTTGCGAAAGGCGAGGCCTGCCAAATGTCCCCCAAAGTGGGCACACGTCGTGATCTTTTGTCGTGGATTCAAGTTTTGAGATTAACTCCGTCTGCTTGGCGCAAAACTTTCCTATGAATTAATCCCCACCGTCTTATGCTATATAAATGTGTGTGTGTGTGTTTGCGATCCCAACCGAGTTTCCATCTACTCGAGTTGCAATACAACAACTTTTACGAGTAGAGCATCACTATTTTCAGCCAATAGTCGCTTAATAAGTGTTGCTAATCCTCCAAATTGGAAAGTATAGCGAGACGGATGGTATTTAATTTCCTTTTTCCGCTACTGATCCAACTCGAGTGTGTTTCCTATAGGAAAAACACGTTTTGATATACTATGAACCTCACTGCACTTTTTCTGTTGCATTACAACAAAAAAGTTACAAAACAATTCCGTAATATTTTTACCCTACAATTCTGTAACAAGATTTCAAATTTAGTTCGAAATACTTCCAAATTTTTTTGAAAAAATCCTTTGTTTTGAACAAAATTAGAATTAGGGTAAAAAACTCATTTCTAAAAGGAAAAAAGTTTAGGAGTAACATTAAAGGACTACAAGTAATAAATTAAACATGTATTGATTCTCTCCGGGGGAATTGACATCAGATCTAATGGGGTGTCAAAAAAATGGAAACCCTCTGCATTTTTCCAAAAGGGGACATTTATCTGAATTCGTGTCCAAATATATATAAGTTTATTTTTGGAAAAATTATACATCAAATGTATCATTTTGTTTGTATTAAATATATTAATTTATTAGAGTCAATTAATTATTTAATTGACCTAATTAAGATTTATTTGATTGAAATAAATGTGATTCAAATAATTCAAGTTATTCAGGCCTCGGATATTATGAGTTTATCGACTTTTTTCGACTATTTTCAAATAATGCATCTTTTTCGACTTTTTTTTACAAATTTTTCGACAGAATACCACATTAATTAAATAACTGTATTTTGTAGTTTTTTAATATATTAATTTGAAGAATTTTTTAGGTCAATTTCCAAATTGGCCTAAAAATTCTTCAAATTGAAATACCAAATTTTTATAGTAAAACTGCAACTTATTTCTATTTTTATTAGTATGAAAAGTATAATAGACAAATCGAAATTATACAAATAAGACGCTTTTTAATAACTAAAATTTTGTAAAATTTAATTGAAAATAATTGATTTTTTTCAAGTATTTTATTATAAATTTTTAAAATCAACTTCTCAAGAATTTCAATGCGCAAAATTTTGAAAATAATTTAATTTTCAAAAATTTTAATAAAAAATCTTCAAGTATAAATTTAGAAATGAAAATTAGTTTCTAAAAATGATATTAAAATATTTTTTAGAAATGTAATTCTCCAAATTTTTTCATTCTAATTTTTAAAATTTAATTATTTTCAATATTTTCGATTACGTATTTTCAAAAATTCAAATACATACAAAAAAATAAGATTCAAATTTTTTAGAATTATTTTTAACATTTTGGAGAAAGTAATCATATTCAAAATTCCTCAAAAATGTTATTTTTTTATATATTTTTTAAAAACTTAATTATTTTTAAAAGATTTTATCAAATTTCAATTATTTTTCAAAGATTTTACCAAATTTCAATAATTTTTCAAAGATTTTACCAAATTTAAATTATTTTTTAATGATTTGACCAAATTTCAATTATTCTTCAAAGATTTTATCAAATTTTAATTATTTTTCAAACATTTTACCAAATTTCAATTATTCTTAAAAGATTTGATCAAATTTCAATTATTTTTCAAAGATTTTACCAAATTTCAATTATTTTAAAAAGATTTTATCTAATTACTTTTCAAAAATTTTACCAAATTTCAAATATTTTTTAAAGATTTTACCAAATTTCAATTATTTCTCAAAGATTTTACCAAATTTCAATTATTTTTCAAAGATTTTACCAAATTTCAAATATTTTTTAAAGATTTTACCAAATTTCAATTATTTTTCAAAGATTTTACCAAATTTCAATTATTTTTAAAAGATTCTACCAAATTTCAATTATTTTTCAAAGATTTTACCAAATTTCAATTTTTTGGACGTTTTTTAATTGTATGTAATTGTAACGCTATACCTATTGTCTTTCAAAAATTATTTTATAATATTTTTAATAAATGAATATTAAGAATTTCTTTATTAAATTTTTTTAAAACATTCTACCTTAATATCTTTAAAAAGAGAAATGAACAATTTCAATTATTATAAAAAATTCAGTTTTGTATTTAAATAATTGAATTCTCGAAGAACTTTCGGAAAATTGTTAAAAATTAATATAGATAATAATTATTGATTGAGAGATGAAGTTTAGTTAAAAATTGTAGAAAATTATTAAAGTTTGGAATATTTTACTTTTAGAATATTAAACTATTCAAAAGTTGAAATTTTTTAAATTTTATTTCCCGTGATTAAAT
Organism: Leptopilina heterotoma; assembly: GCF_015476425.1. Taxonomy (NCBI): domain Eukaryota; kingdom Metazoa; phylum Arthropoda; class Insecta; order Hymenoptera; family Figitidae; genus Leptopilina; species Leptopilina heterotoma. Next base: position 128,641 of record NW_025110945.1, on the reverse strand, counting down.
TTAATTATTTACTTATTTATTTTAATTATTTATAATAATAATATTTATAATATTTAGCAAAATTATTCAAGTTTTGATTGATTGAATTTAGAAATCAGGGAAATACAAAATAAACTTTTTGTGACAACACTGAATTAAATAAATGCCTTTTTTTCTATTTTTAATCGACTAAAGCGACTTTTTTTGCTCGTTAAAGTCGACCCGAGGCCTGGTTACTTGAACGAAATAAATATTTATTAGATCCAAATAAAAATTATTTGAATCAAATAAATATTTTTCAAATAATTTGAATTAATTGAATCAAATAATTTTTTTTTCTTCAATGTAGAACATTATTTGAACATTCATGTTATTAAAATGTTTTCGAACATTATTTTTGTCGGACATGAAACGTGCTAAAAAGGTTTAGTTTTCAGAACGTTTTTGGAACGAATATAGTTTTTTGCCCAGAGGGAAGTCGCTAAAAAATCAAAACAATTTTGTTTTTGGGCCTGAAATTTAAAAAAAATTATCTGCAAAACCTGAAAAGTCAACGGAATTTTAAAATTCCTGTTTGGCGGCCAACCTGTTATTTGAATGTTTCGGTACTGGAAATTTAAGATTAAAAATTTCAAAATTCAAAATGGCGGATGTGACATCTCAAAAAATGTATAAAATTAAAGCCATGTTCGGTTGTTATAACATTGTTCTAACAACAATGTTACAACATTGTTCTAACATTGTCAATTACATTTTTAAAAATTAAAAAAAAGTTTTAAACTAAAATAAAGAGAAAAAAAGAAATGAACAGATTTCTTTGAGATATAGGAAATAAGAAGGGAAGGCGAGAATTGTGTGAGAGCTTTTCGAATGAGATTTTTTTTTCTTCTTCTCATGACGCAAGACAATCATTTGTCTTGTGCGCACAAAGATTGATGATCGGTGAATTCATTTGACCAATGTGCGCGCATGAGTTTATCTGCATATTTTCAACTAAATTCGCAGCGATAATAATGTATACGGCTGACCTATGATGCAACAATATAAATACACCTATATATAGAATATATAAAATAATATACATGCATATATAATGAGTTTTGCACGTTCCTCTCGGCGTGTGTCCATTTTCCATTTTGATTACATGGTATAGAGTGGGTACATCGACAACGTATGGATAGCTGGGTCACTGTTTAGAGTCAGGCCGAGGGGGGGGGGTTGGGTTTGAGTTTCATCTGGAGGATAAAGGGGCATTTGTGTGTGGGGGAGAAGAGAGGGAGGGAGGGGGAGAGGGAAATAACTGCTAGATGGAAGAGGATCGGTTGATACATGATGCAGATGCAGCTGCTGTGGTGTGTGCATCGAAAGAGAGAGAGAGAGAGGAGAGAGAGCTCATTCGCTACAGTTGCATCAGTTGCGTGTGGCTCTATACGCGCTGGACAAGCTAATTGAAATCTACGACTTTGAACTTCGTGTGCGCGAGAGAGGCACCCGTTATTAACGAGCGGACCGCTCGTATACAACGTGTCAATAACCTGCAATTTGTCCTGCTTGCCGTCCATTCGATTCCAGATCGCTAATTGCTGATTACAGATCGTGGGGGCGGTTTACATATACATATATAGGTGGTGCCATAGTGAGTCACGATTTTAAGAATCGTGATTGCTCGTAGCACATATATATAAATATAAATCCGCGTTCAATGTTTAGACGCACATTAATATCAATTTTCAGAAATTATTACACTGCATAGGATTTGATTTTCTAAAGATGATGTGTACACCGTTTTTTAGCCAGTGATTCAACTTGGCCGCAATCATCATGATGATGATGATTTGTGGCCGCATCAGTATAAAGAAGCCAAGCTGAATCTTTGGCTAAAAATTGGTCATAAGTAGGAAAATCATCATAATGATGATGATTTTTGTCCGCATCAGTATAAAGGAGTCATAAGTAGAAAAATCATCATCGAAGATGATGATGATTTTTCTACTTATGACTCCTTTATACTGCTGCGTCCATAAGACGAACCATTGGCTAAAAAATCAAGTACATATCTTTATACCGACCATCATGATGATGATGATTTTTCCCCCAAATATCGAAAACTTCTCTAAAATTTTTTTTTCATCCATTTTGTTGATAATCCCATTTTGATGATTGTTGAAATGGCAAAATACTTTTTCGATAAAACTTGCAGAACCGCAAAAAGCAATATGGCTTTGGATAGGGGCGCCTATTTGAAATTTCAAAATTCATTTGATGCGATCAATAACTTGATTCTGCAAAAATTCACACATGTGAGCGCAAGGCCATGTGAACACGAGGCTCCGCATCTGTGTGTAGGTAGTCAGTGGGTGCAACAAACATGGCGGATTGTCATCGTTCGGTTGCACGGTATCCATGCGATTAAACGTGGGCGAGACCAGAGTGGTCATTCACTGCATGAACTTTGGAAAATGTTTTTTGTTTTCCTGGCAAAATTAAACTCTGAACTAAAATTTTCATTTTGTCGACTACTAAATTTTTTTTAAAAATGTTTACAAATGTTTAAACTTTAAATTAGTCTGAGTCAAGCATTAGGCTGTAAAAGTAATTGATCTGATGTAAAATCCATAGGAGAATGTTGCCAATAGGTCCTTGGATTTAGTATTAGAAGGTAGAAACATTTAACTGCATAAAAATGATGGATGATTCTTAATTGTTCGTCCAAAGATTCTTAGCATTGTAGTTAGAAGGGTATTGCTATACAAACAATAAAAAAGTGCTTTTTATTATCTTCTTCATCTTGTACTATTATATCCGAGATTACATCCAACTAATCTGAGCAATTATCATGAATAAGACATTAAAAATATCTTTCTAATTAATAAAGAACTCTAAAAAATTCTCGTACATGTTTTAACCACTAAATCTGTTCTTTTCGTCATCCCCACTATTTTTGGCAGGGTGTTCCTACACAAATATTAAAATAGTGCATTTAATTCCATTTTTTCAATTTCCACAGTTAAATCCAACATATTTAAGTGAAATTAAGAAAGAATATTGTCAAAATGTCTTTCGATTTGATAAAAGTATTCGAAAACACGTTTCCACCGTTTTATTGGAACATCGTAGTCTTATGTGTTGCTCTAGAATTATCAATACTTTCAGGAGTAAACAATAAGTTTTCAAAGTAATTTATATGTATTGTTATTATTTATAAATGAATAGTCGGTTGAAGATGTTAATAAATATTTTCTTTAATAGAAAAAAGAAAGGGTCAGCCATTTTAATCCACTTCGTTTTTATCAGGGTGAACCTACACAAATACCAAAAGTAGTACCTCTTTTACAGTTTTTTCAATTTCGATAGTTGAGTCTAACTAATTTAAGTGAAAATCATGAATAACATTGTCAAAATATGTTTAGATTTAGTTTCAATACTCAAAAAATTATAATACAAGTTTTATGGAGTAATTGTAGTATTTCAGATTTCCTCTAATATTATAAATACTTTCAGCAGTAAAAAGTGATCTTTAGAAGTAATTTTAATACATTTTCTATCCAAAAAAGATAGATTATTAAAAACAATGCTACATTGTTCCTAATAGAAAGAATAAGGTGTCAACTCTAATCACACCTTCCATTTTTGTCAGGGTGTTCCTATACAAAAACCAAAAATAGTAAATTTTATAAATTTTTTTCAATTTCTACAGTTATATGCAACATATATAAGAGAGAATCTAGAATAATATTGTTAAAATGTCTTTAAATTTGATACAAAAAAAACCCCAAAAACATGTTTCCATCTGTTTTTTGATTTAATTTTTGAGTTAGAGGAACGTTTTTTAGCGTTGCTCTATTATAAACACTTTTAGATGTTGCAAAATAGGTTTAAAAACTTTTGTAATGTGGTATTATTATCCATGAAAAAATAGATAATGATTATGATAAATACTTCTGAATAGAAACTACAAAGGATGAACCGTCTTCATCCCTCCCTTTTTGTCAGGGTGTTCCTACACAAGTACAAAAATTAGTACATTTTCTACATTTTTTTTTAATTTCGACAGTTGAGTCTAACTTATTTAAGTGAAAATCATGAATAATATTGTCAAAATGTATTTAGATTTGATAAAACTAGCACAAAACCTGTTTTTACCGGTTTTATTGGGATATCCTGGTCATTTGTGTTGCTCTAGAATTATCAATACTTTCATTAGTAAAAAATAAGTTTTAAAAGTATTTTTTATGTACTGTTATTATCCAAAAAGAAATAGACAATTGAAGATAATCATAAATATTTCATACAAAAAAATAGAAAGGGTCAACCATCTTAATCCCCTTCGTTTTTGTCAGGGTGTTCCTATACAAAATCTAATAGTCGTGCATTTAATTCATTTTTCCAATTTCCACTGTTAAATCCAACATATTTAAGTGAAAATTCGGAATAATATTGTCAAAATGTCTTTGAATTTCATTAAAAAAAAAAAAAAAACAGTTTCCTATGTTTATTGAGTAATCATTGACTTTTAAAGTCGCTCTAGAATTATAAATATTTTTTGACGCAAGAAATAATTTTTGATAGTTATTTTTATGCACTGTTATCTTCATCCCATTTCTATTTGTTAGGAATGTTCCTTTACAAAATTTTTTTCTATACAAAAATTAAATATAATGCATTCAATACATTTAGTTCAATATTCAACTATTTAAAGTGACATTATTCATGAATAATATTATGATAATTTTTCCGTATTTGATTTAAAAAACCAACAAAGCATTTTTCCAAATTTTTATGGGTGGATACAGTTTCTTAGTTGTCTGAAAGTTATTAATAGTTTCCTAAATAAAAAAAAATAAAAATACGGAATTGCGTCCCTATTGGAAAATTCTTTTATTATCGAATTTTTTTTTTTTTGGTAACAAAAAGTAAAACTAATGTTTCTCGGTATATATTGTGTGTATCATTTTTCCGAAAATTTACTTCTACATATGCTTGGACACTAATTTAGATGGGGCAGGGTCCCCTTTTTGGAAAAATGCAGAGGGTTCCCATTTTTTTTTTGGCTGCACCGGGTGGTGGCATTTCATGCGGGGAGATCGATACGTAGTGTGAAGCCCGAAGCCAAACTGTACATTGCACAGCACGAAACATGACCGAAGGTACCTTCACACACGTACACGAGGCTTATTCAAAAGTACAAATGTGTTTGTACTTCGAGTGTGCAAGTTAACGTTGTTACGAGTGCTATAACCACCACAAATGCACCAAACATTCTATATGTATATATATTTGTATAATCATAAAGGTGTCGCTAGAGCATCGATCGTATTTTCCTCTTCATTAACGCTAATTACTGTTGATGAAGTTGTCACGGATGATAATAATAATAATTAAATACTCGAAACAGTGTCTACGATCTTAAAAATAATGTAATCGAATTGTGATAATGCTAGGGAGAAGGGGGAAAAAAGCAACGTTGTATTTTTATCATCGAAACTATTGATTATCATCTGCTCTATGTAGGGATTAACGGTTCATGTGGGCGCTCGCACACGCGGTGACCAAAATTGCAAGCTACCGTCAGACATATCATCGTCAGTTTACGCCCACTCGCCCAAAGATGCCAAGAGAGACTGCTATACACTGACAATGAGAATTCGTTCCAGTGGTTCTCATTCCCTGATGATCAAGGTCTTTACAATTGCAAATTATGGAGTTATTTTTCTCTTTGCTCTGATTTTACTATCTAACTGTTCTTTTCAATTGGCGGTCAATTTTTTATACTTCCGGTTTGATTGATTGCTAGGCAGGGTTGCCACAGGTCAGGGAATTCAGGGAAAAGTCAGGGAAAGTAAAGTTGGTCAGGAAAATCAGGGAAAAGTCAGTGATTTTGATTAAAGTACTAAAAAAAAAAAATTGAATTTTGGAGAAGTTAGGCTTCGTCCATATATTACATAACGCTAATTTTTGAAAATTTTGACCCCCCCCCACCCTCCCCCTATGTAACACACTGTTACATACATTAGCGCTATTTTTTTGGCTTATCGTAACAAATAGCTTGACCCCCCCCCCTCCCCCCAAAAGTGTTACGTAATATATGGACGAAGCCTTACAAATAATTACAAAAATTCAATTATTTTCAAAAAGTTTTAAAAAATTCGGAGAAATTCAATTATTTAAAAAAAATTCCGATAAGCAAATTAATATTGTAATATAATAATAATAATAATAATTTATAATTATTTTTGTGTTTAAAATGATAATCAACAAAAATTTCCAACAGCAATTGAAGTAATCTGCAAAAATTCATTTATTAATAAATATTTTTTATTCTGTTTCAGGTACGTACTTTATTGACCAATATTGACGTTTTATCAGAATCCTGTAAGGTAAAATGCAAACCTGGAAAATTAAAATAAGCAGCAGATGTAAAAAAAATTCTATTACAAATAATTTTCAAAATAACGTTAACCTCTTAAATGACAATATGAAAAAATATGTTACTATAATAATATTCCCGAATTATAATTTCATCCGATTTTTGATTGTGAATACCAGAATAAATATAAATCCATTGATTTATTGACAGGAATTCTACTATTTACAAATTTTCTCGCAATAATACAATTATTTTTATAAATAATAACATTTTTTTTTACAAAAATTCAATTATTTTCATGAATAATAAAACTCATCATAGAATTTCAATTACTTTTAATACAATTTTAATCGAATTCCTCGAAAAATTTCGAAAATTCTCGAAAATTCTTGAAAATTTTATTAAATATCCTCGAAAAAGTTCAATTATGTTGGTAAAATTCTTTATAATAATTCAATTTAGAGAAACATTCATTTATTCAGTAAATTATTTATTTTTGTATTTAAATAATTGAATTCTCGTAGAATTTTCCAATAAAAATTAATTTAAAAATTAATATTAATAAATATATTAAAAGCATTATAGCATGAATTTTTAAAAATAATTGATAATTGAATTCTTTTGAAGAATTTTAATAAATTTTTTTTAAATAATTACATTTTTCGAAGAATTTACTTAAAATTGTATTAAAAATAATGTGTTCTAAATTTTAAAGATGTTAAATTTTGATGGCAAATTCTAATTAAAATAATTGAATTCCTGAGAAATTTTTATTATTCATGAAAAAAAAATTGAATTCGTACGAAGATTTGTACAAAAATTTTTTTAAATAATTGAATTTTGTTTGTAAGTTTTATGAAAATAGTAGATATTGAAAATCATTGAATTGCGAATAGTTTATAAAAAATAATTGAATTTTATAAAGAATTCTATTACATTTTTTGACAATAATTTGAATATCTGTGTGGTATTTTATTAAATTTTTTTTGAAAATAATTGAAATCCTAAAAAGCATTTTATTATTTATGAAAATAATTGAATTCTTGTCAACGATTTTATTACAATTTTTTAAAATAATTGAATTTCCTAGATGAAATTTATTATTTTTAAAAATAATTGAATTCTTATGATGAAATTAATTGAATTTTACAAAGAATTTTATATTCTAATGTCTGAAAATAATTGAATTTTCGGCAATAATTTTGTTATTTATTGACATAATTGAATTATTTCGAAAAAATTTAATTAAAATTGTATTTTAAATAATTCATTTCTTTCGAACAATTTTATTAAAATATTTGAAAATAAATGAATTCCTATGGAAAATTCTAATACTTTTGTAAATAATTGAATTCTTCTAAAGAATTTAAAGAAACAATTTTTTTAAATAATTGATTTTTCCGAAGAATTGAAATTAAATTTTTAATAATAATTATTACATTTTTTGAGCAATTCCTGTAAAATTGTATTAAAAATAATTGAAAACCTTCGATGAATTTTATTATTTATATGAAAATAATTGAATAGTTGCGAAGAACTTTATTAAAATTTTCCAAAATAATTAAAATCCTGTGAAGAATTTTATTAATTTATGAAAGTAATGGAATTCTTGCAACGAATTTTATCAAATTTTTTTTTAATAATTGAAATAATGTAAAGAATCTTATTATTTATGAAAATAATTAAATTCCTGCAACGAATTTTATTACATTTTTTTTAAATAATTAAATTCTTTTGAGAACTTTTATTAAAATAGTAGATTTTGAAAATATTTTACTTTCAACGAAGAATTTCATTATATTCGTAAAATGTAATTGAATTCTTGCAAAAAATTTAAGAAAATAATTGCATTTTTCTAGGATTTTTTTAAATTTTATATTAAAAATAATTGAAATCCTCAGAAAAATTTTATAATTTATCAAAATAATGGAATTTTTATAACGAATTTTATCAATTTTTTTTTAAATAATTGAATTCATTTGAAAAATTGTATTACTTGTAAACGTTGTGGACTTCAACCTGGTGAAGGATTTCATTATTTGTGAAATGAACCTAATTTAATTCTTGCAAAAAATTTTTGAAGATAATTTCATTTTTCGAGAAATTTATTTAAAATTGTATTAAAAATAATTGAAACCCTATGAAGAATTTTATTATTTATGAAAATAATTGAATTCTTGCAACGAATTTTATTTTAATTTTTGTAAATAATTTAATTTTTTTTATTTCGAAAAATTTTATAGAAATTTAAATTTGTATAAAACATGAAGATATGAATCACTCCGAGTCAAAGACTCGGAGTGAATTATATCTTCATGTTTTATAATAATATTCTTTTAAGTTGTTGAATTTTAAAAATGTTTGAATTTGAATGTTTTGAAGAATTTTAATTCCTATGAAAAAATAATAATTAAATACTTATTTATAAAAATGAAGTTATTAATATTTATGATGTTTTGGTTGTTTGGATTAAGAAATTTTAGTTATGATGTTTGCGAATAATTTTACAATTAAAGAAATTCGTAAATAAATGTAATAGAATGTTTTTTTTGATTATCTAATAATTTTTAGAGTGAATCAGAATATTCTTTAGGGTCAGGGAAAAAGGTTAAAATTAGTTAGGAAAAATTCTGGAAATCAGGCAAAAGTCAGGGAAAAAGAAAATTAATTTTTTGTGGCAACCCTGCTAGGAGAACAAACACACTGATGTGTGTTTACACATTTAAAATTTACACTATATTTACACTGATAAATCACTAAAATTAGATGATCTAAGAAGTTAGAATTTTTCGAGTAAAACAGAAGGGATTTGATAATTTCTTTTTTTGAATATCGAAAGGTGTGTTGTAAAGTGTAAAAAGTCCTGGGAAACACGCGCGCCCGACGAAGGCAGCCAGTCGCCCGTCTAATTATATCTTTACTTTGTTTGAGTACAACGCACCTTTCGACACACGCGGTCTGTTTCCTCGCCCTCTACGTATATCCTAACCTCTAATTCGCACCAGGTTTCCCTATTCGCGTCTTAGCGCCAGCGATATTGGATTCACGCCAAATCGAGCAATTGCTCGTTAAATCAACCGGGCACGAAATTTTAACACGAATTCCATTTAGTCTCTCTCTCGCCCGATATCAATCAGCAAACTCACCTTTATTTACTGTCGCGAAGAATTCCAGTAGATTGATATCACACATATCGAATAATTTTTCCATTGCTTACGATTTTTGATTCTTTCTGCGAAATAACTTTCGAATGGAAAAAGGAAAATTATAAAAGAATGTTTAAAAAAAATACGAGTTACTTGAAGGTGAATGAATGGAAAAAAATAAAAGAACCACATATCAGACTTCACACTGGATAATTAATTTTAAAAAAGTAGCTTTCAGAATAAAAAAAAGTATTAAAAATTTTTCGATAACTACTTAGTTATCGAAAAATTAAACTTGACGACAAAAATTCCATTCCATATTTTTTTATTTTTCTGACTTTTTCCTAATTTTCATAAAAAATATTTACTTCTTTCTTAACGTGCTAATAAATTGAATTCCTGCAACGAATTTTATTATTCATGAAAGAATTTAAATATTTATTATTCATAAAAAGAATTGAATTCTTACGAAGATTTTTACAAAATTTTTTTTAAATAATTGAATTCTTATGTGTTGAATATTATTTATTTATGAAAATAATTGAATTTTGCAAAGAATTTTATTAAAATGCCTCAAAATAATGGAATTTTCGGGAATAATTTTGTTATTTATCGACATAATTAAATTCTTTCGAAGAATTTTATTAAAATCTAAAAAAGAATAATAATTGAATTATTTTAATTAATAGAATTCCTACAAAGAATTTTATTATTTTTGAAATTAATTAAATTCCTGGAAAGAAATTTATTAAAAATAATTGAATTCCTCCCGAAGAATATTGTGAAACTCTTGAAAATAATTCAATTCTTGCGACGAATTTTATTATAATTATATTGAAAATAATCCAATTCTTATAAAGAATTTTTTCAAATTTTCTAAAAATAATTCAATTTTATCCGAGATAATTATATTAAAATTTTTAGAAATAATTGAAGTATTTGGAGAAAATTTATTAAAAGTAATTGAATTCCTCCGAACAATTTTGTAACTCATAAAAATAATTCATTCTTGCGACGAATTTTATTATAATTTTTTTTTTCAAAATAATTGAATTCCTACAAGAATTTTATAATTTAAAAAGAAAATTGAATACTTGTGAAAAATTTGATTAAAATTTTTGAAAATAATTGATTTATTGAGGAGAATTCTATTCAATTTTTTTTTGAAAATAATTGAATTTCTAAATCTATGAAAATAATTCAATTCTTGGGAACTATTTTATAACAATTTTTAAAAATAATTGAATTTCCTAGAAGAAATTTATTACTTTTAAAAATAATTGAATTTCTTGTGATGAATATTGTTATTTATGAAAATAATTTAATTTTGCAAAGAATTTTATTAAAATGCCTCAAAATAATTGAATTTGCGGCATTAATTTTGTTATTTATCTTTAATAATTGAATTCTTTCAAAGATTTATTTATGTAAATAATTGAATTTTTGGGAAGAATTATATTAAAATCTAAAAAAATAATTAAATTATTTTTAAAAAATGTAATTAAAATTGTATTTTAAACGATATTGATTTCTTTCGTACAATTTTATTAAAATATTTGAAAATAAATGAATTCCTGCGAAAAATTCTAATACTTTTGTAAATAATTGAATTCTTCCAAAGAATTAAAAAAAACATTTTTTTAAATAATTGATTTTTTCGAGGAAATGAAACGAAATTTTTATTAACAATAATTACATTTTTTGAGCAATTCCTGTAAAATTGCATTAAAAATAATTGAAAATCTGTAATGAATTTTATTACCTATTTATGAAAATAATAAATTGAATAATTGCTAAGAACTTTATTAAAATTTTCGAAAATAATTGAATTCCTGAGAAGAATTTTATTGTTTTTACAAATAATTGAATTATTGATAAAAATTTTATTAAAATGTTTAAAAAGAATTGAATTCCTGTGAAACATTTTGTTATTTTTGAAAATAATTGAATTATCCATAAAAATTTTATAAACATTGTTTTAAATAATTAATTTTTTCGAAATATAGTAAATATTATGAAAATTTTATTTTAAATAATTGAATTCTTCTGGAAAATTTTATTTGTGAAAATAATTGAATTTTTCAATCAATTAATTTAATTTAAAAATTTAAGAAATTTTATCAATTTTTTTAAAAATAGGTAATAAAATTCTTTTGCGAAATTTTATGAAAATGTTAGATTGAAAATAATTAAATTTCGAATATTTTTTGAAAATAATTGAATCGTTTTAAAGAATTTGATAATAATGTTTTAGAATAGTTTTTTGATTTCTTGTATTTAGCTAATTTAAAGAACTGAAAATTCTCAAAAAAAATCAAAAATAATAAATTTTAGTGGCTGAAATTTAAAAAAAGTACTCAAATAGTAGCACAACGTAAAAAAGCAGAAAATAGTTGGTTTTCGTAGATGAGTGCGAAGCCTGACATATGTGTAGATAGAAAAAAAAATGGCAGGGTGTTCCTACACAAATACTAAAAATAGTTAATTTAATACATTTTTTTCAATTTCCATAGTTACGTCTAACAAATTGAAGTGAAAATCATGAATAATATTCTCAAAATGTATTTAAATTTAATTCAAATTCTCAAAAATGCCACTACAGGTTTTATCGACAAATAGTTGTATTTGCAAATCGTTTTCCTAGACTTCTTTATTCGGAATGCAAATCCCAATTGAGGATAATTATGCGACGGAATTGATTATTTTGAAAAACAAATACTCAGTCGTTATGTCCTTTTTTTTTGCAGAAAAAGAAAAAAAAATGATGAAATATTATTAGAAATGAATTTTCAGCGCTATGAGGTATTTAAATATTTATCGTATTTGTGCACTCCATATACACAGCGGAAGTGACAAAACACATATTATAATCGATCAACACCGCCAGGTGACATATTCAAGAACTCGGTCAACTAGTGTGTTCGACAAGAAATTTTTTTTTTATTCCACATCACACACAGAGGATGTGAGAGATTAGCATAGAACAGATTTTTGCAAAAACATATCCATACGTATATGCATGTGTGTAGTCACACGCAACTGGGTCACGCGATTCGCAGGACGATCTTTCATTTCCGTATATATGTATATGCCCCCTGGGGATACATATACCATATGATAGACGGAATTTTTACTACAAAAAAATTTACTATAGTGGAGTGAATCAACAATTTTTCTTATATTACTTTCTTTATCTAAACTTATTGAATCAGCTTTCATATTTTTTTCATCGAATTTTTATAGTAATTTTCGTCTCAGAAAACGGATTTTAAGAAACAAATTCTGAAAATACCGTTTTGTGAATATTTGAATTTGGTAAATTTTTGAAAATTGTGAATATGAAGAAAAATTGAAAGAAATAGAAAAAGGTTTGGAAAAAGATTATTGAAATTTATTGAAATTGTAATTTTATTGGAAAATGATTATGTGCAGTCGTAACGGCGGTTAATTCTCATGTTAAATTTAAACGAAGAGTCGCGACGCGACTGACGCGCATGTAAGATGCGCACATTGCCGTGGAACAAGAAGATAACCCACGTGACCTTCTCCCTCCCACACCACCCTCTATATAGTATTAGGCGTCAGCAAACGTGGGGTAGAAATAAATGAGACAGTTTTCGAGGGGATAGATCCGGCGTTCAAGAGCGCGCCAGAAAGACACAGAGAAAGAGAAAGAGAGAAAACTGTTATAAAGTAAACTGACTGAACGAAGGGTGGGAGGACAAGCAACGTACGTGTTGAGGCCAAAATTCAATGATCTTCTATCGATTAGCATCCAATTCCTGAAATTATTACCCATTTCTTCACAAATGAAGAATTTCCATTTCACTTTTATTTTTTTTTAAAATGATCTCTTTTTTATACTTAAACAAAAAATATTTGAATTAAATTAAAATTCTTTGATTCATTTAAATGGTTTACTTGTCTATTATCCATTAAATATTCCTTTTTTTTAATAATTATTTTAGAGAAACACTAAAAGACAATAATTATACTCATCAAAAGCTGTACCATAACTATTTGTAGTTTTTCATTAATTCCGAAAACATTTTGAACCTATTATTGATGATTTTTACTTCAATTAATTAGATTTAATAGTAGAAGATGAAGAAAGTATGTAAAATGCACTTTTTTTTAAATATTTGTGTAGGAATACCCTGCCAAATATGATGGGGATCACTAATAGACGTCTATTACTCGGTAAAACTTTTACTAAATTTTTTTTGAGAATCCAAATACATTTTGACAATATTATTCATGATTTTCACTTAAATTAGTTGGACATAACTGTGGAAATTGAAAAACATGTATTAAATAAACTATTTTCAGTATTTATGTAGGAACACACTGCCAAAAATGGTGATGATGATTAGGGTTGACCCCCTACTATTTCTTTTCGGAACAATTTAACATTACATGTATTTGTTAATTTCATGATTCAAAAGCATGCAAAATTACTTTATATAAACTTACTTTCTACTCTTAAAGTATTATTACTTTTGAAAATAATTGAAATTTTGACGAGAATTTTAAAAAATTTGGAGCATTATTGAATTTTTGCGGAGATTTTTGATTCGAAAATGTTTTTCCAAAAATAAGGAAGAAACTAAAAAATCAAAAAAGAAGAAGAAGACCAATAAGAAAATTGATGAAAACTCTAAAGAGATGCGTACAAAAGATTTATATATCGATCATGAAAGCAGTCCGCGGAAAATGGAGACCGCCCCTAAGGGCATATTGTAGTGTTGCCTCACCTTCCTTTACATTCCAATTTCTTGTTACAGCAGTGAGGTAACAATCACATAAAGGCGAGTGAGAGAGAGAGAAGGCGAGAGCCATAGCAGTTTGTGCGGAGGATGCGATCGTATATAACACACAACGAGCCGCAGGTTACGACAGAGACTTAAACTTTTATTGGCACCGGGTTCAGAATCTTGGCATCACACACAGGGAGGAAATGGAGAGAAAGAGTGCGAGAGAGAGAGAGAGGGATTTTTGAAGCATTCTGGCTCTCTGGACTTCTATCTCTCCTAACTCTATCAGAAAAGATCTTCCTTTTTAAAGCAATATCCCTCTCCGACCTGCATTCTGCTTCTTCAACTTATCCGCCGCCCTTCTTCTTCTTTTTCTTTTCTTTTCATCCCGCGCGCACCTACAATGCCGAGCAATATCATAGCTCTCTATACAACGCAGTTATATTCCACACTGGAGGAAAAAAGGGGTTTTTCTACACATCTGAAATTGTACAAAAGACGTTGTTCGCCTTGTATATGAGAGAGAGAGATGCAGGATGAGGGATTCAAACTAAGAAAAAAAGGGGGAAAACCGGTAGTGAGATTTTAGACAAGAATATCTTCCGGCAATAAAGACATGTTCGTGAATTTTGTTGTCGTACTTCAGGTATACACACGTGTTTAAAAGATTCCTGAAAATTGTATACCGAATGCTATTTGGTGTGATTATTAAATGTTTGCTGTAGAAACACAAAAAAATACTATTTACAATATTTATTTTTTGTGACAAGTCTTCCCATCTATTTTTTGTAGATGAAGATGAATGAAAATTTGTCTCTAAATAAAATTGAATTTACTCTACACGAAGTTATTTTCTTTTGTTTCTACTTTAGTTATAACTGGACATAAAAATCATTAAAACGGTTTATGTGTAAAAACCAAATCGTAATCGGTCTGAAAATTAGGTTATTTACAATTGGAAACTGTTAATAATTTCTTTTTTGTTTACATTTCCTAATTGTTCGTTGATCCCTAATTGTTCGTTTTGGAGTCGACCCTAGATATCTCCACTATTTTTGGCAGGGTGTTCCTACACAAATATCAAAAATAGTTCATTTAATATATTTTCTTTAACTTTACCAATTAAATCTAACTCATTTAAATGAAAATCATGAATAACATTGTCAAAATGTTTTTCTATAATGTAAACAAAATTTAGAAAAGGTTTTACCTCGTAATAGATGTTTTTAGTCATCCCCACCATTTTTGGCAGGGTATTCCTACACAAATATTAAAAAAAGTGGATTTTAAATACTTTCTTCACCTGCTACTATTAAATCCAATTAATTAAAGTAAAAATCAGCAATAATAGGTTCAAAATATTTTCGGAATTAAAGAAAGACTGCAAAAAGTTATGGTACAGGTACATTTCTAAAAGTATCAATTCTTTTAAAAATAAGATCGCAACGACTTTATTCTTTCTTTGACCCTTTGGTAAAAAATAAATGTAGTTTTAAAAACCTGGAAAAATTCCGTTTTCTAACCTAGAAAAGTCCGGGAATATTTCAAATGAAAAAAGCGTGGCAACCCTGCATAGTCAGGTTACGAATAAGCTCTTAATTCCTTTTAGGGTTTACGTCGAAAAGGCGGATTTTTTCTTCAGTGACAGTTTTTATCTGCCAAACATCGGAATTTCATGATCCAGTTTTGAAAAAAACGAAGGTTCGTTCAGTGTAGGGCTAAAGTATGTTAAATATAGACTATAGAGCGAAGGTAGGTTCAAGGTGAGGTCATGAAAGGATTAAAGTAGAATCGAGGTGAATTCGATATATTTTTATACAGCGGCCAAGAAATCTTTTTGGCGCGGTTGTTTTACTTTCAGAGAATAATAATCTGAAGAACAAGCAAAAATAAAGTTACATCGATTTTACGTTACAATTCTGATCCTTTTTTCCAAATACTTTGTAATGCTTTTGACTTTTGAAAATGATCGGCACTAGTAGATAAGTTGTCCCTTGAAGAAGGAGGGAGAGAGAGAAAAAAAGAGAAAAAGAGAGAGAGAGAAGCGTATATCGACCTCGAGTTCTGTAAGTATGGGTTGGTTGAAGTAGAGTAGAAGTAGAAGTAGTCGAACCGAAAGAACGAGCTCGACCGATGGTTGGAGTAGTGCCGGTGAGTCGGCGACCTGCTTGCAAAGCTGGCGACTGTGAGCCGCCTCTGTGCCTCGGCGAGCTCTCGAAAAAATTCCCAATGCCAGGGGAAATGGGGGCAGAAGTATAGAGTTGGTTGAGGAAGCAGGAGAGGGACGTGAAGAGAGAGAGAGAGAGAGAGAAAGGCATCACGAACCCTCTGCTTCTGCCTCACCTCTCTTCTTCACTTCCCCCCCCCCTCACTCCCTCTCCCTTATCGTCAAACTATATATCCCGCATCATTCGCCGCACCCTTCCCCAACCCCTCGACGGCCGTATTTCCAGTTAACAGGGGCGCCGTTAGAACCCGACGAACCATCATAGAATACCTCACCCAGTACCACACACCGCACTTCTACTCGCTGGCGAATATGGTGTGTGTGCTTACGGCTCAAATAAAAAGGATCCTCAGCATGCCAAAATGAAACGGTCCTTTCCAGCTTTAAATCCCTCCTTAATGAGAGGGAGACGACGACGACGACGCTTGAGAGAATGGGCAAGGAATTAGAAGGGGAGGATGAAACTTCCAATAGCTATATATATATGCTTCTCTAGCTACTACCCTGCTTCAATCTCGTTCCCACGATCGACTATTAGGAGCCTAGCCGAAAATATTCCCGACGTTGGTCACCGAAAATTTCATGCAATAAAACTAATTTCCTTCGCCACTAGCATGCATAATGATCCTTGCGTAATATAATCGATAACTTACCGGGGTTTCTCCTCTTGGCTGCTGATGAAGACTTTATATGGTTCTCGACTTCAAACCATGACCAAAGGCAAAAGTAGTTTAGGACCAAAGAATATTGTCAAAATATATAAATTTTCAGGTTTTAAACTATTTTTGTCGTTGGCCATGTTTTGCTGCATTTAAACCATTCTCAAAATATATAAATGTTCAGGTTTTAAAGTATTTTTGTCGTTTGGCATGGTTTCCTAAATTGCCACCATAGTCAAAATACCCGTCAGGATAACATTAGACTATCTAACTTTTCCTTAGTAAAATAAAAAAAGTTAACTTTTCCATCTGGTCCGTATTTGGCCGAAACCAAATTACAGATTTTCATTCATAATGTGGCACGCGAAGTAAGTCCTTCTTATAAGGACAGCAATCTGCAAAAATTCATTTAATAATAAATATTTTTTATTCTGTTTCAGGTACGTACTTTATTGACCAATATTGACGTTTTATCAGAATCATGTAAGGTAAAATGCAAACCTGGAAAATTAAAATAGCATAGATGTTAAAAAAATTCTATTACAAATAATTTTCAAAATAACGTTAACCTCTTAAATGACACAATATGAGAAAAACATGTTACTATAATAATTCCGAATTATAATTTCATACGATTTTTGATTGTGAATACCAGAATATTTAGTAAAATGAACTATGACAGAATAGTTAGTCTAACTGTAAAATGTATCAATAAATACCATTTTTTACAGTAAATTTAACTAGTAAAAAAGTTATTGTAACTATTTTCTGTTAGTCACATTAACTGCTTCATTTAGTTGTAGTAACTAAATTTTTATATAGTTCCTATAGGCGCCCGTAACAAATTGTAGTTAAAACAACTGTAAAAAATGGTTAAATTAACTATTTAATTCGTTTTCTTGGGTCACTCTTATAAATTTCGATACATTAAAAATAATTTAGCAATCGATTCGTTTTTTTTTGTCAATTACTGTACATATAATTCTGAGGTGTAGAGTCAAAGTTCGATGTACTTCCGGAGCACGTGGCTAGGATCGGTTGTCGTCAAGCGTAGGTTCTATATCGCCAGCTTTGTAGAACTACTTCTTACAAAATTAATATCCGCAACTACTCCTAAATTATGCCAAGATATCCTCTACTCAAGATATTTTAATAATTCCAATTTGTTAATTCCTCAATAACATAGTAATAGTGAATTTCGCATCAGGTAAAATCACGATTTTAATGTAGAACATACTAAAAAAATTAAAGATGCAGTATAATGCTTCTGACCGTCATAAACTTGTGTGTTTTTTCTATAAGACTTCGTTGATCCATATGGACCTAAAAATTTTAAACTCCACTATTCAGGTCTTATCTTTAAAAATCGTATCTTTCGTTGCTTTATCTTAGGAAAAGTGACAGACAACTTAAAAGGTCACAGAAATTAATTAACATTTATTATAATTGACATTGTTTATAATTAATTGACATTTTAAAGCAGAATCTATTTCTAGTGCTTGAAATAGTAAGTTTTGCCATCAACTACAGGAATGACAAAAAAGTAACAATTAGCCTAAGCAATGAGTTACCATAGCTATAAAATTAATTAACACTAATGTTATTGGATTTTCAATCCAAACAGAATTTAAATCCTAAAGTTGTGATTTAAAGAAATTCATGAGTTGAAAATTTTCATACTGGCGTTTAAGTTACCTAATAAATAGCAGTGTCTTTGTTCGGTTATACTTTTTCATCCTCCTCCTCCTCCTCCTCAGTTTCTTTCTGTCCATGTATGGACTAAGCCAGAAAGAGAGAGAGAGAGAGAAAGAGAAGGAGAGGGAAACATCTCTTGCAACATGAATAGAACAAGCTGCCATCGAGTGTTATCGACTGATAACTTTTGTATATATGTATATGGTGGCTGCTCTGAATGCCGCTCTTTCGTTTCGCTTAGAACGAACAGCGCACGATTTATTAGACTCGATTAGATTCCACGTTGGGAGGTATATAGTAGTAGTGCTGTAGATATTTGTTCGAATAGAAGAAACACCGAGGACAAATCCGCTGATCAGGAATGCCGAGAATGGTTAAAGTACACGACCTCTACATGTTTGCTATAAACATTTTATACTTGCGCGTATATGTTCGAAACTCTTTTTTTTCAATCGAGTTAATCATCATATTGCACCTGTGAATCATCATCATCTTCATCATCATCATCACGTATATAAAAAATTTCAAGGCGATTGAAAAATTTCAATTTGTTAACGTACTATAATTTGTCATAGACAAATTGTAATTTCTTGAATTAGATATTTTTTCTTTTCCTGGTGCGGAAAAATAGTTGGTGCTTGACTCTTATATAGCTGGATGTAGCATTCTGAAACGATTTTCAGAGGAAATTCTTCATTTCTTTTTTGTTCTGCTTGCATGTTGTATCTTGTTCCCTCTTTTGAGATTTAGTCTCTTCATCGTGGCGGGTGAGCGTCATCGCCAAGTATAATGTTCCCTGGCAGCTTGACTGGATACTCAGATATCTTGCATGTGGGTTCGTACATATATACGTGAGAGGGGTCCCAATGTTAAGAGGGAGGAGGTACAGCAGGCGGAATTAATACTCATCAGTTGTAATTGATACCTTCGCTGAAAAGCTTATTTTCGGCTGTAGTATTTGATAATTTGTTAAGTGAGTCATGCAATAAAAATATTTTTCTTTTACACTCGCTGTGGGAATTAAAAAAATTTGTTAATATTCAAATTTCTTGACAAAGGCGTTAATTGGAATGGTTTTCTAACAATAATCTTTTATCCTTTTTCTGGAGTCGATTATGTAACGCACTCCAAATTCCGGATAGATTTTTAATTTTTTGCTATTTATTTATTAATTTTTAATCAAAATAAAAAAACAGGGTTGACACGCAGGTCAGGGAATTGGAAAAAAATTGAATTTTAGGAACGTTCGCAAATGATGTCACGCAATCTTTTGAGATTCTCACCCCCCCCCCCTCCTGTCACGCAATTTCATGCAATTTTATATGTGAAAAAAACCTTGTGTCACGTTTAGTAGAGACCCCCCCCTATACCCAAAAACGTGACATCATTTTGTGAACGCTCCCTTTGGAAAAGTTACAAATGATTGCAAAAATTCAATTATGATCAAAAATTTTTTAAAAATTGTCAAAATTTCAGTTTGTTTTAATAAATATGTAATAAAATTCTTCTCTAAAATTCAATTATTTTCCAAAAAATTTCCACAGTTCAATAATTCTTAAAATTTAGTATTTTTTTAATAAAATTTTTCAAAAGAATTCAATTATTTAAAAAAAAAGTGTTGATAAAATTCTAAGCAAAAATTTGAATTTTTTTATAAAATTTGTAAATAATAAAATAATAATTCACCATAATTCAACTATTTGCAAAAATAATAAATTTATTTACAGAAATTCAATTATTTTCTAGAATTATAAATTTCATCATAGAATTTCAATTATTTTTAATACTATAATTTGATTGAATTCCTTGAAAAATGGAATTATTCTTGAAAATTTTATTAAAATTTGTCGCAAAAATTCAATTTTTAAAAAATTTTTTTATATAATTCTGTATGAGAATTCAACTTTGAAAATCATTCATTATTCAATAACTTATTTATTTTTGTATCTAAATAATTGAATTCTCGTAGAATTTTCTAATAAAAATTGATTTAAAAATGCAATAACTCAATTATTTTCATAAAAAATAAAATTCTTTTTAGGAATTCAATTATCTTAATAGATAATAAAACTTATCGCAAAATTTAAATTATTTTAAATTCAATTTTATTAAAAAAATATTTGTTATCCTGCGAAGAATTTTACTATTTATGAGAATAATTGAATTCTTGCAACTAGTTTTTATTATTTTTTTTTAAATAATTGAAATCCTGTATAGAATTGTATTATTTTTGAAAATAATTGAATTCCTGCAACGAATTTTATTCTTTTTTTTTAAATAATTGAATTCTTTTGAGAAATTTGAATAAAATACTAGAATTTGCAAATATTTGAATTTCAACGAAGAATTTTATTATTTGTAAAATGTAATTGAATTCTTGCAATAGAATTTTTGGAAATAATTACATTTTTGGAGGAATTTATTTAAAATTTTATTAAAAATAATTGAAATCTTAAGAAATATTTTATTATTTATGGAAATAATTGAATTATTAAAACGAATTTTATTATATATTTTTAAATAATTGAATTCTTGTGAAGGATTTTATTAAAATTTTTGTAAATAATTTAATTTTTTTTTTGGAAAATTTTATAGGGATTTTGTGGAGTGATTGATATCTTCATATATTTAATATTAATATTCTTATAAGTTGTTGAATTTCATAAAGGTTTGAATTTACAATGTTTTGAAAATCTTAATTCCTGTGTAATAATAATAAACCGCTGCCAAGTTGTATATTTTTTTTATAATTTTGGTGCTCATTTCATGAACACTTTGCTTCCTCATAGAGATAATAATAATAACAGAAATTAAATGAATAACTTTTTATAAATATGGTAAAAGTGATGAAATTTTGGGTCAATCAATGTATTTTTAAATACCCTACAAGATAGTTAGGGGAGACCGGGGCGTAATGGCTAACTTTTCACTCTTTGTTGTTTTACTCGGACATTTTTGTTCTAATTGAATGTTTATCTTCCAGAAAAGTTACTCTGGTATCTCAGCTTTCTTTTAAGACTACAAACGTCCCGATATGACTCTTACTTTTTATTCTACAACAGTTTTTCTGGAGCAATGCAGAGCTCCAAAATACGGCCCGAGCCGGGGCGTAATGGATAACTCCCGGGGCGTAATGAATAATGATTGCTAATTATTATCTGCAGTTTCTAATCTTATTGTATATTGTAAATTAAGGTTCCTGGGTATTCCGTGAATGCTATTTTTATTCAGAAATACTTCAACTATCGCTTTTTTAATAATATTCTGTGATATTGGCACTCACTCAATTTTTTTTGTAATTTCTCATTAAAATCGTAGCTTGAAATCTACTATTTGTAAATTTTAGACCAAAACTTTTAAATTTTGTTAAAAACACCTAAACATATTTAAACTAAGTGACAAGTAACCGCGAAAACAAACCTACACTTCGCCAATATGGTAGGTTGCTTTTTATACATAGCGTATTGCATTAGCCAACACGCCCCGGGAAAAACTAGCCATTACGCCCCGGGGGTACTCGGCAAATATTTGGCTTTTCTTTAACAATACCGGAAGTGTGAATCAAAAATCTCGAATTGTCCCTTAAAAACAAACGTGTCAAGATCGAAACCTCATTTCAGTTTTTTTTTTAAAGCTATTTTTAAAAAAAATAGAACGAAAAAACGAAAATTTTGAAAAGTTACTTTCGTATGTCAAAAAAAGTTTTTCTACTATATTTCTTACAATAATGAATAAATATTAATGAAACTTCCGACAAACTTGCAGTATACCAAGTACAATAACTTGTCTATTGTGCGAAATTATTACAATTTACGGTTTTTAAACAAATTACAATTATTCATTACGCCCCTTAGCCATTACGCCCCGGTCTCCCCTATAATAATTTAATAAAAAGAAAAGTTTTCAAACAAAAAAATTGAGAAAATGTCATTTTCTACAATAAATTTTTGGTTTTCAAAATATCAATAATTTCGAAATTTATGATCGAATTAGGTTCAAAAATAGGCCAATCATAGCGTTTTTTAATGCTCTACAAGTTGATTACAATACTTTTAAAATTACTTCTACATTTTTCAATAAAATTTTCAAAAAAGTCTTATTTTCCAAAATTTTAGATTTTTAAAAATTTCATATCTCTGGTTAATATGGACGAAAAATGTTCAACTAAAGCTCAAGAGATAAGTCTAAAAAAACTCTACAAAATTATGGAATTTATCACAAAGTACTCTCATTTTATGTCCGCACATGAGACCTAAAATTTAAAAAAAAATTCATCCCTAAAGCTCTTCAAAATCTTGAGATATTTATGATACTAGCGCCTCAGACGGCCTTCGGCCGTCTTCGTTGCTTCTATTCCTTCTTCATTTTTGTTCAATTTTTAAAAGTTCTAATGTATTTGATATCCTTCTTTTTTTATTTATGATTTCATTTTATTTATAAATAAAATCATTTTATTTATAAATAAAATCATTTTATTTATAAATAAAATCATTTTATTTATAAATTTTTCTTGAGATAAACAAGACAAACCCAAGACAGCTCCATGCTCCATCTATTTCGTTTACATTTAGAGTGTGAGGTGCGCTTTCTATGTTCTTTTTTATTCTCTATGCTTATTTCTTGCTTCGATACTTTTCGAGTTCGACTTTTTTCAATTCGAGCTTTTTCTGCTTTGCATTTTTTTAGAAAGGATTGTAATGTTTACACACATACAGAATGACATTTTTTTTAAAATGTGACTTTTGAACTCCTGACGTCAAATAACATAAAGATATGTCAAAAAATCGAACTTGAAAAATTTTGGTATTACAATACTCCATGGCTTCCTAAATAGTGACCAAAGTTAAAATATAGAAATTTTGTGATTTTAAAATATTTTTGTCATTGTTCAATGGAGTTTTAGTTGTTGTTCAATGTTTCAAAGCAATCTCAGAGCTGAGCCCATGTCTTTTGCCACAGTTTTCTGTAATTTGGCATTTTTCCATTTCCACTGGGGATATAAACAAAATAATTACGTTTACTATTTAGTTTAACAAAGCACTCGTCGATGATGGTTCCCCATTGCTATCGGGGCGATGGTAAAAGAAAGCGTTAATTAATACACATGAACTCTAATTGATGATCTCGGCTCTAAACGTTTTCGAAAGTAGTCTCTCTCACCTGATCTGCGAAATTACCAGCCAAGTGACTAAGAATAAAAGAAGCAAAAACCTTGCCATCCTTTTTTAGAATTAATAGTTTCCTCCTTTAACTAATGGTCAGGTGTGTAGTTGGTTTTTTTTGAAAACCTCGTTTCCCTTATCCATCAGATAAAGAGTTTAATTTACTGGAGGTGTATTTTTTGGAGTCCATAGAGGAGAGCGGGAGATTTCTAACGAGTTTGACGGGACCATTTAAGGAAGAAGATGGTCAGCAGCTGGTTTACCCGCAACTCTGTTGAATCATCCGGTTCCTCGTAAAGGACATTCGTGGGTCCTCGGGGTCACTTGTAACTGAGTGGCAAAAGGGGTGCCCGTATCTTTGCGTGATGATTTCACACGAAGGTTAAAAAAAAGTGTCCAGCGTGTTACATGGGAAACCAGATTGTGATGATGATGATAATGATGATGATGATGATAACGTGAAAAGTATTCGCGGACCTGTTTCAGAGAGAGAGAGAGAGACTCTCGTGTATATATATAGATTGTGTGAACAAAGACGGAGGAGCAGAGAAGAATTGCGCTTGAAACATGGAACATTTGTTTAGTTGGCTGCAATTAAGCCACTTGGCGGCAATTGTTTGTCGCTCGGCATAGAATTCCGCTCCCACCGCGTCGCCTCGAACTGCGTGTTGTACCAACTTTAACCGACACAGTAATCCAGGCGATAAAAGCGAACGAGTTGACGGGGGTTAGGGGTCAACCGGGTCCAGTAGCCGGTGGTACAGTCTCCGCCAATCAGCGTTCATCGCTTCTCTCTTTCTCTCTCCTCTCTCACTACACGAGACGAGATCGACAAGACGATTGTCTTTTGTCTCAATAAAGCTGGCTACCGGGACTTGGTGTTCCCTCAGAAAAATGAAAATACACAAATACTCGAGCCTCAAACTAGGTCCTAAAATTCCGTAAAGGTCCGTAAATTTGCTTCAAATCCCTTAGAAGTCCGTTTTTTTTAAAACAAGGTTCGTAAAGTCCGTAATTTGATTGAGAAAAAACGAAAATTTCGTAAATTATACGATATAATTTTGGAAATTTTAAGAAAGTCAGAAATGATTCCAGAAATTAAATTATTTTCAAAAATTTTTTTAAATTATTCTCCTCAAAATTTCAATTATCTTTCGAAATAATTAAATTCTTCGCCGAAATTCAATTATTTTCAAAAGTTTTAATAAAATTCTTGGCAAAATTTCAATTATTTTCAAAAATTTAAATAAAATTCTTGTCAAAATTTCAATTATTTTCAAGAATTTTCCAAAAGTTTTCAATTTAAAATTTTATAAAATTTCAATTCACAATTAGAAATTCGAAAGAACTTAGATTTTTGAAAAAATTTAATAATTCAAATTCTTCTGGATTTATAGTTACATTTGTTAATATACATTTCATTAATTATTCGAAATAATGAATTTATAGAAGAATTTTAATTAAAAACACTAAAAAAATTGAATTTTGGATAAATTACAAAGAATTGGAGGAATTCAATTATTTTCAAAAGTAATAAAATTCTTCGCATAAATTCAATTATGTTGAAAAAATTTCAAAAATTCTCGTTAAAATTTCAATTATCTTTGGAAATAATTAAATTCTTCGAAATTCAATTACTTTCAAAAATTTTAATAAAATTCTTGGCAAAATTTCAATTATTTTCAAGAATTTTCCAAAAGTTTTCAATTTAAAATTCTAAAGAACTTAGATTTTTGAAAAATTTTAATAATTCAAATTCTTTTGAATTTATAGTTAAATTTGTTAATATACATTTAATTAATTATTGAAAAATAATGAATTTATAGAAGAATTTTAATTAAAAAATCTAAAAAATTGAATTTTGGAGAAATTAGAAAGAATTGGAGAAATTCAATTATTATCAAAAGTACCTAATAAAATTCTTCGCAGAAATTCAATTATGTTCAAAAATTTTTTAAACTTCAACATTTCAATTATTTTTATAAATAATAAAAATTTCACAGGATTTCAATTATTTACAGATAGATTTCTTTATAAATTTCTTCGCAATAATTCAATTATTTTCATACATAATAAATTTTTTTACAGTAATTCAATTTTTTTCATAAATAATAAAACTCATCGCATAATTTCAATTATTTTAATACAAAAATGAATTTTCTTATTTAAAAATTTATCAATAAAATTCTTTCTGAGAATTCAATTTTTAAGAAATATTCAATTATTCAATAAATTATTTATTTTTGTATCTATTGAAATAATTGAATTCACGTAGAATTTTCAAGTAAAAATTGATTTAAAAATTAATATTCGTTAAAAGTTTAGATAATAAATAATTAAATATTAAAAGCATTGAAGCCTCAATTTTTAGAAATAATTGAACTTTGAAAAGGTTTCAAATTAAAATCTTTGAAAATTTGAATTTTTCATACATTTAACTATCAATTCTGTAGAATTATTTTTTTTTAAAAGTTTAATTGAATTTATTTAAAATTATTTGAAGTTTTTCTTTTCTAAAGTATATTTAATTAAAGAATTTCCGAATAATCAAAATTTCGTAAAATTGAATTGTAAAGAAACGAATTTGAAAATACTCAAAGAACTTTTCAAAAAATATTTAAAATAATGCATTTATAGAAAAATTTTAGTTAAAAACACGAAGAAAAAATTTAATTTTGGAAAAGTTACAAAGTATTGAAGAAATTCAATTTTTTCAAGAGTAATAATATTCTTCGCAAAAATTAAATATTGTTAAAAAATATTAATAAAATTCTTCTTAGAGTTTCAATTATTTTCACAAATAATAAAATTCATCGCAGAATTTCAATTATTTTTAATACAATTTTAATCGAATTTCTCGAAAAATGTAATTATTCTTAAAAATTTTATTAAAATTCGTCGAAAGAATTCAATTATTTAAAAATTTCGACAATAAAATTCTTTATAAGAATTGAATTTTAAGAAACATTGAATTATTCAATAAATTATTTATTTTTGTATTAAAATAATTGAATTCTAGTAGAATTTTCTAATAAAAATTGATTTTAAAATGAATTTCAGTTAAAATTTTACATAATAATTGAATATTAAATGCATTATGTCACGAATAATTGAAATTTTGTAAAATTAAATATTGTAAACAAATGGATTTGAAAATTGTCAAAGAAATTTTTCGAAAATTATTAAAAAAAAATTAATAAATAATTAATTAAATATTTGCGTAGATTTTTAAAATTAAAAATATTAAAATAAAAAAAAAATTTAAATTTAAATTAATTTTTTTTTTTTTTTTTTTTTTTTTTAATTTTTTTAATTTAAATTTTTTTTTAAATAATTGAATTCTTTAGGAAAACTTTTTATTAAAATTCTTTGTAATTTCTCCAAAATTCAATTTTTTTAATTGTTTTTAATTAAAATTCTTCTATAAATTCATTATTTTTAATAATTAATGAAATGTATATTAACAAATTTCTCTATAAATTCAGAAGAATTTGAATTATTAAAATTTTTCAAAAATCTAAGTTCTTTAGAATTTCAAATTGTGAATTGAGATTTTATAAAATTATTTCAAATTGAAAACTTTTTAAGTTCATCTATTTATGAAAATTATAAACTTTTGGAAAATTCTTGAAAATAATTGAAAATAATAATTGAATTGATAATGATTTTATCACTTGGTCATCTTTAATTATTATAAAACATGAAGAAATCGATCACTCGGACTGGTTATCAGTAGATTGGTCCGTAAAGGGTCCGTGATTTTTCATTTTTGGTCCGTAAAGTTCGCATTTTTAAAATCAAGCCCAGAAATACTCAAAATATACCAAAAATACAAGAATTTGCACCGAACCTAAAAATTTATCATAAAAATCCCTTATATTCTAAAAAAATCCATAATTAAAAGGAATTCTAATTTTTGAAAATCAAAAAAGAGTGTTGAGTCTTCTCCAAAAGGAAAATTATGATGGGAATTATTTGACACCCATTATGTTTGTGTTACAATTCTCCCTTTCTTATATAGTAAGAAATAGATGTATGATGTCAGTATGAATGTATGAGAGTCTTGTGAGAAGGCACGTTCAGGTTGCGTCAGGGGGATTTGAAAGATTGCTGGAACGCCGATTCGAGAACTAAACATTGCCGATGGGTGGGAGTAAGAGGGTAGAGGATGAGGGGTCACATTGTCGGGATAACCTCACACGTGTGAGGCCAAAAAAAGAGTAGGCGTCTCCAATTGCCATGATACCAAATGGAGCAAACGAAAATATCCAATATTTTTTCCTTCATATTCCGTAACATTTTTTTTTTCTTAATTTCGATTAAAACTTAATAAATTGATTTCAGTACCAAAATTAAGACTTTATTCTTAAACTATATTATTTTTTTTACAAATATAAGAAAATAACAAGTTATTGTTTGGAAATTCATTGTGATGTAAAATTTTTTAAGGTAAAAAAAAAGTTAAGGACTATTCAAGGTTTTCAATTATTTTCAAAAATATTTTTGAACACCAAGAATCAGAATTTTTTATAGTAATTTTAGAAATTTGATATTTTACCAGTATTTTTGATAAAATTTCCAGATCAATTGACTTTGGCGCCAAATTCATTTAGATTTTGAATTGATTTGGACACCTTTGTCAAAGTCGATTTGAATTTGAAATCAAAATGAATTTAATTACAAAGTCATTTCGAATTCGAAATCAGAGTGAAATCAAATTACACAAAGACCCCTTGTTGATGCCCTGTAAATATAAAATTTAAAAATGCTAGAATATTTTGAATTTTAATTTAAAAAAAATGTAAATGTTTATAATATGGAAAGCAATTAGTATTAAATTGTACATTTGAAAAAAATTATAATATTAAATAATTAAATTTTTAAATATTAATTTCTTTATGAATTAATAGAAATTGAGAAATATGCGCTTAAACAGGGTTGCCACGCTTTTGCTCATTTCAAATTCCCTGACTTTTCCAGGTTTTCCAGGTTTTTAAAACTACATTTATATTTTACAAAATTTTTAATTCTAACCTTCTTGAAATTAAACAACTTATAAAAAATTGTTATAAAACATGAAAATATCAATCACTCCGAGTCTTCGACTCGAAGCAATCGATATCTTCATGTTTTATAATGATTAAAAATTACCGACTGATAAGATCATCATTTTATACCTATTATAAGAATATTGTTACTCTGTAACTTATTCAAAATTACTTTCATTATTTTAATTCATTTATTGTTTTCCACAATTTTTAACTAAAATTCTTCTTTAAATTAATTATTATTAATAATTTCTAAAAAATTTCTTTCAACATTTTCAAATCCTTTTGTTTACAATTCAATTTTACGAAATTTCATCGATTATTTGGAAATTCTTCAATCAAATAATATATATTATAAAATAAAAACTTGAAATAACTTCAAAAAAATTCAATTCAACTTTTACAAAAAAATTAAATCTACACAATTTTAAGTTAAAAGTATATGAAAAATTCAAACATTCAAAGATTATAATTTGAGACCTGCTTTTCAAAACTCAATTATTATCTAAAGTTTTAACTGAAATTCATATTTGAATCAATTATTATTAGAAAATTCTACGACAATTCAATTATTTAAATACAAAAAAAATAATTTATTGAAGAATTCAATGTTTTTTAAAATTCAACTCTCATTTTAAGAATTTTATCAACAAATTTTTAAATAGGTAATTAAAATTGTTTTGACGAATTTCAATAAAATTTTTAAGAGCAATTTCATTTTTCGAGAAATTAGATTAAAAATGTATTAAAAATAATTGAATCTCTGTAAAAAAAATTTCATTGAATTGAGAAAAGTTTATGAAATTAATTGAAATTTTGTCAAGAATTTTATTAAATTTTTTTTAAATAAGTAATTGAAATATTGCCAAGAATTTTATTAAAATTTTTGAAAATAATTGAATTTTAGAGAAAAATTTTAATATTTCTAAAGTAATTGAAATTTTGACTATAAATTTTATTAAACTTTTGACCATAATTGAATTTCTGCTAAGAATTTTATTACTTTTGAAAATAATTGAATTCTTGAGAAGAATTTTTTAATAATATTTCTTTTTAAATACCTAATTATTTTTAATACAAAAATAAATAATTTATTGAATAATTGAATGTTTCTCAAAATTGAATTCTCATAAGGAATTTTATTAACAAATTTTTAAATAATATTGAATTCTTTTGACGAATTTTAATAAAATTGTAAGTATTTAGTTACATTTTTCGAGGAATTAGATTGAAATTGTATCAAAAATAATTGAAATTCTGCAATGAGTTTAATCTAGATGTAAATAATAATTGAATCCCTGTAAAAATTGTATTACATATATTTTTAAAAATAATTGAATCTCTGTAAACATAAAATTGAATATTTTTGAAAATAATAGAATTATTGCGAAAAAATTTATAAAAAAATTTGTTAAATAATTCATTTCTTTTGGAAAATTTGATTAAAATAGTAGATATTGAAAATCATTGACTGGAGGAGAATTGAAAATTGAATTTGTTAAAAAGAATTTCATTAAAATTTTTGAAAATAATTGAATTTTGGAGAAAAATGTTAATATTTATAAAGATAATTGAAATTTCGACGATAAATTTTTTAAACTTTTGACCATAATTGAATTTTTGCGAAGAATTTTATTACTTTTGAAAATAATTGAATTTCTTTGATGAATTTTAATAAAATTTTTAAGAATAATTATTATACATTTTTCGAGAAATTCCATTAAAATTGTATTAAAAATAATTGAAATTTTGCGATGAGTTTTATTATTTATGAAAATAATTGAATTATTGCAAAGAAAAATTGTAAAGGCAACTCTTTTAAAATTGAATTAAAGAAAAATTATATTTGAAGAATAAGCACAATAACTTTAGAAAACAATAATTGTCCAGGATTCCAATCAAAATTCCCTGACTTTTTCAGGTTTTTTCAAGGTTTATAAAAATTCCCTGACATTTCCAGGTTTTCCAGGTTGCGCGGCAACCCTGTTAAAGAGATGTTTTGAATTGATCATAATTGAGAATCATTACTAAACTTTCTGGAATAGAAATCTACACGCATAGAAAGGGTTTGCTGTGGCAGCGAACATTTTGCTGCCACAGCAAACCTTGTTCGTTGAAATAGGGACAGCGAAAAAGTTCGCTGTGAGATCAAACAAGTTCGCTATGACAGCAAACTCGCATAAATTTTTACTAATGTTTGCTGTCACAGCTAACATGTTCGCTGCCACTGCAAACTTCTTAGCTGTGGTAGCTAATTTTCAGAGATGTTACAGCAAACATATGTTTACTGCTGCAGCTAATTTCTTTTTTTCCGTGTATAATTTAATATTTCTTCCTAAAAAAAATAATTCTTACGTTTTAGTCGGACCAAAATCCGAATTTTTATTTTTTTTCTAATGCGTTTTTTTTTGGCAAATTCTTGAGTGAATTTGAGATTATAATCGGAATTCGGATAGAATTACGACTCTAGTTATATTGTTGTTGTTGTTTTTTTAGGATTAGGTAAGTGAATGTACTTGATTAGACTTTCAAGGTAAATAGTGAAATTCCAATGGAATGCTGTGTACCTGCACTTGCTAATGGAGATTAATTACAAGGGGGAATACAATTGAAAAATACTTTCAAGAGCAATTTATTTTTAATATTTTTAATCCTCAGTTTCATAATAATTTGAGGAGTCAAATTCTTTCTCACCATAAATCCTCACAATATTCTTGTTTTTTGTTATTCAATCCACATGTGTGTATATATATAGGATGGTTGTGTTACCTTACTTGACCTCAGCACAACGAGGGACAATTGGGTGTAACAGTCTTCCATTCGTCTGAAGCGCTTGTAACGAACGAAGAACGAACAGTCGGGAGTTTCTCTGAATTCTCCTTCGCTTCGGTCGTGTAACACATCCATTATTCTTATAAAGAAGGAGGAAGGAGGGGGGGGGGACAAGAAGAGGACCGAGAGTGCGTAGCCGCATGTTATAGTATATATATACGTAAGATGTCTCGGATACTTTGCAAATGGGGACATACGTACGCGAGACGACACATGTGCCTGGGCCAGTTCCTCGTATTGCAGTAGTCTCGAAAAGGAAAAAAAAAACAGAGAGAGAGAGAGAGAGAGGGTACCAATTGGTCACGTACAAAACCAACGTCTTTACTGCCAGTCCGTGTCACCTGTGCAAATATATTTATTCATTTCAAGGGAACTTTTCATTTTCCTCCTCTCGCCTCTTTTTTCTCTCTTTTGTTTTTTCTCACTCCTCAAGTTTTGCTTACTTGTTCAATTTCATGTCTCTCATGATATCTTGGCTGTGAGTGTTCTTTATTTTTACTTTTTTGAATACACTGCGGTAAATATGAACAGGGATGTCACAAAAATTTCATTTTCTTTTTTTTCTAACTTTTTTCTGATTTCAAGACAAAATTTTGCCATTTTCCCTGACCCTAAAAAATATTCTGTTTCACTCTAAAAATTATAGGATACTCAAAAAAAAACCTTATATTACATTTATTTACGAATTTCCTTAATTTTAAAATTATTCATAAACACCAACACAGAAAAAAATATGTGTTTAATTTGTTGCGTGTACTTTTCAGATGGTGTTATTTTAACACCCTTTAGTGTTAATTTAACACACACTAGTGTTATTTTAACACCAATGAAGTGTTAAAATCACACAGTGTCGGTTAAAAATGTTGCGTGTTGTTTTAACACTACTTTTAATGTTAAAATAACATTTCTTTTTTCCTGTGAATAACTTCATTTTTTAATAAAAGTCCCAGAAGACAAAACCAACCAAGAAAGCCAACCAAATAAATATATTTAATCATATTATTATTTTTTCATGGGAACTAAGGTTTTTAAAAATTTCTAATTCAAACCTTTTGAAATTCAATAACTTATAAGAATATTATTATAAAACAGGAAGATATCGATCACTCCGAAAAGAAGAGTCGGAGTGAAAATAAAAACTTGAATTCATTTTTAAAATCTTCGATTTTTAAGCTTTTTTAAAAAAATTAGTTCCATTGAATTTTTAATTAAAAGTATGAAAAATTAAGATTGATTTTCAAAGATATTTTAGTTTGATACCTTTACAAAATTTAATTATTTATAAAAATTGCAATCATGTTTCTTAAAATATTAAACTTTTATACGTAATTTTATCAACAAATATTTAAATAATTGAATTCTTCCGACGAATTTTAATAACATTTTTCGAGGAATTCGATTAAAGTTGTACAAAAATAATTGAAATTCTGCAATGAGTTTTATTTATTTATGAAAATAATTCAATTATTGCGAAGAATTTTATAAAAAAAGTTTCAAACAATTTACTTTTTTAGTGAAATTTACTTTTTTTCCAAAAAAGGTATGCAAATTTTATTTTTAATTTAAATAAATTCCAGTGAAATTTTCATTATTTTATAGAAAATAATTGAATATTCTTTTTGAAAATTTTATTAAAATAATAGATATACAATGAATTAAGAAACATTTTTGAAAATAATTGAAATTTGGCAATGAATTTTATTAAAATTTTTGAAAATAATTGAATTTTATTACTTTTGAAAATAATTAAATTCTTGTGTTATTTATGAAAATAATTGACTTTCTCGGAATGATTTTATTATTTATGAAAGTAATTAAATTCCTGAAAAGAATTTTTAAATTTATGAAAATAATTGAATTACTGCGAAGAAATTGATGCCAAATTTTAAAACATTTGATTTTTTCGAAAAACTTTATGTAAATTCTATTTTAAATAATAGAATAATTTATGTGAAATTTTCATTTTCTATGAAGAGAATTGAATGTTTGTGTAGAATTTTATCAAAATTTTTGTTTAATAATTGGATTCTTTTGGGAATTTTTATTAGAATAGTATAATATTAAAATAAAAACCATTGAATTAAGAAAAAATTTTGAAAATAATTAAACTTTTGACATGAATTTGATTAAAATTTTTAAAAGTAATTGAATTTTATTACGTTTGAAAATAATTGAATTCTTGTGATTAATACTTTACTATTATTCATGAAAATAATTGAATTTTGCAATGAATTGTATTAAAATTCTTGAAAATTATTGAATTTTGTCGAAGAATTTTGCTGTTCATTACAAAGATAATTGAAATGTTGATGAGAATTTTTTTTTAATTTTTGAAAATAATTGAATTTCTGGAATTTTAATAGATAGTTGAATTCCTTCAAAGAATTGCGTTAAAATTTTTATAATTAAAATTAATTTTAACAGAATTGAAATTAAAATTTTTCGAAAAAATACTTCATTAAAAGATTAATAAGTAATAACTGTATGGCCCAGTTCTTCAATAGAATTATTTATTTAAAATAAATTATTGTCAGAAATAGAAAAAATTTAAGTTTTTTTTAGAATTCGTAGTAATTTTAAATACTGGAATTATTGATTTTTAATTTTTATTACATTTTCAAAAAATTTGTTTTATAGAAATTTTCATAAAATTTTAAGAATTAGAAATTATTCATAAACTTGCAGCGTAAAAACTTGTATAAATTTATAGCGACCTTATCGAGCATGCTTAAATGGCAAGGTTAGGATAAAGAACATTGTGTTAAGTGAATGAACAACTTTTCTTGAAAGACTCTGGGTTCCTTATCCTTTAGCGACAGGTCGCTATTTATCCAATATAAAGTCTGAGTTGCAAAACTTAAAATGGTGGATCCAATATGGCGGAGATTCTTTTTAAATTCAGCGGATTCGCTTGAAGCTGAAATTTAAAAAAAAACTTCAGGTTGTAAAAATAAAAAAAAGTATTAAATATTTTTTGATTTTGGACAAAATAGTCAAAGGTAGAAGTCGACGTCTTTTCTTTCGATTAGTTAAACGATGAAGGAAAAAAGTGTGAAAGGACGAAGAAAAACTAATAAAAAGTATGATAAAATTATTTATTGAAGGAAAAATCAATTAACTCAGTTTCGTATTTTGTTAATTGTCTGTTGGGAGTGTACCTTTTTGCCCGTATGCACACTGTAGGTGTGTGGCTAACTATCCAAGCAAGCCAGTCAGATTCCCATTTATCAGGGAACATCCGCCGGAAGTAGGGCGGCTTGTGCGTAGGTGAATGAGAAAGAGAGAACATCAATCGGAAGAGAAATTCTTGCTATTTCCAATGGTTAACAAAAATAAAAATTTTTTTTCAAAAAAGAAAACTATTTTTACTTTAATATCAGCAATTCCCGTGATACAATTTTTATGCATTAATTTTCATTCCTTATCATTGAAATAACTATATCCATGCAAAAGCTCAAATTCTCCCTTTCTCTCGGACAGGAAAATCAGGTTATATTAAATACTTAATGAAAGATTCTTAAAATAACGTTTTGCGATGGCTCGCAGATAAATCTGTTTCAGAAAGGTTCACTGAACAATTCAGTCGATAAATTCCACCGATTATTAAACAACAAAAAAAAGACCTTGTTTCCTGTCTCGCTTGCTTATACACCGGAAATTTATCCCTTAGGAAATATTTTTTCCTTTTTTTCCAAGTAGATCTTGATTTCATTCCATTTGTTATTTTCTTTCAAAAAAAAAAAAAAAAAAAAAAATTGGTGAGTTTGTAATTTTTACCCTTTTGAAATGACTTTTTCCATGTGACTTTTCTGCAAAATGGTTATGTATACATAGGTACAGAAGATTGAAAAAGGCAGGCGAATGTCAAAGCGAAGTGGGTCTGTATCAATCGACGTTGCTCCGTACACGGTGGATACCGGTCGACCTTCTGCTGTTGCAACACATCAGACCTGACACAGATATAGAGGAGAGGCTGCGCCCATACAACCAAGCGCGCGGTTTTACTCCTTGCGAAATTGCCATTCGTTATTTTCAAACGGGAAACCCGTTAATTTTTTTTTTCCTCTACAAGTCCGAGAAAATTTTTTTAAAAAACACCCTCTCCAAGTATAATTCAATCAAACGTGGGAAATTCTTTGCATGAAAGGAAATAATTTTTTCATAATCAATTATTATGATCATCATTCATACTTTTCTCACAGGAAAAAAATTATGTTTTTACAATTAGTCAAATAAGCTATACTACTGTGAGAATTTAAAAAAGTTTTTGGGGTCGCTGATTACGAATCTGAAGTCATTTTTAAAAAAAAATCAAAATGGCGGACCTAATATGGCTGAAAAAATTCTAATTTTGATCCAATTGACTTAAAGCTTCTAATAATAATAAAAAATTATTTACATTATATAACAGTATGAAGCTAGAATTTTTTAAATGTGACTTCAGATTCGTAATCAGCGATCATAAAAACCCCCGAGTAACAAGTTTTAAGCGAATTTGATCAAATTTTAAAACTCTTCCGCCATATTTGATCCGCCATTTTGAATTTTGAAAATCTGACTTTAGATTCGTAATCAGCGACCCTAATCTGATCAAATTTGAATTTTGTCCGCCATATTGGATCCGCCATTTTGATTTTTTTTTTAAAATGACTTCAAATTCGTAATCAGTGACCCCGAAAACCCCCGAGTAACAAGTTTTAAGCAAAAAGGGGTATCCGTTTTTTTCCACAGGAATTGAGATTTTTAAAAATTTCAGATTTCAAATCCTTCGAAATTCAATAATTTATAAAGAATTGTTACTGTAAATTATCCAAAAAAATTATCCTGTTAACTAAAATTCTTCTCTATTTAAATTATTTTTAATAATATTTTTTTTAAAGTTCCTTAAAAATTCAATTATTTCAAAAAAAGTTCACCTAAAACAAAAATATTTCCAAAATACCCTTATTTATTAATTTTTCATTTAAATATATACATACATTTAAAAATAGAACTAATTTTAAAAGAATTTGATTAAAATGTTTAAAAAACTAACTTATTCAGAATTTTTAATTAAAATTTTTTATAAAATTGAACTTTTAATGAATTACAAGAATTTGATCTATAGAAGGTAAAAATAAGAACATAAAATTTATGTCAAATTTTTTGTTTATTTAAAAAACATCAACCTTTCGATGACGTGGGTTTGTCATCCTCTTCAGGCTAATTAAAACAATACACCAATTAAAAATAATAAATATAAGTTAACACACACTATAAAATAACTTTCGGAAGGAAATTTACACTATTAAAAAAAATTGAACTTTTTTAAAACTTTATTTTGATACTTTTTGAAATTTAATCAATAATAATATTATTAGTAATTAACATTCTAAAATATAAACATTTACTTATAAATTATTGTAGAAAAACGAATTGATATTAATGCAAAATGCGGTTTTTTTTAAATTTATATTTTCTAAGAAAAATAGAATTTTATTTATTTTAATATCTCGTTCTACTGATAGACTTTAAAAACTAATTTTTATAAATTTCGTATCACTTTTTTTCTAATTAGTTATAATTTTTAATAATTCAATTTTAGAGAATAAGTTTTGTGATAAGATAATATTATTGCCAAGAAAATTTATTAATTTATTTATTTTTCACTATTTTATAGGTAGAATTTTAACTATTTTAAAATATAACATTTTTAATAAAATTTTATATTAATTTTTATATATTACTTTTTGTATTTTTGTAACTTTTTACAATTTTAAATCTGAAATAATTTAATTTTAGTTTAAAATTTTATTAAAATTTTTGAAAATAATTTAATTGTTTTGAAGAATTTTCTGGAAAATTTCTAAAAAAATAATTAAATACTTTTGACGAATTTAATTAAAGTTGTCGTTGAAAATAATTGAATCTCCTGCGAAGAATTTTATTAAAGTTGAATTTTTAAAAATTTTTTATCTGAAATTATTCAAAAATTGAATTTGATATTTGAAAATAAAAAATTTGGTAATTTACATAATCAGGGTTGCCATTGATTTAGTAAATTTTACTAAAAATTAGTATAGAAATTACTATTTATTAGTAAAAATTTCTACTATAATTCAAATTTAGAGAGAAGAATCGAATTTTTTTTAATAAATTTATTTAATAAACTTAATAACTTCTTTTATAATTTTGTTTTTACTCAATAATAATACCTGGTAAATAATTGATATGTATAATTTTTCATTCCGCCTTTGAAGTATATTAAGAAAATATATTTTGTTTCACTTACCGCCTAGTTAAAAATAATAAACCTAACCATTTATTCCCTTATCGTCGATCACTAGACTATTGATGTAAACATTTTACAAACTTACCATTTATTTGACGCCTGATTTTTTTAAATCCTCATTTTCCAGCTATTTTTCTATAAAATTACACATTTCAATTATTATATTGAAAAAAGTAGTAAATAAATGAATTTTGTCTTTTGTAAAATATGTATTTTGCGATTATTCTATTTATAAATTAGGTGAGTCTACTTTGTTATGAAAAAAATACAAATATTATATGTTGAGGTGGTAAGGGAATTCTTGCTGTCAAGATAAGAAAATAATTTCCATAATTAACATTTGACTTTTTTATTGTGTTTCAGGAAAATATTTCAACCCCAGAACCTTCAGACATATCGGAGGATGATCACTATTCGAGTGAGTATTATTTCATTCGAAATTAATTAATAAATTGAAAACAGTTTTGATATTTTATTATTAAAGCGTTTTGCGTCATTTAATGATGATGATGATGATGATGATGATGGTTATAATTGGACGGCTAATTATATTATTAAAATGAATAAATTGACCTGCCCGTTGAAGCAGGTGATAGAAAATAATTGAAAATAATGAATAGGAACTTATAATAATTAAAAAGAAGAAAAACGGGGTTTAATTAATTAATGATCATTTTATAATTAGATTGTCATTAGTTTTTAATCTCTCTGCTTTGATTTATTGATTTCTTTCGCCTTTCTCTCTCTCTCTCTCTCTCTCTTTCTTTTTTCTTCTCTCTTTTTACCGAAAGCCCTCTACTA
This sequence comes from Leptopilina heterotoma, assembly GCF_015476425.1. Lineage (NCBI taxonomy): Eukaryota > Metazoa > Arthropoda > Insecta > Hymenoptera > Figitidae > Leptopilina > Leptopilina heterotoma. The sequence continues at coordinate 89,700 of NW_025110945.1, read as the reverse complement.
CTCTCATCGCATGGATTGGCGGGTTACTTGTTCTTCGCTTTGAATTATCGATGAAATTAGCGATAGTCCAAGTCGCGAATCGTTACTTATATACGAGGCCGTAGACGCGTTACGACATCGACGCGCCACTTTTCTGACCTCAGTCCACTCGACAACTAACGGACGTATAGAGCCACTCCGCTTCACGTTCGAGATACTCTCGTCTCTCCTTCGATTGCACGACACTGACATAAAGCAGTCACACTTGACACATGCACGTAGACTCGTTGTAAACTGAGAGAAACATGACTGTTGAATATATATATATATATTTATCCACAACTTCTTTCCCAATATAATTCTATATAATTTAGCGCGATTATTTCGAAATTCCTTTTTATTCTATCAAAAAAAGAAATAAAAAAAATATGAATGGTTGATTTTTTTTAACTAAAGAACCGTTACCTAATAGTTGAAATAGACAAAATTCAACAAATTTTTCACATACCGCCTAATTTTGTCTATAGAGTAAAAATTCCTGAAGTGGCCCCCCCCCCCATTTTCGCAAAGTTGCAAAATTTAAAATAGAAGTATTTGTATTTCAAAGTACTAGTATCTGGTAATATTTTCACGGAGTATTTTATAATAATAATCTCCATGAAGTTGGCTTCGACGCTCAGCGTCGAAAATTTAGTTCTCATCAAATAACATTGCACGTCATTAAAATAAGGCGGAAAAAGCCACAAAATTATAGAAAACTAAGAATATTCAAAATAATTACAAAAAATTACTTCTCAACCCCTCGTGCTATAAGTTGTAGACTTTTCAACCCCAAAAAAATAGTAAAAAAAAAAGAAAAAATATTCCAAAGACTAGAAATTTTCTCGATACGCAAAATTTTTTTACAGTTTTTCAAAGATTATAATATATAAATGCTAGAAAAAAATATAAGCTCTATCGAGATAGGGGAATATAAATTTTTGAACCCTTAAAATGCCAAAAATCAAAAAAATATTGAAAAAAAATTCCAAAGTTACAAAATTTTCTCGATACCCAAAATTTTATTACTGTTTTACAAAGATTATGATCCAGAAAGATAAGAAAAAAAATACCAGCCCCATAGCGATAGGGGAACAAGAGTTTTTCATTCCTCAAAATACTAAACAAAAGAAGAAAAAATCGAAAAAAATTCTAAATTCTCTCCTTTTTCTCGATGCCCAAAATTTTATTGCATATTTTGGATGATTATGATTCACTTAGATTAGAAAAAAAATACTGGCCCCATCGCCATTGGGGAACGCGAGTTTTTCAACCCTTAAAATACAAAAAAAGAAGAAAAACTCGAAAAGAATTTAAAATTCTTAACTTTTTCTTGATACCCAAAATTTTATTGTATTATACTTTAGATGATTATGATCCACTGAGACTAGAACAAAAAATTTAGCCGTATCGAGAGAAGGGAACACAAATTTTTCAACTCTTAAAACGCCAAAAAACAAGAAAAAAAATTCTACAGATTTTATTGCATTAGCTTATAATTAAAATATATTTTTTAAATATTAATTCTCTTAATATTTTGATAATAATTTTTTAAATGAAAATGTATTAATTTTTTATTAAATGAAATCTATTCACTTGAACTTCAATCTATTCATACTTGCTGCATAATTTTTAGGATTATGAATCATTTGTTGAATCGATAAGGTTTGATGCTACTTTTGCATAATTGAGCTGTAAATGAGTGCAGAATATTTTTTCAACATTCATTGATTTATGAATTATAATGATTATAACGAATTTACAGTCAAATTTCTTGGAAAAAAAATCATAGTTCCTTTCAATTTTTTCGAAACCTGGTGCGAATGTAATGTTACGTATAAGGGAAAATTTTGGGAAAAAAGTAGAAAAATTTTTAAATTGTGGGTTTTACCGGGCATCAAAGTTTAAAACACTTAAAAAAATAGTTTCGAGCCTTCTTAATGGATTTTCTTTTGTATTTTTTGGGGAACAATAATAATTGATATACAAAAACTTAAAATATTTTTTTTTGATAGTAATGTAAAAATTCTAGTGTTCTGGTTCTCATTTAAAAAAATAACAGTTCGAAAAATTAAAAGTGAATAAATTATTTTATAAGTGGATCAAATTGCTCTGAAAAAAATCAAAGGGGTAGTGATCTTTAAATTTTTTAAATTTTATAAATGGTGCAAATATAATTTTATACTAGAAAATGTTTTAGAAAAAAAAATTTGTATACTTTCAAAATTGTAGGTTTTACCGGTCATCAAAGTTTAAGGCTCATTTTACGATAACCAAATACATTTGAGTAAATGGCGCGACTTCTTATCCCATATAGATGATTTACTAGAATATTTGCGAGATATTATTTTATTTCTCAAAACATCACTTTAGTATAATTTTAGCTCTAAAAAATAATTGTAAGACAGAATGCTTATAGGTAAATAATGTCTTATTAAGTAATGAATCATTAATAAAATTTTAAGTAAAAATACTTTTTAAACAACATAAGTCTTAATTGAAAGAATTTTTTAGAATAAGAATAATAATTAAACAAAAATATCTTTAAAACTAAAATAGATTTGAACGATATTTTATAGAAAAAGATTACAATTTGTAAAAAAATTTGTTAAGCAAATATTTAAAGTCTCAAATTCTTTGTTTAATAGAATATTTATGTGCCAATCTTTTAATTTTCAAAAAATCTTATTTATTGGAATATATGTTTAAATAAACTTTTATTAATACAATGTATTATTTAGAAAAAATGATATATGAAAAAATGTATAATTTAATTAACTCTTGTATGACAAAAATTTTTCTTAGGCAAATGGTAATTTTATAGAATGTTAATTAAAAAGAATATTAATTTACAAGAAATGAAAGTGAAACGAATTCTAATTTAATAGAATACTTAAATGTCTGAATTATAATTTGGCAGCATGTCAATTCGATCGATTTTATATTTGTAAGAAATTCAATTTGACATAACATCAATTTATAAAAAACACTTTTTCGTAGAATTTTAATTTATCAGAATTGTAATTTTGTAGAATATTAATATTGACAAATCTAATTTTAGTAGAAATCTGCTTTATCAGAATGATCAAATGTTCGAATCTTCAAAATTTCTAATTTCATTTTTACCTACAATCAATGTGACATAAATATTTGGCGCAAATTTAAAAATTGACCAATCAGAAATTAAATTTTTAAAATTTGCGCCAAATATTTATGTCACATTGATTTTGGGTAGAAATGAAATTAGAAATTTTGGGGATTCGAACATTTGATCATTCTGATAAAGCAGATTTCTACTAAAATTAGATTTGGCAATATTAATATTCTACAAAATTACAATTCTGATAAATTAAAATTCTACGAAAAAGTGTTTCTTATAAATTGATGTTATGTCAAATTGAATTTCTTACAAATATAAAATCGATCGAATTGACATGCTGCCAAATTATAATTCAGACATTTAAGTATTCTATTAAATTAGAATTCGTTTCACTTTCATTTCTTGTAAATTAATATTCTTTTTAATTAACATTCTATAAAATTACCATTTGCCTAAGAAAAATTTTTGTCATACAAGAGTTAATTAAATTATACATTTTTTCATATATCATTTTTTCTAAATACATTGTATTAATAATAGTTTATTTAAACATATATTCCAATAAATAAGATTTTTTGAAAATTGAAAGATTGGCACATAAATATTCTATTAAACAAAGAATTTGAGACTTTAAATATTTGCTTAACAAATTTTTTTACAAATTGTAATCTTTTTCTATAAAATATCGTTCAAATCTATTTTAGTTTTAAAGATATTTTTGTTTAATTATTATTCTTATTCTAAAAAATTCTTTCAATTAAGACTTATGTTGTTTAAAAAGTATTTTTACTTAAAATTTTATTAATGATTCATTACTTAATAAGACATTATTTACCTATAAGCATTCTGTCTTACAATTATTTTTTAGAGCTAAAATTATACTAAAGTGATGTTTTGAGAAATAAAATAATATCTCGCAAATATTCTAGTAAATCATCTATATGGGATAAGAAGTCGCGCCGAGTAAATAATACTATTAAATCGCTAAAAATATATTTTTTTTAAATTTGCCTACAATATTTCTTTATCAAAACAGTTCTAAAAATAAAACTTAGATTCAAGACTTTGTAGGAAACATAAAAAATTTGTGTTTTATATTTTATTTATTTTTACTATTATTTATTATTTATTTACTTTTATTTGAAATATTAAATCCATATAAATATTAAAATTGTAAAAAACATTTTTAGACCTAATTTGCATTATTTTTATAATTTTGGGAATTTTTTCGGCCTTGTAAAAAATTACTACCTTAATAAAATTTTCTAAAAACAAAATATCATAAAGTTCCATATTTGCTACTGATGACTTGAAAAGAAATATCGTGGGTGCATTAAAAAAAATGAATTTTGAACGATTTTATCGCATGACACTGACCTCAGGCGCGTTCACCTAAGTTAAAAAAGTGTGCGCCACGGGACAAAGAATTCAATATCTCGTCGACTATTTTTAAAGTCTCCGCAATTATACTTTTTCTTTTTAATTCAGGCAAAAATAGAGAATTCAGAAAAAAAAATTCAAATTATATCCGGAACGAAATTTTCGAATTTAAAAAGTTCAATATTCATAATTTTGAAAATGGAAATTTTTTATTTTTTTTTTGTAAAGTAGATTATAGCTTATAAAAAATTGAAAAACTTTTCACTGGGGGAATGAAGAATAAAAATAAAAAAATTTCTTTCCACCGTATTAAACGCTCATTTCACGCTCATTAATTGTTTCTCGTTTTGTAAAAATAGCCATATTCAAATGTATGTGGCGATAAATACACGAGACTTTTAATCAAGTTCGTTGTCCCGTGGCCAAATGAGTCGCGGATTAATTTATGGCAATTATAACATGAGCATATAGCGGCTTGAAATTCACGTTGACGTTCGAATGATTTCACTAATTTGGTTTTGAGATCCGTTTGCATTTGTGATATCGTGTGTGCTGTTGTAATAATATCCAAATTTCTCCAAACCCCCACCACCATCTCCACTATATCATAACTAACGTGAGTTACACTTCGAATATTAAATCGAATTTCACATCAGGAAATTTTTAAGAAATCCAGTAGAAAACTTAATAAGCTTGCCTGCAATCAAAATTTTTTTGATAAATTTTATGTTTTTTCCCTTTTTTCAAAAAAATTTTCCGTTAATCCGTTATAATAAAAATAAGATTTTTTGCACTAGGAAATAAATTTCGTTTAGTTTTTTTTAATTTTACATATAAATTAATTTTTAAATAATTTTTAAACGAATTTTTTAATTTTATAAATAATTTCGATTTTTAAGATTGATTTTTTTATTTTTAAATACGATTTTATTTTAATTTAATTTGTTATTGACTTCCGGTGAATAAAAATGAATCTGTTCTAAACATAACCTATAATTTTTTGTCGCTTTGACCTTTGGCCTCTTTCACCGGAAAACGAAAAAAAAAATTAGAAATTTTAGAAACAAAAAAAAACTTTTTTTTGTTAACACTTTCGTGACCCTGAGAAACCCAGCGATTGGATTTTGTTGATAATAATTGTTAGGTACTCAGGGGTTTTTGGGGTCGCTGATAACGAATCTAAAGTCAGATTTTCAAAATTTTGAAAATTCAAAATGGCGGATCCAATATGGCGGACATTTTTTCAAAATTGCTCAAATTTACATAAAACTTGTTACTCGGGGGTCAGATTTAAAAAATTCAAAATTGTGACCCTACAAACCCACGAATAACAAGTTTCAAGTGAATTTGATCAGATTTGAAAAAAATGTCCACCATTTTGAATTTTAAAAATCTGACTTTAGATTCGTAATCAGTGACCGGACCCCGAAAACCCCTGAATACGAATAAAGTTTTAAGCGAATTTGAGGATATTTTGAAAAATTAGATTTCGCTATTTTCTTATAAATATTTCACCTAATTGTTCATAATAATTATAATCGTACTACGTAATTTATTATTTTTTTAATTATAGCAGCGGACATTCGGAATAGAAAGAAATTTACCGCAAATTAATTGGTTGACTTTTATAAGAATACCATAAATTTTTCTAAGTGGGACATAAAATTAGATTTCGCTATTTTCTTATAAATATTTTACCTACTGTTTATAATAATTATAATCGTACTACGTAATTTATCAATTTTTTTTAATTGTAGCAGCGGACACTCGGAATAGAAAGAAATTTACCGCAAATTAATTGGTTGACTTTTATAAGAATAACATAAATTTTTCTAAGTGGGACATAAAATGTCCCGGAGGCACGAAAGGGTTAATTGCTATAATATTTAGGAAATTTGAAAAAAAAATATATATTAAAAATCGAATTGGCATTTTTAATTCCGGCAGGCGCGCTCATGAAAGACGCGGATAAGCTGAAGTTGATGCTGCTCGCGTGGAATTATAATCTTCATCAGCAGCAGGCTCAGGCACAGGCTCAGGCTGCCACCGCGGCCCTCTCGCCAAATAACTCCTCGACAACCACAGCCACCACCGTTGGTACACCTGTCACCAGCCAATCGGCCATTTCCACGGCAAACAACACCATTAACAACTCCACACTCACAGGTAACACCTTTTTCTGCGGTCTCATAAAAAAATTAATAATAATAATAATAAGAAAATTCTCCACTATACTCATTGCACTGCTAATGGCATTTTTTTAACCTCTTATGTGTAACTCAAGTATCTTACATTTTAAATAAATCATTCAGTCGAATTTTATTTTAGGGTATTCATGTTTTTTTGTCATGTTACACAATTTTTTTTCATTCCCAACCATTAAATATTTTTGCTTTCTTATCTCTTGTGCTACTATTTTTTTTCTCTATTTTCTACATGTCCCTTTGTATTTTTAACTGCTTATTTTCACAGGTGTTTTTGTCCCACTTCATGGAACTTACAATTCAGTATTAATTGATCATTTTAAGAAACACTTTTAATGACTTATTTTCTGCACTTTGCAACATACTTTTAACTTTTTTTAAGCTTTACTCCTGCACTATTTTTTCTCCTATTTTTCATATTCATCTTTAATCCCTTTGCACGTTTGTGAAAAAATCGTTTTTTTCAAAAACGGTCTTTAGAAAAATTTTCTTTAAAAAAATTTAATTTCGTTATCAATGAAGATTCTTGAGGTTGCTGAATTTGAATAATAAGTGCTTCAATTTTCAGACATGGTCCAACCTTGACTACGACTTTTTTTTTGAAATGTTTATAACTTTTATAATTTTAGACCAATCAATTGACGATGTTCAACAAAAGTGTTCCTCTTTTGCAGATTTTTTAAACATAACTTAGTTTGTCTGAATTTATTTTTTAAAAAATGTTGCAAACAAAGATCAAAAGGTGCGGTTCAACCCTGACTATGTTCCCCTAGTTTTTAGTTTTCAGAGTATTTATAACTATTTTCACATTAAAAAAACCCAACTATTTGTTTTTATTTTAATTAATAAATAATCTAAATTTAGGAAATGCACTATTCAGACTATTTAGTCAATAAAAATTATAATAAAAAATTATTCGCCTTCAATTTCTAAAAGTGGTTGATGATTGTATCAAATGTCAACTGACACTAACTTTAGGCATTTGACACAAATTACACACGTTGTCATTCAAATGCTTCTATTTTATTTAATAACATGTTTGGAGTAAAAATAAATTCAAAAAATAAAATAAAGAAAAGTAAATAATCTTGCAGTAATTGAATCATGAGGACAAATAAATTAAGCTTAAACTCTAATCATTATAGTCAGTAATTTTCTCAAAATTGTGTCAACTGCACCTAATCTCCCCTATTTTTTACGACATTTTAGGGTCATTTTTCCATAATCTACCCCACTTTTTACTTCTTTTTCTTCTCACCACCTTTCATCTTTTATAACTTTTCTTTATGTCCCTTTTTCTTGATCTCACATTTCACTTTTTAGTGTTTTTTTCAAGCGGACATTTTTTATGTCGTTTGTGCTATTTTCTATATCCCACTTTCAAATATATATATATACTATTTTTCTCTACGAGGATTTTTTATGTCTAAATACTCATAATTCGTATACCACTCTTAACGTTCATTGACAATAACTTTCTTTGCGTCCCATTTTTTATTTTTCACTTCACGTTTCTTTCTCCTTTCCTCAGTTGTTTGTTTCCATTATATTTTTTATGTCTATTTAATAAAATCTGTATCCTACTCATTACTTTTTTTCCTACAACACTTTTTTCTTGAAACTCAGGTTTCATACTATGTATTCCAAACTTTTTTTACTTTTTCCTTCTTTCCTACCTTTTTTATGTCTTTGTCTGAATTTAATATTTGATTTTTTACTGCTTATTTTCCAAAGAACTCGCTTTATGGCCTTTTTTCCATATTCTACACATCGTTTTGTTTTTTTTGCCAAAGAGCTTTGCTACATCTATTTTGATATTCATTTCCCACAGCATTCTTTTTCTGTCCCACTTTTGTTGCCTCTTTCCTCCATTTTCTCATTTTTCATAATACTTTTTGTCCATTTTCATAAATTTCACATTTAATTCTTTTCATTCTTTTTTCTTTTAGTTTCCTTCACTTCACTTAAACATCATTTTCTATACTTTGCTCTTTATAAAATAAAAAAAAAAGTTTTTTTTTTAAATAAAAGTTTTAATAATTTATTTACTTTACTCTTTACTTTACTTTTACTTTTATCACTGCTAAAAGCTATCAAACCATGTCCATAGGCAAAAATAGTTTAGCACCAAAGAATGTGGGTCTATGGATAAAATATATAATTTTTTAGGTTTTTAAACTAGTAGGCTTCACAGTCTGTCCCCTATTTCCCGAAAAGTACCTTTTTTTAATTTTGGCCCCTAAACTTACCCTATTTTGAAAATTTCCCCTTTTTCTTTTATCTTTTAATGATGAATTCACACTAAATTTAGCAATGTGTCGTTGAAACTTCCGTTTTGAAAGTTTTAAATCTTGAAATTTATGATCGATGAAAAAAAACACCAAAATCAACAACTTTTCTCGATTTTAAACAAAAAAAAACTAAAGCAACAAATTTTTTAAAAAATTAAAAAATTAATTTTTGGTTCTCTAATGTTTCTCTTAAATTTCAAGTGCAGAAATTTTGTCTCACTTTGTGTCCTATACAATTTCCTCCAAATTTGGAGCGGATAAAAACGAGTGTCTCCCTTCATAATGTATTCAAGTGTTTGGGATCAGTAATGTAAACAAAGGGGGAGAGTCGGTATCAAAAGGAAAAAAAAAACAAAGTTAAAAACGCGTTAGTTAGTCTGGATGAGAGCATCGAACGAATGAAAAGAATCAGAAAGAGTGAGAGAGAGAGGGAGTTGGAGAGAAATTATGGTAGGGGAAAGGGGGAGAGGTAAACAAATTTGTTCCGCAAAGTTAAACGATGAAACATTACTCGATTCGTCTATCAGCTCTATCACGAAGCTCGTAAATTATCCAGCACCATGTCGAAACAAAGAAAAAGAAAACTAATTTCGTAGCGGGAAATAAAAATACGAAAAAAAAAAATGAAATGAAAATGATTTTTCTGCGAATTATAAGAAGCTATATATATATGTATGCTTATAAATCGTTTACGAATCTCGACTATTTTTATTCACCATTTTTCAATTCTACATTTTCCTGCGATCACTCCCTATTTTTTACTCATAGTCTTTTGAAATTCCATTTTTATATATTTACAATTAAGGATTTCTTAAATATTTTAAGGGAAATAGAGGACTGAAAATTAAAAAATAGGGGACTTTTAGGGAACTATAAAAATTGTTGAAATAAAGATAAAAATGGACGAAAAGCTTAACATTTTAATTTGAAAATAAATGTGGATTCTCAATAAAGATAAAAATATAATTTATTTATAAGAACACAAACTTTAGTACAGTTTTTAAATAAAAAATTTCAAAACCTTTTGCGATTAATTAAAATTTGCGAAAAATTAATTTTAGTTAAAATTTTAGATTATGTTCAAAATTTAAGAAAAATTCTCCTGAAAATTTCAATTATCTCTATAAATAATAAAACTCTTCTCCGAATATCAATTATTTATGCAAAATTTTAATAATATTCTTGGAAGATTTTCAATTATTTTCAAGAATTTTCCAAAATAATTCAATTATTTAAAAAAATTTTTTGATAAAATTCTAGACAATCATTTAATTACTTTCATAAAGTATAAAAATTTGTATAAATAAATAAAATTTATTCCAGAATTTAATTATTTTTTATTCAATTCTACAATTCGTCAAAAGAATTCAATTATTTAAAAATTTGTTGATAAAATTCTTTATGAGAATTTAATTTTAAGAAATAATCAATTATTTAATAAATTATTTATTTTTCTATTTATTTAAATAATTGAATTCTTGTAGAATTTCCTAATAAAGATTGATTTAAAAATAAATCTCATTTAAAATTTTAGATAATAATTGAATACTATAAAAGTATAGGTATAATAGCGTGAATTTTATAAAAATAATTGAATTTTGAAAAGGTTTCAAATTAAAATCTTTGAAAATTTGAATCTTTCAAACTTTTTACAAACAATTCTGTAGAATTAATGTTTTTAAAAAAGTTTAATTAAATTTTTTTTTTGAAATTATTAAAAAAAATTTTTTCTAATATGTATATTTAATTGAAGAATTTCCAAATAATCATCATTTCACGTAAAATTGAATTGTAAACAAATGAATTTCAAAATTCTTAAAGAACTTTTTCAGAAATTATTAAAAATCGAAATTATTTTAAATACAATTTTAATGAAATTTTTCTTGAAATAATTCAATTATTCTTTTAGATTTTAATAAAGTTCTTCCCAAGAATTCAATTATTTACATAAATAATTCTTCGAAAAAATTCAATTATGTCGATAAATAACAAAATTATTTCCGAAAATTCAATTATTTTGAGGAATTTTGATAAAATTCTTTGCAAAATTCAATTATTTTCACAAATAACAATATTTATTTATCACAAGAATTTAACTAATTTTTAAAGTAATAAATTAATATCTTGGAAATTCAATTATTTAAAAAAATTCTTATAAAATCGTTCGCAAGAATTCAATTAAATAATAAAATGCTTTTTAGAAATTCTGAGGAATTTAATTATTTAAATTGGAATTTCCATAACATTAGTTTAAAGAAATCAATTATTTAAAAATTTTTACAAAATTCTTTACAAGAATTAACTTTTTTTTATAAATATTTAAATTCTTTCATGAATTATAAAATTCGTTGCAGGACTTCAATATTTATTAGCAGAATAAGAAAGAAGTAAATATTTTTGATGAAAATTAGGAAAAAGTCCGGAAAATAAAAAATTTATAATGGAATTTTTGTCAGTTTTGTAAAGCGTCTATATAACGATTTTTTTTTTTTGGTCGTAAAGTTTAATTTTTCGATTGTTATTTTTTTACTACTTTTTTTTTAGTTTAAAAGCTACTTTTTGCTACTTTTTTAAATTTAATTATCGAGTGGGAAGTCTGAAGAAGTTACAGCAACAATATTTTTCTTCATGTTTTATAATATTTTTCTAAGTTATTGAATTTCAAAAGGCTTTGAATTTGAATGTTTTGAAAATTTTGATTACTTTAGAAAAATAATAATGATTAAATGTTTATTTAAAAATGAAGTTATTGATGTTATCGAATAATTTTACTTTTGAAGAAATTTGTAAATAAATGTAATAGAAAATTTTATTTTTTCGTATCTAATTATTTTAAGTGTGTTTCAGAATATGTTTTAGGGTCATAAGGAAAAAGTAAAAATTTTGTCTGAAAATCAGGGAAAAGCAAAATTAAATTTTTGTGGTAACCCTGATTGAGTAATAAATAAATGTAATAGTGCGGAATACAGTATCATATGACAGTCCATGTCTTTATAAAAAATTTATTATAAAGAGTTATTTAATTTGGTAAAGAATAAATGTAGTTTTAAAAACCTGGAAAAATTCCGTTTATTAACCTGAAAAACCTGAAAACGTCAGGGAATTTCAATTGAAAAAAAGCGTGGCAACAATTAGGAAGATTTTGTTTTTGATGTTTAGTAGTTATATGTTTGGTTTACAATGTAGCCAAGAAGGTTCAGCAAAGGATGTCTTAGGGTCATCCCAAAGGTATTCTAGCAGTGAAGCTAATACTCCAATGTTTCTTAATTGAAGTTGCAAATATCTTCCAAAACTAAACAGCGACAGGACAGTTTACAATACTCATAACTATTACTGAACATTATTCAAACTCAATTCCAGAAATATTTTTGAAGACTGTCGTATATCATCGTAACCCTGTAGTTTCAGAACAGTTCCGTAACATTATTCCAAATCTGTGACATAAGAAATATAATGGAATTATAATGTTATAATTTGTTTGTAACAATGCTCTATTGTCACCATAATTATGGTTACAACTTCATCAATGAAAAATGGTATAACAGATCTTCCCCAGTGGGCAAAAAACCATCATTGTTTTAAGAACATTCCAAAAACATTTTTAGAACGTTTTATGTCTGCCAAATAATGTTCCAAAAACGTTCCATTGTTTTTAAAACGTTTTAAAAACAATGGAACGTTTTTGGAACGTTATTTGTCAGACATGAAAAGATCTGAAAACGTCTTTGAAACGTTCTTAAAACAATGATGGTTTTTTGACCACTGGGGATCCATAATACAGTGACGTTTCCGTTATATTATTTCTCCGTAAATGTTTCGTAACATGTTGATATTTTAAAGCAATATTTAAATGTTAGATTCAAAGAAAAAAAAACAAAAAATTAGATTTGTTTCAAAGAGAAAAAAAAGTGATTTAAATCTCTATTCAATTTGGTACGCGGAAGATGTTCGGGGGTCGATAAATCTGATTTGCTATTCTAATATACGATACTTGTCCCGTGGTTCAGTTAGATAGGCGAGATTGCGGAAGGATCATTCACTTTTTTTTTGTCTTTGCTTCACCGCACAGCAGCTTCCCCTCTACCCATCATCAGCAAGCACTATATAGAAAACAGGTTTTGCGCACTTATATATCTTGGACCTGATCATTGCGTAATGAACCAGCCGTCGTCAGTGTAGGGAGGAGACACATTCAGTGGATCTCTTCTCTCTTCAACATAAGCTCCTTATTTCAATTTCAATACCCAACCCAACCCCTCTTTTACCTTTTGAATTCTTCCTCCTAGAGTACCTGTAAGTTAACACCTCATACATTATTAAGGTATCTCTATTTCTTATCTGATCTCCCGCATAGAGAAAAGGGTGCTGACAATTTATAATACAATTGCCACTCGACTTTTTTTCTTTTTGCTTTTCATATTCACACCACCTGATTCTTAATCGTTTTTGAGAATCGATCTGTTGTAAGCAATTATCATGTGTTGAAATGGAAGTATGGGCATAAAAGATAGCAAACAATGGGTAAAGGATGGCGAAATATGGTAGTAGGTTTGACAAAGTATGGCAAAGTATTGCCCATAGTTTGAAAATATAAAAATTCAATTATTTTCAGGAATTTTTATAAAATTCATTGTAAAATTCAAATATTTCCATTTTTAAAAAATTCGTCCGCCGTATTGGATCCGCCATTTTGAATTTTTAAAAACTGACATCGGATTCGTAATCAGCGACCCCAAAAACCCCCGAGTATCAAGTTTCAAACGAATCCGACCAATTTTTAAAATTCGTCCGCCATATTGGATCCGCCATTTTGAATTTTGAAAATCTGATTTCATATTCGTAATCAGCGACTCCAAAAACCCCTAAATACAAAATACGAAATATACGAAATTTTAACTATATTCGAAAATGTTTCAATTAAATACAATTACATTTATTCAAAAATTTAACTAATTTTGAGAAAACTATTTGAAAATTTAATTTTCTAATTATTTAAGAAATACGTTTAAAATTCATTTGTTTTCAATTCAATTTTAAAAAAGTTTTTCAATTAAATGCCCACTTTTATAATGTAACTTATTTCAAAAAAATAATTTGAACTGAAATTGTAAACTTTAACTGCTGTAAAGAGATGAATAGTAGGTAGACAAATATTTATTTTAAAAAATATTTTTGTTTTAAATAATTTTATTTAAAATTCTGATAAATAAAATTAAATAAAATATAAAAAATAAAAGTATAAAAATTAAATAAAATATATATAAAATTTTGAGAAAAAATTCAATTTTTTTAAGATTTTTCAATTTTTAAAACAATTTTATTGAACAATTATATGAAATTAATGGAAATTTTGTAAAATTGAATTGAAAATTAAATTTGTTACAGAATTCAATTCTAAACTGAAATCCATATATGAATATAAAGGTTTTAGTGGTTAAATAAAAGTTAACCTAAAAAACTTCTTCACTTATTAACTGCTATATATTTCATCTAAATTTCTAAGAAATTTTGAGGCTTCTACTACAAAAAATTGACTTACATTTTAAGCTTAACTATACCTCTTTAGCTGATATTTTTGACCTAAAATTCTTCGGTCATTTGTGATTTTTTTACTAAAAACATTTTGACCTTCGAACTGTTATAATATCGTCGTTTTTTATATCTCAATTTTTATTGTAATATTTATTATTTAGTCTTCATTTGTTTGTTCCTTATAGTGAAAATTGATTTAAAATTGAAAAATTACCATTTATTTTTTTCCGCAAAATAAAAAAAATTTTTTATATATGCGTCCGTAATTTGATTCAAAAAGGATGAAAAGCTCGTAAATTGTACGATATAGTTTGGAGAATTTTATAGAAATTTCAAATGATTGCAGAAAGTCAATTATTCTCAAAAGTAATAAAACTCTTATCATACAAAATTCAATTATATATGTTCAAAAATTTTTTTAAATTTTTGTCAAAATTTCAATTGTCTTTAGAAATAATTAAATTCTTCTCCGAAATTCAACTATTTTCAGAGATTTTCCTCAATTCAATGATTTTCAATATCTACTATTTTCATAAAATTTTCCAAAAAAAATTCAATTATTTAAAAAAAAATTTAATAAAATTCTGCACAAACTTTTAATTATTTTTAAAAAATAATAAAAATTTCACAGGAATTTCATTATTTACACAAAATTTTTATAAATTTCTTCGCAATCATTCAATTATTTTCATAAATAATAAAATTTTTACGGGCATTCAATTATTTTCGTAAATAATAAAATTATTTTTAGGAATTCAATTATTTTCATTAATAATAAAATTCAATGCAGAATTTCAATTATTTTTGTAATACCTACAATTTTAATAGAATTCCTCGAAAAAATTCTTAAAAATGTTATTGAAATTCGTCAAAAGAATTCAAATATTTAAAAATTTATAGATTAAATTCTTTATGAGAATTCAATTTTCAGAAACATGCAATATTATTCAATAAATTGTTATTTTTGTATTTAAATAATTGAATTCTAGTAGAATTTTCTCATAAACATTGATTAAAAAATGGATTTCAGTTAAAATATTTTAGATTATAATTGAATTTTAAAAGTATTAAAGAGTAAATTTTCAGAAATAATTGAATTTTGAAAAGGTTTCAGATTAAAATCTTTGAAAATTTGAATTTTTCATATTTTTAACTAACAATACTGTGGAATTAATTTCTTTTGAGAAACTTTAATTGCGGATTTTTTTTGAAATTATTTGAAGTTTTTATTTTCTATTGTATATTTAATTGAAGAATTTTCGAATAATTGAGATTTTGTAAAATTGAATATTGTAAACAATTATGGATTTGAAAATTCTTAAAGAACATTTTAAAAAATTATTAAAAAGAATGGACTTCTAGAAGATGTTTAGTTAAAAACACGAAAAAAAAATTTAATTTTGTAAAAGTTTCAAATTATTGCAAAAATTCAATGATTTTCAAGAGTAATAATATATTCTTCGCAAAAATTAAATATTGTTCAAAGGTAATAAAATTCTTTTTAGGGATTCAATTATTTTCAGATATATTAAAACTCATTGTAGAATTTCAATTATTTTTAATACAATTTTAATCGAATTTTTCGAAAATTTTTCGAAAAATCTAATTATTCTTAAAAATTTTATTAAAATTCGTTGATAGAATTCAATTGTTTGAAAATTTGTTGATTACGATTCTTTATGGGAATTAAATTTTAAGAAAATAACATTAAATTATTCAATAAATTATTTATATTTATTTTATTTCTATTTAAATAATAGAATTCTAGTAGAATTTTCTAATAAAAATTGATTGAAAAATGAATTTCAGTTAAAATTTGAGATAATAATTGAATATCAAAAGAAATATAGCGTGATATTTTAAAAATAATTGAATTTTGAAATTAATTTTTTTGTAAAAGTTTAATTGAATTTTTTTAATATTGTTTTAAGTTTTTATTTTTTAATAGTATTTATTTAATTGAAGAATTTTCGAATAATTGAAATTTTGTAAAATTGAATATTTTAAACAAATGTATTTGAAAATTGTCAAAGAACTTTTTCGAAAATTATTAAAAATAATCGATTTAAAGAAGAATTTTAGTTAAAAATTGTTGAAAATAATAATTGAATTGATAATGATTTTATCACTCGGGCATCTTTAATTATTATATATAAAACATGAAGAAATCGATCACTTTAAGTCGAAGACTCGGAGTTTTATAGAATTATGAAAAATTTAATTTATAGTTTTAAGTAAAATGTTCTCTTATTTTACTCGAACTGGTTATACTTTTGTCATTAATTGGTCCGTAAATGGTCTTACTTTTCATTTTTGGTCCGTAAAGTTCGTATTTTTAAATATTTTCACTGGTTCGAGCCCTGCTATCCCTTTGTCAACCTATATAAAGTTATTACAAAGCGGAACTGAAATCTGGTCTCTATAATAGACGTTTTACGTGATCCTGAGGAAAGACTAAAATTCTCATAAAATCCCAGGGAATTTAATCATCGGTAATATTAACCTTGGTATCGTAAATGATTTAGAACAGTAGGAAGGCCTTCAGGAATGACGTTTTCATTAGATTTTATTTTAATCATCTCTCTTTCTCTTTCGTTCTCTTTTTTTTCTCAACTTGAAATGGAAGAAGAGCCCCTTTGAGATATATATTCGTTTCAAGATTCCTTATGCAGCAGGAGGTCGAGAGAACGGGGTGGGGCAGTTAATTTCAGGTTCATGCGACTTGCTATGGCGAGTTCAGAAAACGAGTGTGTATATAGAGATTGGCAACCGGCTTTCTAAGTGAGGCTAGAGTTGTTCGTATGTATCCCACATCTCTCCACTCTTGGTACTTCTTCGTCTTTTTCTTATTTTTCTTCTTCTTCTTCTTCTTCTTCTTCTTTCATAAGCTTTAGCGCAATAGCGTTCTCTCGCCTCAGGCCACACGGTATCCTAGATGTACGTTGAGAGGGGTACCGTATAGCCAAGTACAGCAACCTTCAGGGCCGCAAAACGGTCCTCACGATATTGTGCAAGACGTTCCAAGGAGAAAAAGCCGTTTCCTCTCCTCTATAACATTTCTTTATTACACTTATCGCGAAACGTAATTTTTCGTGTCTTTAAATTCGCTTCGTGTTTATAGTTTGTTTAAAGGAACGCACCTTGTTCGTACAATTTTTGTTCTTCGACTCTCATATATGGTAGTGGCATATTTCTCTCTTTGGATGATAACCTTTTACTCTCCGCATCGCATTCATCAAGATAAAAGTTTCTATTCGACTTTGCTGGGAATTTCGTTTCGGCTTCCGATCACACAAGACCCATGTCTTCGCGGATCAGACAAGTGGAAAGTCTCTTCAACACTGTGGAAGAAACAGTTTTATGTTCCAATGCGGTTTCATGGTGATTAATATTTTCAAAATTTCAAATTCACACCTTTTTTTTTCTTCTGATAATTATTTATTTTAACCCTTTGCGACATAGTGTCACTCCTGAGTGTCACCTTTTTTTCTCCACTTTTTTGCATTTTTCAAGCACTATTTCATTTGTTTCATTGACAAAAAGCATACTACATGTATCCGGGAAACAATCCTTACTATAAAAAAACAGAAAAAAAATATTTTTTGTTGATACAATAATTGTTATAAATAAATAAACTTAAAAAAGCAGTATTTTTTACAATAAATGTAATTGTGTCTAAACAACAATACGAAATACTTTGAGGATCATGTCTAGACAATTTTTGGGGTCGCTGATTACGAATATGGGGTCAATTTTTAAAAATTCAAAATGGCGGATCCAATATGGCGGACTTATTTTTTAAAATTCCTCAAGTTTACATGAAACTTGTTACTCAGGGGTTTTTGGGGTTGCTGATTAAGAATATGAAGTCAGATTTTCAAAATTCGAAATTTATATATTATATTATATTATTATATACTATATATATAAATATAATATATAAATATATCGAATTTTGAAAATCTGACTTCATATTCGTAATCAGGGACCCCAAAAACCCACGAGTAACAAATTTCAAGCGAATTTAATTAATTTTAAAAAAATAAGTCTGCCATATTGGATCCGCCATTTTGAATTTTGAAAATATTAGAAATCTGACTTCAGATTCTTAATCAGCGACTCTGAAAACCCCCTAAAAAGTGTACTTGGTTATTAAATTCATTGACTAGAAAAATGTATTCTTCAAAGGGTTAATGTTATGAGACATTTAAAAAAAATTGCAAGTGGTTCCAAGTTGGGGAAAGCAGTAATTTTGGTTCTTTTTAAAATGAAATTCCAGGATTTTAGGAAGATCTACGACAGAAAAATTCAAAATCACTGCTTTCCCCGCCTGCAACCCTTTTGGAATCTTTTTTAAATATCGTCTAATATTAAAATGAACAATTATCAAGAGACAAAAATTACTATTAAGGCGAGAAATTATTAATTTAGTTGATATTTCGTGATTTTTGGAAAATCCTTGAGAAAAAAATAACAACTTCTGTTTCCCCACCTTTTTTTTATTTTAGAGTATGGAGGGTTTATTTGGGTTAAAAGTAAACAAGAAAAATTGTATCCTGAACTTTTTAGAGATTCCTTAGAAAATTAGATGAAACATAGCAGTTATAAGTGATGAAGATTTTTAGGTTAACTTTTATTTAACCAAATTCATATGGGTTTCAGTTTAGAATCGAATTCTGTAACAAATTTAATAATTTCCAATTCAATTTCACAAAATTTCCATTAATTTCATATAATTGTTCAATAAAATTGTTTTAAAAATTAAAGATTCTTAAAAAAATTGAATTTTTTCTCAGATACCTATAATTTTATCAGAATTTTAAATAAAATTATTTAAAACAAAAATATTTTTTAAAATAAATATTTGTTTACTATTTATTTCTTTACAGCAATTAAAGTTTTCAATTTCAGTTTAAATTATTTTTTCGAATTACATTATAAAAGTGGGTATTCAATTGAAAAACTTTTTCAAAATTGAATGGAAAACAAATGAATTTTACACATATTTTTTTAAGTAAAGTTTCTTAAACAATTAGAAAATTAAATTTTCAAAAAGTTTTCTCAAAATTATTTAAAATAATAATCGATTTAGAGAAGAATTTTAGTTAAAAATTAGAGAAAATAATGTTGAGTGTTAGAAGAATTATTAGTAGCAGTTCTTAGAATTATAATTCAAAAAGTTTTAATAAAATTGTTTTAAAAATTGAAGTATCTTTGAGAAATGGAATTTAATTTTCTCGGAACACTAACTTTTTCAGAATTTTAAAGAAAATTATTTAAAACTTAAATAATTTTTTAAATAAATATTGTGTTATTCGATTTTTTCCCACCAAGTGAAATTTCGAAAACATTTAGTTGAAAATTCTATTCTGAAATTCAATTATTCCTGAAAAATGGAACATTTTTTAATTAAAATCTTTTCTATGTAAGATAATTATAATTCATAACTTTAAAAAAGTTATTACAGAAACAAAACAAATCCAGATATTATTTTTAAATTCATTTTGATTTATAAGTTTTTCATAATTGAAGAATTCTTTTTTCAGTCATTCTAGAAATTTGATACTTTTTCAGTGCTTTTTTTATAAAATTCCCTGGTTCCCCTGTCGAATTTAAAAATGAGCATAACCTTAAAATTTCAAAAATAATTGAATTTTGTAAGCGTTATGTTTATAATTTTTATAGATAATTAAGTTTCCAAATTTTTCAAATTGAAATTATTTTTATATGCGAAAATTTGAATTTTTAATTATTATAATTGAAAATTCTGAAACAGTTAATTTTTGAAAAATCTTTATTAACATTTTCTTGAAATTTGTTGAGTTTTTAAATAAATGTAATTTTGTATTTAAGAAGCCGTCTATAAATTACGTAAGAGATTTTTTTTTTTGAAAAATTTGACCTCCTTTCCTCCTCCCTCGTAAGATATTTTACATACATTAGCGACATTTTTTCTATTGTTTGTAAGATCTAGCCGACCCCCCCTCCCCTTAAATCTCTTACGTAATTTATGGACGATCCCTAATTGAAATATTTTCGAATATTTAAAATTTCGTTTGGCTTCAAGATTTAAATCTTTGAAAATGTTTAACTCTTTAACTTCCTACTTTATTTTTAGAAAAATTCAATTTTCGTCATCTTTTGTATTTAGGGGTTTTTGGGGTCTCTGATTACAAATCCGATGTCAGTTTTTCAAAATTCAAAATGGCGGATCTAATCTGGCGGACAAATTTTTAAAATTTGTCGGATTCGTTTGAAACTTGATACTCGGGGGTTTTTGGGGTCGCTGATTACGAATCCGACGTCAGATTTTTAAAATTCAAAATGGCGGATCCAATATGGTGGACGGATTTCTAAAAATTGATGAGATTCACTTGAAACTAGTGACCTGGGGGTTTTCGGGATCGCTGATTATAAATGCAATGTCAGTTTTTCAAAATTCAAAATGGCGGATCCAATATGGCGGACGAATTTTGAAAATTGGTCGGATTCGTTTGAAACTTGATACTCGGGGGTTTTTGGGGTCGCTGATTACAAATCCGATGTAAATTTTTCAAAATTCAATAATACGGACGAATTTTTTAAAATTGATCTGATTCGTTTGAAACTCTTGGAAACATTTTTTCATTAAAATCCATCTGCAGGTCTAGATGCGAAACGAAAATTTATTTCAATGGTCTAATAATTAGATGGTAGGATAATGTGTAAGGTTTTTTTTTGTTTTTTTTTTGTTTTTTTAGGTGCGCTTTTGTTTCGGATAAAGGTGTCAATAGTGGAAATGAGTATATGAGGCGTTTTTTCTAAAATTGACTTCAATGATCCTTTTGACCATGAAAGAAGAGCAGGGAAGATGGGGAGGCTTAGAGTTTAGTGGCACTTTGAGATTGGATGGTTTTAACGAAAGTGGTTGTCTTATGCCGTGGGGCAAGGAGCAAAAACCCATAAGGACGTGCGCCCCATCGAATTAGCAGGATTACCGGTTTTGGTAACCCGTAATAAGGCCAGGGTAAAGTCCTTCTGTGAAATGCATCCCGGATCCAAGGAGAGCTATAAAAGTTCTCTCACGTATCAAACAACATGAAAAGGATGACCCCCTTTTCTTTTCTTTCCTTCTTCTTTTAATTATAAACGCAAGAGAAAAAAATGAAATAAAATAAAATTACCCTAGAGTTAATAATCGAAACTGGAATTTTTAATTGAAGCATTGTATTCTTTGATGCAGATTAGGGATTAATGTATATTTTTAGGGAAGGAAATAATTTATTACTCTCTTTTCGGGAAAGGATGATGATGATGATTCATCGCCATTATCATCCTTTCCCGAAAAGAGAGAAGAGAATCACTTATTTTTACATGGAAATTTCTCTTCTTTTGTTGTTTTCTGTCTTTTTTTCAGCTCAGGGCTGCGAGAGTTTTGCAAAAGAGTTGAAACGATTATGGTTTGCGGGCGCGTTCAGGAATTCTAAACAGAGGTTACCAGGTATGGCGTAATCGTTCTGCGAAAACGGAACGTTTGGCCTTAATGAAGTCCTCGAAGCTAAACTATTAGAGTCCCTGTCACTGTGAAAAGGAATTCTTCTCACAAGGAATATGTCTTTACTTCTAATAATCGACATATTTGGAGAATTATTTTCATTTAGAGCTTTGTTTTCGTCGTTCTGACTTTCAATTCCAAACGGAGGATGTTTCCACAAAAATACTTTTTGAAGCTTTTCTATTTTTCGAAAAGACGCGGTATTTTTACCAATTGATTCCAAATTGCAAAATCTTTAGCTGAATTGGCACAATTTTTTTGAATTTAGGCTACAAAAGCGGAAATTTGGGTTAAAATCATGAGTATATAAGCACAAAGTTTAAAAATATCGATCAACAGGTAGAACATCAGCAAAAAATTACATCCCACCTAATCAGTCGTGTCACGCAAAGTTTGATCTTTATTCATAAGCATGACTACCAAAAAAATCCACTTTTGTCCCATTTCGAGCGTGGGAATCACATGGTTCTGTCTATTAACAAAAAAAATAAATACCAAAATTTTTTTTTGTTACAGATTCACGAAACGGTTCGTCGGAAATTAATGATTTGTCGGTTGGTGCGGTTCCAAATTTGGGCAACGTTGCAGGAGTGGGTGGTGAGGATATGGCCTCATTGTGGGCATCATACACGATGGGCCTGAAGAAAACACCACCGCCAGCGTCATCGAGCACACCATCACGATCGGAGAGAGACAGAGAATCTAGTCCCGCTGGCGGCGAAGGAACGGGAAGTGCTCACGATGAGACGAGCAGCAGCGGCAATAAAGAAGACGAGGACGACGACGACGAGGACGCTGATGAGAGGCTCGATCCACGACATCACGATCCAGAACGTCTCAAAGCCTTCAATGTGAGTTTAATGAAACAAAAAAATAAATAAAGTTCCTTTCTACCCCCCGGTGGTTATCATTAAGTATATTTTGCACTTTTTGCAATAATCTATTGTTCGAAAATATTTTCACTGTCTTAATTAATTTAGATACATTCAAATATAGGTTATATAGATAAACCTACAAGTACCATTTCCCAAAGAATTATTTTTTATGACAGAATTTAGAACTAATTTAGTGCTACTTTAGGGTACTACAATTCGAAGCTATTTAAAATCAAGATTCGCGGTAAAGAATCGCTGCCAAGGTAAAAAGTAAAAACCGCAAATATATATTCTCGAAATATCGAGTAATTATAGATAAAATCCAATAACTCAAGTAAATCTTAACCGTATTTGCTCAATTTTTTTTTTGTTGGATAAAGAATGATGAATGAAAGAATTCTGTTAAGTTTAAATTCAATATTTTTGATACGTTTATAGAATTTAAGCAAAGAAAACTGAAAAATAGCGAATTTTTGACATTTAGACAAAAACGCAGAGACTAAGCTAATTAACGGATTTGTAAAATACTCTGGAATTTAATAAATTGGGTTCAAATCTCGATATATATTTCAGGAAATTTCAATACATTTCGTATTTTTTGAAATATTTGGATTTTTACCTAAAAAATTGGATTCATCGACATTTAGACAAACCTAGAGCCTAAACTATACTTAAAGGATTTGTAATACCCTCTGGAATATTATAAAATAGGTTAAAATCTTGATATATATTGTAGAAATGATTCGCACGAAATTCGTACGCAATTCATACTCTCTAAATCTGAATTAGCGAAATTTCACTAATTTCCCAGCGATAAGTATATCACTGATTCAATTAGCGTATATACGCTGTTAATTAGTGAAATTTCACTGATTAATTAGCGTATATACGCTAATTGAATCAGTGATATACTTATCGCTGGGAAATTAGTGGAATTTAGCTAATTCAGATTTAGAGAGTACGAATTTCGTTCAGAAATCCTGCCAAATTCGTACAGAATTCCTACGGAATTCGTATGAAATTATACTAGCAAAATTCGTGTGGCGTTTTAAAACGTTTTTTCGCACGAATATTCGTGCGAATACTACCCGGATTTTTAAAAATGGATTTTCAAAAAAAAATTTGGTTCGGAAATCCGTATGGAAATTTGCACGAAAATTCTTTTGACAATTTTTTAAAAAATTTTCGAACAAATTTCCTCACGTGTTCCGTAGGAAATTCGATCGAATTACGAACGAATTCATTTTCGAGAATTTTATAAAATTCTGCTCGGAAATTCGTATGGAATTCCGCACGAAATGTCAACTAAAAATTTCCTCAAAAATTTTCGTGCGAAATTCCATACGAAATTCGTATGAAATTCGAGTGAATTACGAACGGATTTATTTTGGAGAAGTTCTATAAAATTTTGCTCGGAAATTCGTAGGGAAATTCTGCACGAAATGTCAACTAAAAATTTCCTCAACAATTTTCGGCGAAACTTTCTTACGAATTTCGTATGAAATTCGTATGAAATTCGAACGAATTACCACCAGATTTCTTTTGTAAAATATTTAGAAAATTCTGCTCGGAAATTCGTATGGAATTTCGCACGAAAATTTTTGAGGAAATTTTCAGCTGACATTTCGTGAGGAATTCCATATGAATTTCCAAGCAGAATTTTATAAAAATTTTCGAAAATAAATCCGTTCGTAATTCGCCTGAATTTTGAACGAAATTCGTAAGGGAATTTGGCCGAAAATTTTTGAAGAAATTTTCAACAGAATTTCCGTGCCAATTTCCATACGGATTTTCGAAAGAAATTTTTTTTTGAAAATCCATTTTAAAAAATTTAGGTACTATTCGCACGAATATTCGTGCGAAAAAACGTTTCAAAACGCCACACGAATTTCACTAGTAATTTCATTTGAATTCGATAGGAATTCTGTAACGAATCTGGACAGATTTCTGAACGAAATTCGTACGAATTTTGTACGTATCATTTTTACCTGGGAAGATACTCTGGAATATCATAAAATGGGTTAAAATCTCTATTTATGTTTTAGGAAATTTTAATACATTTCGTATTTTTTAAAATTTTTGAGTCTTTCTCTAAAAAATTGTGATTTTTTGACATTTAGACAAACCTAGAGCCTAAACTGCTAAGCGGATTTTTAAAATACTCTGGAATTTAATAAATTGGGTTCAAATATTGGTATATATGTTTCAGGAAATTTCAATACATTTCGTACTTTTTGAAATATTTGGATTTTTCTTCAAAAAACAGGATTTTATGAGATTTAGACAAACGTAGAGACTAAACTACTTAACGAATTCGTAAAATTCTCTGGAATTTAATAAATTGGGTTAAAATCTCGATATATGTGGTAGAAAATTTTAATACATTAAGTATTTTTTTGAATATTTCAGTTTTTTTTAAATAGGATTTTTTGAAATTTAGACAAACGTAGAGACTAAAGTACTTAACGGATTTGTAAATTTCTCTGGTATTTAATAAATTGGGTTAAAATCTTTATTTATGTTTCAGGAAATTTTAATACATTTCGTAATGTTTTTAAATATTTTAGTCTTTCTCTAAAAAATTGTGTTTTTTTAACAAAGCGTGGAAAAATTATGAGAGGTAATATTTACGAATGCAGTTAATTTTTGGAAAATTCTTTTCAGGGTTATGTTAGAGCACAGAAATAGCTTTAAATTCTTGTGGAAGAGATGGAAATATAATTTTCAGTTTGTATTTTTTGGGGCCACAGGTAGTTTTAAGAAAAATCCTCATACTGTAAAGTAAAGCACTAAACTAATTCTTAATTACTGTAGAAATGTAGAATAAGTTTTTAGAAATGCTACTGTTTAATTTTTAGATGTAGATTGTTTTTGTAGTTAATGGTGATTTTTTGAATATTCTTTTTAGCGTTAGGTGTAAGCTCTAAATTCCTGAAGATTTAAAAAAAATTTAATGTTTAAGAAGTATACCTCTCAAAAATTAAATTTGTTTTAGTTTTGAACGTTACGGTAATGTAACATTATTTATGCCGAAAAATTTTGGTAAATCTAAGGAAAAAACCAAAAAAATACTTTTCTGAAGATTTTTAACGTCCTAATTCTAAATATTACCTCAAAATTGCCCTAGCACTTCAGATTTTTGAGATATTATGACCTAAAGTGCAAGAAACAAGTTTCTGAAGTCAGAATAGCAAAATTCAAAATGGCGGATCTAATATGGCGACCGCATTTTTGAAAACTCACAGGATTCGCTTGAAACTTATTATTCGGGTGTTTTTAGAGTCGCTGATTACGAATCTGACAGTAGATTTTTAAAATTCCAAACGATAGGTCTAATACGTCGAAGAAAATGTTTCTTGATCAGGATGTTAAAAATTTTGTGATTCTTTGTTACTGAGGGTGGAAAATACGAATTGGAAACTGAAAAGTAAGTTGTGGAAAGTGAAAATTGGGATGTGGGGAAAATTGCATAATCAACCTCTTGTTATAAATATATAGCAACTTTGAAGGGTGAAAGAGAGAGAGAGAGAGAAAGAGAGAGAAAGAGCGAAACTAAAAAGAATTAACTTTTATGGTTACAAAAGAAGCGAAGGGGAGATAAAATTAGAGGAAAGAAGGAAGGTATAAATTTCTCCTTTCCCTCGACTTCTACCTCTTAGTTTCTTTCTTGTTCCTTTTTATTCTTTGTTTTTTTCTCCTTTCTTTCTTTTTTTTGCGGAACGCCCCCACAAGCTATGGCTGTGCAGTTGGCCGTGAGCCGTTACAGCCGCCACTGCTTCTTAATTAATTACAATTAGTTTAATAGAGCCAGGGCCCCTCTCTCCTGCCGCTAAATTCTTAATTCCTTAAAGCACCACGCGCGGCTCAAGCACGAACTCGTTTATCATTCCGCCTTTGGTTTTGCTTACCCATCCGTAGATGTTCGTGAGGCTCTTCGTCGACGAGAATCTCGATCGTATTGTTCCTATTTCGAAGCAACCCAAGGAGAAGATCCAGGCGATCATCGACAGTTGCACGAGACAATTCCCGGAATTTGCTGAACGCGCTCGAAAACGAATCAGGACCTATCTCAAGAGTTGTCGAAGAAATAAACGCGGACGAGAAGGAGCTGCTTGGGATGCTGTAAGTTTGTTTTTCTTGTGGAAATTTTTGCGCGCAAGAAAATTGAAAGGAGGAATTAAAATTATTTTGCCTTTTTTTGTTTATAGGCGAGACCAACACCAGCACACTTGACCTCAGTGCAAGCTGAGCAAATTTTAGCGACAGCCTGCGAAAATGAGAGTGACAATGCGAAACGCATGAGGGTCGGTCTGGAACCTGTTTCACAGCCGATGCCAACGCTTCCCGCTGCTACGGTAAGAAAACTTTTTTTTACAAATAAAGAATATTTTTAATTTCTAATATACTTGATTGTTGAGTAATATTTTTAATAATTAGCTGATAAGATTTAGGCGCCTACTCAATTTTGCGCCCAGTTCTCTAAACTCTTATCACTGAAACATTGAAACTCGAAATAAAAATCTGTAATTATTCTATTTCCTGGTATACGTTCAGGAAGGTGAATTTTCACACATCGTCTAGTGGAATACTTGCCCTCCACTAATATAGCCCAGCTGGTCAATAAAGTGTCCATTATTGCCCTAGGGTAATAATGAGTACTTTACAGACCTGTGAACAAGATCAATAAAGTATATTTTATTTCCCTAGGGCAATAATGGTCACTTTAAGTTCTAGGGTAATAAAGTATACTTTATTGCTCTAGGGCAATAATGGGCACTTTATTGACTGCTGGGCTACAAGGGGGAACTTAGTATCCACATGTACAGGTAGGTAAAGTGACCATAGTACGCCTGAGTTGCATAAATTACTAGATATTTATTAAAAAAATTTTACCACTCATGTGGGCAAAAATGCTCTTTTTGTGTAAAAATCATAATTTTTCATGGAATTAGCCACTTTTAATAAATCATAAAAGAAATAAAAATTTAATTATTAGAGAATAGAGGAACAATAAAGAGAACTTAAAAACCATTTTTTGTCTCTATTATTAAAAATCATTGCAAACTTGAAAATTTCAGTTGTCGAAAAACATTCTTAAAAAACGTCAGAAACTTGAATCTTGTTTGAATTTTTTTTCCAATTTCAGAATTTTTTAAATAACAATGAATTTTGATAGAAAAACTTGTTTTTTCTTATTTCGGTAAATAATTATATACATAGTAGAATAACTTTCTGCAAAGTTATCTGCAATAATTAACATATAAAAGATTTTAGTTAAAAATAGTTGAAATTTTCTTAATTAATTGAACTTTAGAATATTTTAAACTAAAATTATTATTGAATTTTTCAAATTCCTACTTTGAAAAAATTACAAAAACAATTGATTATTATTTAAAAAATTGTTTAAATTTTAAATAATTTTCTTTAAAATTCTAAAATTATTGGTTGCGGAAAAATTTATAATATTTAGTTTTTTTTTAAATTATTTAAGTTTCAAATAATTTTATTTAAACTTCAAAAATTATTGACTTCGGAGAAATTTTTATTCCATTTTTGAAAGTGTAGTTGAAATTTTCAGAATTAATTTAATTTTAGAAGCTTTTATACTAAAATTATTGTTGAATATTTCAATTCCTACTTTGAAAAAAAATTAATTATTATTTAAAAAATTGTTTATGTTTTTAATAATTTTACTTAAAATATTTCAAAATTTTTAGTTTAAGAAACATTTTCATTCAGTTTTTTTTTAAATTATTTAAATTTTAAATAATTTTATTAAAAAATTATGCGTTTCGAAGACATTTTTATTATATTTTTTAAAGATATATGTAATTGAATTTTTAAGAAATGATTAAAGAATTATCAAATTAATGGAAATTTTGTGAAAAATGAAAAATAAAACTCAATTTTGCCAATTAATTTTATTAGAGATTTAAAAATATTTCCAGTTGTTGAAGAATTTTGATTCAATAATTGATGAAAAATCGAATTTTTCAAAAAGATATAATCTAGTGTGTTCATGTGTTTTCTAATGTAATAATAAACAGAATTTTGTCTGTAAATCAGGGGAAAAAATTAAATGTTTTGTGACAAATCTGAATTTGTAAAATTTTTAATAAAAATCGTAGAACTTTATTGATCTTGCTCACAGGTCAATAAAGAACCCATTATTACCCTAGGGCCTAAAGTGTCCATTATTGGCCTAGGGCAATAAAGTGTACTTAAATTGAATAGGAACGACATAAATTAAAAAATTTTCTTTACGAGCATAAATTTGAGTCCACAGAATAGAGAAAAAATTTCGGGTATAATTTTAAAATAAATGTTATTAAATTAAAAACGTACTTACACAAGAAAAAAAAAGTCTGACTCCGTTTACACCTTAAATTCAGCCCATGTATTTCACATAAGTCTGTCCTTGTTTAATGGGGCTGACTCCGTTTACACCTTAAATTCAGCCTCGAAAACAGGCTAAAAGTAAAACTTTTTTTTTAGTGTGTAGAAGTAATCAATTTTAGAAAAAAGTTTCTATTATTATTCATGATTATATATGAAACTTGAAAAGTTGTGTTCATAAAAAATTGTGGAGTATTATTTTAACATCAAAATGAATTAAAATAATCCATCAAGGATTAAAATAATCCATGGAAGAATTATTTTATCAAAATATTTTTAAAATGATTATTTTAGTTTTGATTTATAGACACATTTTTGTTCCTGGAAAAAATTAGTCCAAAAATGGATTAATTTAATCTTTTTTGTTGTTAATTTAAGTTGCAACGTTTTTTTTTTAATATTCAATTATAGTTTATTCTGTTTCTTTAACTTAACCTTTTACTAAGCGGATTTTGACTCAATTTATTCAAATTCATAGTGGAAATTAATTTAAAATTTTCTTTTTTTTAAATAAATTAGGCCGTTGATTATTATGAATCCGAAGTCAGATTTTTAAAATTTAAAATGTCGAATTACGAAAATAAAATTTGATCCAATTTGCTTGAAGGTTTTTTGACTTCGCTGCGATTAAAAATTCGATGTCAGTTTTTTAAAATACAAAATGGCGGATTCAATATGGCGGAAAACAAAAATTGTTCAAATACATAAGCTTGAAACTTATTACTAGAATTTTCTGAGTTTATTATACGAATCTACAGTCAGATATTTAAATTTGAAAATGTCGGATCCAAGATGGCGGAGAAGGAAAATAAAATTCGGATTCGCTGATTATAAACTATAAAGTAGTCTCAGATTTAAAAAATTGTCATCATCAATGAAAAAATAATACATTAGAAATAAATTAGTCGTAAATGGTTGAAATTTTAATTTTTGTTTTGAAAGTTATAATAAAGATATGTAGTTGCGATTCCTTTGTTTTCTCCATATTCTTCTCGACACCTTTCCTTTTGTTCTTGGTCGGTGAGTTCGCAGAGTGCATATATGCTAACAGCAGGCACGACGAATGTTTTTCTTATGTCCCGCACACCCTGCGCGATTCATTGACTTGCGACGATCGTGACTATATTTCTCTCTCACTCTCTCTCTACTCTCTGAAAATCCCTGCTAGAAACGATAACCCCCGCTGACCTGAACCTAACCCATTAAGGAGATCTCTATACGCAGTCCATTGGCGGTTATCTGCCGTGGCACCTACATAATTGACGTCAACGCATATACTGCTCGCCTTTCATAAAAACACCTCCCAACATCCGCTACAAAGATTTCATCTCCCGCTCCTTCCCCCTAACCCTCTCAGTTTCTCCTTCTCATTCTCTCTTTTTTTCTGTCCTTTTTTCCTGCTCCTGTTATTGAACCCCCGCTTCTTACTTCTGTTCCCCTTATTTTTTTTCTTTTTTTTCTTTTTTTTTTTTTTTTTTGCTTTGTCCCTCTTTCATTCTCGTCTCTCCACTCCCCCATTTCTGAATTCTTAGCAAACTTACTCACACGCGTCGACGCTAAACGTTACAACATCTGGTCTTTTTAGTCTCTCACCGTTTCTCCGTCTCTTCTCTCATTCGCACTGTTTTTCTTTTTTTTTGTGTGAAGGGTTTTTTTTTACCTCTTCAACGTTTGACGCTATTGCAATGAAAATTTTTTTTTATCAAAGTTAACAAAATCTGTAAAAATAAAAAAAAAATTCATGTGAATCTATAGAATAACAAGTTCCATTTTTATACAGAATTATAGAATTAAATAAGTAATTAAATAAATTCTGTAAATAATTAAATAAATTAAATAAATTAAATAAAATAATTAAAATTTTGTAAAATTTTGTAAATGAAAATTTTGTAAAAAAGAAGAAAAATTGTTCTTTTCGAAAGAAAGTACTATCAATTTTTAAAGTATTTGAGAAAAAACTTGTTAACTTTTGTTCTTTTAAAGAAGTTCATAAGATTTGTAGAAGTCAATAGAAATTAGAAATCTATGGATTTTTAAAAATAGTTCAATAGAAAAAAGAACTTTTTTTTAGAATGAAAAAATAGTTTCCTTCCTAAAGTATTTAAAAGAATTGTTTGCCAGCTTTTATTTGAAATTATATCTAAAAAAATCTAGAATTTGATAGGTTTCAATAAAAAAAAGGAAAATAATGTTAAAAGAAAGTTAAAATCTTAGAGTTAAAATCTTTAGGGTATTTAAAATTTTTAAAAATATAATTTTATTTAAAAAAAGAATATCGACTTTAAGGTACTAAAATTTTTTTTTATTTAAGTTTTCCTGCCTTTAGAAATAATTATAAATCTATAGGATGAAATTAACTTAAATAGATATTATAAATAAATATTGTTTTAAATAATAAGTATTGATTTGAAATTATATTTAAACAGAGAAAAGCTAATGTGTTTTAGTATCGATTTTATGGTATATTTAAATAAATAATTGCTCCTTCTTCGAAATATTTTTCTTTATTTTTATCCAGTTTATAAATAAATAAATGATAAAAATAAAAGAAATAAATAGAAATAAATTTTAGATAATAATAATTGAATATTATAAAAGTATAATAGCGTGAATTTATAGAAATAATTGAATTTTGAAAAGGTTTCAAATTAAAATCTTTAAAAATTTAAATCATTTAAACTTTTTACTAATAACTCTGTAGAATTAATATTTTTGAAAAAGTTTAATTTTAATTGAATTCTTTTTTAAATTATTTAAAATTTCTTTTTCTAATATGTATATATATTTAATTGAAGAATTTTCGAAGAATGGAAATTTCACGTAAAATCAAATAGTAAACAAATGGATTTAAAAATTCGCAAAGAAGAACTTTTTCAAAAATTATTAAAAATAATTCATTTAAAGAAGAATTTTATTTAAAAATTGTAGAAAATAATAATTGAATTGAAATGATGAAAATAATTTAGAAGTATAGTTACAAATGATTTTATCACTCGGTCACTTTTAATTATTATAAAACATGAAGAAATCGATCATGATCGATATCTTCATGTTTAAAAATAATATTCTTATAAGATATTGAATTTTACGAATTTAAAAAGGTTTAAATTAAATATTTATTTGAAAATGAAGTTGTTGGTGTTTTTGAATAATTTTACAATTTAGGAAATTCGTAAATAAATGTAATAGAACATTTTTTTTGAGTATCTAATCATTTGTAACTGCGTCTGAGAAAAGGGACCGCATGACCAAAAAAGTTTTTTAACCCAGGATTACCTAATTGCATTTTATTTCAAGGACCTTAAAATGTAAAAAATCGTCTAAATCTAAAAATCGATTTTTTTTATCATAAAGTCCCTTTTTTCAGACGCGATCACATTTTTAAAGTGAATAAAAATATTCTTCAGGGTCAGGAAAAAAGTCAAAAGTCTGTAAATCAAGCAAAAGTCAGAGAAAAACAGAAGTTTGTTATTTCCCGGTCAAAAAAAAATCCCTGTTACCCTGAATTATATATCGAATTTGGTAGAATTATAGAACGCAACAAGATTTTATTAAAAATGGCATAGTAATTAAAAAGAAGAAATCTTCGTTCAAATAAAATTTTAAATTTCAAAAAATGATATGATTTACCTAGGGGTCATACTTAAATTACGTAACGCTTCAGGGGGTAGGGGGGGGGTCAATATATTTGTTACACTCAGCCTAAAAATGGCGCAAATGTATGTAAAAGTTTGTTATATGGGGTGGGGGGGGGGGGTGTAAAATGGCAAAAAAAAGCGTTAAGTATTATATAAAATATAATAATATTCTAATTCTGTAAATTTTAATATATATATATATATCAATTTTGATTTAATTTACTCATGTAAATTTATTCGTTTCTATCGATGTTTACATTTACATGTATTCTGAAACAAAAATTCATCCTGTTTTTCTCGTAAAATAACTTGTTTCGTTTCCGTCTCTTTTCGCGTTTGCTCCTCCCATTGATTAATCTCTCTCTCTCTGTCTTTCGCTTTCTCTCTTTTCTCATTTACCCACACCAATATAACGAAGAAGACGCGAGAAGAGAGAAGCACGTGCTAGAAAAAAAGTTGAACGGTTTCTCGGGTTGTTTATATCGATTCATGTCGCGCGCCGGTCTACGCCGATGATCTCCCTAAAAAATAATTCACCTGCCGCGAGCGATACGATCGATTGCCAGTGATCGATAGCCAATCGGTGATAAGTGACTGTGATTAGCCACCTGAAGCGTTGAAATGAGAAAGAAGAACCTTCGGGTCCTCCATAAACAGGTGTACAAACCTGCCCACAAGCATCAGGTCATTTATTTTAATTAACATGTCGCAATTTTTATATTGTAAAATCACCATTATCATCATAATCGTTTAAAAAACTCTTTTTTTGCAAAACTTAACCCTTTTTTCAATTTTTTATTGAAATTAAAAAATTGTCATTATAGATATTGAAACATATTTTAAAAATTAACGAAATATATTTTTTTTAAATTAATTTAGAGAAATAAATAATATTAGTAAAAAAATTTTTGCGTTTTAATTAAATCATTTTTTATTTAATTTTTTTATATAATTTTTTTTATATCATCATTTTTTTATATCATTTTACACGCGGTTCAATAAATACAAGTACAATTGGATTCGAATAATTTAAATTTAATTAGTTTCGATAAATCTAAATTAAATGGGGTTGATAAATTTAATTATATAATGAAGATAGATTCAAGTTTTACTCTTAAATTTAATTTTTACATTTAATTGTGAATTTATATTTTAGTTTAATAATAAATTTGGAAATTAATTAAAAAATTGTTTCGTATAATAAATTTTTTTTGATGAGGGTTGAGGGTATAGTAGAAAAGTGAGTGTTAATTATTATTATCAAAAAGAGTCTTGAAACCACAGAAATTTTACTTCAATAATCTACTAACCACCATCTGAGGCTTAACTCGTTCGTTCACCTTTGCAGCTTATCGTTGCTGATAAGGATCGATAGGTTTGCATAACAAGTTGGTTTTGCTCGTTCGCTTTGATTCTTTTGTTGATGTTTTCTTCAAATCAGTATTGCGAAACATTTTTTTTTTCGTTTCTTCTCGATAATAATTATTCCTTAGAAAGAATATTATTTCTATTGTATAGTAAAATTTATAGTAATTGATAAAATTTTATTCTGGGGGGAAAAATGAAGAAAAAGAAATGTTGAATCATTTTTTCAAGAGAAAGGAATATGAAAAAAAATACTGCCGAGGAGAGTTGGGGGATTTAAATATTGGACGTAATATAACGTGCGACCCACAAACAAGTGATTCCATTCATTACTTTCGGAGCGCTTCGGAAGTCGAAAGGACAAGCAAACTAGAGCGACGCGTGTAAAAATGAAAAGCGATAAACCTATCAATTCGTGAAGCAAAAAAGAGGCCTGCACACGAGGCGAATCGTCGAGCGTTTTAGTTTTATGTTTTGGTCGTTATTAGTCACTATCGCCCCAGAGAGTGTGTCAGCTTGAAATTTCCGTTGCCACACTAATTCTCGGTTTTTTTTTCTCGCACTCTCCTCATCCTCCTCCTCCTCGCACACATCCACACACGATTCAGAGAACCCACGTCTAGATAAGCAAATCCAACTTGTTACATGTTCAACTCAACTGTACAAAATATATATTTTATATTTCATCG
Source organism: Leptopilina heterotoma (assembly GCF_015476425.1). Taxonomy (NCBI): domain Eukaryota; kingdom Metazoa; phylum Arthropoda; class Insecta; order Hymenoptera; family Figitidae; genus Leptopilina; species Leptopilina heterotoma. Next base: position 54,678 of record NW_025110945.1, on the reverse strand, counting down.
AGAATTAAAATCTTTGGGAAAAATATTTTTGATAAATTGACAAAAAAATCTATTGGATGTCTAGTGAATTGTGAAATGCGAAAAATTATATTTATTATTGTTTTTTTATATTTTTTTTAACAAATGAATTTTGTGATATAAATATCAATTACACTTATCGTTTAGTCTTTAAAGTACTTAAGAGTACTGTAATTTATTAAAATTTTTAGAAAATACGTTAAAGTTTCGCTTTTACTGTTTTAAATTTATCGCTTGACTTAATAACTTACTTACCGTCATTCACTTACCTTCTTGTTGAAGGTAAGTTCTTAATTTTAATGAAATTACCTTTAAAAAATAATTTATAATTGTTATTATAATTTATTAACGGTCGTTTTTCATTTTATAACAATTGAAATTTACCGTCATCCACTTACCGTCCGATATTGTAAATAATATCAAAAATTCCCACATTATAATTAATATTGTAATTCATTGACGGTTTTGTTTCTTATATTATATAATTCTATTACAACTTACCGTCAGTTACTTACCGTCTTATTTTGAAACTGTCATTTAAAGTAATTTTATAATAATTATTATTATTATGAGTAATTTTAAGGGTTGTTTTTCATTTCATAAATATTAAAACTTGCCTTCAATCACTTACCGTCCGATTTTAAAATTTGTTATTATTCATTTTATTATTATAAGTAATTTTATCCGTTGCTTTTTACTTCATAAATATTAAAACTAACTGTCATTCACTTACCGTCCGATTATAAATTGCTATAAAAAATTATTTTATAATTTTTATTATTAATGATTAATTGTTAACGGTTGTTGTTATTTCATAAATATAAAATTTGACCGACATTAATTTACCGTCGATTTGGAAATAAATATTTAAAAATAAGAATTTAAAATTATTGTTATAATTCATTAACAGTTGTTTTTCATTTTATAAATATTAAAACTTACCGTCATTCACTTACCGTCTGATCTGGAAATAATTATTAAATAATATCATATTATAATTATTATTGTAATTCATTGACGGTAGTTTTTTATAACTATTAAAACTTACCGTCAGACACTTACCGTCCAATTGTTAAATTGTCATTAAAAATTATTTTTTTAAATATAATTAATTTTTAATGGTTGCCTTTAATTTAATAAATATTAAAAATTAAATATTAAAATTTACCGCCGTTCACTTACCGTCAGATTTTAAAATTGTTATTGCATTTCATTTTATAATTATTATAATTAAATATAAACGGTTGTTTTCCATTTCACAAATATATTAAAACTTACCGTCATTCACTTACCGTCCGATTTTGAAATTGTTTTTAAAATTAATTTTATTATTATAAGTAATTTTAACGCTTGCTTTTTATTTCATAAATATTAAAACTTACCGTTATTCACTTACCGTCCAATTTTTAAATTGTTATTAAAAATTAATGTATAATTATATTGTTATAATTCATTAGCAGTTGTTTTTCATTTTATAACTATTAAAACTTACCGTCATTCACTTACCGTCCGATTTGAAAATATTTATTAAATAATCTCATATTATAATTATTATTGTAATTCATTGACGGTAGTTTTTTTATAACTGTTAAAACTTACCGTCAGACGCTTACCGTCCAATTTTTAAATTGGCATTAAAAAAATTCTTTTTTAATATAATTAATTATTAACGGTTGCCTTTAATTTCATAAATATTAAAACTTACCGCCGTTCATTTACCGTCATATTTTAAAATTATTATACAAATTCATTTTATAATTATTGTAATTAATTATTAACGGATGATTTTTATTTTATAATTCTTAAAACTTACCGTCATTCATTTATCGTCCGATTTGGAAATATTTATTAAAAATTGTATTATTATAATTATCATTGTAATTCAGTGACCGTTGTTCTTAATTATTTCATAACTATTAAATCTTACCGTCATATAAATACTGTCCTATTTTGAAACTATCAATAAAAATTATTTTATAATTATTATCATTATTATAATTATAAATTAACGGTTGTTTTATATTTCATAAATATAAAAACTTACCGTTATATTTTAAAATTCTTATTATTAATAATTAACGGTTGTTCTTTATTTCAAAAATATTTAAACTTACCGTCATCCACTTACCGTCCGATTTGGAAATAATTATTAAAGATAATTCAATAATTATTATTATAATTCATTAACTATTGTTTTTTTATTTCATAAATATTAAAACATGCCGTCTGATTTTGTAATAATTATTAAAAATTCTCTTTTTACATAATTATTATTGTAATTCACTGACAGTTGTTTTTTATATTGTAACTTTTCAAATAATTACCGTCAGTTACTTACCGTCCGATTTTAAAATTATCATTAAAAATATTTTATAATTATTATTATAATTAATTATTGACGGCTGTTTTCATGTCATAAATATTAAAACTTACCGTCATTTACTGAACGTTAGATTTTGAAATTGTTATTAAAATTCATTGTATAATTATTATAACTAATTATTAACGGTTGATTTTTAATTTATAATTCTTAAAATTTACCGTCATTCATTTATCGTCCGATTTGGAAATTGTTATTGAAATGCATTTTATAATTATTACTTCAATTAATTATAAATGGTTGTTTCTTGATTGATAACCTTTAAAACTTACCGTCCGATTCGGAAATAATAAATTATTAAATATCAATTTCCTGTCTTGTGATAATTAATTTTTTAATTACCGCCTTAGTTATTAACTATTTTATATTAGAACTATTTATAAAATTATTAATTAAGTTGTTTACCACATTAAGATATAAAACAATAATGTTAAAATTAAGAACCTACAGTCATTTACTTACCCGTCTTAGATAAAAATTCTTTTTTAAATTTACATCACTAATTACTATCGTCTTTTATAGATTTAATTTAATTCTAATTATAAAACAAATTTTTTTTTGCAATTCTATGTATTTTAAAATTAAAAAATACAAAAAAATTATATAATTGGGTTATATTAGAAAATTTTTCCAGTTCTTTTATATAGAGTAAAAATTCATTAGTAGAAGTAGAAGAATTGAATGTTATTTTTCCTGTTGAATTGAGGTTGAAAAAAAAGTTTATTTCTCTGTTGTAGCAAACGGATGTTCGAGCTAGCTTGGAGCATTTTTCAAGCACGCCGGTAAAGTCACTTCCGGGAAAGCGCGAGGACACCCCCCCTGCCTCGCTGACATCGCTGGCGCCATTAACCAGTTTGGCTAACCTGCAAAATAGTAATCTCACCTCAACACCCTTATCACTTGCACCTGCATCCAAACTACTTACACCCACTGATAATAAGAGTCTTATGAGGTTGGTAATAATGTTTTCTCCTCTTTTTCCCCCGCTTTCTCGCATTATTCAAAATTCAATAACTTTCTATATTTTTTTCAGTAACTTTCAAATTTTTCAATTTATTCTTAAATATAATGAGTAATTTTATTTATTTAATTTAATATCACAAATTTTATTTTTATAAAAATAAATTAATTCATAAAATAGCTAAAATAAATAAAATGAAATAAAATAAATAAATAAATATAATAAAATAAATAAAATGAAATATTTTACAAATTTTTGTACTTGCCCTTTAATATTTTTAATAAGAATTTAATTTTTTTAATACTATAAATACTTTTGCACATTCAAAATCCATAATTTTTTTTTGATATAGTCAAAGAACGGAGGAAAAAAACATTTTTAAGCCCTTCAGATTTGACTGCACTTTGAAAGAGATAAATTTAAATTTGTTATGATGATAATTAAGTTTGAAAAATAGACAAAAACATGTTTTTTTTGAATTTTTTTTTCAATTACTATCTCGTTTCGATATAATCGGGTGAACATATTTATCAAGACAAGATTAATAATTGTGATTTTTGTCTTCTAAATATAAAGTTAAATTCTATTGATCAAAATAATTATAAATATACAGAAGTCAATCAATAATTTCCAGTAAAAGTCAGGTAATTTTTTTTTAATTTGTGAAATGTTTACTAAAACTTAGTAAAAAAACATTATCGATTCGAACCGTAAAACCTATTTTGTCAAATATCTATAAATAATCTGTTTTATCGATAGTTTATGTCTGAGTGAATTTATCGACTCTAAAAATAATATTAGTTATTATTTATTATATTAATTATAATTTACTAATTTTTATCTTTTGCTTTTGTAGTCAAACAACGATAGTCAGTTCGTCTGCAGTAAATGGAGTTGCAAGCGCAGCAGCGCCAACTGCAATGTACAGACCAAACTTTAGTCAAGCTTTCCAGCGTGCTGGACCAACAACAGTGCCACCAACATTGTCGGCTGGACTTTATCCGACACAGAGCTTTACATCGGGCCTGCTGAGCAACGGTACACAAAGTAATAATCATTATCGGTGTTTACATTAGTTCCCATCCAATTTCTTCTCCATTTCCTGTAGAAAAAAATAATAATAGAAAAATATTTTCTTTTTTTTTTTTAAGTTACAAAAATTTGCTTTGAAAGGTATTTAAATTTACCGCCACTGCTATTTTCAAACTGACGGGCGAGAAATTTAAATAAATTATTTCTCTATTTAATAATTATTATGAATTCACTATAGAATTGCATTTTAATTTGAAATTGATGTTATTTAGTACTTAGAGCATTACTGCGCATGCCTAGAGTGCAATCAGTACTACTGCGCATGTCTAGAATGAAAGAAGCAATAATGCGCATGTCTAGAGTGCAATCAGCATTACTGCGCACGTCTAGAGTGCAATCAGCATTACTGCGCATGCCTAGAGTGCAATAAGCGCTACTGCGCATGTCTAGAGTCTATTAAAAAATTTTGCGCATGTCCTACAATTGGTTTTCACTCTTCAGGGTTGCCACAGGTTAGGGAAATCAGGAAAAAGTCAGGGATTTTTATTGAAAGTACTAAAAAAATTAAATGTTTAGAATTTATAAGAAAATTCTGAATTTTTGTATATTTTCGTTTGCCTCATAAACTATGAAATTACCAAAAAGATTTCTAAAAGAACATTAATTTTTTCCTATTTCTGACAATAATTTATTTTAAATAACTTAATTTTATTGAAGAACTGACATAAAGTTATTACTTATAAATCATTTAATGAAGTATTTTTAAAATAAATTTAAAATTCACTTCTGTTGAAATTAGTTTTAATTTTAAAAACTTCAACGCAATTCTTTGAAAGAATTCAACTACCATAATAAATAGGTATTAAAATTCTTTTCAGAAATTCAATTATTTTCAAAAAATTTTTTAAAAATTCTCGTTAACATTTCAATTATCTTTATCCTAAATAGAAACAAATTTTCGCCGAAATTCAATTATAATCAGGAATTTTAATAAATTTCATTGCAAAATTCAATTATTTTCATTAATTTTAATAAATTTCATTGCAAAATTCAATTATTTTCAGGAATTTTAATAAATTTCATTGCAAAATTCAATTATTTTCAGTAATTTTAATAAATTTCATTGTAAAATTCAATTATTTTAATTTAGGAATTTTAATAAATTTCATTGCAAAATTCAATTATTTTCATAAATAATAGTCTTCACCATAAGAATTCAATTATTTTAAAAAGTAATAAAATTCAATTATTTTTAAAAATTTTAATAAAATTCATGACAAAATTTCAATTATTTAAAAAAATTTTTTTACTTCAATGATTTTTAATATTTTACTATTGTAATAATATTTTTCAAAAGAATTGAATTATTAAACAAAAATTTTGATAACATTCTACAAAAAGATTCAATTATTTTCAAAAAAAATTTCATAGGAATTCAATTATTTCAAATAGAATTTGCACAGATTTTTTCGAAAAAATCAAGTATTTTAAAATTTGGCATTAAATTCTTTAATTTTTTATTAAATTTAATTAAATTCGCATTAATTCAATTATTTACATAAATTTTAAAATGTTTTTCAGTGATTTAATTATTTTCATAAATAATAAAATCATTCGGAGGAAGTCATAGTATTTTTATAAATAACAATATCCATCACAATTCAATTTTTCAAAAATTTGTTTACAAAATTATGTATAAGAATTCAATTTTGAGAAACATTCAATTATTCATTTAATTATCCGTGTTTGTATTTAAATAATTGAATTCTCGTAGAATTTTCTAATAAAAATTTATTTAAAAATTAATTTCAGTTAAAGTTTTAGATAATAATTGAATTTTGGAGAAACTACTAATAATTGCAATTTTTACAAATAATTGAATTACGTAAAGATTTCAAATTAAAATCTTTGAAAATCTGAATTTTTCATACTTTTAATCAAAAATTCTATGGAACTAATTTTTTTCAAAAAATTTAATCGAAATTTTTTAAAAATTGTTTCAAGTTAGGGAAATAGTCAAAATTTTGTCTGGAAATCAGGGAAAAGTCAGGAAAAAACAAAATTAAATTTTTTTGGCAACCCTCCTTTTTTGATCTTTATTTATTTCAAATATTGGAAAATCTTTTGCGTACATAAGAATTAAAAAATAGAGAAATTATTTCAAACTTTTAAACTGTTGCTTTTCAGTCCTTGAATTGTTTGTAATTTTAATATTTCCTTTGTTGTGTGTGTTTTAATCTTAAGTAATACCGATTTAGCGCAATTTAATATTGTTTATTAAAATAATGTTTTACTTATATTTATAATTTTTTTTTTCAAAAAACTGCCCAAAAACAGTTTTTTGAAAAAATGCATTATTTAAAAAATAAAATAATAGATAGGTTTTAATGTTAATATATAAAAACCAAATTCTTAAAAAACTTTTCTTTCTATTTTGAATTTCTGAATTTTACTCTAAAATTTGGAAATTTGCTAAATTTAGAATGTAAACTTTAGTTTGAAAATAAAAAAAATTCAGTAAATAATTTGGCGGGAAATTCACATAAAACTGACATTGTTCAATAAAAATATATTCTTTCTAATTCAATTGGAAATTAATGTAAAATTTTTTTATTTTAGGACCAACAGATTTGAGTATGAAGAACACGAAACCATTGTTAAGCCACAAATTAAATGCAACGGAAATGACAGCAGTGCGACAATTGATAACCGGCTATCGAGAGTCAGCAGCCTTCCTTCTACGATCAGCTGATGAACTTGAACAACTATTGTTGCAACAACCTTAAAAGAATTTTTACTTTCTTTTTAAATTTTATTTTTTTCTTCACCTCTTTGATTTCGAATATCGAGGAGTTTTGTTATTATTATTATTTTTTTTTTTTGGAGTCGAGTGCTCGCAGCGCCATTAAAAATGAACCATGTTCTATGGTATGTTACCGAGTATAAAAATAATGAATCCAAGATTCATTCTCGGCCGACTGTCGGCAATGCAGATTTCTGTCAAAAAACTTATATATTATCGACGCTTGATAACATTGTCACGCTAAATAATTATCAGTGTTTCCGTTTATTTTCTATTTCTTCTTGGAAATAATATCCTAAAGGCGCTCTCTCACCTCTACTGCCTGCCTGCCTGCACAGGCAGGCGCAATGAGAGTAAGGGAGAAAAAACATTTAATTTGAATTTTCTGACTCTCTTACTCTTATGTGTTACCATGACGACCTGCAGGCAGGCAGGCAGGCAGTAGAGCTGTGCGAGCGCCTTAAACGAGCTTCATGTTCCGCCCCCTTCTCCCCCTCCATCGTGAGCGACTCTTGACACTAAAATTTGAACTTGAAAAATCTTTATTAATTGTCAAGTTTCAAATAAAAAAAAAATATGACAGGGTGTAAATATAGTAAATGGAAAGACGATATTTACTTAATTAATTAAGCTCGAAACTATTGAATATAAATACAAATATATATAGATATATATAGATATATATTTTTTTTGCTGTTTAAATTGACAAAAAGTACAAAATATCCTAAAATATTGCAATATGCAAATTGTTTAGGATATTTTTTTTAAATATCGGATATTTTGTGCTAATTGCAAAACGCCTATTCAGTTTTTATAAAACGAATAACGATGAAAATTAATTTCTTTCGTTTCTTCGATACTACGGGCACGTGCCACACAATATTATATTCGTTATACTGTAAATAGTAAGAAAACAAAAAAGCTCTAGAATAATTAAAAAAGGATTTTTATTTGATGAATTGAGAAAAAAAATTCGTAAAGCTTTTTTTAAGTTTTTAAGCGCACGTAAAAAATACTTTCTTTTTCATTTAGATAATTTTTTACACGATTGGCTCGTTTTTTTAAAAAGAGAAAAACTCTTCCATTTTTGGGACCATCTTTTAATTTCAAAGTAGAATTTTTTTTTACTTTTTTAAAAAAACTTTTATTTTTTTTTCTATTTGTATAAGAATTATTGTGCGGGTCTTTCGTTTGTGTGTGTGTTGAGTGTGTGCTTCACCGCGCTACCAAAGAACAGAATAATTAACAATTTTATGAACTTTACAAGAAACGACACAAATAAGTAAAAAAAAAAAAATAAATAAATAATTAAATCCTAAAAAATAAGATAGTCATAGACTCAAAGTAATATTCTCGATTTTAATGCTTCGAGTTTACTTTTACTGATCCTCTACCGTTAAAGAAAAAAAACTCTACGGCATAAACTATACGATGAAAAAAAAAGATTTCATTAAATTCTTTGGAAGCAACAAAAAAAAAAGATATTTAAAAAAAGTAAAAAACAATTAATATAGGCTAATTTGCATATAATAGGATTACGAACAATTTTTGTTAAATATGTCATTATTGTTGATTTTCAGAGTTACAATTTAAATTGCGTTTTTCATTTTGTAGATTAATTTGTTTGCGTTCTTGTCTCTTTTCGGACATTCAGGCAAGGAAATTCGAGTAAAAAAAGAAATATTTTGATATTGAATTCATTTTTTCAGGGCCTTTAAAAATAAATGGAAAATAAATTGTTGTTATATTTATAACCGTTTTCACAGAGTGTTTGTGTGGGGTTAATTATACACAAAAAGAATGGGGTAAAATGTTACCAAAATGAGGGTTAAATGTATACAAATTTTTTCTGGACTTGGGAAAATAAATTCAATGTCAAAAATAGAACATTAAACGGATGTAAAAAAAAATTAAAAAAATATATTATTAACGAATATTTCTCGCAAGAAATTCGTTGGTACTCGGTCTGTTGTTTTTGTAAATAGTTTATACGTCGATTTAATATAAATAGGAATATATTGAATATAAATATAATGTATTAAGGCTATTGAATTGCGACAAGAATAAATAAATAAATAAATATATTATATATGAAGTCCAGAATCAGAGTTGGGCAGTCGAGATAAAAGAAAATTTTAAGAATATTTCAAGAAATTTTTCTATTTAAATTTTTCCTTAAATTTATTTTTAATGGCAATTTTTTACTAATTTTAAAAACAAATTAATCAAGAGATCGTCTAAATTTTTTAATGAAAGAAATATTTGACAACGTTTATGTAAACTGAAAATTTATATGTAAATTTTCAATTTTAATTTTTATTATTTTGGGTTATTCCTAAATTTTAATTCGGTTTTTGTTAGGTATTTGAAATATTTTATTGCTCCCCACTATTTTTTCACACTGTTTAAAAATAAAATTTGCAGCTATTTACTGTTTTTAAAATTTCAATTAATTTAAAAAAAAAAATATTTTCATTCAATTTAATTTTAAATTAAATTTTTTAAAAATTTGTTAATGCTAATTTGTAGCAATACCACTTTTGACTCTTTTTTCAATACTAATTTTGTTTTATTTAACTAATTTATTTATTTACAATAGTAAATAGTTTTTCAATATTTGCAACAAATATAATTTTATCTTTCTTTTAAAATTTGAAATAAATAAAGAAAATGAAATAAAAAAATTTCTTGATAAAAAAATTTTTTAAAAGAGAAAAGGAGATTTAATTGCCCGGTTCTGATTAAGTTTTGCTGCTGTGCGCTCAGAAAAATACACTAAAAACATTTTGGACGAAAAGAATTCATTTTTCTGAACGTGAACACACATTCCGGAAAGTCAGTCAAATTACAGAAAAATGAACCATTTGCCTTTCGTTTTGCATCATTTTTAGTAAATAAATATATATAGATGAAAACAAATAGAAATTTAAATTAATAACGAAGAAAAAAAGGAAGTGAAATCTCAACGAATTTCAGCAAAAGTTCATTATTCTGAATTTGATGCAAAAAATAAAAATTGTACCTCACAAAAAAAGTTGTCTTTAAACTTCTCGATCGCAAGCACTTTATTTTCTCGTAAATTTCGTGTCTTTTCTTCTTCAAATAACACAAATTTTGTTAGTATTTTCTTGTTTATATCATTGTCGATTTTTCAGTCTCAATGGAAAATAAATCGAAATTAGAAGTGAAAAAAAAATAAATACTTCTCGGGCAATAAAATAAGAAAAAAAAACGAAAACAAAATGGTACCGATAATGTTACCTCTGTGATAAAATTTAAATTATTCATCCGAATAGCAAAAACAAAATCGAAGACAAAAAAAAAGTCGAAGCGAAAGGAAAGAAATGTGTTTTTGTAGAAGAAATTTTTGAAGATTGTCCTTTTTTTTGTACAGAATAAGTTTATTCAAAAAATTTGTTTTCCTCTTTTTCATTATAATACTTGAAATTAAAAATTAGATTTTGATAAAAATTATTCTGTACAAAATTTTTATGAAATCTTATAATCGCGAATTGATGTATATTAATTAAAAAAAAGAGATATGTATTTGTTCCTGAGAAAATATAGTAAATATTAAACAGTAGGGATAACGATAATATTAATAATAATATTATATAAATACATATAAAAAAAATAATTTGATGGTACATACTTTCGTATAATTAAGTAATGATTATATTATCGCAATTATTGTAGAATTGGTATGGTTTTGAAAGATGCCTTGCCTGTAAATGTAATACACCTACATACGTTCACTCGATGAACAAATCTTATTACCTTGTAAATGTTTTACTGAATATAATCGATTATTCGACAATTGAAATCGTTTTTTGTATTTTATTCCTGAAAATCATCTAAGAAATTGTGATTACTTTATTTAAATATAAGAAATCAAAAGTTAAATACATTTTCTATTTTCTTTCTTTAAAAAGTATAATAACTCATTAAGTAATTATATTTTTTGTTTTATAAATAAAAATATCCATTTATTGCATTTGCTAAAGATGTTCGCTGTTTGTGTTACGTCCGAAGATATAACATAGTTTTAATAGTTAATAACAAACTGTTAACTTGATATTTGAACCTAGACTAAAAGTCTAATAGTTCGGGAAACTTTTCATCTTAATTTACTGTTATTAAAATTACTTTCCCTAACAAAATTCTTTTTACAGTACGAAAATATTAACGTTTACGGAAAATGAGTAAAATTTATAAATTTTAATAATTTCTGAAAATTACTATTATAACTCGTCCTGAATTCAATTATTTTCTACAATTTTCAACTAAAATTCATCTCTGAATCAATTAATTTAAATAATTTTCCAAAAGTTCATCTAGAATTCAATTATTCAAATACATAAAATCAATTTTTTTAAATAATTGTGACTCTCCATAGTTTTCTCTTAAGTTATGAAGGTAATATTTTCAAAAAATTATAATAAAGAAATTCTTACAATTTTAATTTTTTAAAAATATTTATAAATAATTTTTGAACGATAATAGTTTTTCAATTTTAAAAAATTTCCAAACAATTAAAATTTGGTAAAATATTTTTAAAATAATTGAATTTTTGAAAAGTAAAAATAAAAATAATCAAATTTTTGAAGAATTTTAATTATAAACAGGATCGTGATTCTTTAAAAATTTTAATAAGTCCAAAAAGTAAATTTTGAATCTTAAAAAATTATTACAAATCAATTGTAATAATTAGTTTTTAAAAATATTTTATTTATGTAATTTTTCGAAAATAATTGTATTTCTTAAAACAATTTTTTGTATAATTTAAAAAAACTAATGAATTTTTTGATGAGTTTTAATTAAAAACTTTAAAAATATTGTTTTCTCCAAAATGTTAGAAATAATTCTAAAATGTTATTTTTTTTGGAAATATGTAATTGAAAATATTAAAAATATTAAAAAATTAGTAGCTTATTTTCATTTTTAAATTTACCTTTAAAAATATTTTATTAAAATTTTTGATAACTTAATTCTTTTCAAAATTTGCAATTAAAATTCTTTAAAAGTTTATTTTCAAAAATTGTATCAAAATAGGGTCAATTGGGGTAAATGTAAACGGAATATCTATGTTTCACCAAAAACATTAGTTTTTTTTGTTAAAAGGTAAAACGGACGGATTTCTTTTGCATGAACTTGTTGCTAGTGTTCCCTAGAAAAATTTTATGAGGTACAAAGAAATATTGATGCACCTGAATTGCCTAAAACTGACTGTTTACATTTACCCCGAGATTTTGAATTTTTCCTAAAATTCGGGGTAAATGTAAACACCACTGTAGTTAAGCGAGGTTTAAGAAACAAGTTATTTCAAGTATACTACTGTTTTAAGGGATGGAAAAACTGAGAAAAAATTCTTCGTGGATGTATAGTAAATCAACCAGTTGACTGATAATGTATCATATAAATAAACAATCAACCATTACAAAATTAGTAATGTAAAAACTTGAATAACTTGAACAAATTTTAATAGATTTTCATTCAACTTGGTAAAAAAAAGTTTTTAAGGTTGCTGAATAAAAATCTAAAATCGAATTTTTAAATTTCAAAATGGTGGATCCAATATGGCGGATGAACCTAAAAATAATATTTTTAAAAATTGATCAAATTTGTTTGAATCTGGTTACTAGGGGGTTTTTGAGGTCGCTGAATACGAATTTAAAGTCCAATTTTAAATTTTCAAAATGGCGGATGAACCTAAAAATATTTTTAAAAATTGATCAAATTTTCAAAAAAAAAATTTTTTTTTATCAAATTTTTTTTTTTCAAAGAGGACCTAATTTCTTTTTCTATGTAATTTTACATTGCCAAATTAATGAAATTGTGAAATAGAAGCAAATTTATTCAATTATTTTCTTTTAAAATGTACTACAAGTTCTGTTTACATTTACCCCGAGTTTTCGAATTCTCGGGGTAAATGTAAACACTTAATTATTTATTAAGTAAATTGACAAAAATAAAAAATCAAAGTCAATTTTTGTTAGGGCATTAATAAGGAAGAATTACATATTTTTGTTTGATTTTTAAATTTATTTTTATGCAAATGCGAGACAAAATACTGAAACAGTAAAATTTTGATTTTTAATCTTTTTTGCATTAAAAAATAACTTACACTATGGCATTGCCAATTGTCAAAATAAAATATTGGCAATACTCAGAACATCTTGTAGATGAGCTGAGGTAAAAATATTGACGTCGTACTTATTTTTAAATTTGTAAATTTAGCTGAAACATCTACTGTTTACATTTACCCCTTGTTTACATTTACCCCAAATGACCCTACTTGAAATAAATTAATTATTTGCAATTAAATTTTACAGAATTCTAACTATTCAAAAACAATTTTTGAAAGATTTGTTTATAGTTATTTTTTACATTATAAAAATCAAAATAAGTTGCACTTTTTAACTAAAAATTGTGGTATGTTGTTGCAATGATTGGAGGAAAAGTAGAAAAAGTCAAATTCATGACATTTGCCTGCTGACAAAAATTTTAATTTAATGTGTCATGGAAATTTGATTATTTATCACCTGGAAATCATAAAAAATTATGGAATCTTATAAGGAGAAATTTGTAGGAACTCTGATATGTTAAATTGTCTCGAATTGTGTTTGAAATAAATTTTAAAAAACAAGGAAAGAAACAAAAAGGGAATTGAAATGTATAGCCTACGTGCTTAATAAAATGAGGTTAGCAAATATAAATTGTCAAAACCGCATTTTTTTCCTAATAACAATTAAAATAACGTCATCATAAAACTCGGATTTACAAGTTTCTAATTTTGAAGAAAATAGAGACTACAAGAAGGTAAAAATTGAGTCAATGTATCAACCCAAGTAAAAATTTGACGCGGCCTATATGTAACCTATATAGTATTTGAGTAGGTTAAAAGTCGTCCTCCTATATGGGTCATGTAATATACATTGCAGGTAAATTCTACGTAAGTCTTTCTATGAAGGCCACTTAGTTGTAGCATTTATGTAGAATGTATGTAGACATTCGTACATCAAATTAATCAAGGCTAGTTGAGATAGTGGCGACATATTTTTTAAGTACGCCTGTCTATGTCAGCATTCTCATTTAAAATCTACGTAAAATCTACAATATAATCCTATATCAAATTGACATAGACCACCCAATGTAGAAGCAATATAGATTTTTAATAGGCCTTTCTACGTAGGCCTGAAGTTATGAAATCTATATAGAATGTACTTCAAAATTCTTACTTCGAAATGACATAAGCCACCCAATGTAGATGCAATATAGATTTTTAATAGGCCAACAATAATTATAAATTTGAAAAACATGAAGTGTATTAAAGTTTTGTAAAATAAATTTCAAAATGTCAACCCAATCAATATAATTCCAGAGTAAACTACAAATCCATTTATTAGTTTGTGCTCTACGTTTGTCTAAATTTAAAAAAATCCAATTTTTTTAAAGAAAAATTCAAATATTTTCTGAAATATATATCGAGTTTTTGACCCAATTAATAAAATTGTGGAATATTTTACAAAACCGTTTAGAAGTTTAGATCCTACGTTTGTCTGAATTTCAAAAAATCAAGTTTTTTTGAGAAAAATCCAAATATTTCCAAAAATACGAAATGAATTAAAATTTCCTGAAATGTATACCGAGTTTTCTGCCCCTAGGGATCTTAGGACCTTGCAGCTGGTGGGGTGGCTTAAAGGCCTAATCGGGGAGTACCTCTGGACCCCGTTCTTTCCCTCGTTGGTGGTTTGCGGCGGCCTGCTCCTCATAAGGGAGGGACCGCCCAATAGACCAGCTCCATGGAGTAGAGGGTAAGAATGGTGAGGAAGCAACCTTTGGGCGATCAGAAATGATCACCACTGCACGGAGAGAAAAATCAAGCGTTTGTAGTAAGACATGGTCTATATTTAAAAAGCACGGCGCTGTTTATACTCGATTTGTAGAAATCTATGCTAAAAGAGTAGGGACCTATACTCTTTTAGTAGAGACCTATACTCTTTTTAAGTATAGACCATGTCTTACTACAAACGCTTGATTTTTCTCTCCGTGTGGAAGCGGAGGGGTGTACTGCCTGCGGGGCCCCAACTAAGAAACGGTCCCCCAATCCGAGATGTTTCTGCCGTGTCGATGGATGAATAGCACTAGGGTTACCAAATCTGTCGCTCACGACGGGCCGGCCGCCTGTCTGTCTCTCGGGATTGTACTGGTCGGTGAGTGATCCCGTAAAGCTCGGAGGAGCGATCCGGCTGGGGTTCCGGCAGGCGGGCGGGCGGCTGGTCTTGGCGTGATGTGAACGGAGGTGTCTTAAACGGCGGCTCCGGAACACCGGGCGACCTTCCGGTAGTATTAGCCTTACTCCTGCAAGCGGGGCTCTGCAGGAGTGGACTTTCTTTTCCCTTGCTACTCGTGGGTCTTTAAATGGAGAATCAATTCAACAATTTATATTTGGGTGACAAAAGGGTCTCGTTTGCTGCGTCTACAACCTCCTCGGAAGTTGTGGATGTGACGGTCTCGAACCCTGAAGTCGTGGGTCAGTCTCCCCCCTCCTCTTTGGCTGCTCCTTCGGGTTCTTTGGGATCTGATGGTAATGTGGTCTTAGGTGGGGGAGGAGATTCGGAGGCTGTAGAAATGGCCCCAATCAGAAGAAAGCGCCATACCGGTTCTGAAAAGAAACGGTTAAGGAAAGAACGGCTAGCAGCCGGTGTAAACAACTCGGTTTCCTCGGGTGTTGCTACTGGGTTGACGAGAAAGAGTGGCCAGGATGCATCACCTCTGGAAAAAAAGAGGGTGTAAAAAGGCCAAAGTCGGTCCAACAGAGTACCAGGAGAGAGGGGTACAATGTTGGGCTAACAATGGCCCAAAGGACAAATCCTCTAACGATGGTGGTCTGTGGCGAAGGCTACCCAGATGTGGCGCTTACAGATGAGCAGTTTGGACTTCTTAGGAAGACCGTTGTGACGCTCACCTGTGAGGAGCCAGTCGAAAGGTGGCCGCGTTTTGAGACTTCCTTCTGCAGAGGAGGAGTCTTTATCTTCATCGCTTCCAATCTGGAGGCTGTGGAATGGCTGACAAAATGTGTGGCCGACCATGAGCCCTGGGAGGGAGCGAGGTTGAAAATTGGTGGGGTTGAGATGCTCCAAAGAATGGTAAAGGCTACTGCGTGGTTCCCGGGAGAAACGGCGGACGCGCGGACGGTCTTGCGACATTTGGAGGCTTTCAACCCCACGTTGAAGACATCGACTTGGCGTTTGCTGAATGTTGATGGGTCTCATGTGGCGAACAGGGGTGACAAGAGTTTTCTTCTTGTCGCTCAAGTCCCTGAAAGTCAGGCGAGGGCTATAGAGGCCCTCGAATTTAAGCCTCACTATCACTTCGGGCGGATAACCTTTAAGGTAACTGTCCCTGATCGTGACGGCACAAGCAATGCAGAGGAGGGAGAAGAGCAAACATAATTCACTGTTTGCAAGCTCTCCGCTATTCAGATTAACTTGCATCATAGCAAAGGCGCCTCATCAGTACTGACGAGGAGCATGGCTAAGTTGCACACAGGCATCTCACTAATCCAAGAACCATGGTTAGTAAGAGGTGTCATTAGGGGGCTTGGTGGGGCTGGTCTAGTTTGTTACAGGGACTGCAGAGCTGCCAAACCCAGAGCGTGCATTCTTACTAAGGGTGTCAACGCAACTCCACTATTGGATCTGTGTTCAGGGGACCTAATGGTGGTGGTAACTAACCTGGAGGGTATAGGTATGACGGTCGTAGGATCGGCATATTTTCCATATGATAATAAAAATAATCCGCCAATTGAAGTTCGTAGGTTGGTGGACTACTGTATGGAAAAGGGACTTCCTCTGCTGCTGGGCTGCGATGTAAACTCACAACATACGGTGTGGGGGAGCTCAAAGGACAACTAGAGAGGACAGGAGCTACTGGAATATCTAATCGGAACGAATCTAGATATTCTCAACACGGGTTTGACCCCGACTTTTAGCAATGCGATTAGGCAGGAAGTGATTGCTCTGCTCCAAAAGCATTGGAAATAAGGTAAGAAGATGGAAAGTTTCTAATGAACCTTCTCTTCCTGATCATTCACAGATAGTCTTCGAGGTGAGTCTGCGGTCCGATCCGAAACTAAGTGGATTCGTAATCCCAGAAGGACGGATTGGGCTAGTTATATCTCAGAACTTCGAAGGACACTTTCTAGTTTACCGGGTAAGATAAGAGATTATCAGACCCTGGATGAGGCGGTCAATGATTTTACAAAGGCTATTAAGGCAGCTTATGAAAGTAGCTGCAAACCGACAAAAGTATTCTCGGGAAAAGAGGTGTGCTGGTGGAACGAGAGATTAGAACATCTCAGGAGAGAAACCAGGAGACTCTTTAAGCGTGCCAAGAAAAGGCGCACAACTAATGGTTAATCTGATTTTACGAAAATGAGAGACGGCTATAGAAATGAAGTAAGGAAAGCAAAACAAGACAGTTGGAATGCTTTCTGCTCTAGCATCGAAAAAAAGAAAGAGGCGGACAGATTGGACAAGCTGCTCGCTAAGAACCCTGATGCAATTCTAGGCACTTTAATGTTGCCGGACGGGACTTTCTCTGAGTCGGACGATGGAACCTTGGCTTGTCTGGTCCAGGAACACTTCCCTGGCTTTTCAAGGTCTGGGGAGGGCGGATCCGATCCTGAGCCGCCAACAAACCTTCCGCAGGCTGATTACCGGTCGCGGAGGCAGTTGGCTAACAGGATTGTGACTGCCGAGAGGATCAGATGGGCCACGGAATCATTCAGCCTTTACAAGTCTCCGGGTCCTGATGGCGTCTACCCTGTCCTCTTGCAAAGAGCGATAGATGAGGCTGTTGGACCATTGGTAAGGCTTGCTAGGGCGAGTCTGACTCTGGGATATGTCCCGATAGCGTGGAGGGGTACAAAAGTTGTATTCATACCTAAAGCTGGCAAGAACGGTTATACCTCACCGAAGGATTTCCGTCCTATTAGCCTTACATCCTTTATCCTAAAATTAGTTGAAAGGTTGGTGGATAGATATATTTGCAGTGAGATTTTGGAGCGGTTCCCGCTACAAAAGGAACAATATGCGTATAGAGCGGGATGCTCTACGGAAACAGCTCTGGCTAGAGCAGTAGACCTAATTGATGGGCAACTGCAGAATCAGGGCTTTGCTGTGGGTGTTTTTATGGACATAGAAGGAGCTTTTAGTCAGGCCTCTCCGGAATCCATAAAAAGAGCTATGACAGCTTTTAATATTCCTACAGGAGTGGTTGATTGGACCTGTCATTTGTTAAAAAACAGGAACCTCTTATCAACTAAAGGAGACTCAGTCCTGAAAGGGACAGTCAACCCTGGATGCCCCCAAGGAGGTGTTCTTTCACCCTTGCTCTGGTCCTTGGTGGTGGATGAACTACTGAGAATTCTGACCGAAGCAGGATACCATGTAATTGGTTATGCGGATGACATTTTGTTAATCGTTCGCGGTCCCCACCTTGAAGTTATACTCGAAGTGGCCCAAAAGGCGTTAAACCAGGTAGATAAATGGTGTGAGAAGGTGGGTTTATCTGTAAATCCGGGGAAAACGGAAGCGGTTATCTTTACCAGACGGTACAAGTGGAAAGCCTCGTGCTCACTTACGCTGTCCGGAAAAGAGATCAAATACACAGAGCAGGCAAAATATCTAGGAGTAATCCTGGATAGCAAACTGCTTTGGAAATACACTATTGTGGATCTATGAAGCAATTCTGCTCCCTAGGCTGACCTATGCTTGTGTGGTCTGGTAGAGTAGAGTTGAGCTAAAAACAGCACAAACAGAATTGGAAAGGATAAGGGGGATGGTACTTAGAGGCATGACGGGGGCGGTGCGTACAACTCCTACTGCTGCCCTTGGTGCCCTCTTGGGGCTAGAACCCTTACACCTTACAATTAAAGCAGTGGCGGTTAAAGCTGCCCTGCGGTTGAGTGGTCCTGTGGGCCGCAGGGAGGTGGGCAGATGGCGTCTCCCAAAGAAATTGGTGAGAATCCCCCTTCTAAGTATGATTAGGGACAGAACTGTCCCTTTGTACCTCTTCGACAAAAAGTATAGGATTAATATACTGTGACGATGTGAATTGTCGTTCTTTATTTTGTTGAAATTCTGAATCGTCACGTCATCTGTCGGAATTATCCCTGAACAGTGATCGTTAATTGGTATGGTAATTTAGAAAGTCGGAACTGCCGTGTGACCCACTATCAGTGGTGAATGTGTGTCGCGCGGCTAGTTAGTAGGAGAGAAAGTGGTAGAGGGCAGAGCCGATTATTATTAGAAAGAGATAGAGAGAGAAGAGCCAGTGGAACGAGAGAGAAGAAGAGACGAAGAAGCCGAGCACGTGTTGGGAAAAGCCAGGAACAGGTGTCAGTAGTTTTTGGCCGACATCTTGTTAAATTAGTGACCTACGAGATTTGTAGGAGAGTTGATCTACGAGATGCATAGAGTTGTGTAGAGTTGAGAATAGTTGTGTTAAATTTTGAGTGTGTGAGAGAACTGGAGTTGTGTAAAGGGTTGTAATAAAGTAGAAATTGTGAAAAGTGACTTATTGTGTGTTGGATTATTTCTCTTCCCTCAATTAAGGAATCCTTTGGAAGGAGCGTGCCGGAATTAGGAAAGAGAGAAATCGAGAAGCGTCGTTGGGGCGAGTCAGTATCGTGTCAGTGTAGTACCAGTCGTGTCTCGTCGTTGGCATTTCTGCTTGCCAATTTGTTCAGGCAGAATTTCCTCTGACGATTGAGAGCGTCTCAGAGGTGTTGTTGTTTGTCGGGTTGTTGTTGAAGAGTCGAGTAGTTTATTAATTGAGCTTAAAAATTAATTGGCGCCTGACGGCGAAATTTATTAACTTAAATTTCATATTATTATTATTGTTGAAAGCGTCAGATTTTGCTTGACGTTAACCAGAAATTTATACTAAAATAAAATTAGTTAAAATCATACGTCACAAAATTTGGCGCCCAACGTGGGGCCAGGCCAGAACCGAGACACGACTAAAATTATTTATTGTGCCAGATTGAAAGTGATTATGTGGAGCCGGCTTGTATAGTGAACCGAAATAAAAATTCAGAAGCGTCTGAATAAAAATTCTTTGCCAGAGTGTTATTGATTTGTTTATCAATTTATTTTGCCAATGTCCGAATTTATTTTATTCATAAATTATGAATGAATTACTGCCAAAATTTGCGTAAAACAAAATTGTAAAGTGCCTTTGCCATTGAATTTGAAAATTTCTTTTTTTTGAGACTGTAAAAACTCCTGCCGTGATAAAAAATTTAAATCAACAAATTAAAATTTTTTTTTGTTCTGCCGAAAGCCAGTTTCGTGAGAAAATTCCGAGAAAAATTCCAAACAAACTTGTGTTAAATCAAAAATTTTCTCAAAATTCTATGCCAAGCACATGTTAGACCGGAAATAAAATTCGACTTAGTCACGTGACTGTAAATAGTGCGCCGGACGGTCGAGAGAAACGACGCGCCGGGATATTTGAATTTCAGCAATCCAGAGAAAGTTTGCGCGCGCCAGGAAAAGTGGCTCAGTAGTAGTAGCAATTGCGGCTACACAGAGAGAGAGAGAGAGAGAGAGAGAGAGAGAGAGAGAGAACGAGAAGAAGAGATAGTGGGAGAGTCGAGTCACCAGTCTGCCAGAAAAGAAAAATTTTAAAAGGGGGCCCTCCTTCAGTAGGTAGTTCCTTGCTTTCAAGACAGCACAGGGCCGTGTATACTAATCGTGCACCCCCCTTGAAATTAAAAATTATTCGAACTTAGAATTTTTTTTATTACTTCGAAATGGCAAAGGCAAGTAGCGAGATGCAGGACTACAAGAGACGCATGAGCGAACTAATTGAAGTACCATGCGTTAGCCGAGCATGGGAAACAATTAAAGTCATGCAAATTGGTCAAGTAGTGACGAAATTACTGAGACACCAATTGTGTATCAGCAGGTCGTCACAAGTTTTGAGAGAGAAGTTAAGAGCCGAGATGAGATTAACCCAAATAGACTGTAGCGACATGCCATTTAGTGACAGGTACGACCTCGGAAATTCTGATAAAATCTTTGTAGTGGAAGCCTTCCCAGAGCCAGAAATTGATAAATTTCCATTTGTCAATTATCGTAGAGGTGGTCAGATGTCATCGGCAGATGACGAGGAATCGGACAGTGGGGCGAGCCAGATTTTTGAGCGTATTTGTGACAGGAAAACTCTCGGGAGTGGGGAAAGTAAAACGGAAATTGGAACACCGTACAGTAGACCTAGTCCGACCAACGTTATGTCCACACCAAATTACACACCCCTACCACCAGTCATGTCAATTGCCAGTATGACGACAGTTTCTCCCACCACTACCAGTGCTCAATTTAGTATGACAACGAGCACTGTCATGACATCGCCTCACACTATCACGTCAGCCACAATGGCAACGAGCCAATGTAGGGCCGAGATTGGTGACGGGTATCAATTGACGCACCATCAACAATCGCGCATCGTGTCCCCACATGAAAAAACTCCTGTAGCCGAGACCTCACAATCATATCACACAAATGATAGAGTGAGGCCCACACCCGCCCCTAGAAGCCAGTCAAGCCGAAGTAGTGGGAATGAAGACAGTGTAACTCAACAAAGAGTGCCACGAAATGGAGAGCCGGTAGGAGAGCCAGTGAGAAAAGAGACTGAACGAAGTGTGTGTAGTAGAGGGGGAAGAAAAAGAAGTCATGTTAGGAAATTGGGTAAAATTAGAGAAGAAGGGCAGAGAAAAGGGAAGAGAGAAACCAGACTAAATAGAGGAAAAGAGGACGAGAGCAATGAAGGAAGTATTGACAGCGAGAGACTTAGCGTTAGTGATAGAGTGAGTAGAAAGTGCCGAAGAGGGAACAAGAGGGTCGACAGACCGAAAAGAGGTCAGTGGGAGAACCGGAGATCAATCTTAGATGACTCTACGAGTGAGTCAGAATCTGAGAGTGATCTGAGTCAATGCCAGAGTAGTGGGGGGAAAAACAAAGAAATTAAGTCCAGTCGGAGGTCCAAAGTGATCAGAACACTGAAGGACTGGGACTTAAAATTCTTTGGTGATGACGACAGTGCCGAAGAGTTCTTGGAGCGCTTAGAAGACTGTAAGGCTTGGTCAGATTTTTCTGATCAAGAAATATTGCAAGCGCTGCCAATCATTTTTCAGAAAACTGACAGCAGTTGGTTTAGGTCGTTGCGCCGTGAAATTAATTCTTGGAAATCATTCCGGAGGGCCTTTAAAAACGAGTATTTGGTGACGGTCGACGATGATGACGTCATAGATGAACTAAGAGCCAGAACCCAGGGTAAAGGAGAGAAAATCTCACCATATCTGACCAGCTTTAGATTAATCTTAGGTCATATGAAGCGACCTCTCAGCCAGAAGAAACAAGTCAAGATCGCCTACAAAGGTTTGACGCCAGCATACAGACGTCAATTAGACCGGTTGTATTTCGAATCGTTGAGCCAAATGGAAAAGATCCTGAGAAATTATGAGAAGGCCAGGGACTTAGACGAAAGATACACCCCCCCTCCACCAAAGGAGAAGATGCGTTTTCCTGCAGCAGCCGTGAAGGAAAGCCGATTCAAGAAAATAGTGAGATCAGAAGCAGCGACGTCAGAGGAGGAGTCAGAGTCGAGTGGTAGTGACCACTCTACCAAGGAGATTAAAGAGACGAACGAGGCCAGGATAAAAGAGAAGCCAGAAAGTGTATGTGTAGATGCCATGACACTTATGACAACAGCCCAGAATTCAGCAGTGCAGAGTCAAGTAGCCAGTTCACCCCCACCACAAATCTTGCCAGGACCTATGCAAATTGCATTCCCAGCCATGTATGCAGGAAATGTGTCAGGAAGAGCCAAACCAATTGGTTTGCCAAATGTAGAACAAAATGGTTCACAAACGGCAACAAAGCAATTTATGGGAGTTTGTTTTCAGTGTCAATCTATGGGACATCGGGCCAGAGATTGTCCCAGGAGGATCTGTTTTCAATGTCAGCAACAGGGACATTACGCCAAACAATGCCCCCTGAGGCAAACTCAAGTAGAGTCATGCCTAGTGTGCAAAACACCCGGAATAAACTTCTTGAGCTGCCAGAATTGTGTGGCAATACGGACAGTCTTGGAGAGCGGTGCCTGGAGGGCATAGAGATGCCTTGTACACTTGGGCCACGACAGCGGGAGAAGAAGAGCCGAGAAGGAGAACTGTGTTTGAGCTGTGCCAGAACCGACCGAGTAAAGAGAGCTTACTCTGTCAAAGTGTAGTTGAAGGCAATGCTAGCGAGTGTGGGACTAAAGGTACGGATGTGATCCTAGTACCTATAGTCCAGGGGAGGCACAGTGGGTGATTTTGCTCATTTTTGTGTCAAAATCGTAAAACTCTGAGCAGAAACAACATAAAAGGATAAATCTTTTTCGAGAGTATAGATTAGTGCCTACGGATTACGGGAAAAATAAACAGAAGCGTTAAAAAAAATTTTATAACCTTAAAATTTTACGTGGAAGTCAGAAGTTTCAGTAAACAATCAATATTATCCAATACTGCGCAAGTTTGCAAGTCGTTTTTCATCCAAAAAGTATTTTTCCTAGTAGATTTTGAGTCAACTTATTCGTACCTATGGTTCAAAATAATTAAAAATTATTTGGTCTTGAATAAATAAGGTTATAAATGTCATACTTTTTCTCACCTCGGCCTCGTTTAAAACAAATTAAACATAATTTTTTTGATAACTGAAGGTATTTTAGGGGTTTTTAGGGTAATCAGCGGATTACGAATCTGAAGTCAGATTTTTAAAACTCAAAATGGCGGATTCAATATGGAGGATGACATATATAAAATTTGATCGAATTGGCCTGAAATTTATTACCTGGGGGTTTTTTCGGTCGCTGATTACGAATCTGATGTTAGTTTTTTATAATTCAAAATGGCGGATCCAATATGGCGGAAAATATATATATATATATAAAAATTGATCAAATTGGCTTAGAAGTCATTATTCGGGGGTTTTTATGGTCGCTAATTACGAATCTGAGGTCAGATTTTCAAAATTCAAAATGACGGATTTAATATGGCAGATGTCATATATATAAATTGATCGAATTGTTTTGAAATTTGTTACCTGGGGGTTTTTTCGGTCGCTGATTACGAATTTGATGTCAGTTCTATGCTGTTATTTAAGAAAAAGAGAATTTATCAACGAAAAGTATATTCAAAAAAACAAATAGTAGACACTTTCTGATATGCTTTGACATTTGTAATACGGATGAGAAAATATGTCTATTTAAAAAATTATAGTTTAAACATTTGTATTTGAAAGTGTATGTGTTTATTCTTAAGAAAATATATAGCAGCTGTTAAGTAAGTAATTAATACTATCTTTTATTTATTTGTATACATTTTTGAAATATATCAATTTTGAATCCGCAAATTGGAATTTCAAAAAACTGACATCAGATTCGTAATTAGCGACCGAAAAAACCCCCAGGTAACAAATTTCAAGACAATTCGATCAATTTTTATATATATATATTATCCGCCATATTGGATCCGCCATTTTGAATTATAAAAAACTAACATCAGATTCGTAATCAGCGACCGAAAAAACCCCCAGGTAATAAATTTCAGGCCAATTCGATCAAATTTTATATATGTCATCCTCCATATTGAATCCGCCATTTTGAGTTTTAAAAATCTGACTTCAGATTCGTAATCAGCGACCCCAAAAACCCCTAAAATACCTTCAGTATTAAAAAAAATTATTTTTAATTTGTTTTAAACGAGGTGAGAAAAAGTATGACATTTATAACCTCATTTATTCAAAACCAAATAATTTTTAATTATTTTGAACCATAGGTACGAATAAGTTGACTCAAAATCTACTAAGAAAAATACTTTTTGGATGAAAAACGACTTGCAAACTTGCGCAGTATTGGATAATATTGATTGTTTACTGAAACTTCTGACTCCCACGTAAAATTTTAAGATTATAAAAAATTTTTTAACGCTTCTGTTTATTTTTTCCGTAATCTGTAGGTACTAATCTATACTCTCGAAAAAGATTTATCCTTTTATGTTGTTTCTGCTCAGACTTTTACGATTTTGACACAAAAATGAGCAAAATCACCCACTGTGGGAGGGGAGAGGCTGTGAGAGTCACAGCTGACCCAACCCTAAGAAAAAAAATTTTTTTTTTTTGAGATCAGAGATGTTAGAAAGCATTGTAGACAGAAAATTTAAGAGAAGAGCCGTGAGCCGAGGGCCGTAGAGAGGAGAGCCGAAAGCCGTGAGCCGTGTGAGGTAGAGAGGAGAGCCGAGTTTCGTGAGCCGTGTACCGTAAATAGAGAGAGGAGAGCCGTGAGTATAGTGAGGTAAAATTGGATAAAAAAAGTCCCATAAGAGAGGAGAGAGACTTATACCAGAAAAGGGAGCCAGCCATTGACATCGGACAGTAGTTAGTCATTGGTAATTACGGTCCTACTGGGAGTAGTACCGGTCATGGGGAGGGGATTGTGACGATGTGAATTGTCGTTCTTTATTTTGTTGAAATTCTGAATCTTCACGTCATCTGTCGGAATTATCCCTGAACAGTGATCGTTAATTGGTATGGTAATTTAGAAAGTCGGAACTGCCGTGTGACCCACTATCAGTGGTGAATGTGTGTCGCGCGGCTAGTTAGTAGGAGAGAAAGTGGTAGAGGGCAGAGCCGATTATTATTAGAAAGAGATAGAGAGAGAAGAGCCAGTGGAACGAGAGAGAAGAAGAGACGAAGAAGCCGAGCACGTGTTGGGAAAAGCCAGGAACAGGTGTCAGTAGTTTTTGGCCGACATCTTGTTAAATTAGTGACCTACGAGATTTGTAGGAGAGTTGATCTACGAGATGCATAGAGTTGTGTAGAGTTGAGAATAGTTGTGTTAAATTTTGAGTGTGTGAGAGAACTGGAGTTGTGTAAAGGGTTGTAATAAAGTAGAAATTGTGAAAAGTGACTTATTGTGTGTTGGATTATTTCTCTTCCCTCAATTAAGGAATCCTTTGGAAGGAGCGTGCCGGAATTAGGAAAGAGAGAAATCGAGAAGCGTCGTTGGGGCGAGTCAGTATCGTGCCAGTGTAGTACCAGTCGTGTCTCGTCGTTGGCATTTCTGCTTGCCAATTTGTTCAGGCAGAATTTCCTCTGACGATTGAGAGCGTCTCAGAGGTGTTGTTGTTTGTCGGGTTGTTGTTGAAGAGTCGAGTAGTTTATTAATTGAGCTTAAAAATTAATTGGCGCCTGACGGCGAAATTTATTAACTTAAATTTCATATTATTATTATTGTTGAAAGCGTCAGATTTTGCTTGACGTTAATCAGAAATTTATACTAAAATAAAATTAGTTAAAATCATACGTCACAATACCTAGTAGAGAAGATTGGATAAATGGACTGACAAGTATTCTAGCTGACTGTGAAGTCTGGTACACAGATGGATCAAAAGGCGGGAATGGAGTTGGTGCAGGAATCTATCATGTAACCTCCCAAGTGGGACACTCCTTTAAGTTGGGGACCACTGTTACTGTGTTACAAGCCGAAATTGTGGCAATATTTTATGGTGCTGTTGAAGCCTTGAAAAATTGTCACAACAAAGATATTTTTATCCTTTCGGATAGCAAGGCGGTAATTTTCTCCTTGAAACGATACGTATTAACATCACGGCTGGTCGGTGATTGTCATGAAGCACTTAACAAACTAGCTGAAACGAACCGCGTTACCCTCCTGTGCATCCTTGGTCACAGTGGATTCGCGGGAAACGATAGGGCGGATGAGCTAGCCACAGAAGGGTCTAGAAAACAACTTATTGGACCTGAACCTCCCATTGGTGTTTCCAACAAATGCCTGACACGGGAAATTAAACAGTGGATAGCTGCGGAACACCAAAGGGAATGGCAGGTAACTAAGGGCTGTAGACAAGCCAAGGTACTCATGGGAAGTAGTATTAACCCTATGAGGAAAGCGGAATTCCGCAAATTAAATAGAAAAGAGGCAAAGATCATAACAGGGCTATTAACTGGCCATGGTGATCTGCGCTATCATAGGCACAAAATGGGGATCCTAGACGACCCGAAGTGCCGTAGGTGTGGAGAGGAATATGAAACCCCGATACACATCTTGTGTCACTGCCCTGCACTTGTGAAGGAGCGGGAACACATTACGGGCTACTTCTTTCTGGGGGAGACCGTTATTGCTACCAGAAACCTGGCCGAAGTCCTCCTGTTATGGAAAGGACTTCGGATATAGGGGTGGTTATGGGGAACGTAAAGGGATTACCCAAGCGTTAGTGGCGTTGACCTGCAAGGTCCTAAGTCCACAAACCTCTTCTTAATAATAATAGTACCGAGTTTTTAACCCCAATTAAAAAAATTGTGTAATTTTTTACAAATCCGTTTAGGAGTTTAGGCTCT
This sequence comes from Leptopilina heterotoma, assembly GCF_015476425.1. NCBI lineage: Eukaryota > Metazoa > Arthropoda > Insecta > Hymenoptera > Figitidae > Leptopilina > Leptopilina heterotoma. Next base: position 27,016 of record NW_025110945.1, on the reverse strand, counting down.
ACGTTTAGTTTGTCTAAATTAAAAAAATCCAACTATTTTGAGAAAAATCCAAAATATCCTATGGATATTTTTTTGTTATTTTTTTATGGGCAGGCCCTCAATCATAAATTGCATTTATTAATATTAAAACAATAAATTAATTTGTAATATAAAAATATTTTTTAAATATTTAGAACCTACAAAATTTATATTTCTTTTTTAAATAAATAAATATAAATAATGCTACATACATTGATGAAAAATGTATTATTTATTTAACTTTAATTTTTCTAATTTCTTTTATAATGATCCATTTATTAATTATAAATTGTTTAAATAGAATTTTAAAAAATTTTAATTGTTTAAATGAAATATTAATTAAAATCATTTCATTCAACAGAAAAATGATTTAAAAAATTTTCACTTTATTTTAAGTGAATTCCTTAAAAAATCTAAATAATAACAAGTTTAATTAATTAATTAAGTTTAATTAATTATAGAGAAATATTTATGTAAACAAAAATGTTCGATTTAAATAAAAAACAAATTCATGATTTATATAAGAGCATTGAATGTACCGTGTATTATTTTAGCAAAAATTATAAAAGTGCGTTTCCCAAAATTTAGTTTTGCCTCATTTTGCAATTTATAATGTAAAATATTATTCTGATAGAAAAAAATGTTTTACAGACGCTTTAATAAATCTAGTGCTTTATTTTTAAATTATTTATTATGATATATTCTTAACGGTAAATACACCTAAATATTAATAATATTTGATTATTCTAAATATCCGTTATTATTTTTGCTCTAAAAAAGTGTTTTACGATATATTTGAAAAACTGGAGTATTCGGAAGTAGAAATACTTTTAACGTCTCGAGTACTGTGTGGTCCCTTTGGTCCATTTTCTTTATCAATTAGTCAGTCTTGAATTTTCTTTCACCCGAATAACCGCTCAAGTGACTGCGCTTCACCATCAATTCGTGTTAAATTTTTTATTATATTTAGTTATTATTATTATTATTATTATTATTATTATTATTATTTTTTTGCTTAGGGACTTTTGGGAAATCTGCCAACAGATACCTTGGATTCCGCACTCCAAGGTTATGCGGGGGTTGTTTTTATGCGGGGTTGGTATGATAAAAACAAGAGAAAAAATAAAAAAAAAGAAAAATAAATATATAAAATAGTAAATTTAATAAACTGGCGACCTACTGCCAGCCCGACCCACTAAAACCCGTAACCCTTCTTCTGGAGCCCTTTACCCTCCCTCGGAACTGTCGTAAGACTTTAGCCTTCGTGGGTGGCGCTCCAACTCTGTCGCTAATGCGACTTTCTGCTTTTCTCTGCGGTTATCCTGCGTTAATAGTTAAATTGAAAACTATTTCAATATAAAAGCGGAATTAACAGCACAAAAATAATAAAAAAAAACAAATGTTTAATTAAGTGTAAACAGTCAAAAGATAAAATTGCAAACGGATATATAAAAAAAGAAAAAATAAACGCGTATATAATATTGAAAACATAAATCAAATTAAAAAATGTATAAGGACAAATAAATCACATAATAAATTAATAAAAAACAAACAAAACAAATTAAAAGCTGTTTAAATTACGCTTTTTGGCGGCCGTCGAGATCCTTCCTCGACATAACCGAGATTATGAAGTTCTTGACTTGCCGCCAATTCTCTTCTGACTGGGTCATCAGCGATACCATGTTCTCCGTCGAACATGGCCCGCCTCTCCAAGTCCCATTTTCTGCATGAGAAGAGGGTGTGCTACGCGTTGTCCTCAGGGAACTGGCAATATGCACACACCTCGTCCTCGCGTAATTTAAAGCGACACAGGTACGAGTTAAAACACCAGTGACCTGTGAGCGCCTGAGTCAAATAATAGGAAACCTGACCGTGTTTCCTATTTATCCAGGTGGCGAGTGCCGGGATAAGGCGATAAGTCCATCGACCTTTTTCCTCACCATCCCATCTTTCTTGCCATCTTTCTATGAGCCTGTGCCTCGCTTCTTTGCGGATCAGGCCCTTGCTTGGTCTTACTTCCTCATCTAAGGAACTTCTTTCTTTAGAAAAGAGAAACATTTCTTCCCTTTCCCTCGCCAAAAGATCTGCTGGCGGGACACTTGCAAGGACCTGCACAGCACTCGTAGATACCGTCTTATATGCAGAGATGATACGCGTTGTTATCGATCTCTGCGCAGACAGTATCTTTTCACAGATGGTCACACATCTTTTACTCCTGAGGGATGGGGCCCACGCTGGTGCTGCATAGAGCATTTTAGCGTGGGCGACACTCGCCACCAGTCTTCTTTTTTGTTCACGGGGTCCGCCAACATTTGGCATTAGCCGTGAAAGATTAGCCGCACACTCGATCGCCTTATTTGACGCCGTAGCCATGTGGTGGTGAAAGTTTAACCTTCCATCCAACTCCACACCAAGATATTTAATTTGTTTACTCCACTTGACCTCGAATCCGTCTATCACGATTCGTGGGAGCTCATAACCACGTCTGTCTGTGACTAGCAGTGCCTCGGTCTTTTCCAGGGCCATTTCAGGACCTCTGTTATCCAGCCAGCTTCTTGCTAGTCGCAGACATTCGTTCACCAATGTCCCAAGAGCCTCCTCACTTTCGGCAGTGCACACGAACAACGCGTCGTCCGCAAAGCCGATGATCACCGCACCTTCGGGCAGATCCATTCGCAGAAAATCATCGTAAGATACATTCCATACGAATGGACCCACCCTCGAGCCTTGAGGAGCCCCACGCTGCATCTCTTCCCTGAGAGTGCAGGTGTCTCCCTCATATATAACCCACCTGTCGCTAAGATAATTATCCATTATGCGCAACAAGTAGGGCGGCATGTTTTTCTTTTCTATCGACTCGATGAGATCTTTCCATCTTGCGGAATCAAACGCGTTGCGTATGTCAATTGCTACCAACGCGCAGAAGCTCTTCTTTTTTCCAGGTCCCAATTTGTTTTTTCCTGCTTTGGCTATGTCCACAACTGCCTGGATGGCATCAACTGTGGACTTGCCTTTACGGAAACCAAATTGGTGATCCGATAGACGATTCTCTTCGGTCAAGTGGCTTTGCATTCTCTGCAGAACCATATCCTCTAGAAGTTTACCCATCGTATCTAGCAGGCATATAGGCCTGTATGATGAGACTTTATCTAGAGGTTTTTCGCCTTTCCTCAGGAGGATTAACCTCTGTCGCTTCCAGTCGCGGAAGAACTCTCCTCTCTCAAGGCAAAGATTGAAGCATCGAAGCAGAATCTGGGGTGAAGTGTCGATTACCAACTTTAGGATCTCGTTACTTATCCCATCGATTCCAGGCGCCTTGCCTGTTTTCAATCTTTTGCCTGCTCTTTGCAGTTCACTAAGTGTGAAGAGTTCTTCTTCTTCGACTTTGCAAAAACTCCAGTCCCTTCTAAGGTATGGTTCTGCAGGAGGAAACAAAGAACTTATTATCTTTCTGACCCAATCGGGATTGTCCAGGCCGGGGGTCTTTTGCCTCGTCACTAATTTCTTAGTCACGATTTTAAAAGCCAGACCCCATGGGTCCTTATCGACTTCCTCGATTAGGTCCTTCCAGCTACGGCGTCGCGACCTGCGGATCTCTTTTTTGAGGCCCTTTTTCGCCTCCTTGAATTCCTCTTTCAGCAAGGGATCTCCCTTAGATCGGGTATATGTCCTTCTTGCTTTGAGGCATTCCTTTCTCAAGGAGGCTAGCTCCTCTGACCACCAGTGCAAGGATTTTCTTACGGGAATGGCGCCTTTGCGTGGCATAGACGCATTGCAAGCGGTGACTATCATGTTCCTCACCGCTCGAACCTCCCCATCCAGACTGCTCGGCCTCTTCACCCAGCCCAAGTCCTCAATTAAAAGGGCTTCTCTTAGGGACCGGCCGAACTTTTCCTTGTCGAGTCTCTTTATATTCCACAAGGAGGTCTTGCGACTAGGAACATCCTGTCTCTTTCCTCCTTGTGTGTCTCCCATCGAGACTGAGAACTCAATGTACTGGTGGTCACTTGCGGTATATTCCTCAGAGACCCGCCAGTCGCTTATGCGGCTAAATAGTTTAGTCGATGCGATCGTTAGATCTATAATTGATCCAATCGCACCTCGTCTAAACGTCCATGTATTGCCTCGGTTTACAGCCAAAGAGTCGTTTCTGGAGATCATTTCTTCAATACAAATGCCTCTCTTGTCGAGTCTCGTCTCACCCCACTCTGGCGACTTTGCGTTAAAATCGCCAGTGATGATGACATCCAGCCTGGATTCTGTGAGGCTCGCTTCTAGGTCTTCGATATTGGCTTCGAAGTTTGTCAGTGGGTCGTTGGGTGAAAAGTAGCAGCTATACATACGTATATTAGCCACCTCTATCCACACGAACCCACTGCTCGTCTCCAGAAACTTGTCAATCCGCAATTCTAGGTTGCACAGCTTTATGGCGGCTCTCTTCGCCGTATCCTGATACCAAGGGGCGAGGTCGCTTCCTTGATACTGCTCACTGCAGAACAGGATATCGACCTCATTTTCCCTTGCTGTTTGCATTAGGAGCATCCTTACTTGTATGCAGGTTGACCTGCAAAAATTTTAAGGATTTGCCCTTTTAATCTTTTGCAGTTCTTCCCTGTAAACCGGGCAGGCTCTCTTTCCGGACTCATGATCCGTTTCTGGCTTCCCAAGGTCCAAGCAAGTAAGGCACTTCGGCTTAACGTTGCAGCTCTTCGCGAGGTGTCCCTCTTCTCCGCATCTCCGACAGTTTTTACTTCTGTCGGGGCCTTTGCAGGCTAGGGTTCTGTGTCCGTAACCTAGGCACTTTTGGCACCTAGCTACTTCAACATGCTCGCGAATTGGAGCATTTGTCCAGCCGATTTTTATTTTACCAAGCTTTAGCAAAGTGTTACTCTCTGCCTGTGTCAGACGTACCAGAGCAACCTTAGTTCCTCTGTAGCGCGGCGAAAGTCGACACTCCATCGTCAGGTCGGGTTTACCTAGCTTTTCTCTCAGTGCTGAAGTCACCTCATCTTCTGTGGTGGCTTTATCCAAATCCCTAATCTCTAGAGACCTTCTATTTACTAGAGGTGTGACCTCAGCCTTGCCATGCAGGGCCGAAGACAGTGCATCTGCAAATTTTAAAGTCTCTCCACCCTTTTTCACTATCACGAGAACCTCCTGTTTAAAATCTTCTGGGTTTACCTTTGCTTTTATCAGCGGCAAAATACCCTCATACAACTTTGGGTCTCTTGCCGTGATTTTAACGGCTTCCGTGCTCCTTAGCTTCAAAGGGGGCTTCGGAAACTCTTTTTTCTCACCTGAGGGCTTTTCTTTTGGAGCCCGTTTCTTTTTGTTTTTAACAACTTTGAAGCCGTCCCCATTGTCCGCTCCGTCTTTCATGACTGTCGCAGCATACGACTTGCTAGGACTATTTGAGGGCGCTTCTTTAGTTCCAACTAGCGACTCCGAACCAAGCTGTGGAGCGTCCTTCCGCTTAATTCTCTTCCCGCCTTGAGTCACCCGTTGTGGGCTCGCATCTGGGCTTGCACCTTCCCTGGGGCGTTTATTAACGCCTTTTGCCTTATTAGCGCATGTCGTTGCGCCGTTCAGAGCTGCAGTAGTGCTCTCTGTCTGCTGTGGAGCTCCCTCAGTTGGATGTTGCGGCTCTTGGTCTTTGAAAGGCTGGGGGATAAAACGTAAATTTTTACAGATTATATCGAACGCACTTTCCAAAACCGTCACGCCATCCTGGATGTCACGACTGACGTTTTTCTGGCGCTTGAATCCTTGGCGCAAGCTTTTAAAAATTCCCGGAATAGCCAGGAACTGGTCTGAGACATTTGTCTCATATATTATCGGCTGATTATTCTTTTGGCCCCCCCCCCAAAAAAATCCGTGGGGCCTGCGGCGGTGTTCGAAGAGACACCGCCGGGAGTATTGTCCCCTTTCGGGGTTCCTCTTTGGGGTAATTCATTGATATTATGATTCATAATCATATTTTTTTGGTTTTAGAATCAGGGTACCACCCTGTTGGTTGTCCTTTAGTGAAAAGCCCCGCCACCACGGCAAGGTCTACCAAACATATCCAAGATGCCAGTCGTGTCTGGCAGCGGACCAACTTCTCCCAGCACATCAAAGAAATCAATGATGTTCGGCAGTGGATCCACTTCTCCCAGTACATCAAAGAAATCAATGACATTTGGCAGTGGATCCGCTTCTCCCAGCACGTCAAAGACATCGATGATGTTCGGTAGTGGACAACCCGGCGGGGATTATTATTATTATTATTATTATTATTATTATCATTATTATTATCTTTAAATAATAATTTTTAATTTCTTTCGGATAACATTAATTTTTTATTATTCTTATTATTATTTTATTGTCTGTAAGTGTAAAGTGTACTGTTTGCAATTGGTAAGTAACATTTTTAAATTAAATTATATACAGATACTTTATTTGCATACATAATTACTTTATTTTCTTTAAGATAAAAAATCACTTCTTTTACACTCTTTATTTTTTTCGTAATACGTATTGTTATTATATTTAAAAATTAAAAATAGTATTTTCAAATAAAATTTGGAAGATTTTCAAAAAACCTTATTGTTGCCTTTAAGCGAAAAGTTATGTCTTTACTAAATTTACATCAAGAAAAAACGAATAAGTTATTTTATTAGACTACACGTACAGATTCTATACTATATATATATATGTACTAATACAATTTTTCATAATTCTCTTAATTTGCATAATTACATAATGAAAAATAATTAAATTACTTTGATTTAATAAAGTGGCAACGAAATCTCATTTTAAAAATTCTTTGACTTTTATCTGACTTTTCCCTGACCAATTTTTCTTTTTCCCAGATTTGAAAAATTTTAAATTATTCAAAAATTTCCATTTCTATGTTTTAATTCTTTTCCTTTATTATGTAACAAATTTATTAAATTTCCTTTTTTTCGTGGAAGGAAAATGTCCAGTTTTTCTCTGACATGCATCTACATTGATTTATTAATTAAGTCATTATTATATAATAATATATAATACAAAGTTTCGATATTGCATATTTAGCTAAATGGAGGAGAAAACAAAATTGTTTAGAGTAGTTGAGTTTATCAACTACTCTACGAAGGAAAAAAGAAGTGCCGACATCGTTTGTACAACCCACATTAGGTCGGATCCAGATCTGGGTTTGGTGGCGAAATTTATGGATGGTCCATATACTCAAGAAGATTCCATGCTAATTCGTGACATAGTCAAAAATAAGATGACTGCACCAGAAAGTTGGCCTGAGTTTGAAATCAAAATTCTCGCGAAGACAGGTTTGTTTTACATACTCCAGTGAAATAATAAAAATAAATTACAAATGTTTCATTTTTTGCGTAAATTTGTAAAACTTATACCTATATTTTTTGCATAGAGAACATTTGAACATTGTGTTTGCACATTTTATTAACATTTTATAAAATTAAAAAAACTTTTCTGGTACATTTTAAATGTTTACAACAAAATAATTAATTGATTTGCAGTGAAGTAAATTAAATGTAATGTTATATTTAATTTAATAATAATTCAATTTTAAATTAACTTAAAATAAGAACCTTTATTTGAAGAGAAATTGAATTTTGGAATATAATTTTTTGATTTATCTTCTATTGCTTATATAGTGATCCTATTATATTGCATCGGTTCGCTCACTACGTGACTCACGCCGGTTCAAATTTCTAAACAAAAATGCTTGTACGCCTAAAATATATCTCAAAGGAAAAGGTTCTTTTCCTTATAAGTATGTTTTGTTGCCACGTCAATGATAATCTTAATTCAAACCATTTCGTCTTTGATTTTTATCGCAAGATTTATATCTTCCAATCAAGCAGTGTTTTTAATAGGGTCCTTTCTTTAATCTAATTCAAATTTTATTAAAATTTCTTTGTAACGCGCCTATATATTTTTAGTTGTTTGTATTTTCTCTTTTCCGAAGATGTGCTTCAAGCACAGAAACTAGATAACAGGAAACACTTCTCCCCCAGAAAATTGACCTAACTGCATTCCTTACGCAATACAAAGGACCACCAGACTGACTTTTCCCAAAAAGGGAAACAGATTCCTTTTGACTTGCATACGTGCAGCACAGTTTTCTCCGCTTTGACACAAGTGTATTTTAATTTAATATTTTAATTTTTTTTTACATTGATTTATAATTATTTATCAATTTTATTAATTTTCCCGTCACAAAATTGGCGATCCTGCCAGGATAGCTCGACACGATTACGATCAAAATCGACTATCTTAGTGCGAACCAGTGAAAAAAAAGAAAAAGTTTTGTGAAAAAATTATTATTATGGAAAATTATTTTTGTGAAAAAAAAATATATATTTTTGTGAGAAATTATTATTGTGAAAAATTATTTTTTGTGAAAAAAAAATAATTGTGACGGATTATACGGTGAAATTTTCACTGGAAATCACCGGAAAACACGAACTCGGGCCGAATTGAGTAAGTTCGACAGTGATTCCGTGGGTTTAAGTCCTAGGAAAGGCGAGACATCACCCAACCAAGTTGGCAACGTGGGAGAAAATTTCTTACGAGGATTAACTCCCAGGCTGAAAATCACTCCTGCTACTCTAATTATCTACGGATACGCCGAGCGAGTAAGATATTTATAAATAATATGTTTATTGTTAATTTCGAGTTTAATTCAACAATTTAAAAATTTAAATTTATTTTTATTTAACGATTATTTAAGAAAATTTTTGTCTATGTAAAATGTATTCTCCACGCTGGCTTTTAATTCCTATTTTAAATATTTATCCGGTTACGAATCTGCAAATAATCAGTGTTTAGAATCCACTCAATTTTATCCCATTTATCTTGAATCCACAAAGACAAAAATGACTACTCCCGAACAACTAGTGTCTCTTGTTGCTGATTTGAAAAATGTTATGCAACAAATGTCTTCCACAATGACATTAATTGAAAATAATCAAAGTAAATGCAACGATGGTCTTGTGATGCTTATTGAGGAAAATGTAAAACGTTATGAAAAAATTAAAACTCTAGCTCGACAAAATAACGCGTTATTGACAGAAGACGATGAAACAGAATACAACACGGGGGTAAAGAATTTCAACGAGAAAGGGACAGTCCGTCGGGAAGCAGAAGATAGTCAGTTAGCAAAACGGGCCTTGCGACAGATCCCTCGGTACCGCCAAACACCCTTCATAGCACTCTACTACCTGCTAAGGATATCGTACGCACTATAGAGGTTCTTAATGGTAAAGACGATGTAGGAGTGCGAGATTTTATTCTTCGCGTTAAAAGAGCGGAACAAAGGTGCAGTCAATCCGAACTTTTACTGGGCCTTATAATAACAGAAAAAATCATCGGAGATGCTAAGCGCGCAATTCGATACATTCCCATTAACTCATATGACGATTTATATACCGCTTTACAAGAGAATATGAATCTCGGTTTATCAGTGGAACTCTGCCGCGCAAAATTAGACCATTGTCGACAAGGTAGTGACAGTGTACAGAATTATAATGTACGATATCGTCAAGCTTTAAACGAGTTAAATTATGCCATACAAGCCGAACATTCGAACCCTACAACCCGAAGTATTGCTTTACAGTTAGAGGAAACATCCGCCATTAAAAAATATATAATGAACCTGCAAGACGATATCACATTCCTAATGTGGACGTTTCAACCCAATACTATCAGTAAAGCTCATCAACAAGCTTTAGAAATCGAAACTAGGTTACGAGAAAAAGCTCGATTGAGAACAAATGTTGCGCCAAGGATACCATCGAAAATATCACACCCCACTACTTTCAATCATGCCGCAAACGCTAGACCCGGTTTTTCAAATACCAGCCATTCCAATAATAACAGACCCGTTTCTTCAAATATGGGAAATTTAAGTAATCCTAATCGTCCTAACAAATGTATCTTGTGATTTTTGCAAAAAATCAGGTCACACGGAAACCCAATGTTATCTAAAAAGGAATCAAAATTTTCAATTAAATCCCCAAATGAAATGCCAACCAAATCGAATTCATTATACGGAAGAAACCAATTCAGCGGAAGAGAAAATCGCGGACACGCAGGAACCGATCGAAACAGTGGAACAACCATTGACAGAATTACTCGAATCTCCGGACGATTACAGTCAGTATTCGTACGACCGACAGGATTCGAACAATCCCTCCGATTACTTGTGGACTCCGGATCATCACTAAACATTATAAAAAATTCTTTAGTACATTCATCTGTACCAAGAGAATTATGCAAAAAAGAATTTCAGATGGGAAATTGGAGAGCAACATCCGAAGAAAAGATTTCAATAAAATATTTAGATAAAATTCACACATTTTATATTGTCGACGATAATTTCTCTTTACCTGAAGATGGTATATTAGGCTTACCTTTCATGCAACAATACAATTATAACTTAACAAACGTGAATTTGAAGCTGGACGGAAACAAACACCCACTCGTGGATGACGGATTCATCGTACCGCCTAATCAAATAAAATTAATTAAAATCCCTGTTTTTGAAAAAAGTGGTAATGTCCCAATCTTCGATAATCCTCACGTTCCAGATTCTATATATACAATAAACAACAGATCAATCACGATTCCTATTTGCAATGACTCCACACAATTTAAGCACATTAATGCTAACGAACTAGAATACCAACCTTTTAAATTTAATACCGACGCTAATGAAATACACCCTATAACACACAGCAAATTGGCAGAACGTTTAAAACTTTTAAGCGAAAACACTCGGTTGGATCATATTGAGACAGAGTTTAAAGATATTATCCAAAAAATAGTGCATTCTTATCATGACATATTCAGAGACGCATGAAAAATGCCCAAATCTTATAAGACATAAGTCTTATTTAACATAAAATCATTTAATATAATTAACATGAGTCAGAAATCTTACTGGACATAACACACATTAGTTATAATTTCCATTTGAAATACTTTGTAGTTAACATAAAATATACTTGACATAAATTCTTTTTGACATAAAATTAATTTTACATAAAGTTTACATACCATAAACTTAATTTAACATAAATCATATTTGACGTAAAAATCAGTTGTCAAAAATTTTGTTTTAACTAAATTTTATATTACAGAAATGTTACTTTATATAAAATATAATTGACATATGTTTTATTTAAAATAACAAAAATTTGACATCAATTCTAATAAAAATAATTTATATTTGACATAAGTTTCATGAAAAATAAATAGCATTTGACATAATTTGTTCTTGGCATAAAACTTACTAGAAATACTTCTAATTTACTAGATTTCATACTTAATATAATTTTAGTATAACATAAATGTTACTGAATATAAGTTTCATTTAGTATAAAATTTATTTGTCATAATTTTCAAATGAAATAAGTTTTATTTGACATAAGTTTTATAAATGATAATTTTCACTTTATATAATTCTCACTTATAATAGAATTTATTTGACATAAATCTTATTTGTCACAAAACTTACTTCTTATAATTTTAATTTCAAATAATTTTCACTCGATATAGCTTCCATTTAGTCTAAAACATATTTGACATAAATTTTAATTGAAATAATTGTTATTAGGTATAAGTTTGATTAAAGATAAATTTCATTTGACATAAATCATACTTAACATAGAACGCGCTAGACATATGTCTCATTTGTCATAATACATACTTTTTATAATTTTAATTTAAAATAATTGTTACCGAACATAAGTTTCATTTAGTATAAAACTTATTTACCATACATTTTATTTAATATTAAATTTTCTAGTCATAGTTTTTACTTAACATATAACACATTTTATATAAAGTTCATATTACATAAAAATCACCTGTAATATATTCTACTTTACAGAAATTTGGTTTCACATAAGTCTCAATAAATATAAATATAATTTGTCATAATTCCTAATTGACATAAATTTCTTTCTATATAATTCTTATTTGACATAAAATTCAATTAATATAATTGTTATTAAACATAAAACTCAATTAACATAATTCTAATTAGACATATATTTTTGTAAACATAAAAGTTAGTTGTCTTAAATTTAACTTAACCTAAATTGCATTTAATATAATATTTACTTACCATAAATATAATTTGTCATAAATCTAAAATGCCATATTTTTCACTTGACATAAAAGTTTATTGGCCTAAATTAAATTTGTTATAAAATTCTATTGTTATAATTTTTATTTAACATAAAAATTATATAATATAAGGTGTATTTGGCATAAATTTTACTAGGTATAATTCTTATTTGACATAAACACATTTTACAGAATTCTCACTTGATGTAAAACTCATCTGTCATAAGTCTCATTTGACATAAAATTTATCAAATATAATTTTCATCTGTCAAAAAATTTATTTGACATAGGTTTCATTTGATATAAAAACCATTTACTATAAATTTTATAAGACATAAACTTTATTTAATATAAATTGTCTTTTAAGAAATGTTATATTTTATAAATTTTAAATAATATAATTTTTATGTTTCATAAGTGTTTGTAAACATAACTTGCCTTTAACAGAAGTAACATAAAGCATAACTTTTAAATATAATAAGTATTAATTGAACTATATTCTTTTTGATATAAATCCCATTTGACATAAAATGGCGGAACTAAGAAATTTTGACTTTACATACCCATCCATGAGATATTGGATTATAGTTTGAATACGTCGGTAAAGTAGAGTAGGTGTCTCTGTTTTCCAATTCTTCATTGCCAAAATATAATAGCGCCAAAATTTGAATTCTAAAATAATAAATCTTTTTCTTTTATTAGCCACAGAAAACAATATTTATTAATTATGACCATCAATATTTATTTTACTTTATTTATATTATTAAAAATGTTTAGTAATGATAAAATAATTCAGTAACAATAAAAGTGATAAAATGCATCTCTATTTTAATATTAAAGCCTTTCGAAGTTTGAAGTAAATTCTTTTAGTTTTGTTTCTATGTTTCCTAGTTTTCTGGATAATTTTGTACTTAAATGTTTTTAATATCAAAATTAATTAAATTCGAATTTAATGCTTTCAAGATTAAAAGTTAACAAAATTAATTTAAAGAAAATGAATTGAAAATAAGAATTATAATTTTATTTGTAACTTTAAATTAACATTCTAAAATATAAAAATAAATAATTTGAATTTGTTGTAGAAAAATTAATTTTCATTACTGAAAGTAATTTTTGAAATAAGTATTGAAAAAAAGTTTAAAAATTACACTTTTGTCGAAAGTGGCAGATAATATAGTGTCGAGCACACAGACAAATTGGATCTAAGTGTCAGTGGTCTAGAAGGTGGTGCCAAATCTAGCTTGTGGCCGAAGCTGAACTAAAAAAATATCTCAAACTCAAATTACTCCAATTTCATTCTTTAATAATATAATTTAATTTCGTTAATGGTATTTGTTTTATAAAAAAACAATGTTTTTTATTTATATTTATGTCTTCATCTATGTAAAATAGAAAAAATAACTCAGAATTTTTATATCATTTTAGTTTCAAAAAGCTGAAATTTTAACTAATTCAGATAATAAAATAAATAATAAATTCATAAAGTTTCAAATAGAATTTGAGAGGAATTTAATTAAAATTGTATTGGATAAAATTGAATTCCTCTAAAAAATTGTATAAAAAGTTTTGAAACTAATTATATTTTTCCAAAGAATTTTATTACATATTTATAAAAATAAGTGACTTCTTGGCAAACATTTTATTTTTATGAACAACAAAATTTTTTCCAAAAAGTTATTATACAAAAACTTAAAAATACGTTTTAATCTGGGTGGCCGCTGAACCGGGAAAAGATAGTAAATTCTTATTTTGACCGTGAATTTTTAAATTATTTTTTAAAAGCAATTATTTTTTTATGACACTAATCATTTTTTGCGAAAAAATAGAAATAATTACTTTAAAACTTATTAACTATTTTTTCATTAATAAAGAGTGAATGATCTCCCAAAAAATCGTTTTAGAATAAGAATAACTAAAAATCATATTAAAATATCAAGTAAAGGAGCAAGATCCTATTACGCTGAATGCAATACTATAATAGATAGATTATAATAAGTAAATATTCCGCTGTCCTCTTATGTAAGCTGATAATAGATTCGGTCGGATTTTTATAGACAATAATGACACTCACAAATATAGTAAATATACTATTTATAAAATTGTTTAAACCGCTTATAAAAAGCCCTTAAAAAACTAGCCAAAATATAGCCGGGAAAAAATTGTGAATTTTTTTTATGAAAAAAATGGCCACCCTGGTTTTTATAATTCGAATATTGCCACATATTCATTGAATGGATCTGTATTAAAATTGATTATATTCTCGAGGAATTCTAGTGCAGTTGGTCTGTTGTCCTGTTGCAGATTTCGCCATTGATGAATTATATATTCGTTCCTCATAAGGATTATTTTCTTTTGCGGTCTAGTAACCCTATTGCCTTTCGACAAAGACGCAAAGTCTAACAATAATCCCTGTTGGAATTCTCCTAGTTTTTCTGAAACAATGATAAGAAATAATAATAATAATAATACGCTATTAAATTAAACTTATTTTTATTTAATTAAACAGCTATTGTCGAGTTTATAGACAAAAAAATCAATTTAATACTTCACTGTAAAACTGTTCTGTCTTTACGTTGAGCTATAAACCGTACTATTTAAAATTTGACTGTTTTGCACGTTCTTGGATAAAAACATACAACAATTAATAAAAAATAATTTCTATAAAATTATTACGTATCATTATAAAATTTATTTTGTACTTTAAACAATATACACAAAAATCTATTCATAATAAATCAAGCCAAACAAGTAAGCTAACATTGAGATAGCACAATTTACAGCTGGGCTCGAAGATAACAGGGACCGTCACGGAAATCAAATTTTGATTTCGTTACGATATTCCAAAACAAAACAAAATTATTAATGTATTTTGATTTTGATTCGGTAACGAAACAAAATTTACTTTCTATTTTGATTCTGATACTGTAACGAAACAAAATTTACTTTCTATTTTGATTCCGATACTGTAACGAAACAAAATTCACTTTCTATTTCGATTCCGATATTGTAACGAAACAAAATTCACTTCCTATTTTGATTCCGATAATGTAACGAAACAAAATTCACTTCCTATATTGATTCTGATACGTTAACGAAACAAAATTTACTTCCTATTTTGATTCTGATATTATAATACTGCAATTCGGTTTTCTTATAGAAACAGAAGTCGATTCGAATTCTATTTAAGATTTCGTATGTAAAAACGATATTATCTTCTGATATATTTGACATTTGCAACAAAATTTAGGTTCAATGAGACTTATACATGCGCAGTAGTATTTTCTCAAAATTAAAACAAAAAAGAATTTTGATTTTGATATTGGAATCAAAACTAAATAGAATGGAATTTTGATTTTGATATTGAAACCAAAACGAAATAGAGTTGAATTTTGATTTTGATATTGGAATCAGAACTAAATAGAGTGGAATTTTGATTCTGATACCCATATCCGAATCAAAACAAAAGTATTTTTTAATTTTGTTTTGATTCCGTGACGGTCCCTGGAAGATAGAATAATTTATTATAAAAGTTGCAATATTTAACTTACTTTGATAATTCTTTGGAAAGTATAATATTTTTTAGTTTAAGTGATTTCATTTTATATGTATATACATTTTTTTAATTACTTTATTTAATATTAAAAAATTAATATTTAATCGATAAAAGAAAAATCCTTCTCGAAATAACTTTGAAAATTATATTTAGGTTTAATAAATATATAAATTAATCAATTACATAAGAAGTTTTCTCTCGTGACAATGTTTTAAAATAAACAGTCTTCTTTATTAAAAAAGAGCTAAAAATAAATAAATAAAAAAAGCACAAATTTGATAATCGCCTCAAAAAATTGTCAAGACCAGTGATGTTTTTCAAGGTACAAATTTAAAAAAATTTCTGAGACTCTCTGTGTTTGGAAAACAGGTCTTATTTAATATTAAAAAATAGTGCAAATTCATAAAAAAAAGCCTATATTTGATAAATTGACTCTAAATATTTTAAAAATAAATCAAGACCAGCATCGTTTTTCAATACACTTATTTTTTCTAAATAAAAATGCATGGAATTTGCAAGCGGTACTTCCATGAAACTTATCAACGTGTGATTAATTATTTAGAGAAGAAAAATATTTTTTATTTAGAGTGAATTATTCGAAAAAAAAAGATTACTTACTTGTAAAATTCCAAATGCTAGGTTTTTTACCGAAAACTGTCAACAATGTTTTATGGTACGATTCAAGGACGTTATTTGTTCGATCTTGAAAACCGTACACGCTAAATCCTTCTGGTCTAACTCTTCTAAGCCATTGTCTTTCGAAGTAATTAAAGAATTCCCTTAGTCTACGTCGACATGCGGCGCTTTTCGAATTTTTTAATTCATTATATGTTGGATTAATTTCTTCATATGGCAGAAGAGCTAGAGCCATTATCTGACGCAGTGTGTGCTTTCCTTCGTCATTCTGCATGAAATATCTTCTTAAACCAAGTTTCATTCCTTTAAGGTAAATAGCCTAACAATGAAAATTATTAAATTAGTATTATGTTCATAAAATTAATTATTATAAGATAATAATTTATATAATTTTTCTGTTCTATTGTTTAAAATGTACCTCTGATTGAAAAATATTTACATTTAAAAATTTATAATTATAATTAGTGTTAACATTTTTTATATTAAAAATTAAACTGAAATAATTTTCCAATGAATTACAATATAAATATTTATTAAAGTAATCTTTAAATTTAACCAATAAAAAGATATTACCTTCACGAAATGAAAGTAGCATCTTCGAACTTGGGAATTTGGAAAATGGTACAACACTGAATTTTGCAATGCTACTTCAAAATCAGACATTGCTGACGTAATTTCCAATTCCGGAAGGATTCTTCGTATTTCTCCTAAAACCGATACATAGGCCAATTCGGATTTATTTTCCATAAGGGCATATGCAATTGGAAATCCCTGTGTATTATTGTAAAATGCGTATTATTAATGTGAAAAACGAAAAAAGATGGCAAAAGGGGACTATCTGTGATGAATATTGATAGATAACATTAAACTTTTTCGAGCAATGTCGATAATGCAGAATAATCGACAAAAACTGTATCACATATAACATAACAAACAGTGATAACTTTTACAAAATGCATTTAGTACATGGCGTACAAATTTTTGGATTCTATTAAAAACTAATTAATATAAAGATAATACATATGTATAATAAAATTAACTTACATGATTATACTTGACCATCATTAATGTAAGAAATTGGAGTGCATCCGATACTCCTGGTACAATTTTGTACGTTGCATCTAGATACAATGAATTATTCTGTGTTATAATTTTCCTTGAAAACTGTTCGTCAATAAATATTATTGATGTCGATCCGTCTTCACTAGTAATAGGGGAGACAGTAAAAACTCCACCATGAAAATTCTTCCATTCCTGATAATTTTCTGAATTTATTATGTCAGCATAGGATCGAAGACAGTCTGGATACGGGGGCAAGGTAGGCAAAGTACTTCTACGCCATTTATACATGGAACTTTCAATCGAATTGAATGTGACGTCAACAGCCGCTTCAGTATGTCTAAAGTAACAAGAAGAAATAATGTTGAAAATAAAATATTATTTTAAATGCATGATTACACTGTTAAAAATCAGACTCCAACTTCACATCGAAAGATTGAAAATTATTTACTTTTAATTTCAAAAAGTGTGAATACTTTTATTTGATTGGATTCACTAAAAACTTGAAGGCAATGAAATGCAAGAATTCACACTTTGTGAGATTGAAATAACATCATTTCAATCTTTTTGATGTAAATATGAAGTCAGATTTTTAACAATGTAAGTATGCTCAAGTAATTTAATTGCGAATATTTATAATATTATATAATTTAAATTAACTTTTAATATTAAAGTTCTTTTTAAAAAAATTTTATTTTCTTATTTTAAGTTTTGAATTTTTTTAAACTGTAAAAATAATACTCACTTCAAACGCGTTGAATCATAAATTTTTTTAAAATTTAAATCCTGTGTTTTAACAGCTTGGCATAATTCTTGTTTGAATTTGCGTTTCTTTATTTCCTTTTCATTTTTAGTATGAGTGTGTTCTCCTTTTAATTCAAAATTGCCATTTTTTTCAACACCACGTGCTTTACAAGTGCCTTTTTTATATTCAACTAGCTGTCGTACCCGTCTTCGACGGGTTGTAGTTTCTGATAATGCACTTAACAGTGTATCTATACCAACCTAGAAAACCGGAAAATAGCCGGGAATTTGATTTGACAGGGAAAAAATAATAATTAGTTACTATTGTCTATTTCATTAGGAAAATAATACCATTTGAAACAGTGACCGACTTTTTATTATCAAATTAGTTATTTTTAACTAATTCAAATGCAGAAAACAATATTTCTCAATTTGTAGTACTTCAATCAATATAATGTATTAAAATAAATCTAAAATTTCCTCCAGTTTTTTGAGTTATAGTACAGTCTAATTCGAACTAATTGTATAGCAAGTAGATCCAGTTTTTCTCGGTTACATTGAATTCCCTGATATTTTACGTCTTTTCTGGTTGGTAAACACCCTGTTAAATAACATGTAATACTCAACTATAGAAAGTTTAGAAGCAATCCATGAAAAAATATAAAATTTAGAAATGATTTGTGTTAAATAAATTTATTTATTAGAGTCAAGTATTTATTTAATTAATCCAATTAAGATTTATTTGATTCAACTAAATAAAATTATTTAAACGAAATAAATTCTTATTAGATCGAAATAAAAACTTTTTAAATAAGATATTATTTTTCAAATAATTATAATTACTTGAATCATATAACTTTTTTTAGTGTAGCTATAGTAAACTAAAAGTTATTAATGTGAACGAACATTATCTATATTAATAAAATCAGATTACTATCTGTACATTGCTCCAAACTTGAAAATTTTTATATATTTTTTCGTTTTGAGACATTAGAATTCTAAAAATGTAAAAAAAATTTCTGTCTGTCTGTCTCTGTCTGTATGCAAAACTTTGTTCGCGCATCAATTGAAAACGGTTCAACCAATTAAAGTGAAATTTGGCAGTCTATTAGGTATTAAAGTAACTTACAATCATAGCCTCATCCGATTAAAAAATATTAACTTGAACAAAAGTTATGACATTTTTCCAAAAAATTCAAAAAAACAAAAAAATGCAAATTTTTTATCTTTTGTAAAATGAATGAAAAAACTATCCTTAGCTAACTTTTTCAGATAAATACAACCCATTTCTACGATAAAATTTTTAAAAAAGATGCATTTTGAAATTTTTTTTCGTTTTTTTAGATCAACTTTTTTCTAAGAAAATAGTGATTTTTAATCTTTAAGCAAGCTTTTCAGGAAAAGTTATTAAAGTTTTTTATTTAAAGATCAGTATGTAAAGTAAAAAATTTGCTACATTAAACAAAAATAATTAGCTAAATGCCATAAAAAAGAAGGAAAAATGTTGAATTTTAAGAAATTCGGTTTTTTGAATTTTTGCTAATTTTCCATAATTTTAGATTTTTTACCGAAGGGTGGAGATAACAAATTAGGTAAAGTATTTTTTAAGAGCACAAAAATAATAAAGCTAAATGCTATAAAAAAGAAGGAAAAATGTTTAATTTTAAGAAATTCGGTTTTTTGAATTTTTGATAATTTTCCATAATTTTAGATTTTTTACCGAAGGGTGGAGACTATTGAATAAGTAAAGTATTTTTTAAGAGCACAAAAATAATAAAGCTAAATGCCATAAAAAGAAGGAAAAATGTTTAATTTTAAGAAATTCATTTTTTTGCATTTTTGCTATTTTTTCATAATTTTAAATTTTTACCAAAGGGTGGAGATAACAAATTAGGTAAAGTATTTTTGAAGAGCCCAAAAATAATGAAGCCAAAAGCCATAAAAGAGAAGAAAAAATGTTGAATTTTAATAAATTCGGTTTTATGAATTTTTGCTAATTTTCCATAATTTTAGATTTTTTACCAAAGGGTGGAGACTATTAAATATAAGTAAAGTATTTTTGAAGAGTACAAAAATAATGAAGCTTAATGATATAAAAGAGAAGAAAAAAATGTTAAATTTTAAGAAATTCGGTTTCTCGAATTTTTGATAATTTTTGATTTTTTGCTAAAGGGTGGAGACTATTCAAATAGTATAATTATACTACCGAAATAGCTAATGGTAACTAATTATTAATTAATTAATTATTAACTAATTATTAATTATTATTAATTAACTAATTATTAATTATTAATTATTAATTATTAATTAATTTATCCCGGGTATTTTTGATTTTCCGCAGATTGGTAGAAACATTGTTAAATGTATTGGTAGAAACTAAAACCCGTCGAAGACGGGTACGACATGACAGCTAGTGCTATATATTTTCAAAATTTTTAAAATTCAAAATTTATCTTTTGAAATAATTATTGTCATTAATTTTACTTAAATTTTATACAGGGTTAATTTTAGTATTTTTTATTACAATTTAGTCATCAGAATGAAATTTGAGTTTTTCATTTTTTGATCATTAATTAATAAAATATAATAGCAATTTTGAATTCTGTGCAACATACTGACAAAAGTCTTATATTAATTATATGGATATTGTTAATATTCTGACCTAATAGAATTCTTTTAAGAAAGTAAACTTATGATTTCAACAACAAATTTTTATTGTTGACCTAAGAAATACAACCGTATAAAAATTAATTACAAAAAAATTTCAATTTTTAAACTTTTTAATTTTTCAATATTTAAATCTAACACTTTTTATTTGTTATTCAAAATTTTATTATTCTGACGATTAAATCTTCATAAGAAACACTAAAATTAACCCTGTACCAAGTTTAAGTACAATTCACTAAAGTATATGAGAAAACTAAAAATTTCGAATTTTCGAATTTTTGAAAAAGTGGCATAACTTTCGTCCATATTAATATTTTTTAATCTACTATCTCTAGGATTTTAAGTTAGGCTAATGCCTAAAAGACTGCCAAGTTTCACTTCAAACGATTGAACCGTTCTTCCGTGATACGCGGTCGAAAATTTGCGGACATACATACACACATACACACATACACACATACACACATATACACATACACACATAATTTTCTTAATAGTATTTTCGCATTCCTTAGAGTGTAAAAAGAAGGAATATAATAGAAATTTTGAATTCTATGCAATGTACAGACAAAAGTCTGATTTTATTAATAAGGATACACTCATAATAACTAAAAAAAAATTCAAACCAGAGTAGTATATATACAGAAATACTGCTTAAAAATTAATAATACAATATAAATTAACTTAAGAAAAATAAAGTCTTAGTATAGGTATTTAACTATTTAGTACTTCAGGCTCTACGTGTGTTTAAATCCAAATATTTTAAAAAGTACTAAATGTATTGAAATGTCCTGCAATTTATATTACGATTTTAACACAATTAATGATGTTCTAGAATATT
Organism: Leptopilina heterotoma; assembly: GCF_015476425.1. Classification (NCBI taxonomy): domain Eukaryota; kingdom Metazoa; phylum Arthropoda; class Insecta; order Hymenoptera; family Figitidae; genus Leptopilina; species Leptopilina heterotoma. The sequence continues at coordinate 5,366 of NW_025110945.1, read as the reverse complement.
TTACAAATCCATTAAGTACCTACATTAGTCTCTACGTTTTTAGGTGTTCTTGTGACTTTTTTAATTTTTTTTAATTATACAAGAACAAGATATATTAATTTTAAAAGGTTATCGATTTCTGAATTTTTGCGTACTTTGCAATTTAATATTTTCGTTAAAGAAAAATAAAAAAATTTATCACTTTCATGGCAGCTTTTGAATCACATCGAATTTTTGTGAACCGAATCAAACTTTTTTCAGGTTAAAGTACTTTATTCTCTTTTAATTGAAGTTTGTTTTTAATGTAAAAACTGTGATCAAAACGTGATCAAAACAGTTTTTTCAAACAGCAATTTTTAAACTTTTATATCTTTTAAAATAGGTCCGCCATAAAAACAAAAAAATTCTGTGTTTGTAGATTTTAGTGTTATTTATAAGTTGTAAATGTGACAAATTATATTATATATATTAAGTGACAAAGTATTTAGAAATTGAATACTTTTAACTCAATATTTTCTTGAATATTTATTTTTAAAGACAAAATTAAGAAAGGGAAAAGAAAACTTAAAAATTTTCAAAAATAGTCTAGATTATGTAAGTTTTTATTTAATTTATTAATTACACTTTTCTGTAATTAACTGATAAAAGTTTCAAAATTAGTATCTATTATTTATTATTTGAATTTTTCCACTAGTTCAATTATTAAAAAAATTAATTAACTAATTTTTAATAAGAATCAATAATATTTTTTACAATTTTAATAATTTTTAATTGCTTTTTTTACATATTTTCTGATTACTAAAAGAGTGACGTGTATATCCACACCTTTCCCATTTTACAAAAATTAAACTACAAAAATTTTATTCGAAATATATTAATGGTTCAATCCATATGATAGTTTACTCTACTAGTTTTTTATGGCTATAGCTATAATTAGACTATAGTCTAAGCTTTTGTTTTCTTTTATACTATTATATAAGGTATTTGGATATATTGGTTTCTATTTTTCTTTAATGTTATTATCGCGTGCTACAGTTTTGACAAATTTGTAATTGCTTGTATAAAAAATTTAAAAACTGTCAATTTACTTACATTGTATTATCCTTCTGACTGCTAATTCTGTATAGATATCCGTTTCTAACGTGACCTCTAAATGTCTTTGCCCTCGATGCATCATCTGCCATCTTTTAATATAATGTAATGATGAAATTTATATTGTTAATTATAGGAAATTATAATTATAATATTAAAATTAAGTGCATACTTAAAAATGGAATTACAAATTTTTTTAATGAGAAAGTAATTAGATTTAAGGAAGAATCTGACAAAGAATCAAAACAAGATGTAGTTCAACACGTCATAATATAATATTTTACATATAAAAAAGGATAAAATTAAATTTTAAATTCTATTTAATGGAAGCATAAAAAATTTAATTTTCAACATTTTAAACAATGAATAGTTGTAATTGAATAAAAGTGATTACTTTCTAACAATAAGAAACGATTAACATAACATAACCTAAAATTTTACAAATTTACTAATTGAATAAAAATTTGATTTCTCAATTGAATTGTTGGGTTTATATTCACATTTTTTTATGGGTTTTATTTATTCTGCGAAGAATAAACGACGATAAATATATAGTAGATAATTAAATAGTGATGAAGAAAGTCACTATCTACACCTTGTAGATGAATAGCATGAATAGCAATAGCAAATATTTTTGATAAACAGAAATGGAAACATTTTACGAAAGAATTTTTCGTTTACTATTAATTAAAAAAAGGTAATAATACCTATAAATTAATTCAATTAAATTCAAATTCTTAAAAATTTGTAAATAAATTTATAAATAATACATTATACTACTTTAAAAAGTTAAAATAAAAATTTATATTTTTACAAATTATAATTATATAGATTCATTTAAGTTTATACATTTCTTCATTAGTTCATTATGTATATAGATCCCAAACAAATATTTAATTAATATACAAGTAATTGAATGCTCGACTTTTAATTTTTATAAAAACAGTGTGTATTCAAAATATCATTTAAACTAAATTATAAATATGCAAGTGTATTACCTTTATGATCTTGTAATTTTTATTGTCGATTCTTTTGAAAATTCCGTCGTTCACAGATACATAAGTTTCGCCATACGTTCGATCAACGCCGGTAAGGAGTAATACAACACATAATAGAAAAAAATTAAGTAAAATTATCAATAAAAGAAATTATAGAACGCATAAATAATGAATAGAAGGGTAGCAAGAAAATAAAGAGTTTAATTGGAGTAAACACTGTAATAACTTTTTCTGAATGAAATGTAATTGCTTTGAACACCATGTGCCGTATTATGGAAATAAGCAGAACTTTAATATATCCGTCCAAATTGCAGACTTATTTGCGCATGGTCACACGCTTATTGTAATAAAATGGCGCGTCACTTTAAGGCGCGAAATTTAAATTTTGTTCAGGTTTTCCTTTAAGATAGTTATTGAATTGAAAAGTTTACAATAAATTTGGAAGCAATTTTGCAGCAAAATATACATATGTACAACAAAAGTCCTCTTGTTCTGCAAGTTTAATGTAACGTTGTATATAAACGTTTCATTATTTAGAGTTTTTAAATACATGTTATTATATACTTTTAATTAAAATAGACTCCATTAATTATACATTACAAGTAAACAGCTCTATCCAAAATAAATATTTAAATACAATTTTTTAGATGCTTGTTTTATACGGCTTGTAGGTAATTATAAAGCATTAGAAATTCATAAAATGCTTATAAAAAATTTGCTTTGGACGAATAAAGAAAGTAAAAAAAAAAAAATTGGCCCATAATTCCCCAATCTTCCCTAATTTGTGGAATTATCTCTATCTTCTTTATACGTTTATTCAATTTTAATAGAATTTATTTGCGCAGCTTCCATATTTCTATTTTATATTTGACCACCGAGCGCTAAAAAATTTTCCAATATCAACTTTATATCAAAGTAAAGTTCAAATTTAAAATTTTTTAAAAATAGAATGTTAAAACAATAAAAAATCTTTTATTTTAATTCGTAAAAAATTTATGGATACATATTTCAAGATAATGATTTTTTGTAAAACATCATATCGTTATTAATTTTTAGAAGAACAGCAATTATTTTAAATTATATAATAAACTTCTGAAAAAAATTGTATTTAATTTTTAGAAAAAGTTACTTATTCTAAAGTTTAGTCTAGGTGTTCAAAAATAAAAATCAGTTTAAATAATAAAATTTGTTTATTTTTCAATTCATAATTCATAAATATTATTAAAAATTTAAAGTTTCATTAAAAACAAACTAAAAATGTCTTTGTATTTTATGAAATTCCAATCATGAGTCTTTATAGCTCGGCATAAGACTTGAATAATTTTTCTCTTTTCATTTTTAGCATGATTATGATCTTTTTTTCAAAATGAAATCACCATTTTTTTCCACGCCACAGGCATTGCAATTGCTTTTCTTGCAATAAATGCACTCATAATAACTGTAAAAAAAAAGCAAGTCAGTATAGATAAAGTATTTAAATATAAAATATTTTAAATATTTAACAAATGAAAAGAAAGTTATCGTTTTAAAATACATAAACTTAATAATGAAATTTATATACATTTTATTTCTATTAATTGCTTGTTTAAAAATTTTAGGTTACTTACATTGTATTATTCTTTTGGCTTCTGATTCTATAAATATACCCATCTTTGATGTCAATATTCCATTACTTTGTCTGTATGATGAATTAGTTGCCATCTTTTTATGACATGTAATAAAGAAATTCAAAATGTTGTTAATTACAGAACAATATAATTATAAATATTTTAATATTATTTACATAAGCCAAAAAATTATCATTAAACATTTTTATTGAGACATTAATAGAAAACAGGAACTAGATTTAAAAAAGAAGCTGAGAAAAGAATTGAAACTATATTTAGTCCAATGTCACAATTTTGTATTTTTATATAAAAAAGGATGAATTAAATTTTAAATTTAATTTAAATGAAAGCATAAAATATTTAATTTCAATTTTTAAAAACATGAACGTTGTATTTAATATGACAACGAACCAACGTTGTTATGACTGTATATAGATTTTTTATAACATTATTACTTTTTTAATTCAAACTTGAACGATATAATTTATGGATGTAAAGATTATTAAATATTACTGAATGCATTAAAAATTACATAAGCTAATAAAATATCTTTAGAAATATTTTATTATTTTTAATTATAAATTAAGAACTAATAAAAATATTCCTTTAGGTATTTTTCCGACTACTACTCTTGAAGAAATTGATTTTTGATAGATTTTCTTCAATTTTTGAGATACTGTTTCTTGGTGCCTTTTAAAAGTGGTAAAAATTTCAAAACCCTTTGCGATGCTAAATTTTAATTATTCAAATTCAAAATTTAACTTTACTTGCGATTATGTTAAAATAAAAAAATGTCAATCACAATATCTCGTTTTATGACATGACATGACAAAGGGTTTTGAAACAAAGGTTTTATCACATTAAAGGTCAGCCGAAGAAACATTTTCTTGAAATTTGAAGAAAATCTATCGAAAACCCCAAACAAATAATCAATTAATATACAAGTAATTAAATGCTCGACTTTTAATTACATATCATAAAATACAATATTCAAACTAACTTTAACTAAATTATAAATATGAAACGTGTATTACCTTTATGATCTTGTGATTTTTCCTTTGAAAATTGCGTCGTTCACAAATAAATAGGTTCGCCTTATTTTCGATGAACGCGGTGAGGAGCAATATATCCGTCCAAATTGTAGACGTCTATGTTTGCGCATGGTCACACGCTCATTGTAGTAAAATGGCGCGTGACTTTGAGGCGCGAAATTTAAATGTTGTTAAGTCTACTATTTTTGTTCAACAAAATTCTCGGTTATTTCCCAGCTTTGTTCTAATTTTTCTCGATTTTTTTTCTAATCAAATTTATATTTATTTGATATCGCACATAAATAAATCTAAAACAGTCTTCCAAATTTTTATTAGAGTTTTTATGAATAATTACATTCTTTGACGAGTTTCTTTCATTTTTTGACAATAATGTTTCTTAATCAATTTAATTAAAAATTTAGAAAATAATTGAATTTTATCGAATCCATTTTATATAACTATCAACTTTTCTAATTCTGTTCTATAAATCTTTTGTAACAATAGCTTTAAACAAATGTTTTGATGTCTCCAGACGCAAAAAAATTAAAACCCGCAACTTTTCGGATTCATAATACAGGATAATTTATGACTTGGTCTGAAGAAATATTAAATTTTTTTTTCTTTATTCTAATGACCTCTTTGAATGGACGCCCCCATTT